>NC_090445.1:1245100570-1245772570 GCF_031143425.1 Pleurodeles waltl
CCTCAAAATTTGGCTAAAAAAACACGTTTTCCTCACATTTCGGTGACAGAAAGTTCTGGAATCTGAGAGGAGCCACAAATTTCCTTCCACCCAGAGTTCCCCCAAGTCTCCCGATAAAAATGATACCTCACTTGTGTGGGTAGGCCTAGTGCTCGCGACAGGAAATGCTCCAAAACGCAACGTGGACACATCACATTTTTTTTAAGAAAACAGAGGTGTTTTTTGCAAAGTGCCTACCTGTAGATTTTGGCCTCTAGCTCAGCCAGCACCTAGGGAAACCTACCAAACCTGTGCATTTTTTTAAACGAGAGCCTAGGGGAATCCAAGATGGGGTGACTTGTGGGGCTCTGACCAGGTTCTGTTACCCAGAATCCTTTGCAAACCTCAAAATTTGGCTAAAAAAACACGTTTTCCTCACATTTCGGTGACAGAAAGTTCTGGAATCTAAGAGGAGCCACAAATTTCCTTCCACCCAGCATTCCCCCAAGTCTCCCGATAAAAAATTATACTTCACTTGTGTGGGTAGGCCTAGCGCCCGCGACAGGAAATGCCCCAAAACGCAACGTGGACACATCACATTTTTTAAAGAAAACAGAGGTGTGTTTTGCAAAGGGCCTACCTGCACATTTTGGCCTCTAGTTCAGCCGGCACCTAGGGAAACCTACCAAATCTGTGCATTTTTTTAAACTAGAGACCTAGGGGAATCCAAAATGGGGTGACTTGTGGGGCTCTGACCAGGTTCTGTTACCCAGAATCCTTTGCAAACCTCAAAATTTGGCTAAAAAACACGTTTTCCTCACATTTCGGTGACAGAAAGTTCTGGAATCTGAGAGGAGCCACAAATTTCCTTCCACCCAGCATTTCCCCAAGTCTCCCGATAAAAATGATACCTCACTTGTGTGGGTAGGCCTAGCGCCCGTGACAGGAAATGCCCCAAAACACAACATGGACACATCACATTTTTTGAAAGATAACAGAGGTGTTTTTTGCAAAGTGACTACCTGTAGATTTTGGCCTCTAGCTCAGCCGGCACCGAGGGAAACCTACCAACCTGTGCATTTTTTAAAACTAGAGACCTACGGGAATCCAAGATGGGGTGACTTGTGGGGCTCTGACCAGGTTCTGTTACCCAGAATCCTTTGCAAACCTCAAAATTTGGCTAAAAAAACACGTTTTCCTCATATTTCGGTGACAGAAAGTTCTGGAATCTGAGATGAGCCACAAATTTCCTTCCACCCAGCGTTCCCCCAAGTCTCCCTATAAAAAATGATACCTCTCTTGTGTGGGTAGGCCGAGCTCCCGTGACAGGAAATGCCCCAAAACGCAACGTGGACACATCACATTTTTGGAAAGAAAACAGAGGTGTTTTTTGCAAAGTGCCTACCTGTAGATTTTGGCCTCTAGCTCAGCCGGCACCTAGGGAAACCTACCAAACCTGTGCATTTTTTAAAACTAGAGACCTAGGGGAATCCAAGATGGCATGACTTGTGGTGCTCTGACCAGGCTCTGTTACCCAGAATCCTTTGCAAACCTCAAAAATTGGCCAAAAAAACACGTTTTCCTCACATTTTTGTGACAGAAAGTTTGGAATCAGAGAGGAGCCACAAATTTCCTTCCTCCCAGCGTTCCCCCAAGTCTCCTAATAAAAATGATACCTCACTTGTGTGGGTAGGCCTAGCGCCCGCAACAGGAAATGCTCCAAAATGCAACGTGGACACATCACATTTTTGGAAAGAAAACAGAGGTGTTTTTTGCAAAGTGCCTACCTGTAGATTTTGGCCTCTAGCTCAGCCGGCACCTAGGGAAACCTATCAAATCTGTGCATTTTTTTAAACTAGAGACCTAGGGGAATCCAAAATGGGGTGACTTGTGGGGCTCTGACCAGGTTCTGTTACCCAGAATCCTTTGCAAACCTCAAAATTTGGCTAAAAAACACGTTTTCCTCACATTTCAGTGACAGAAAGTTCTGGAATCTGAGAGGAGCCACAAATTTCCTTCCACCCAGCATTCCCCCAATTCTCCCGATAAAAAATTATACTTCACTTGTGTGGTAGGCCTAGCGCCCGCGACAGGAAATGCCCCAAAACGCAACGTGGACACATCACATTTTTTTAAAGAAAACTGAGGTGTTTTTTGCAAATTGCCTACCCATAGGTTTTGGCCTCTAGCTCAGCCACCACCTAGGGAAACCTACCAAACCTGTGCATTTTTTAAAACTAGAGACCTAGGGGAATCCAAGATGGGGTGACTTGTGGTGCTCTGACCAGGTTCTGTTACCCAGAATCCTTTGCAAACCTCAAAAATTGGCCAAAAAAACACGTTTTCCTCACATTTTGGTGACAGAAAGTTTTGGAATCAGAGAGGAGCCACAAATTTCCTTCCTCCCAGCGTTCCCCCAAGTCTCCTAATAAAAATGATACCTCACTTGTGTGGGTAGGCCTAGCGCCCGCAACAGGAAATGCCCCAAAATGCAATGTGGACACATCACATTTTTTTAAAGAAAACAGAGGTGTTTTTTGCAAAGTGCCTACCTGTAGATTTTGGCCTCTAGCTCAGCCGGCACCTAGGGAAACCTACCAAACCTGTGCATTTTTTAAAACTGGAGACCTAGGGAAATCCAAGATGGGGTGACTTGTGGGGCTCTGTCCAGGTTCTGTTACCCAGAATCCTTTGCAAACCTCACAATTTGGCTAAAAAAACACGTTTTCCTCACATTTCGGTGACGAAAGTTCTGGAATCTGAGAGAAACCACAAATTTCCTTCCACCCAGCGTTCCCCAAGTCTCCCGATACAAATGATACCTCACTTGTGTGGGTAGGCCTAGCGCCCGCGACAGGAAATGCCCCAAAACGCAACGTGGACACATCACATTTTTTGAAAGAAAACAGAGGTGTTTTTTGCAAAGTGCCTACCTGTAGATTTTGGCCTCTAGCTCAGCCGGCACCTAGGGAAACCTACCAAATCTGTGCATTTTTTTAACTAGAGACCTAGGGGAATCCAAAATGGGGTGACTTGTGGGGTTCTGACCAGGTTCTGTTACCCAGAATCCTTTGCAAACCTCAAAATTTGGCTAAAAAACACGTTTTCCTCACATTTCGGTGACAGAAAGTTCTGGAATCTGAGAGGAGCCACAAATTTCCGTCCACCCAGAGTTCCCCCAAGTCTCCCGATAAAAATGATACCTCACTTGTGTGGGTAGGCCTAGCGCCCGCAACAGGAAATGCCCCAAAACGCAACGTGGACACATCACATTTTTTGAAAGAAAACAGAGGTGTTTTTTGCAAAGTGCCTACCTGTAGATTTTGGCCTCTAGCTCAGCCGGCACCTAGGGAAACCTACCAAATCTGTGCATTTTTTTTTAACTAGAGACCTAGGGGAATCCAAAATGGGGTGACTTGTGGGGTTCTGACCAGGTTCTGTTACCCAGAATCCTTTGCAAACCTCAAAATTTGGCTAAAAAACACGTTTTCCTCACATTTCGGTGACAGAAAGTTCTGGAATCTGAGAGGAGCCACAAATTTCCGTCCACCCAGAGTTCCCCCAAGTCTCCCGATAAAAATGATACCTCACTTGTGTGGGTAGGCCTAGCGCCCGCGACAGGAAATGCCCCAAAACGCAACGTGGACACATCACATTTTTTTAAAGAAAACAGAGGTGTTTTTTGCAAAGTGCCTACCTGTAGATTTTGGCCTCTAGCTCAGCCAGCACCTAGGGAAACCTACCAAACCTGTGCATTTTTTTAAACTAGAGCCTAGGGGAATCCAAGATGGGGTGACTTGTGGGGCTCTGACCAGGTTCTGTTACCCAGAATCCTTTGCAAACCTCAAAATTTGGCTAAAAAAACATGTTTTCCTCACATTTCGGTGACAGAAAGTTCTGAATCTGAGAGGAGCCACAAATTTCCTTCCACCCAGCGTTTCCCCAAGTCTCCCGATAAAAATTATACCTCACTTGTGTGGGTAGGACTAGCGCCCACGACAGGAGATGCCCCATAACGCAACGTGGACACATCATATTTTTTTAAAGAAAACAGAGGTGTTTTTTGCAAAGTGCCTACCTATAGATTTTGGCCCCTAGCTCAGCCGGCACCTAGGGAAACCTACCAAATCCGTGCATTTTTTAAAACTAGAGACCTAGGGGAATCCAAGATGGGGTGACTTGTGGGGCTCTGACCAGATTCTGTTACCCAGAATCCTTTGCAAACCTCAAAATTTGGCTAAAAAGCATGTTTTCCTCACATTTCGGTGACAGAAAGTTCTGGAATCTGAGAGGAGCCACAAATTTCCTTCCACCCAGCGTTCCCCCAAGTCTCCCGATAAAAATGATACCTCACTTGTGTGGGTAGGCCTAGCGCCCGCAACAGGAAATGCCCCCAAAACACAACATGGACACATCACATTTATTGAAAGAAAACATAGGTGTTTTTTGCAAAGTGACTACCTGTAGATTTTGCCCTCTAGCTCAGCCGGCACCTAGGGAAACCTACCAAACCTGTGCATTTCTTAAAACTAGAGACCTAGGGAATCCAAGATGGGGTGACTTGTGGGGCTCTGACCAGGTTCTGTTACACAGAATCCTTTGCAAACCTCAAAATTTGGCTAATAAAAACACGTTTTCCTCACATTTCGGTGACAGAAAGTTCTGGAATCTGAGAGGAGCCACAAATTTCCTTCCACCCAGCGTTCCCCCAAGTCTCCCGATAAAAAATGATACTTCACTTGTGTGTGTTGGCCTAGTGCCCGTGACAGGAAATGCACCAAAACACAATGTGGACACATCACATTTTTTGAAAGAAAACAGAGGTGTTTTTGCAAACTGCCTACCAATAGGTTTTGGCCTCTAGCTCAGCCACCACCTAGGGAAACCTACCAAACCTGTGCATTTTTGGAAACTAGAGACCTAGAGAAATCCAAGGTGGGGTGACTTGTGGGGCTCTGACCAGGTTCTGTTACCCAGAATCCTTTGCAAACCTCAAACTTTGGCTAAAAAAACACATTTTCCTCAAATTTTGGTGACAGAAAGTTCTGGAATCAGAGAGCAGCCACAAATTCCCTTCCACCCAGAGTTCCCCCAAGTCTCCCGATAAAAATGATACCTCACTTGAGTGGGTAGGCCTAGTGCTCACGACAGGAAATGCTCCAAAACGCAACGTGGACACATCAATTTTTTTTAAAGAAAACAGAGGTGTTTTTTGCAAAGTGCCTACCTGTAGATTTTGGCCTCTAGCTCAGCCAGCACCTAGGGAAACCTACCAAACCTGTGCATTTTTTTAAATTAGAGCCTAGGGGAATCCAAGATGGGGTGACTTGTGTGGCTCTGACCAGGTTCTGTTACCCAGAATCCTTTGCAAACCTCAAAATTTGGCTAAAAAAACACGTTTTCCTCACATTTCGGTGACAGAAAGTTCTGGAATCTGAGAGGAGCCACAAATTTCCTTCCACCCAGCATTCCCCCAAGTCTCCCGATAAAAAATTATACTTCACTTGTGTGGGTAGGCCTAGCGCCCGCGACAGGAAATGCCCCAAAACGCAACGTGGACACATCACATTTTTTGAAAGAAAACAGAGGTGTTTTTTGCAAAGTGCCTACCTGTAGATTTTGGCCTCTAGCTCAGCCGGCACCTAGGGAAACCTACCAAATCTGTGCATTTTTTTAAACTAGAGACCTAGGGGAATCCAAAATGGGGTGACTTGTGGGGCTCTGACTAGGTTCTGTTACCCAGAATCCTTTGCAAACCTCAAAATTTGGCTAAAAAACACGTTTTCCTCACATTTCGGTGACAGAAAGTTCTGGAATCTGAGAGGAGCCACAAATTTCCTTCCACCCAGAGTTCCCCCAAGTCTCCCGATAAAAATGATACCTCACTTGTGTGGGTAGGCCTAGTGCTCGCGACAGGAAATGCTCCAAAACGCAACGTGGACACATCACATTTTTTTAAAGAAAACAGAGGTGTTTTTTGCAAAGTGCCTACCTGTAGATTTTGGCCTCTAGCTCAGCCAGCACCTAGGGAAACCTACCAAACCTGTGCATTTTTTTAAACTAGAGCCTAGGGGAATCCAAGATGGGGTGACTTGTGGGGCTCTGACCAGGTTCTGTTACCCAGAATCCTTTGCAAACCTCAAAATTTGGCTAAAAAACACGTTTTCCTCACATTTCGGTGACAGAAAGTTCTGGAATCTGAGAGGAGCCACAAATTTCCTTCCACCCAGCGTTTCCCCAAGTCTCCCGATAAAAATGATACCTCACTTGTGTGGGTAGGCCTAGCGCCCGTGACAGGAAATGCCCCAAAACACAACATGGACACATCACATTTTTTGAAAGAAAACAGAGGTGTTTTTTGCAAAGTGACTACCTGTAGATTTTGGCCTCTAGCTCAGCCGGCACCGAGGGAAACCTAAAAAACCTGTGCATTTTTTAAAACTAGAGACCTACGGGAATCGAAGATGGGGTGACTTGTGGGGCTCTGACCAGGTTCTGTTACCCAGAATCCTTTGCAAACCTCAAAATTTGGCTAAAAAAACACATTTTGCTCATATTTCGGTGACAGAAAGTTCTGGAATCTGAGATGAGCCACAAATTTCCTTCCACCCAGCGTTCCCCCAAGTCTCCCTATAAAAAATGATACCTCTCTTGTGTAGGTAGGCCGAGCTCCCGTGACAGGAAATGCCCCAAAACGCAACGTAGACACATCACATTTTTGGAAAGAAAACAGAGGTGTTTTTTGCAAAGTGCCTACCTGTAGATTTTGTCCTCTAGCTCAGCCGGCACCTAGGGAAACCTACCAAACCTGTGCATTTTTTAAAACTAGAGACCTAGGGGAATCCAAGATGGGGTGACTTGTGGTGCTCTGACCAGGTTCTGTTACCCAGAATCCTTTGCAAACCTCAAAAATTGGCCAAAAAAACACGTTTTCCTCACATTTTGGTGACAGAAAGTTTTGGAATCAGAGAGGAGCCACAAATTTCCTTCCTCCCAGCGTTCCCCCAAGTCTCCTAATAAAAATGATACCTCACTTGTGTGGGTAGGCCTAGCGCCCGCAACAGGAAATGCCCCAAAATGCAATGTGGACACATCACATTTTTGGAAAGAAAACAGAGTTGTTTTTTGCAAAGTGCCTACCTGTAGATTTTGGCCTCTAGCTCAGCCGGCACCTAGGGAAACCTACCAGATCTGTGCATTTTTTTAAACTAGAGACCTAGGGGAATCCAAAATGGGGTGACTTGTGGGGATCTGACCAGGTTCTGTTACCCAGAATCCTTTGCAAACCTCAAAATTTGGCTAAAAAAACACGTTTTCCTCATATTTCGGTGACAGAAAGTTCTGGAATCTGAGATGAGCCACAAATTTCCTTCCACCCAGCGTTCCCCCAAGTCTCCCTATAAAAAATGATACCTCTCTTGTGTGGGTAGGCCGAGCTCCCGTGACAGGAAATGCCCCAAAACACAATGTGGACACATCACATTTTTGGAAAGAAAACAGAGGTGTTTTTTGCAAAGTGCCTACCTGTAGATTTTGGCCTCTAGCTCAGCCAGCACCTAGGGAAACCTACCAAACCTGTGCATTTTTTTAAACTAGAGCCTAGGGGAATCCAAGATGGGGTGACTTGTGGGGCTCTGACCAGGTTCTGTTACCCAGAATCCTTTGCAAACCTCAAAATTTGGCTAAAAAACACGTTTTCCTCACATTTCGGTGACAGAAAGTTCTGGAATCTGAGAGGAGCCACAAATTTCCTTCCACCCAGCGTTTCCCCAAGTCTCCCGATAAAAATGATACCTCACTTGTGTGGGTAGGCCTAGCGCCCGTGACAGGAAATGCCCCAAAACACAACATGGACACATCACATTTTTTGAAAGAAAACAGAGGTGTTTTTTGCAAAGTGACTACCTGTAGATTTTGGCCTCTAGCTCAGCCGGCACCGAGGGAAACCTACCAAACCTGTGCATTTTTTAAAACTAGAGACCTACGGGAATCCAAGATGGGGTGACTTGTGGGGATCTGACCAGGTTCTGTTACCCAGAATCCTTTGCAAACCTCAAAATTTGGCTAAAAAAACACGTTTTCCTCATATTTCGGTGACAGAAAGTTCTGGAATCTGAGATGAGCCACAAATTTCCTTCCACCCAGCGTTCCCCCAAGTCTCCCTATAAAAAATGATACCTCTCTTGTGTGGGTAGGCCGAGCTCCCGTGACAGGAAATGCCCCAAAACACAATGTGGACACATCACATTTTTGGAAAGAAAACAGAGGTGTTTTTTGCAAAGTGCCTACCTGTAGATTTTGGCCTCTAGCTCAGCCGGCACCTAGGGAAACCTACCAAACCTGTGCATTTTTTAAAACTAGAGACCTAGGGGAATCCAAGATGGGGTGACTTGTGGTGCTCTGACCAGGTTCTGTTACCCAGAATCCTTTGCAAACCTCAAAAATTGGCCAAAAAAACACGTTTTCCTCACATTTTGGTGACAGAAAGTTTTGGAATCAGAGAGGAGCCACAAATTTCCTTCCTCCCAGCGTTCCCCCAAGTCTCCTAATAAAAATGATACCTCACTGGTGTGGGTAGACCTAGCGCCCGCAACAGGAAATGCCCCAAAATGCAATGTGGACACATCACATTTTTTTAAAGAAAACAGAGGTGTTTTTTGCAAAGTGCCTACATGTAGATTTTGGCCTCTAGCTCAGCCGGCACCTAGGGAAACCTACCAAACCTGTGCATTTTTTAAAACTGGAGACCTAGGGAAATCCAAGATGGGGTGACTTGTGGGGCTCTGACCAGGTTCTGTTACCCAGAATCCTTTGCAAACCTCAAAATTTGGCTAAAAAAACACATTTTCCTCACATTTTGGTGACAGAAAGTTCTGGAATCTGAGAGGAGCCACAAATTTCCTTCCACCCAGCGTTCCCCCAAGTCTCCCGATAAAAATGATACCTCACTTGTGTAGGTAGGCCTAGCGCCCGCGACAGGAAATGCTCCAAAATGCAACGTGGACACATCACATTTTTTGAAAGAAAACAGAGGTGTTTTTTGCAAGCCTCCTACCTATAGATTTTGGCCTCTAGCTCAGCCGGCACCTACGGAAACCTACCAAACCTGTGCATCTTTGAAAACTAGAGACCTAGGGGAATCCAAGATGGGGTGACTTGTGGGGCTCTGTCCAGGTTCTGTTACCCAGAATCCTTTGCAAACCTCAAAATTTGGCTAAAAAAACACGTTTTCCTCACATTTCGGTGACCGAAAGTTCTGGAATCTGAGAGGAACCACAAATTTCCTTCCACCCAGCGTTCCCCCAAGTCTCCTGATACAAATGATACCTCACTTGTGTGGGTAGGCCTAGCGCCCGTGACAGGAAATGCCCCAAAACACAACGTGGACACATCACATTTTTTTAAGAAAACAGAGGTGTTTTTTGCAAAGTGCCTACCTGTAGATTTTGGCCTCTAGCTCAGCCGGCACCTGGGGAAACCTACCAAATCTGTGCATTTTTGAAAACTGGAGACCTAGGAAAATCCAAGATGGGGTGACTTGTGGGGCTCTGTCCAGGTTCTGTTACCCAGAATCCTTTGCAAACCTCAAAATTTGGCTAAAAAAACACGTTTTCCTCACATTTCGGTGACCGAAAGTTCTGGAATCTGAGAGGAACCACAAATTTCCTTCCACCCAGCATTCCCCCAAGTCTCCCGATACAAATGATACCTCACTTGTGTGGGTAGGCCTAGCGCCCGCGACAGGAAATGCCCCAAAACGCAACGTGGACACATCACATTTTTTTAAAGAAAACAGAGGTGTTTTTTGCAAAGTGCCTACCTGTAGATTTTGGCATCTAGCTCAGCCGGCACCTAGGGAAACCTACCAAATCTGTGCATTTTTTTAAACTAGAGACCTAGGGGAATCCAAAATGGGGTGACTTGTGGGGCTCTGACCAGGTTCTGTTACCCAGAATCCTTTGCAAACCTCAAAATTTGGCTAAAAAACACGTTTTCCTCACATTTCGGTGACATAAAGTTCTGGAATCTGAGAGGAGCCACAAATTTCCTTCCACCCAGAGTTCCCCCAAGTCTCCCGATAAAAATGATACCTCACTTGTGTGGGTAGGCCTAGTGCTCGCGACAGGAAATGCTCCAAAACGCAACGTGGACACATCACATTTTTTTAAAGAAAACAGAGGTGTTTTTTGCAAAGTGCCTACCTGTAGATTTTGGCCTCTAGCTCAGCCAGCACCTAGGGAAACCTACCAAACCTGTGCATTTTTTTAAACTAGAGCCTAGGGGAATCCAAGATGGGGTGACTTGTGGGGCTCTGACCAGGTTCTGTTACCCAGAATCCTTTGCAAACCTCAACATTTGGCAAAAAAAACACGTTTTCCTCACATTTCGGTGACAGAAAGTTCTGGAATCTGAGAGGAGCCACAAATTTCCTTCCACCCAGCATTCCCCCAAGTCTCCCGATAAAAAATTATACTTCACTTGTGTGGGTAGGACTAGCGCCCGCGACAGGAAATGCCCCAAAACGCAACGTGGACACATCACATTTTTTTAAAGAAAACAGAGGGGTGTTTTGCAAAGGGCCTACCTGCAGATTTTGGCCTCTAGCTCAGCCGGCACCTAGGGAAACCTACCAAATCTGTGCATTTTTTTAAACTAGAGACCTAGGGGAATCCAAAATGGGGTGACTTGTGGGGCTCTGACCAGGTTCTGTTACCCAGAATCCTTTGCAAACCTCAAAATTTGGCTAAAAAACACGTTTTCCTCACATTTCGGTGACAGAAAGTTCTGGAATCTGAGAGGAGCCACAAATTTCCTTCCACCCAGCGTTTCCCCAAGTCTCCCGATAAAAATGATACCTCACTTGTGTGGGTAGGCCTAGCGCCCGTGACAGGAAATGCCCCAAAACACAACATGGACACATCACATTTTTTGAAAGAAAACAGAGGTGTTTTTTGCAAAGTGACTACCTGTAGATTTTGGCCTCTAGCTCAGCCGGCACCGAGGGAAACCTACCAAACCTGTGCATTTTTTAAAACTAGAGACCTACGGGAATCCAAGATGGGGTGACTTGTGGGGCTCTGACCAGGTTCTGTTACCCAGAATCCATTGCAAACCTCAAAATTTGGCTAAAAAAACACGTTTTCCTCATATTTCGGTGACAGAAAGTTCTGGAATCTGAGATGAGCCACAAATTTCCTTCCACCCAGCGTTCCCCCAAGTCTCCCTATAAAAAATGATACCTCTCTTGTGTGGGTAGGCCGAGCTCCCGTGACAGGAAATGCCCCAAAACGCAACGTGGACACATCACATTTTTGGAAAGAAAACAGAGGTGTTTTTTGCAAAGTGCCTACCTGTAGATTTTGGCCTCTAGCTCAGCCGGCACCTAGGGAAACCTACCAAACCTGTGCATTTTTTAAAACTAGAGACCTAGGGGAATCCAAGATGGCGTGACTTGTGGTGCTCTGACCAGGTTCTGTTACCCAGAATCCTTTGCAAACCTCAAAAATTGGCCAAAAAAACACGTTTTCCTCACATTTTGGTGACAGAAAGTTTTGGAATCAGAGAGGAGCCACAAATTTCCTTCCTCCCAGCGTTCCCCCAAGTCTCCTAATAAAAATGATACCTCACTTGTGTGGGTAGGCCTAGCGCCCGCAACAGGAAATGCTCCAAAATGCAACGTGGACACATCACATTTTTGGAAAGAAAACAGAGGTGTTTTTTGCAAAGTGCCTACCTGTAGATTTTGGCCTCTAGCTCAGCCAGCACCTAGGGAAACCTACCAAACCTGTGCATTTTTTTAAACTAGAGCCTAGGGGAATCCAAAATGGGGTGACTTGTGGGGCTCTGACCAGGTTCTGTTACCCAGAATCCTTTGCAAACCTCAAAATTTGGCTAAAAAACACGTTTTCCTCACATTTCGGTGACAGAAAGTTCTGGAATCTGAGAGGAGCCACAAATTTCCTTCCACCCAGAGTTCCCCCAAGTCTCCCGATAAAAATGATACCTCACTTGTGTGGGTAGGCCTAGTGCTCGCGACAGGAAATGCTCCAAAACGCAACGTGGACACATCACATTTTTTTAAAGAAAACAGAGGTGTTTTTTGCAAAGTGCCTACCTGTAGATTTTGGCCTCTAGCTCAGCCAGCACCTAGGGAAACCTACCAAACCTGTGCATTTTTTTAAACTAGAGCCTAGGGGAATCCAAGATGGGGTGACTTGTGGGGCTCTGACCAGGTTCTGTTACCCAGAATCCTTTGCAAACCTCAAAATTTGGCTAAAAAAACACGTTTTCCTCACATTTCGGTGACAGAAAGTTCTGGAATCTGAGAGGAGCCACAAATTTCCTTCCACCCAGCATTCCCCCAAGTCTCCCGATAAAAAATTATACTTCACTTGTGTGCGTAGGACTAGCGCCCGCGACAGGAAATGCCCCAAAACGGAACGTGGACACATCACATTTTTTTAAAGAAAACAGAGGGGTGTTTTGCAAAGGGCCTACCTGCAGATTTTGGCCTCTAGCTCAGCCGGCACCTAGGGAAACCTACCAAATCTGTGCATTTTTTTAAACTAGAGACCTAGGGGAATCCAAAATGGGGTGACTTGTGGGGCTCTGACCAGGTTCTGTTACCCAGAATCCTTTGCAAACCTCACAATTTGGCTAAAAAACACGTTTTCCTCACATTTCGGTGACAGAAAGTTCTGGAATCTGAGAGGAGCCACAAATTTCCATCCACCTAGCGTTTCCCCAAGTCTCCCGATAAAAATGATACCTCACTTGTGTGGGTAGGCCTAGCGCCCGTGACAGGAAATGCCCCAAAACACAACATGGACACATCACATTTTTTGAAAGAAAACAGAGGTGTTTTTTGCAAAGTGACTACCTGTAGATTTTGGCCTCTAGCTCAGCCGGCACCGAGGGAAACCTACCAAACCTGTGCATTTTTTAAAACTAGAGACCTACGGGAATCCAAGATGGGGTGACTTGTGGGGCTCTGACCAGGTTCTGTTACCCAGAATCCATTGCAAACCTCAAAATTTGGCTAAAAAAACACGTTTTACTCATATTTCGGTGACAGAAAGTTCTGGAAACTGAGATGAGCCACAAATTTCCTTCCACCCAGCGTTCCCCCAAGTCTCCCTATAAAAAATGATACCTCTCTTGTGTGGGTAGGCCGAGCTCCCGTGACAGGAAATGCCCCAAAACGCAACGTGGACACATCACATTTTTGGAAAGAAAACAGAGGTGTTTTTTGCAAAGTGCCTACCTGTAGATTTTGGCCTCTAGCTCAGCCGGCACCTAGGGAAACCTACCAAACCTGTGCATTTTTTAAAACTAGAGACCTAGGGGAATCCAAGATGGCGTGACTTGTGGTGCTCTGACCAGGTTCTGTTACCCAGAATCCTTTGCAAACCTCAAAAATTGGCCAAAAAAACACGTTTTCCTCACATTTTGGTGACAGAAAGTTTTGGAATCAGAGAGGAGCCACAAATTTCCTTCCTCCCAGCGTTCCCCAAGTCTCCTAATAAAAATGATACCTCACTTGTGTGGGTAGGCCTAGCGCCCGCAACAGGAAATGCTCCAAAATGCAACGTGGACACATCACATTTTTTTAAAGAAAACAGAGGTGTTTTTTGCAAAGTGCCTACCTGTAGATTTTGGCCTCTAGCTCAGCCGGCACCTAGGGAAACCTACCAAACCTGTGCATTTTTTTAAACTAGAGACCTATTGGAATCCAAAATGGGGTGACTTGTGGGGCTCTGACCAGGTTCTGTTACCCAGAATCCTTTGCAAACCTCAAAAATTGGCCAAAAAAACACGTTTTCCTCACATTTTGGTGACAGAAAGTTTTGGAATCAGAGAGGAGCCACAAATTTCCTTCCTCCCAGCGTTCCCCCAAGTCTCCTAATAAAAATGATACCTCACTTGTGTGGGTAGGCCTAGCGCCCGCAACAGGAAATGCTCCAAAATGCAACGTGGACACATCACATTTTTGGAAAGAAAACAGAGGTGTTTTTTGCAAAGTGCCTACCTGTAGATTTTGGCCTCTAGCTCAGCCAGCACCTAGGGAAACCTACCAAACCTGTGCATTTTTTTAAACTAGAGCCTAGGGGAATCCAAAATGGGTGACTTGTGGGGCTCTGACCAGGTTCTGTTACCCAGAATCCTTTGCAAACCTCAAAATTTGGCTAAAAAACACGTTTTCCTCACATTTCGGTGACAGAAAGTTCTGGAATCTGAGAGGAGCCACAAATTTCCTTCCACCCAGAGTTCCCCCAAGTCTCCCGATAAAAATGATACCTCACTTGTGTGGGTAGGCCTAGTGCTCGCGACAGGAAATGCTCCAAAACGCAACGTGGACACATCACATTTTTTTAAAGAAAACAGAGGTGTTTTTTGCAAAGTGCCTACCTGTAGATTTTGGCCTCTAGCTCAGCCAGCACCTAGGGAAACCTACCAAACCTGTGCATTTTTTTAAACTAGAGCCTAGGGGAATCCAAGATGGGGTGACTTGTGGGGCTCTGACCAGGTTCTGTTACCCAGAATCCTTTGCAAACCTCAAAATTTGGCTAAAAAAACACGTTTTCCTCACATTTCGGTCACAGAAAGTTCTGGAATCTGAGAGGAGCCACAAATTTCCTTCCACCCAGCATTTCCCCAAGTCTCCCGATAAAAAATTATACTTCACTTGTGTGGGTAGGCCTAGCGCCCGCGACAGGAAATGCCCCAAAACGCAACGTGGACACATCACATTTTTTTAAAGAAAACAGAGGTGTTTTTTGCAAAGTGCCTACCTGCAGATTTTGGCCTCTAGCTCAGCCGGCACCTAGGGAAACCTACCAAATCTGTGCATTTTTTTAAACTAGAGACCTAGGGGAATCCAAAATGGGGTGACTTGTGGGGCTCTGACCAGGTTCTGTTACCCAGAATCCTTTGCAAACCTCAAAATTTGGCTAAAAAACACGTTTTCCTCACATTTCGGTGACAGAAAGTTCTGGAATCTGAGAGGAGCCACAAATTTCCTTCCACCCAGCGTTTCCCCAAGTCTCCCGATAAAAATGATACCTCACTTGTGTGGGTAGGCCTAGCGCCCGTGACAGGAAATGCCCCAAAACACAACATGGACACATCACATTTTTTGAAAGAAAACAGAGGTGTTTTTTGCAAAGTGCCTACCTTTAGATTTTGGCCTCTAGCTCAGCCGGCACCTAGGGAAACCTACCAAATCTGTGCATTTTTTTAAACTAGAGACCTAGGGGAATCCAAAATGGGGTGACTTGTGGGGCTCTGACCAGGTTCTGTTACCCAGAATCCTTTGCAAACCTCAAAATTTGGCTAAAAAACACGTTTTCCTCACATTTCGGTGACAGAAAGTTCTGGAATCTGAGGGGAGCCACAAATTTCCTTCCACCCAGAGTTCCCCCAAGTCTCCCGATAAAAATGATACCTCACTTGTGTGGGTAGGCCTAGTGCTCGCGACAGGAAATGCTCCAAAACGCAACGTGAACACATCACATTTTTTTAAAGAAAACAGAGGTGTTTTTTGCAAAGTGCCTACCTGTAGATTTTGGCCTCTAGCTCAGCCAGCACCTAGGGAAACCTACCAAACCTGTGCATTTTTTTAAACTAGAGCCTAGGGGAATCCAAGATGGGGTGACTTGTGGGGCTCTGACCAGGTTCTGTTACCCAGAATCCTTTGCAAACCTCAAAATTTGGCTAAAAAAACACGTTTTCCTCACATTTCGGTGACAGAAAGTTCTGGAATCTGAGAGGAGCCACAAATTTCCTTCCACCCAGCATTCCCCCAAGTCTCCCGATAAAAAATTATACTTCACTTGTGTGGGTAGGCCTAGCGCCCGCGACAGGAAATGCCCCAAAACGCAACGTGGACACATCACATTTTTTTAAAGAAAACAGAGGTGTTTTTTGCAAAGTGCCTACCTGCAGATTTTGGCCTCTAGCTCAGCCGGCACCTAGGGAAACCTACCAAATCTGTGCATTTTTTTAAACTAGAGACCTAGGGGAATCCAAAATGGGGTGACTTGTGGGGCTCTGACCAGGTTCTGTTACCCAGAATCCTTTGCAAACCTCAAAATTTGGCTAAAAAACACGTTTTCCTCACATTTCGGTGACAGAAAGTTCTGGAATCTGAGAGGAGCCACAAATTTCCTTCCACCCAGCGTTTCCCCAAGTCTCCCGATAAAAATGATACCTCACTTGTGTGGGTAGGCCTAGCGCCCGTGACAGGAAATGCCCCAAAACACAACATGGACACATCACATTTTTTGAAAGAAAACAGAGGTGTTTTTTGCAAAGTGACTACCTGTAGATTTTGGCCTCTAGCTCAGCCGGCACCGAGGGAAACCTACCAAACCTGTGCATTTTTTAAAACTAGAGACCTACGGGAATCCAAGATGGGGTGACCTGTGGGGCTCTGACCAGGTTCTGTTACCCAGAATCCTTTGCAAACCTCAAAATTTGGCAAAAAAAACACGTTTTCCTCATATTTCGGTGACAGAAAGTTCTGGAATCTGAGATGAGCCACAAATTTCCTTCCACCCAGCGTTCCCCCAAGTCTCCCTATAAAAAATGATACCTCTCTTGTGTGGGTAGGCCGAGCTCCCGTGACAGGAAATGCCCCAAAACGCAACGTGGACACATCACATTTTTGGAAAGAAAACAGAGGTGTTTTTTGCAAAGTGCCTACCTGTAGATTTTGGCCTCTAGCTCAGCCGGCACCTAGGGAAACCTACCAAACCTGTGCATTTTTTTAAACTAGAGACCTAGGGGAATCCAAGATGGGGTGACTTGTGGTGCTCTGACCAGGTTCTGTTACCCAGAATCCTTTGCAAACCTCAAAAATTGGCCAAAAAAACACGTTTTCCTCACATTTTGGTGACAGAAAGTTTTGGAATCAGAGAGGAGCCACAAATTTCCTTCCTCCCAGCGTTCCCCCAAGTCTCCTAATAAAAATGATACCTCACTTGTGTGGGTAGGCCTAGCGCCCGCAACAGGAAATGCCCCAAAATGCAATGTGGACACATCACATTTTTTTAAAGAAAACAGAGGTGTTTTTTGCAAAGTGCCTACCTGTAGATTTTGGCCTCTAGCTCAGCCGGCACCTAGGGAAACCTACCAAACCTGTGCATTTTTTAAAACTGGAGACCTAGGGAAATCCAAGATGGGGTGACTTGTGGGGCTCTGTCCAGGTTCTGTTACCCAGAATCCTTTGCAAACCTCAAAATTTGGCTAAAAAAACACGTTTTCCTCACATTTCGGTGACCGAAAGTTCTGGAATCTGAGAGGAACCACAAATTTCCTTCCACCCAGCGTTCCCCCAAGTCTACCGATACAAATGATACCTCACTTGTGTGGGTAGGCCTAGCGCCCGTGACAGGAAATGCCCCAAAACACAACGTGGACACATCACATTTTTTTAAAGAAAACAGAGGTGTTTTTTGCAAAGTGCCTACCTGTAGATTTTGGCCTCTAGCTCAGCCGGCACCTGGGGAAACCTACCAAACCTGTGCATTTTTGAAAACTGGAGACCTAGGGAAATCCAAGATGGGGTGACTTGTGGGGCTCTGTCCAGGTTCTGTTACCCAGAATCCTTTGCAAACCTCACAATTTGGCTAAAAAACACGTTTTCCTCACATTTCGGTGACAGAAAGTTCTGGAATCTGAGAGGAGCCACAAATTTCCTTCCACCCAGAGTTCCCCCAAGTCTCCCTATAAAAATAATACCTCACTTGTGTGGGTAGGCCTAGTGCTCGCGACAGGAAATGCTCCAAAACGCAACGTGGACACATCACATTTTTTTAAAGAAAACAGAGGTGTTTTTTGCAAAGTGCCTACCTGTAGATTTTGGCCTCTAGCTCAGCCAGCACCTAGGGAAACCTACCAAACCTGTGCATTTTTTTAAACTAGAGCCTAGGGGAATCCAAGATGGGGTGACTTGTGGGGCTCTGACCAGGTTCTGTTACCCAGAATCCTTTGCAAACCTCAAAATTTGGCTAAAAAAACACGTTTTCCTCACATTTCGGTGACAGAAAGTTCTGGAATCTGAGAGGAGCCACAAATTTCCTTCCACCCAGCATTCCCCCAAGTCTCCCGATAAAAAATTATACTTCACTTGTGTGGGTAGGCCTAGCGCCCGCGACAGGAAATGCCCCAAAACGCAACGTGGACACATCACATTTTTTTAAAGAAAACAGAGGTGTTTTTTGCAAAGTGCCTACCTGCAGATTTTGGCCTCTAGCTCAGCCGGCACCTAGGGAAACCTACCAAATCTGTGCATTTTTTTAAACTAGAGACCTAGGGGAATCCAAAATGGGGTGACTTGTGGGGCTCTGACCAGGTTCTGTTACCCAGAATCCTTTGCAAACCTCAAAATTTGGCTAAAAAACACGTTTTCCTCACATTTCGGTGACAGAAAGTTCTGGAATCTGAGAGGAGCCACAAATTTCCTTCCACCCAGCGTTTCCCCAAGTCTCCCGATAAAAATGATACCTCACTTGTGTGGGTAGGCCTACCGCCCGTGACAGGAAATGCCCCAAAACACAACATGGACACATCACATTTTTTGAAAGAAAACAGAGGTGTTTTTTGCAAAGTGACTACCTGTAGATTTTGGCCTCTAGCTCAGCCGCACCGAGGGAAACCTACCAAACCTGTGCATTTTTTAAAACTAGAGACCTACGGGAATCCAAGATGGGGTGACTTGTGGGGCTCTGACCAGGTTCTGTTACCCAGAATCCTTTGCAAACCTCAAAATTTGGCTAAAAAAACACGTTTTCCTCATATTTCGGTGACAGAAAGTTCTGGAATCTGAGATGAGCCACAAATTTCCTTCCACCCAGCGTTCCCCCATGTCTCCCTATAAAAAATGATACCTCTCTTGTGTGGGTAGGCCGAGCTCCCGTGACAGGAAATGCCCCAAAACACAACATGGACACATCACATTTTTGGAAAGAAAACAGAGGTGTTTTTTGCAAAGTGCCTACCTGTAGATTTTGGCCTCTAGCTCAGCCGGCACCTAGGGAAACCTAGCAAACCTGTGCATTTTTTAAAACTAGAGACCTAGGGGAATCCAAGATGGGGTGACTTGTGGTGCTCTGACCAGGTTCTGTTACCCAGAATCCTTTGCAAACCTCAAAAATTGGCCAAAAAAACACGTTTTCCTCACATTTTGGTGACAGAAAGTTTTGGAATCAGAGAGGAGCCACAAATTTCCTTCCTCCCAGCGTTCCCCCAAGTCTCCTAATAAAAATGATACCTCACTTGTGTGGGTAGGCCTAGCGCCCGCAACAGGAAATGCCCCAAAATGCAATGTGGACACATCACATTTTTGGAAAGAAAACAGAGTTGTTTTTTGCAAAGTGCCTACCTGTAGATTTTGGCCTCTAGCTCAGCCGGCACCTAGGGAAACCTACCAGATCTGTGCATTTTTTTAAACTAGAGACCTAGGGGAATCCAAAATGGGGTGACTTGTGGGGCTCTGACCAGGTTCTGTTACCCAGAATCCTTTGCAAACCTCAAAATTTGGCTAAAAAACACGTTTTCCTCACATTTCGGTGACAGAAAGTTCTGGAATCTGAGAGGAGCCACAAATTTCCTTCCACCCAGAGTTCCCCCAAGTCTCCCGATAAAAATGATACCTCACTTGTGTGGGTAGGCCTAGTGCTCGCGACAGGAAATGCTCCAAAACGCAATGTGGACACATCACATTTTTTTAAAGAAAACAGAGGTGTTTTTTGCAAAGTGCCTACCTGTAGATTTTGGCCTCTAGCTCAGCCGGCACCTGGGGAAACCTACCAAACCTGTGCATTTTTGAAAACTGGAGACCTAGGGAAATCCAAGATGGGGTGACTTGTGGGGCTCTGTCCAGGTTCTGTTACCCAGAATCCTTTGCAAGCCTCACAATTTGGCTAAAAAACACGTTTTCCTCACATTTCGGTGACAGAAAGTTCTGGAATCTGAGAGGAGCCACAAATTTCCTTCCACCCAGAGTTCCCCTAAGTCTCCCGATAAAAATGATACCTCACTTGTGTGGGTAGGCCTAGTGCTCGCGACAGGAAATGCTCCAAAACGCAACGTGGACACATCACATTTTTTTAAAGAAAACAGAGGTGTTTTTTGCAAAGTGCCTACCTGTAGATTTTGGCCTCTAGCTCAGCCAGCACCTAGGGAAACCTACCAAACCTGTGCATTTTTTTAAACTAGAGCCTAGGGGAATCCAAGATGGGGTGACTTGTGGGGCTCTGACCAGGTTCTGTTACCCAGAATCCTTTGCAAACCTCAAAATTTGGCTAAAAAAACACGTTTTCCTCACATTTCGGTGACAGAAAGTTCTGGAATCTGAGAGGAGCCACAAATTTCCTTCCACCCAGCATTCCCCCAAGTCTCCCGATAAAAAATTATACTTCACTTGTGTGGGTAGGCCTAGCGCCCGCGACAGGAAATGCCCCAAAACGCAACGTGGACACATCACATTTTTTTAAAGAAAACAGAGGTGTTTTTTGCAAAGTGCCTACCTGCAGATTTTGGCCTCTAGCTCAGCCGGCACCTAGGGAAACCTACCAAATCTGTGCATTTTTTTAAACTAGAGACCTAGGGGAATCCAAAATGGGGTGACTTGTGGGGCTCTGACCAGGTTCTGTTACCCAGAATCCTTTGCAAACCTCAAAATTTGGCTAAAAAACACGTTTTCCTCACATTTCGGTGACAGAAAGTTCTGGAATCTGAGAGGAGCCACAAATTTCCTTCCACCCAGCGTTTCCCCAAGTCTCCCGATAAAAATGATACCTCACTTGTGTGGGTAGGCCTACCGCCCGTGACAGGAAATGCCCCAAAACACAACATGGACACATCACATTTTTTGAAAGAAAACAGAGGTGTTTTTTGCAAAGTGACTACCTGTAGATTTTGGCCTCTAGCTCAGCCGGCACCGAGGGAAACCTACCAAACCTGTGCATTTTTTAAAACTAGAGACCTACGGGAATCCAAGATGGGGTGACTTGTGGGGCTCTGACCAGGTTCTGTTACCCAGAATCCTTTGCAAACCTCAAAATTTGGCTAAAAAAACACGTTTTCCTCATATTTCGGTGACAGAAAGTTCTGGAATCTGAGATGAGCCACAAATTTCCTTCCACCCAGCGTTCCCCCAAGTCTCCCTATAAAAAATGATACCTCTCTTGTGTGGGTAGGCCGAGCTCCCGTGACAGGAAATGCCTCAAAACACAACATGGACACATCACATTTTTGGAAAGAAAACAGAGGTGTTTTTTGCAAAGTGCCTACCTGTAGATTTTGGCCTCTAGCTCAGCCGGCACCTAGGGAAACCAAGCAAACCTGTGCATTTTTTAAAACTAGAGACCTAGGGGAATCCAAGATGGGGTGACTTGTGGTGCTCTGACCAGGTTCTGTTACCCAGAATCCTTTGCAAACCTCAAAAATTGGCCAAAAAAACACGTTTTCCTCACATTTTGGTGACAGAAAGTTTTGGAATCAGAGAGGAGCCACAAATTTCCTTCCTCCCAGCGTTCCCCCAAGTCTCCTAATAAAAATGATACCTCACTTGTGTGGGTAGGCCTAGCGCCCGCAACAGGAAATGCCCCAAAATGCAATGTGGACACATCACATTTTTTTAAAGAAAACAGAGGTGTTTTTTGCAAAGTGCCTACCTGTAGATTTTGGCCTCTAGCTCAGCCGGCACCTAGGGAAACCTACCAAACCTGTGCATTTTTTAAAACTGGAGACCTAGGGAAATCCAAGATGGGGTGACTTGTGGGGCTCTGTCCAGGTTCTGTTACCCAGAATCCTTTGCAAACCTCAAAATGTGGCTAAAAAAACACGTTTTCCTCACATTTGGGTGACCGAAAGTTCTGGAATCTGAGAGGAACCACAAATTTCCTTCCACCCAGCGTTCCCCCAAGTCTCCCGATACAAATGATACCTCACTTGTGTGGGTAGGCCTAGCGCCCGTGACAGGAAATGCCCCAAAACACAGCGTGGACACATCACATTTTTTTAAAGAAAACAGAGGTGTTTTTTGCAAAGTGCCTACCTGTAGATTTTGGCCTCTAGCTCAGCCGGCACCTGGGGAAACCTACCAAACCTGTGCATTTTTGAAAACTGGAGACCTAGGGAAATCCAAGATGGGGTGACTTGTGGGGCTCTGTCCAGGTTCTGTTACCCAGAATCCTTTGCAAACCTCAAAATGTGGCTAAAAAACACGTTTTCCTCACATTTCGGTGACAGAAAGTTCTGGAATCTGAGAGGAGCCACAAATTTCCTTCCACCCAGAGTTCCCCCAAGTCTCCCTATAAAAATAATACCTCACTTGTGTGGGTAGGCCTAGTGCTCGCGACAGGAAATGCTCCAAAACGCAACGTGGACACATCACATTTTTTTAAAGAAAACAGAGGTGTTTTTTGCAAAGTGCCTACCTGTAGATTTTGGCCTCTAGCTCAGCCAGCACCTAGGGAAACCTACCAAACCTGTGCATTTTTTTAAACTAGAGCCTAGGGGAATCCAAGATGGGGTGACTTGTGGGGCTCTGACCAGGTTCTGTTACCCAGAATCCTTTGCAAACCTCAAAATTTGGCTAAAAAAACACGTTTTCCTCACATTTCGGTGACAGAAAGTTCTGGAATCTGAGAGGAGCCACAAATTTCCTTCCACCCAGCATTCCCCCAAGTCTCCCGATAAAAAATTATACTTCACTTGTGTGGGTAGGCCTAGCGCCCGCGACAGGAAATGCCCCAAAACGCAACGTGGACACATCACATTTTTTTAAAGAAAACAGAGGTGTTTTTTGCAAAGTGCCTACCTGCAGATTTTGGCCTCTAGCTCAGCCGGCACCTAGGGAAACCTACCAAATCTGTGCATTTTTTTAAACTAGAGACCTAGGGGAATCCAAAATGGGGTGACTTGTGGGGCTCTGACCAGGTTCTGTTACCCAGAATCCTTTGCAAACCTCAAAATTTGGCTAAAAAACACGTTTTCCTCACATTTCGGTGACAGAAAGTTCTGGAATCTGAGAGGAGCCACAAATTTCCTTCCACCCAGCGTTTCCCCAAGTCTCCCGATAAAAATGATACCTCACTTGTGTGGGTAGGCCTACCGCCCGTGACAGGAAATGCCCCAAAACACAACATGGACACATCACATTTTTTGAAAGAAAACAGAGGTGTTTTTTGCAAAGTGACTACCTGTAGATTTTGGCCTCTAGCTCAGCCGGCACCTAGGGAAACCTACCAAACCTGTGCATTTTTTAAAACTAGAGACCTACGGGAATCCAAGATGGGGTGACTTGTGGGGCTCTGACCAGGTTCTGTTACCCAGAATCCTTTGCAAACCTCAAAATTTGGCTAAAAAAACACGTTTTCCTCATATTTCGGTGACAGAAAGTTCTGGAATCTGAGATGAGCCACAAATTTCCTTCCACCCAGCGTTCCCCCAAGTCTCCCTATAAAAAATGATACCTCTCTTGTGTGGGTAGGCCGAGCTCCCGTGACAGGAAATGCCCCAAAACACAACATGGACACATCACATTTGTGGAAAGAAAACAGAGGTGTTTTTTGCAAAGTGCCTACCTGTAGATTTTGGCCTCTAGCTCAGCCGGCACCTAGGGAAACCTAGCAAACCTGTGCATTTTTTAAAACTAGAGACCTAGGGGAATCCAAGATGGGGTGACTTGTGGTGCTCTGACCAGGTTCTGTTACCCAGAATCCTTTGCAAACCTCAAAAATTGGCCAAAAAAACACGTTTTCCTCACATTTTGGTGACAGAAAGTTTTGGAATCAGAGAGGAGCCACAAATTTCCTTCCTCCCAGCGTTCCCCCAAGTCTCCTAATAAAAATGATACCTCACTTGTGTGGGTAGGCCTAGCGCCCGCAACAGGAAATGCCCCAAAATGCAATGTGGACACATCACATTTTTGGAAAGAAAACAGAGTTGTTTTTTGCAAAGTGCCTACCTGTAGATTTTGGCCTCTAGCTCAGCCGGCACCTAGGGAAACCTACCAGATCTGTGCATTTTTTTAAACTAGAGACCTAGGGGAATCCAAAATGGGGTGACTTGTGGGGCTCTGACCAGGTTCTGTTACCCAGAATCCTTTGCAAACCTCAAAATTTGGCTAAAAAACACGTTTTCCTCACATTTCGGTGACAGAAAGTTCTGGAATCTGAGAGGAGCCACAAATTTCCTTCCACCCAGCGTTTCCCCAAGTCTCCCGATAAAAATGATACCTCACTTGTGTGGGTAGGCCTACCGCCCGTGACAGGAAATGCCCCAAAACACAACATGGACACATCACATTTTTTGAAAGAAAACAGAGGTGTTTTTTGCAAAGTGACTACCTGTAGATTTTGGCCTCTAGCTCAGCCGGCACCGAGGGAAACCTACCAAACCTGTGCATTTTTTAAAACTAGAGACCTACGGGAATCCAAGATGGGGTGACTTGTGGGGCTCTGACCAGGTTCTGTTACCCAGAATCCTTTGCAAACCTCAAAATTTGGCTAAAAAAACACGTTTTCCTCATATTTCGGTGACAGAAAGTTCTGGAATCTGAGATGAGCCACAAATTTCCTTCCACCCAGCGTTCCCCCAAGTCTCCCTATAAAAAATGATACCTCTCTTGTGTGGGTAGGCCGAGCTCCCGTGACAGGAAATGCCTCAAAACACAACATGGACACATCACATTTTTGGAAAGAAAACAGAGGTGTTTTTTGCAAAGTGCCTACCTGTAGATTTTGGCCTCTAGCTCAGCCGGCACCTAGGGAAACCTAGCAAACCTGTGCATTTTTTAAAACAAGAGACCTAGGGGAATCCAAGATGGGGTGACTTGTGGTGCTCTGACCAGGTTCTGTTACCCAGAATCCTTTGCAAACCTCAAAAATTGGCCAAAAAAACACGTTTTCCTCACATTTTGGTGACAGAAAGTTTTGGAATCAGAGAGGAGCCACAAATTTCCTTCCTCCCAGCGTTCCCCCAAGTCTCCTAATAAAAATGATACCTCACTTGTGTGGGTAGGCCTAGCGCCCGCAACAGGAAATGCCCCAAAATGCAATGTGGACACATCACATTTTTGGAAAGAAAACAGAGTTGTTTTTTGCAAAGTGCCTACCTGTAGATTTTGGCCTCTAGCTCAGCCGGCACCTAGGGAAACCTACCAGATCTGTGCATTTTTTTAAACTAGAGACCTAGGGGAATCCAAAATGGGGTGACTTGTGGGGCTCTGACCAGGTTCTGTTACCCAGAATCCTTTGCAAACCTCAAAATTTGGCTAAAAAACACGTTTTCCTCACATTTCGGTGACAGAAAGTTCTGGAATCTGAGAGGAGCCACAAATTTCCTTCCACCCAGCGTTTCCCCAAGTCTCCCGATAAAAATGATACCTCACTTGTGTGGGTAGGCCTACCGCCCGTGACAGGAAATGCCCCAAAACACAACATGGACACATCACATTTTTTGAAAGAAAACAGAGGTGTTTTTTGCAAAGTGACTACCTGTAGATTTTGGCCTCTAGCTCAGCCGGCACCGAGGGAAACCTACCAAACCTGTGCATTTTTTAAAACTAGAGACCTACGGGAATCCAAGATGGGGTGACTTGTGGGGCTCTGACCAGGTTCTGTTACCCAGAATCCTTTGCAAACCTCAAAATTTGGCTAAAAAAACACGTTTTCCTCATATTTCGGTGACAGAAAGTTCTGGAATCTGAGATGAGCCACAAATTTCCTTCCACCCAGCGTTCCCCCAAGTCTCCCTATAAAAAATGATACCTCTCTTGTGTGGGTAGGCCGAGCTCCCGTGACAGGAAATGCCTCAAAACACAACATGGACACATCACATTTTTGGAAAGAAAACAGAGGTGTTTTTTGCAAAGTGCCTACCTGTAGATTTTGGCCTCTAGCTCAGCCGGCACCTAGGGAAACCTAGCAAACCTGTGCATTTTTTAAAACTAGAGACCTAGGGGAATCCAAGATGGGGTGACTTGTGGTGCTCTGACCAGGTTCTGTTACCCAGAATCCTTTGCAAACCTCAAAAATTGGCCAAAAAAACACATTTTCCTCACATTTTGGTGACAGAAAGTTTTGGAATCAGAGAGGAGCCACAAATTTCCTTCCTCCCAGCGTTCCCCCAAGTCTCCTAATAAAAATGATACCTCACTTGTGTGGGTAGGCCTAGCGCCCGCAACAGGAAATGCCCCAAAATGCAATGTGGACACATCACATTTTTTTAAAGAAAACAGAGGTGTTTTTTGCAAAGTGCCTACCTGTAGATTTTGGCCTCTAGCTCAGCCGGCACCTAGGGAAACCTATCAAACCTGTGCATTTTTTAAAACTGGAGACCTAGGGAAATCCAAGATGGGGTGACTTGTGGGGCTCTGACCAGGTTCTGTTACCCAGAGTCCTTTGCAAACCTCAAAATTTGGCTAAAAAAACACATTTTCCTCACATTTTGGTGACAGAAAGTTCTGGAATCTGAGAGGAACCACAAATTTCCTTCCACCCAGCGTTCCCCCAAGTCTCCCGATACAAATGATACCTCACTTGTGTGGGTAGGCCTAGCGCCCGTGACAGGAAATGCCCCAAAACGCAACGTGGACACATCACATTTTTTGAAAGAAAACAGAGGTGTTTTTTGCAAAGTGCCTACCTGTAGATTTTGGCCTCTAGCTCAGCCGGCACCTGGGGAAACCTACCAAACCTGTGCATTTTTGAAAACTGGAGACCTAGGGGAATCGAAGATGGGGTGACTTGTGGGGCTCTGACTAGGTTCTGTTACCCAGAATCCTTTGCAAACCTCAAAATTTGGCTAAAAAAACACGTTTTCCTCACATTTCGGTGACAGAAAGTTCTGCAATCTGAGAGGAGCCACAAATTTCCTTCCACCCAGCGTTCCCCCAAGTCTCCTGATAAAAATTGATACCTCACTTGTGTGGGTAGGCTTAGCGCCCGCGACAGGAAATGGCCCAAAACACAACGTGGACACATCATATTTTTTCATAGAAAACAGTCCCTACCTGTGGATTTTGGCCTCTAGCTCAGCCGGCCCCAGGGGGGGCAGAAATGGCCTAAAATAAATTTGTCACCCACCCCTCCAACCCCCCTGCCCACCCCGGGAGCAACTTTTGCCTACGGGGTCGCTCTCCCTGCATGACATTGGTGCCCAAACAAAAAATCCCCTTTGCCTAGTGGTTTCTGCCCCCTTGGGGCAAGCAATCTGGCTTTTGAAACCCTGGGAGAGACTTCAAAGGGAAGGAAATGCATTTCCTTCCCTTTGAAGCCTCTCCGGGCCTCCCCCATGTGATCGAAAGAGAAATGCTGAGCATTTCTCTTTCGAACGCGCTGGAAGCTCTCCCCCATCGCTCTGCTTCCAGCGCGATGGGGAAGGCTCTGTGATTGTCAACGCGCGCTCGCGTGCTGACGTCTCAGGGGAGTGGGTGGGGTCGGGGGTTGAAGGTGAAGGGATTCCCCTTTCAGCCCTGACCTGTGGGGGTAGGAGGCAGCCCACGGGGGGAGCGCTAGCGCTTCCCCCGAGGGCCGGTAGCAGGACGTAATGGTTACGTCCATGGCACCACACGGGCGCTGCCATGGACGTAACCTTTACGTCCATGGCGGGGAAGGGGTTCATTGCTGACTTGCTTTAAGACTGTTTTGGAACTGTACCTGCATTTTTGAGTTTAAAAATGTTCAGGCTTGTTTGTTGGTATCTCAACAGTTTTCATCATGGTAGGTGTTGTTGTACTCATCATCCTTCCAAGGCAGTAAGCATAAACAGGCGAATCCAACAACACTTGCTAAGCCACAGCTTTCTAATTGGTTGCACATTTTCTCTCCAGCCTGAGTAAGCACTGGCTCTGCCTTCGCAAGCCTCAACCATCTGCACTCCTAGCAGCCACGGATGACATCTGCACCCTACTGGACTGTGGTGAAACAGTTGCCCTCACCCTCCTTGACCTCTCCGCAGCCTTCAACACCGTCTACCACACAACCTTGTGCACCAGACTACACAACGTGGGCATCTGCAGCAAAGCCCTGGAGTACATCTGCTCCTTCCTCACCAGCTGAGACTACAGTCTCAGGCACCCACCTTTCACCTCAAAGCCGACGCAAACCAAATGCGGGTCTCCCCAGGGCTCCTCCCTGAGCCCCACCCTCTTCAATGTCAACATGACCCCACTCGCAGAGATTGTCAGACACCACGGGCTCAACATCATCTCATACCCTGATGACTCACAGTTTATTCTCTCCCTCACTGAGAAACCATTGACAGCCAAAAGAAACTTTCACAACAAATTGAAGGCAGTCGCCAACTGGATGAGAGACAGCTGTCTCAAGCTTAACTCGGGCAAGGTGGAGATTCTCATCCTGGGCCCCTTCCCCATCTTCTGGGATGACTCCTGGTGGCCCAATGCCCTCAGAACGGCCCCATCTCCTACTGACCATGCATGCAACCTCGACATCATTCCCGACTCCTCACTTTCCATGGCCCGCCAAGTCAATGTCGCTTCTTCGTCATGGTTCCACACTTTCTGCCTGCTCTGGAAGATCTTGAAGTGGATCCCGATCAACATGAGAAAAACAGTCACCCAGGCAATCTATGCCAGAAGCAACAAGACACTCCAAACAAGACTCCAGAGAATACAGAATTCTGCTGCCAGACTGATCCTGGACATCCCCCCCACAGCCACATCTCCACCCACCTGAGAGACATACACTGGCTTGCTGTCAACAAACGCATCACTTTCAAACTCCTGACACACGCGGAAAAGGTTCTTCACAACATTGGACCTGCCTACCTTACCAACTACCTCTCCTTTGACACACCCTCTGCTCAACTGGCCCTCGCCATCATCCCCAGAATAGGAAAAAACAGAGCTGGAGGAAGATCCTTCTTCCTCACCTGGAACATGATGCCGCACTACCTCAGGCAGCCCCCCTCACTGGCTCAGTTCAGGAAGGACTTCAAGATCTGGCTCTTTATATGACACATGTCCCCCATCTAGCACCTTGAGCTGATAAGTTGCACTCTATAAATGATTGATTGATTGCCTGCCATGAGGACACTAATCAGGGTAAACCCTCAAAGAACCCTATGCAGTTTGTAAACTGTTAAAGATTCCTGCCTAATTAATGCTGACTTTCACCTGGCCCAAGTTGTGCTGTGCTCCTGAATTGAAGGGATGCCTCCAGTGACCAACTGTGAGTAATATACAGGAACCTTCACTGACTGTGCAGAGTGGAGAAGTGTGGAGTGGAACTGTAACCTTCAAACTCTATCTCTTTGAAGTGTCTAATCCAATATTTGTTATTTGTGTCTCACTTAAATTAGAAGTTAATGTTTCATTTGACTAAATTGGTGTAGATGCTTTACTCGATAAAGCCTACCATTTCATCCCAAGTCACTAACAGAGGTGAGACTCAGTTATCTCTAGCAGACAGCCTGTGCCTGATTAGGAGCTAGTTTATCGAGGTGAGAGTAAAACTTTCTCCTCCATAAAAAAGGTCTTGTCATAATTTCACTGGTACACCAAAATAATGCATCCTGATCAGAAGCAGATCAATTTTCCGTCACACATAACAAATATACAGCTATTCCATGAGCAGTAGTTCATGAAGCCCTCCCACATGTAGCTACAAAACTGGCAGCAGTAGTCCATGCTTCCTTACTCACACCTTCAGAAGCACAGACACAGACAAGGTATGCAGCTGCCATTCAAGCTTCTCTAACAAATTTGGAATAGAGATACTATAGTCAATAATAGATAAACTAACAAAAACACTCACAATGACTATGGGAAAGGCATCGGAGCAAGCTCTCGTGTCATACAGAACTCTGAAAGTGCCACAGCAGCAGGGAACCCTTCTTCCTCAAAAATAACTAATACTGCAAGAACAAAAGCCAGGCCACCAGCCCTCACACATATTGATATGTTCAGTGTTGCACATACATAGAATGGGATCATCACATGCAGTAGTTCTTTATTGACACCTTCACAAACACACTCATCTTAAACCTATACTTGGTGCTTCAGGGTTCTTTGCTCACAGTTAACAGCACCAAGATTCACCAATATGCTGAAAGTGATGCCTTCCTGCACAAAAACAATCCTTAGAGGCATATTACTCTTTCTTTTTGTCCTGCAGAAGGCAGCACACATGGAAAAATAAATAAATGAGGAGAAATAAAGAAATTTCTCCTCATTACACCTCTGTAGGTGCTCCATTTTAGAACTAATCCAGGTTTACAACTCTTTGTAAATTGGGATTTAGTTCAAGATACACGGGTGGATGCATGGGAACTCCCCTTCTCCACCCAGGTAGCGCCTACCAGATGCAATAGAATGCAAGGCAGTGTCATGCTCTGCCTTGTGTTACTTTGCATTTACTAAACCACACAAACAAACAGCTTTGTGTGGTTAAGTAAATCACATTTAAGGACTTACATTGCCTTGTGATTAATTACTTCATGCAAGGACAATGCATGCCCTTACTAAATATGCCCCTAAGTGATTTACCCAGAATTACTTGATATAGACTTGACTCCGAAACTTGAACCAGGTCCCCCATCTCAAAAGTTTTCACCTCTGGCGATAAAGCCACATTCTCACCCTATTAAGCAGCTTTAACTTAAGTAGTAGAAAAACTTCTAAGCGGGTCCATTCTCTTTTGTTTTTCTTTTGTTATTTTATGTAAATGTGTTGTACAATATATGAGTAATCAGACAAAAAGTCCAACAGAAAAATGTATAGGTATCTTTGAAAGCTCCCAGAATTTGATAATACCCACAGACCTCAGAATTTTACTTTAAACTTGAAATCGGAATGACTGTAAATTGCTCAACAACTTATTGTATCTGCCATTTTCTGATATCTGCAAATCCTGATGAAGTTCCCAAATTCTGCTTGAAAAAATCTGTAGAGGAAGGATGGGAATATGATACGTTCAGCAACAGCAAGCTAGCTCTAGAAGGGTGGAAGGGACATTTTTCAGCAGAAGAATTGGGCCAGTTTGACCATGGAGCCTCCAAACTTAAGGTTAGTGAACCAATATGTAGTGCTTAGCCTGTAAATCAAACAATGCCAGTGTCCAAAGCTCTGCTCAGAAGCTTGTGGCTGGTGCAATTAAATATAGGCGCTCTGAATATCAGCGCTGTGTACTCTGAAATCATCTCATGCCTCTTTAATCCACTACCAAACACTCTCTGTCCCTTTATCTCATGTTTGCTAGTTCCTGCTTTCTCACTTTGTAAGGGTTTGCCATCTTTCTCCTCATCCACCATTCTGCTTTGTGTGTTTTCCCTCTCTCACTATTGTTCCATGTCCATTGTGAAAAAATAAGTGCCAGGCCACACAAAATGAGTGTCATTTGCCTGGACGGGCAAGTACCGGCTCAATTTAAGCACTGCCAAAACATAGATTTTTCTATTCACTAACAAATCTATAGTGGGATGGCATTAATTTCCCCCCTAACATATGACTGATCCTTATACTGTACCAGTATGCTAAGCAAGGTAGTGGTATTATTGTTTCAAATCTTATTAATTTGTGAATGTGTGTTTTTTACCTAGACATTGGATCCAAACCTCAAACCCAATCCAAACCTAAACTTTCTTTTTGTAAGTATTCATTAAATGTGCCGTCCTTGTGAAATCAATGCAAACAAAAAAAAACTTAAAAGAGGCTTAGAGCCCGCCCATTACTTACCATTGATTGGCTCCCATTTCACTCTCATTTCCTTTCTTCCTGTTGGTCAGTGCCTTGTCCTGCCTCCAACTTCCTGCTCATCTTCATGTCTTTTTCATTGCTGTGGAGCTTGGCCCAAGTACTGCTTCTTGCACCCAGTGTCCTTCCACTGGCCACTCACTTGTGACATACTTTATTTTTTATTTGCTTTCCAGCATCCACATTCTGTTTGTTGCTTGCTTGCCACTATCACCACCTCATTTTCGTCGCTGTATGCCCGTTCAGATTTTGTTGCTGGCCTGTCCCTCCCTTTCACAGGCATGAGGATATTAAGTGATTTGCCAATAATCACAGGCCGTTGAGCCAGCGCCAAGACTCGAACCTGGTTTCCCAGCTGCAAAGTCAGCAGGTCTAGTTGTAACACTTGAGCCTCTCCCTGCTCAGCTTTTGAGCTAGCTACACTTTGACACACTGGTAACTGGAGTGGGCATTTGTTCAAGTTTATACATTGTATATTAATTGTAGGGACAATTTAAACTTTTTTGTACACATGGTTTACTTTAAACTTTGCAGTATCGGCATTGTTTGCTGCTTGCCTGTCCCTACCACGACCTCACTCTCATCACTGTATGACCTTTCCCCACTGCATATTCTGTTTTATATAGCACAAAGTCCACCTCTTTACATGAGTACCAGTTACATTACACAAGGACCCATTAATTTTTAAAGGCATGAGGAGATTAAAGCCCTCATTATGACACTGGTGGTAAATCCCGCTTACCTCCATGCTGACTGCCGCCAACAAACTGCTGGCGCAGCGGATTATCGCTACCAATATTATGACACACACATAGCAATCCGTCAATATACAGCCACACACACAAGTCCGCCAGACTGGCGGCAGCAAAACCCATACCGTTACGCCAACAGAACTGCGCCCACAGCATTATGGCCCACGAATCACTGTGGTGGACATTCAACTGCGGTAAACCATTGGCGCTACATATCGCCACGCTCAAAATACACACACACATACAAAACAACACCACATTGGACAATTCAAACTACACACCACACCCACACCACTATAAAACACACACACACACTACCCATGACCCTGTATGACTAACAAAAATTGCCAACTGAGAGAGATAGACCAAGAACGCCCACAGATCCAGAGCCACATAACACCATCACCCATACACTATCCATGTACCTTACAGCACACACCCCAACACAGCACCCCACACACCCTCACACACACTGCTCACACTACACCCATGGCACCACAAAGACACCCCAGGTTTTTAGAGGAGGAGCTAAGGGTCATGGTGGAGGAAATTATCCCGGTAGAGCCACAGCTATTCGGATGACAGGTGCAGCAGGCATCCATTGCTAGGAAGATGGCGCTATGGCGGAGAATCGTGGACAGGGTCAACGCCGTGGCTCAGCACCCCAGAACAAGGGATGACATTAGGAAGAGGTGGAACGACCTACGGGGGAAGGTGCGTTCCACAGCAGTAAGACACCAAATAGCTGTACAGAGGACTGGTGGTGGACCCCCACCTCCTCCCCCACAACTAACAACATGGGAGGAGTAAGTCTTGGCAATCATGTATCCAGGGCCTGGCAGGAGTAGCAGGAGGACTGGACTCTGATAAGTCAAATCTTTATTATTAACACCCCCCTACCTGCATGCCATCACAAACCCCCACCTGTACCCTCACCCCATCACTCCACCACCTCACATACACCCCACTATCACAACCCACCCATCCCAATACCAAGCCCTGCATGTAACACAAATGCACGAACCCCCATCCCAGACCTGCATGGACACCCACCACTAAAGCATGCACACTAGAAACAATCACCTAGCCCACCAAATGAATACTCACACAAGTCAAAGCTGCCAGGGCAATCACAACCATAGAGGGTAACACGCCCATGCACAAGATGTCACACGCAGAAACAATAACACTGCATTTACATCCCCACAGGTCCCCCACCCAGCATCACCGGAGAGGAGGTGCCAGCAACATCCAGTCCCCCCACAGAAGAGGCCCACAGTGTTGACAGCAGCTCTGGATGCCTGGATCTGGATGACCAACCTGGCCCATCAGGGACCTCAGGACTGTCGGTTACCCAGCACAGTCCCATACCACCACAGAGCCTCCCCCTCAGGAAACACCAGCACAGCACCCACCCAGCGGGCCCATACCTCTTTCCCTAGAATACGTCAATCAGCAGTGTGTCCACCACTACAGGGACCCAAGGGCGTCCCACAAACACAGGACAATCAGGGACCTGGGGTCAGTGGCAGTGGGTACACGGTTCAGGGGACAGAGGCACAGGACAACAGGGAAGCTGGGAGGACTGCTGCGTGACAGGGGGAGGACAGGCCCACGGAACCGACTCTCCAGGAGGCACTTGCAGGGAGCCTGGGAGCATATCACCATTCCCAGGAGATGATGGGCCAGATACTGGACAAGTTGCAGGAGACCCAGCGGCTGCAGGAGGGACAGTACCTGGGGATCAGGGAGGACCTGAAGGACATCAACACCGCCGTTGGCACCATTGCAGGGGTACTGGCAGACATGGCCACACCATGAGGGAGGCAGTGGCACACCACTGGGCCCCTGACACTAGCCACACCGATGAACAGCCCGCTAGAGGACAGGAGGCCCCGCCACAGGCCCAACAGGCCACTAGCACCCCTTCCCTTGCAGAAGGAGAACCACCCCACAAACAGTCCCTGCGATCCAGGCAGAAGCCAGAGACTATTGCCAAGACCCCCACCAGGAAATAATACTCTTCTGATTGTCATCCTTGTTTCCTACTCTGTCACGCTGTCCACCTTGAACTGCCATTGCTCCCCTTTCTATGCCCCTTTGGACAATGCACCTGTGATACAAATAGACTGGACTCTATCCCTGACTTTCCTCCACCATTACCCTAGCCCATTGCACATCCCCCTCTACTCGTTGGCACTTAAATAAATACCATTAAAAAAAAATACAAGTATGGAGTCTGGCAAATGATTGAACTATGTATTTGTTTAATAAGCTTTAAACACTGCAATACAAATGTACAGGAATGTATACATAGGAATGACCTGTAGTAGGCTGCAGTCAACACACCAGGAGCCAGAGTGGGGCACAGATATCTGAAAATAGAGATGCCAAAGGGTACAGTAAGTGGCCATAGAATTGGGAGAATCAGGCTGCCATGCACGATGTCAAACACAAAACTGTCAATGTAAAGTGAAGTTACAGTGTCTTACCTGTGTTTCACTGGAATTATTGTCGTATTATTGCTGTTCTGTTGTCCCCATCCTCATCCTCTGCCTCCTCATCTTCACTGTCCACACGGTCCACTGCTGCCACACGGCCATCTCCAGACTCATCCTCCTGCAGAAAAGGCACATGGCGTCTCAAGGCAAGGTTATGCAACATGTAGCTTGCCACGATGATCTGGCAGACCTTCTTGGGTGAGTAGTATAGGGATCCACCAGTTAGATGGAGGCAATGAAACCTGGCCTTCAGGAGGCCAAAGGTCCTCTCGATAATCCTTCTTGTCCACCCATGTGCTTCAATGTAACATTCCTCTGCCCTTGTCCTGGCATTCCTTACTGGGGTCAGTAGCCATGAGAGGTTGGGGTAACCAGAGTCACCTGCAAATATCGAGGGACAACTGTTAGCCACACACTCACACTTAGGGCCCACACCATACCCATATGCCAACATCCACTGGGTGGTAACCAGGGCTCACCTATTTGCCACATCCTGTGACTCTGGAGTTGGCCCATCACATTTGGGATGCTGCTATTCCTCAGGATAAAGGCATCATGCACAGACCCAGGATATTTTGCATTGATGTGGGAGATGTACTGGTCCACCAGGCACACTATCTGCACATTCATCGAGTAAAGGCTCTTTCTATTTCTGAACAACTGTTCATTTCTCCGGGGGAGGGGGACAATTCCAATATGTGTACCATCAATAGCCTGGGTAATGTTGGGGATATGTCCCATTGCATAGAAGTCTGCTTTTACTGTGGCCAAATCCTCTACCTGGTGAAATACGATGTAGCTGCACATGTGTTTTATCAGGGCGGCCAACACTCTGGTCAGCACCATTGAGAACACTGGCTGTGACATTCCTGCTGCCAAGCCCACTGTCACTTGGAATGAGCCAGTTGCCAAGAAATGGAACACAAATAGGACTTGCACAGGAGGGGGGATCCCTGTGGGGTGACGGATATCAGATATCAGATCAGGCTCCAATTAGGCACATAGCTCTGTGATTTTCGCCCTGTCTAGTCTATAGGTGAGGATGATGTGCCTGTCCTCCATAGTTGCCAAGTCCACCAGGGGCCTGTACACGGGGGGATGTCTCCATCTCCTATTCATCGGCATTGGTTGTAATCTAGGAGGCAAAACGGTGAGCTGGTCAGTATTTGTCATTTCCAAACACTACACTGCATTGCATGTTGTGACTGTAACAGTATATTGTTGTATAAGCGCAAATGGTGCATATGTGTACTGTGATGCAGTTAGGTGCCATAGCCTGCCCCTCCTGAAATGGCATCCACCTGTCCTGTGTGGATGGACATGTGGAAATAAGATAATTCCGCTGATGTTCTGCGCTGTTGCGGGAGGCGGTCGAGAACCACCGTGCAACTCCTCATTGGTTGTTATTGGGCCCTATGGGTTACAGTGGCCAATGGTGACGGTACGCACTGCCGCGGACGTGACTGCAATTTTCTATCTGTTCACTCACTTGCTACCTGACCTTCAACAAGAGGTGACCTTCACTGCAAGTGCTGCTGTGACCTGGGTCTGGAACCGACCATCGCTCGTGTCACTGGGGAAAGGGCCCTGCCTTCACCGCTGTGGAGTTGGAGAGACTAGGGGATGGGGTCCTACCCCAGTACCGAATGCTGTATGGGCCTTCAGACCAACAGGTGAGTACACTGTGAGCACGATGTATGGGGTATGAATGCATGGAGTGCTGTGTGTGAAGGCCTCGTGTAAGGGGGGTTAGTGGAAGGGTCCTGGGCAGCGTACTGCATGTATGGTGGGCAATGTCTGTGTGTTAGAGGATGTGAGGGCTATGGTGAGACATGAGTGTAACAGGCCAGACAGTCTGACTGATACCTTTTTCTCTGTGTATTTTTCTGCAGGCCAGCGCCCATCAGAAAAAGGTATATGGCGTGCCATCGCCAAGGAGGTGCGGACTCTGGGGGTCTATTGCAGGCAGAGCACCCACTGTTGTAAAAGGTGGGAGGACCTGAGACGCTGAGCAAGGAACACAGTGGAGGCCCAGCTGGGGATGGCCTCCCAACGAGGAAGGGGGGCCCGTCAAACCCTGACCCCTCTGATGGCCCGCATACTGGAGGTGGCCTATCCGGAGCTGGAGAGGCACTTGAGGGCATCACAGCAGCCACAAGGGGGAGAGTACAGTTTCTCAGTACACTACTTGCGCATGGTGGGGTGGTCTCCGGGTTGGGGATGTGAGCCTGTGGGTGCTCCTAGTCCATGCCGGACATTGCAGGGTAGGTTCCATGTTGGGCAGGGTATGATGTGAACCACCTCCTACCAAGCTAGTAGGCATCCACTACTGGGCAGGGGTCTGTGGGTCTCAGGTATGGTGCTATTGGCGTTAAGTATTCCTGTCCATGGGCTGGTGACTAGCATTGTGACTGTTAGTACATTGCCTAGTGCGTAGGGCTGTTCCCTGTGTGTGTGTGTGCTTTGTACACCAACGGTGGTGTTGTTGCCACCATTGACCAAGGGTATCCTTTGTCTCTCCCTCCCTTTTTGTTTTGTCACCCTGTCCTTCTGTGCATTAGCATCATCTGGCGGAGGAGCAGCGGCACCGGCGATGGAGGGTTCTGCATCCCACATGGCCCTGGAGGCTGAATCCACCGACGGAGAGGGCACCAGTGGGACAGAGGGTGAGGGGAGAACCATAGCGGAGACAGAAGGGGACAGTTCTGACAGTGATTCCTCCTCCGATGGAAGCTCCCTGGTGGTGGTGGACACCTCTGTGGCCACCCCAACTACAGGTACAGCCGCCACCCCCACACCAGCACCGCCCTTCCAGCAGCCCCTCCGTGTGTTTCCCATGAGGGTGGGCATCTCCTTTGCCCCAGGCACCTCAGGCCCTGCCCCAGTTAGCCCTGATGCCCTAAGTGAGGAGGCTATTGACCTCCTGCGATCCATCTCTGTTGGGCAGTCAACCATTGTAAATGCCATCCAGGGGCCGGCAGCCCATTAGCAACAAACAAATGCATTCCTGGAGGGCATTCACTCTGCATGGAGGCCCAACAGAGATCAATCTAGGCTCTGGCTTCCTTTCTGATGGCAGCCATTGTCCCTGTTTCTAGCCTCCCTCCTCCAACATCCTCTACCCAGTCCCATTCCCCTAAACCCTAACCTATCCCAAGCACACAGGCAGACCAGCATGCACAGGAGTGGCTCAGGCAAACACAAGCACCATACATCATCCTACGGGCACTCACACAAGCACCATCCAGATGCAGACATACCAACATCCACTGCCTCCACTGTGGCCCCCTCCTCCTCGTCCTCCTCCTACCTCCCAGAAGCATCTCCACTCACACCTGCATGCACTACATCCTCATCCACTACCTCAATCACCAGCACGCCTATCACTACCCAACCCTCACTGGCAGTCACCACCCCCACATCCATGCACACGTCCCCTGTGTCCTCTCCCACTGTGTCTGTGCCCCCTCAGCCCTAAGTACACAAACGCAAGCACTCAGACACCCAACAGCCATCCACCTCACAACAGCATCCAGCCCATGCACCTGCACCCAAACACAGCAGGCTGACACCTTCTACAACCACTTCCTCTTCCTCCAATCATAAACCTTCACCCTCTTCCCGCCCCACTGTCCCTAAGAAGCTTTTCCTCGCCACCGTTGACCTCTTCCTTACCCCTCCCCTCCTCCGTCCTTCACATCGGGCCAGGGTGGTCAGAACCAAGGCGAGCACCTCAGCCACCCAGTCCACAGCCATAGTAGTGTCGACAGCTACTGCAGGTGGGAGAGGAACCCGGGAACCAGCCAACAGCACTGAAAGTGAAAGAAGGGCAAGGAGGCACCACCAGCTGCGAAAGGGAAGGGCAAGGAGTCACCACCAGCTGCAAAAGGGAAGGGCAAGGGGCAGGCAGGGAGGACAGGAGGCCTGGTGCTGGGACTCATTCAGAGCCCCCACCACCAACCATGGCGGTTCAGCCGTCCGATGCTGCAGGGGATGGGCTGGAGCCTCCCCCACCATTGCCAAACACCGCCACCAGCACCACTGCCAGCAGCCCCATTGGGCAGCCATCCGAGGCTGCAGGGGAAGGGCTGGAGCCTCCCCCCACCACTGCCAGCACCGCCACCAGTACCATTGCCAGCAACAGCAGCCCCAGTGGGCAGCCGTCCGAGGCTGCAGGGGAAGCGCTGGAGCCTCCCCCCACCACTGCCAGCCCCAACACCAGCCCCGCCACTGCCACCACTGAGCAGCCGTCACCGCCGGCGGGCAGTGTGTAGTCCTGCCTCCATGGGCTATAGTGCATCCTGGACCCTGCAAATCCTGTGTGTGGAACACCCAGGTGAGAGACTGTGACTTTGCACTCCCTACGATCTGCATCACAGGGCACAATGCCCCCTCAAGAACCAGTGGAAGAAGCTATCCACTCACCCCATCCTTTTCAGGACCGCCCACTTGAAAGACTGTAGCCTTGCACTTACTATGCCCCCTCCAGAACCAGTGGAATAAGCCATCCAGACACAATGGGCACTATGCCCCCTCCAGAACCAGTGGAAGAAGCCATCCACTCACCCCATCCTTCCCAGGATGAAGAACACTGGGCAGAAGGCCCCCTCCAGAACCAATGGAGAAGCCATCCACTAGAGGGACTGTAGCTTTCAGTCCCCAGGACCAAGCAGTGGGCAAACCACCCACTTGAGAGACTGTGGCCTTGCACTCCCCAGGACCAAGCAGTGGGCAAACCACCCACTAGAGAGACTGTGGCTTCACTCCCCAGGATTAAGCAGTGGGCAAACCACCCACTTGAGAGACTGGTGCTTTGCACTCCCCAGGACCAAGCAGTGGGCAAACCACCCACTTGAGAGACTGTGGCCTTGCACTCCCTAGGGCCAAGCAGTGGGCAAATGGCCCACTTGAGAGACTATGGCTTTGAGCTCCCCAGGACCAAGCAGTGGGCAAACCACCCACTGGAGAGACTGTGGCCTTGCACTCTCCAGGACCAAGCTGTGGGCAAACCACCCACTTGAGAGACTGTGGCCTTGCACTCCCCCGGACCAAGCACAGGGCATGTTGCCCCCTCCAGGACCAGTGGCGTCGTACCATCTTCTGGCTGAGATGCCCCCCATTCTCCGTCCCCCTGAGGGGCCTGTGTATTTTCGACCTGATGCCCCTGCAATGTTCTCTCCGTGCTGTTGCAGGAGTGAGGTGGGGCCTTCGCCTATGTGTTGTGGCCCTGTGGCCCACGGACATTGAGGACTGGGCAGTGTCCCTCCATTTGTAAATATGTATATACATTTGTAAATTGATGAACTTATTCATGTTATTTAATCATATTACACTCACTTTCTTGCAATCATTTTGTCCTTGCATTATTCCTGAGGGGTACGGGGTGGATATGTAATGTCAGTGCATCTGGTTGTGTGGTTGGTGTTGGGAGAGGGGTCCTGCATGTGTGTGTCACTCTCTTTTTCCTCCCCCATCCCTTGTGTGCTAGGTGGAAGTACTCACCATGGTAATCTTCACCGGCGTTGATGTCCGTAATGCAGGAAAAGGTAGACAAGCATGGGAAAAATGTGCAGCTCGGGCTCCATGCCTTTGTGGTTGTTCCCTGGGTCTGCAGAGGTGAGTCCTTTGACTTCTGTGTTCTGTTTCCGCCGTGCTTTTGATGTTGTTAGTACAGCCCCGGAAAAGGTGGCGGATAGGTGTGTCATAATAGTGTGGGCGGTAAATTGTCTTCCGCCTGGCTGTTGGCAGTTACCGCCATGGTGCTTGTTGCTACCGCCATGGCGGTCGGTGTGTTAAAGTGGCTGTCTGAGTGGTTTCCGCCACGGTCATAATTCCATTTTGGTTACCGCCTGCCTGGTGGCGGTATTACTGCCGCTTTATCACCAACCGTCAGGGTTGTAATGAGGGCCTAAGTGATTTGCTCATAATCAAAATTTGGTTTCCCTGCTCCAAAGTCAGCAGTTCTGGCCATAAAGACACACCCTCTCCATGCTCATTGTTCCAGATAGGTACAATCTGACATGCTGATAACTTCAATGGGCATTTGTTCAGGAATATAAACTGCATATTATATACAGGGAAAATAACAATGTTAACTTGTTTGTATCTGCGTAGCTTAACGTAATCTGGCCATACCATATCACTTTTTTTTTTGTTTTTTACTTTAAGCTAGGCAACTGCTATGCAACATTTAAAAAACACTGACAAAGCCAGTAGATTTCATATAGGTGAACCCTATTGGCTTTGTTAATGCTTGTTTTTTCCAACCTTAATTAATCACTGAGCTTAGTACTGACCATACGTTCCCTGACAGCAGTGTTTGTCTGTGTCAACCTATACAGTAAATAATGCATTTTTGCTTGCAAATTCAGTTGCATTGCCTTTGTGATTGTAAGTTATTTTTAGTGAAATTGACTCATAGCAGTCAAGATAAGAAAAGCAGAAGAGTGCAGTTAGACATGGGGTAAAAGATCCACCACTGCCAGAAGAACACCCACAATACTCCTATGCCAATAAATTAAGCATGTGGGCCTGATTTAGATGTTGGTGGTTTTACCACCTAGCCGAGTTGGCAGCAGGCCTGAAAAGACTGTCACATCTGCGGTCTCCCACCTGCCATTTTCAGAGGTAATGCTGCCAAGCCAAAGAACGCCATGATAGAGTGTACACCGTTGTGCCAGCTGCATCCCACAGCCGACATGGTGGATTCCAATCCCAACAATTAGCACTCCATTGCTGTCCTGATGGCGGCATCGGGCCAAGCCTATTTAGATCACACAGTTGTGCTAAAGGTGTGTCAGCGGAGGGCCCATGACAGCGAGAGTTTGTTGCAGGACCCCTTCAGTATACTACCATGGATGTGGACAATAGTTGGATGCCAGTAGCTGGCACCTGTTGCAAATTGGACAACATTGAACATCTGCAAAACCCACCATAAAACACACTCCATTTTAGACCATGATCCTTTGTCACTCCACGAAAGAAGACCAGACAGCAAGCCAAATCCACAACATAGGGGACAGTTTTTTTTAATTCTGTTTAGCTTTCACTCTGTGTCTTTCTTGTTACATCACAATGTTTTTACAGAACCTTTCATTTTTAGCACTAGTTTTGATTAGATATATTTTACAATAGCAGGGGAAGAAATCCTCAATTTACATTGAGGTAATTGCCTGTCATGGTGGGTGAAATCATTAGGGTAGAGACACAATTGTTTGGAGCACAAGTCCAAAATACTACAATTTCCCAGAAAATGCAAATGTGGACCAGAATAGTTGACAGAGTGAATGCAGTAGCAGACAACTTGCACACACAGGAGGAGATTAAGAAGAGGTGGAATGACCTGCAGGGTAAGGTTCGTTCACTGGCCTCCAAGCATCACCTGGAGTCCCAGAGGACTGGTGGTGGTTCTCCTCTCCCCCCATTGCAACTCTTTCCCTAGGAGGAGAAGGCCCTGCAACTCCTCCATCCTGAAAGCTTGACTACAATCCGTGGTTGAGTGCAGACTGGTAAGTAAGACCTATGTATGTCTCCCTAGTCACTGATAGAGTCCTGCCCTTAAAGCAGACTTTTAGAATGCTGCAACAACCTTAGCAACACAGAAATAGTTAATTTTGACTATAATAAATCTGTTGTGTTATACAAATTACCAGCAGCATGGCTGTAGCTCTCTTTCTAATAAAATGCAATATGGATAGTCCAATTGTGTGTAGTTCCACATGGATCATCCCTTGCATGGGCTTTGCCCGCTAATGTCTATCAATGCATGTTTTTGTGCTTACAAAAACAGGTCCAAAACTACATCCATTTTCACAGAAGAGTATGATGTTCTATTTTTTCCTAGTCACATTATGTCCATATGTGTCTACCAGTTGAAAATGTGTTTCACCTCCAAGTCTTTGAAAGTGATATGTGTAACTAATTTCTCAAACAAGTTTTGTCCATGGTGTTAACTGATGACTACAACTACCATGATGCTCTATAATTGGATCTGAAAAACAATGGTGGAATGTAATGCTGTTACATTATTCTTTACTTCCATATGCACACACATTTAGAAAAATAGTTCATTTGTAAGTTGTCATGCAATGGAATAAAAAATCTCTTCTTGTGTATCTCAACCACATTGACACCTGCTCGTAACTACATTGAATTGATTAAAATGCTTACATTATTCATTGTCTGTTGAATCCAAGATATCCAAAAATGTGTTGTGGCATGCTGAATAGAATCAGTTGCCACACAAAAGTGAAAATTCACTGTTCATATGATGATCAATTACAGTTTCATATGCATTATGAATCACTTTGTATCAAATGTTTTACATTCTGCTAGGCCTTGGAATGGTCCAGTGCTCCATTCTACTCACCACTGTGTTGGGTTTAATGCCTGTCACATGTAACCTACAAATCTGAACTAAAACGTTTGCATTTCAGGACGTCTCTACAAGGTCAGCACTGGAGTTGTCATCTGTGCATTTCAGGCTGCATGTGTAAAACAATGAAAGGAACACGAAGGCCCAGTCAGTCAATTTTACTCTTTCTATGTGTTAGGTTGGCCCTTTTGTACACAAAGACACATAAAATGCACAAACTATATTTAAAACACATATCCTCTGTTTCCTTCACTGGTTCAACCACCCGGCCCAGTGCACCATTGTCTACCAGCCAAGACACCTCCACTCCAGCCCAGGAGCAAGCCTTCAATGAGGTCTCCAATGCTGCAAGTCCAGATGATGAGGAGCAAGCTGGTCCGCCTGGTCTGTCTGGCCACACATATTTAGTGAGTTAAGCCCAGTCCACAGCTACACCTCCTACCACTACTGCAACAAGACCTTCAGCATAAGGAGCCCCCGAATTTCCTGTGCACTGAGAAGCATCACACCAATCCTGTGCCCCCCAGTCCCAGATAATGTTGAGTCACCAACAACTCAGCCTCCAGTTCTGCCAGTATGCAGGGTTTTTGGGGCACACTTTAAGGATACAGGTTAGTGGGGGTAGGAGGTTTGGGATGGAATCTATGGGCCAGGCAAGGGATGTCACTGGGGTGTTAGTTAACCAGACCACCCTTGACCTCGTCTTGAGATCAATCCAATAATACTAAGATGTGATGGGCCCGGTCCTAAGCAAGCTCTGGGACATTAAGAAGGTGCAGAGGGAGAATAATGCAAAGATGCAGAACATCAATTCCAATATGTGCTCCTTGACTGTGGTGATGTATGGCATTTATCGCATTATGCACAGGGCTTTTCCCAGTCCATCCGCCCCCATCTGTGGTCCCTCAACATCTAGTCAAAGTACAACACTGCCAGCCACAGACAGGGAAGCCCTGCCACAGGATGAGACTGTCCCTCCCACCCCAGTCCTTGCCACTGTGCTCCCCCTCCTCCCCAGAGGAGACAGTCATCTGGGCCAGCAGCAGAGGATGGCAAGACCAACACCACCACTTCCAAGAGACGCTGAACCTAATTCCCTCCTTGTGTGCCTACCATTCACTTTGTGGACTGTTTCATGGACACATTTACCTTTTCAGAGGACAGAAGTAGTTCGAACTCCATTTGGCTCCACTACCATGTTTCCATCCACTATGATAGACTCTTCTTAGTTTATTTCATCTTACTTTATTTCACCACACACTTGTTTTTACATCAGAATAAATGTAATGGACACAGAGTACAAGACTCTTGTTTGATTATTTGTGGCATTTCCTTTGTCATGTCCATCTCCCACCATCATGTTGGGGGAAACTATAGAACCTATATTTAGGAACAAATGTTGCAATTACAAAGAGAAAAAGTATCAACAAATTTATTGAAGGTAAACAAAATCTACTGAGAATGTATGTGGAACATCCAACTGTTACAAATAGGTCTTTGTAGAAATGAAGTCTGGGTTACAAAAAACATTCCTAACCCCAAAACCTGTGACATTCAGGGTTATATGTTCCACTACCTTGATACTTTGGAAGGAAGGGAACATGTAATAGGAACAAATTTAATAGGGAAACAATCACTGATGCATGACCTCATTTGGAACCATACATCCTGCCCTCACAACTGGAATTCTAGATCAATAACACCAGTAGTCTACATCATGGCAGTGCCAACACTTGAGGCCACATGACCAGTACAGGACACTGTGGTAATATCTGTTGCAGTAACACATTCACCATTCAGTTGTATGCTAACAAAAAGTTCTATCACTTATGATGAAACACATCAACAGCTACCTCCGTAGTCACAAATTGAAAATTTAGCCAATGTGAAGGAAAAACAGTATGCTAGGATTGAGCAACTCAAGTGACACATATTGCCTTCATAGTAGCATCAGAAAGAAAACAGGTCAGTTGCAATCTTCAGGACCTTCATACTATCAGAGTGTAAGTTGTCTTTGGAAAAGATTTGCCCATCCCAAGTGGGTGTTCGTCCCAGGATCAACGTATGTACACTTTGTACTTCAAAACAGCAACATATCACCACAAATGTCACAATGTTGAAATGTCCAAATGAAGATGACATGTTGAAGGACCCTAAAACAAAATAACAAGGGAAAATGAATTTTACTACATATTAAATTGAAATCAATTGACAAGTCATGAGCACACACTTACTTAGCACAAGCACAGTTCATCTATGTCAATGACCACATAACCCAATGTACGGAAACTCTGATCCACTAACATCTTTGCCTTGAGCTTTCCTCTACTGACCATTCCCAGCAAATTACCAGAGCAGACAGATATGTACCCTAGGGCACATGTTGTACTGACATTGGAGCTTAAAATTTGTTAAGGGACTTACGTCAACTCCTTCTTCTTCACCACTCCCATCTTCATAGGGCATTTCAGAACCCTCAAACGGGGCTCATCACGGTTTCCCTTCTCTGCAGTTATAGGGATGTCTTTCCTCAGCACAATGTTTTGGAGAATTCAGCAGGCAACAGTGATTTGGAACACCTTATCAGGTGAGTAGAGGAAAGGTCCATCGGTCGTGTCTAGGCACCTAAACCTAGTCTTCAGGAGCCCATAAGTCCACTTCACTGGCCTCTGAGTTCCACCATGGGCCTCACTGAAGCAGACTTCCCCTGGTGTTGCGGATTCCTAAGTGATGCCAATAACCAAGGTCAGTTAGGATACACTGCATCTCCTACACAGAAGAATTCATCAACAGATCAGTCTGTGCCATCTGTTGCTCCAACCACATAGCAAACCATTGCCCCCTCCTGAACTAGGATTCAGGCAAAATATCTATAAGTCATGTTGTACTTACCAACAAGTCAGGACCTCTCTGGTCCAAGATGTGACATCTGTATGGGTAAATTGCTCTTCCATAGAATGAATGAATCATATTTTGACCCAGGGAAGAGGGCACACACACTTGAGATATATAAGTCTGGTAGCAGACAACTTGCACATTGATGGAATGTAAGTTCTTCCGATTGCTGTAAATCTGTTCTCTGCTGTGTGGCGGCACCAAGGCAATATGCGTGCCATCTGTTGCTCCAACCACATGTAGTATTCCACACAAAGCATAAAATTCTCACTTCATAGTGGCTAAATCCTGTGGACATGGGAAATGGATGTAGCTGTTCATGCTTTGCATCAGGGAAGAAAGGACGTCTTGTAGCAGACCACTGAATGTTAGCTACAAAATGCAGTACTGCCATAAGTTTTAATATTGGTCTATGGCTGTTGGATTCCTATTGTGTGGCAGGAGATCGGGCTCCAACTACTAACACAAATCCAGGATAGTTTGCCTATTTCGATGATATTCTTGATGGCAACCCTTTCCTAAATGGTGACAAGGTCTGAAAAGGATCGGACCACCTGGAGCTGTCGCCTCCTACCCATGGTCGGGTTTAAACGTCTGTATGAAAGGAATAGAAAAGATCAGATGAAATGGTCACTCCATACTTTTAATGTCAATACACATCTTAATTGTGGGTAACAGTAGAAATGTTATTGGGTAAAACATGAACACACACTGACATCAAATATTTGATCCACTAAGATCTTACAAAATAAATACTCAGGATTGTTTGGCCATCATGTGCAAATAGTACATTTGAACTGTATCATTTGCACCTATTGTTTTTATGATTCTTTTTTTTTTAAATACCATAAACAGAGGTAGTACTTCCCACGCAGCACTCTCGTTGTCAAAGACAGCCACGGTTCACATTTTATTGTGTCATGTCTTGCCAAGAAAAGTGTCTTTCGTATTTGACAATTAAAAATGCACTAGCCTCCATTTTGAGTGCTGGTGATGCTAATACATTTGTAAAATTTGCAGCTTCACACCCTCTCCTTAGCGTCAAAACATTGGCTACCCGATGGCCATTAGCAGAAACTGACCACATAATAGGTGGTAACTTTCACGACGGGCCCTGCCATAAGCTAACGCATGTGACAGCTACGCATGAAAGCCAATGGCTGTGTCTGTCTCCGTCACAGATTGCATCCGCCATGTACTTGAATGCTGCACTGTGAAAAAACACTCACTTACCTACTAACACTGCAGCCATCAAGACCTCATCATTTTTTGCTGCTGTTATTGACCTTTGGGACCCAGGATGCCAAGCAAAGCAGGTGACATGGTCCATGCTTTCTCCCCTGAGGAGCTGGAAGTTCTTACCAGAGAGGTTATGTCCCTAGACAGTCAACTCCATGGGGCCCTAGAGGAACAGGTACATGTCTGATAGGGGAATGACTGAGTAACCTCTTCCTTTCAGATTCACATGGTATGTGGTTCCTTTTTGGTAATGTAGGTGCTGTTGTGCTTGGAGTTGATGTAGCTCGGACATACGTTTGTGACCAATGTCTGAAATGTCTGCACTGCAATGTTAAGTCACCTGACAATAAAATCTGTAAAATATGTCCATGTAACACACAAATCCTATTTTATCACACAAACTGCAGGCCACTGACTTCCACTGGCCTTTAGATAGTGTACCAGTAGTATGACTGACAAAAAACAGCCAATGTTGAAATGACCTGCTTTAGGCTACCAGAAAATCAGCTGATATCTAAGTTGGGCCGTGCTACCAGTTATCCAGCAGGCGCATCCCACTCTGACCCCCTAATGGTCCGCATCCTTGCGGTGGCTTACCCGGAGCTTGATGGGCAGTTGAGGGCCCAACAGCTGCAACAAAGGGGTAAGTCATTGTCTGTAGATATTGTTGTGTTTTGACATCTTTACTTTCCTGCTATGTTGTATGCCATCAATTTTGAGGATGATACACATCCAAAGACCATGATGATTTCTGGAGGTGTAAGTTGATCAGACACTGTTTGATGCTATATGTGGTGTATTTCTCTGTGCTGTAGCATTCCACTAGATTCCTCCTCACAATGCAAGTACTGTTGTGACCAGAAGCATGGCAGCATGCAAATAAACGGATTGTCAGCATTTTCACAATCACATGAGGGGCAGTTTCACAAAACATGCCCTGTGTCATGATTGTGTTAGGTGTGATGGTATGTTACAAATGTGTGTAGTGAATGTAGTCTTGATTACTGGTGACTATGGCAAACCGCACAATTATGAAACAGCTCATATATCAAACTTGATATTTCTAAGTAGGTGCTATCACCATATGAGTATGTGCATCTCACCGAACGTTTTGATATTATTTGTACAGTGGCATAATTCTTTATCTGACACATAGTTGAAATAATTTTCTCCAGCAAACTTATTATACTTTGGGCCAGAAGTGGTGCATCGGTCCTGATGCACCACTTCTCTTGCGTGCCCCCTAACGCAACCTAGCAACACCATGATTGTGCCATATTTACAATACAAAAAAAACAGGTGATAGACAGAATGAAAAAAAAAATAACATTCACCCACAGATCTGGGTTTAATCCATCAGTATTTTTGCTTGCCATGCCATTCCAGTTTGGAACCAACCATGTGCAAATCAGTCTAGACTCTGTTCCCCATGGGAACAGTCCAGCCCGAACTGCCAGGCCAGGTCCTCCCTGGACCAGAAACAAGCATCCTAGGACCGGTTTCATGGTATCACCCTTCATCAGTCAGGCTAGCTTGAATCTAGAGGCATAGCAAGCACAGGACCCACGTCTGGGCATACCCTTCCCACTTGGGGCAACAAATACAAAAACAACAGATGATGGACTTAATGCAGAACATATCAAACATTCACCCCCAGTCACAGATCTGGGTTTAATCCATCAGTTTTCTTGCTTGCCATGCCATTCCAGTTTGGACCCAACCATATCCAAATCAGGCTTGACCCTGTTCTGGGGTGACATGGTGAGCAAAACAATGATGGATTAAACCCAGATCTTTGTGACTGGGGGTGAATGTTTGCATTGTTCAGCATTCAATCCATCATCTGTTCTTTTTGCATATTTACAATACGGCGCACGCTGGCACACGTTAGGACAATAGCGTCAAAATGTTTTACGCTATTGTGGCACTTTGCTGCACTAGTGTCAAAAATGTTGATGCTAGTGCAGCAAAGTGCAAGGAGGCACATTGATTACAATAGGTGAGTCACTTTAACACCTGCATTGAGCAGCCATTACAAATTATGACAAAAATAGTGCAGTGAAACCTTGTAGATTTCAGTGTGCCATTTTTTGCGGGCCTCCTGATGCTGGAACACCCCCCTTGCATACATTATACCTGACACTTGCATAATGTGGTGCAAGGGGTCGCAAAGTGGCGCAATGCATTCACTGCACCACATTGTTAATATGGTGCTGCGCAAATTGCCGCTTTGAGCCACATTAGTGTAAAAAATGTATGCTTATGTGGTGCAAGGAGGCGCAAGGGCGCTGCAAATCTGGCCTTTGTGTGGACAGCAGCTGGAGGACCTGATACCTTAGTCCTTCACAAATGTGAGTGTAAGCCTGTCTGTGATTGTCAACATGAAGTTCTATGCCAAACTGCATTGTAAGCAACAGACAAGAGTTGTGCCTCCCACAGACAATATTTTTGAATCCTTAGTCCTACCCAGAGGAGAAAATGATGATGGAGAGCAATGTGATAATGAAAGAGACATTTGCATGTGGAAGGTAGGATCACATAGATGTTGTGATGTCCCATTTTGAACAGACAATTTCCACTCAAGAAACGTACCCTTTGGGAGAAGGCAACCAATTATACATCTATACTGCAGTGGTTCAGAGATGTAACTAGGTCAATGTATTTACTCATGCTGTTGGAACGCTTTGCTATGTAATGAACTACAAGTGAATAAGTAACAAAGGCATACATAATATGGGAGCTGAGAGGGGGGATATCTGAATTTGTTGCAAATGTCGTGTAATGCACATGTCCAATTGTATTCTCACTGATACACTATCATAGTTGTATCTTTTGTTTCAGCATCAACTGGGCAAGGCATAGGTGACAGCGACCACATTGGTGGGGATGAACCTGGCCACTGGGTATCGGGTGTGGACAACACAGACACTGAGGGACCCAGTGGCATGGAGGGTGAGGGGACAGGCCAGGAGGCCATGAGTGATTCAACATCTTCCTCGGAGACCTCCAATGAAGACCAGCCCCTAGTGGGGGCAGACCCTAGAGAAATTGTGGCTCCAGTCTTCATCTGCCTCCTGCATTCCAATCCCCACCACCCTTCTTGCTCCCCCCACTTGGCCATAGACACCCCCTAAAAGGCCCTGTGTCACCTTTGCTGCAGGCCCCTCTACCCCTGTCCCAGTGTCCCAGGCTACGCTCACTGAGGAGGCTTTTGAGGATGATCATTGTAGGCCAGACCGCACTATTGAATGCTATCCAGGGGCTTGCTGGCCAGAACCCCCAGATGCTGGCTTACCTGGATGACATTCATGGCTCCCTGTAGGGCCTACAGTGGCCATTCCAGGTCTGGCCTCCTCATTGGCCACAGAGTCCTACCCACCCTGACCTCATGCTCAGACTTCCACCCATTCACAAACCCAAGTCCCTCAACCCGGCCCTGTCCAAAGCACCTACAATAACACCCCCAAGCAGCACATCCCAACACAAACACATCAAAATACATCAGCTCAGACATATACATGTAGACACTACACACACCACCACTACCACCACAGTCACACCCCCAGTCAGTACACCCAACACTACACAGACACACCCGCCCTCACCAGCACACCCACAGATACAATACCTACCACTACATCAACACCCACCCACACCACACACACACACCCCAGTCATTATACCCACCATCACACATGCATGCAACAGCACACCCACAGTCTCCACAGTAAAAAACACCAAGGCCACAACAGATACATCCACTAATACACATTCTTGAAACAAATGCCCACACTCACCCACCCAACATACAATCAGTAAAAGACACAAATCTAAAGAGACAGCATATACATCAGACCTTCAAGCACCCACAGCTTCAACCGACAAATGAAGAACAGACACAGCCACTCGCTGTACCTCCTAACCTGGACTTCCTCTCAACCACCCTACCCTTTTTGTCCTTGCCCTAACCCCTTCCAAATCTTCAAACCAGCTCTTCCAAAAATCTCAAATCACCCCTATCAAACCCACCCCTCCCAAACCCAAGTACCCACCCCTCACTAAGATAATTGAGGTGCCTGTTCTCTGCCCCATAGATGCCCCTTCTAGAGGCAGTTTATTCTGGCAGTGAATTTAGGAGGCAAGTGATGGGCCTGAAAGGCATAGTCACCCAAATGGGCTGTAACATTAATTTTTCACATTGGATGAATCTATGACATTTCATTAAGTGACTAAACTCATCATTGTATAAAGTATTTTATTTTGAGAATACCTTCGTCCTGGCCTTATTATTCAATTGTTGCCAAATGTTTGCTGATGATGTTATGTCTGTGTATGTGAGTCATGCACTTACTCTCATTTGTGACAGTGACAAACACAAGTTGTATGTTTTACCTGTGATTTTTAAATGTTGTACACTAGCGGTGGACATATTAATTGTGGTGCAAGAATTCATGTTGTTACTGGACACTTACACCAAAATGATATGTGTTTCTGTTTTTTGTGAGCAGAGAATGCATATGTGTTTATTTTGACCTGATGTGTCAGTAATTAGCACATACGCATTACACAGTTGATCTGGCACTTTACAGTTGAATGTGATCTTATGTTTATGGAATTTGCACACACCAAGGGGACATAAGACCTTCATACAGCTCTGACATGTTTTCAGGTCACCAGTAAATATCGTGTTACATTCTGTGTAAACCCATGGGTCCATTGCCATGTAAGCAGTGCGTACAAAATTGATGGGTGCTACCAATATCTCAAGCTCTTTTCTGTTACATTTTCAGGATTCTGCATTACACACTTCAGCATTATGCAACAGCATGGTGGTGTTACACATAATATTGAGCCATGCACAAGTCCAGTGTTACTATGTAGCTACAGCTCTGAGGATAACAGGAATGCTTGTGACTTACCTTCTGTTCTGGTAATGACAGGTTTATTTCCAACTTGGACCTGACCCAGGACCAACGGAGAACTGATAGCAGCAGCTTCATGGCAACAGGATACATGGAAAGCATTCAAATGGTGAGTTTCTTGTTCATAAAGCTGCCAATCTGCCAACTCAGGTGTGGAGGTTTAGCCACCACAGTTGCAGCAGCGGGACTCCACATGTGATTGGCTCGGTGGTAAAAGGGGCTGGAGTCCTGCTGCCAGTCTATTTTGCCTGTGGCGCTGTTGACACGAGAGAAGATTATTGGCGGGACGGAGGACCATCGGTGATCTTTCGCCTATGCTCTCGCTGACAGCTAAATACGGCAGATGGAGCATCACATCAACAGGCGGGTTTTGCATTGAAAAGTCGCCAGCAGGACCGCTACCGCTGACATCTAAATCAGGCTTGTATTTCTTATCAGAAATATTCAGAACATTACGTGCAAAAAAGGATGCTTGTACTTTGCTGCACACATCCACTGATACATCAGTCGCCATCACTGTATTGTAAATATATTCCTAAATTGCTTTCTACCTGTAGGGAGGAGTCCCTCATTTTAATATTGAAATCAATCAATCCTTTTTACAATCTTTTTAATGAGCCCTATTGCATGTCATGCAGGCTGTGTTTAATCAAATGTTTACAGCTGATACTGCACCATCTCCAACACCTTTGTTATCTTTCTGATAGAGTGGACATCAGCAGAAGAAGCAGCCTTTACAATGGAAACAATTGCTAGTGCAGGTGTTTTAATAAAAATTATTAATGAGTGTTTATGTATTTTGAATAATAAGTTTGTGTAGAAAATAAAATAATGTAGAAAAATAATGCAGACATTAGAAAATGTGATCACGAAGAATGGCCACCAAAGTTATTGAAATGTACTAATTAATGATAATAATATTAAATCTTGAATGTATGTTTGAATAATTGTAGTAATATGTCATATTAAAGGGTATGCAGTATGCTTTAGCTTTATTAATTGTAGGCCTTAACTTAGAGAGTGTCATGGCCTTCTTGCCAGGCCTCATGTAAAAGCTGTATTTCTTAACGTTTAGTAAATGGCTGTCCTCGAGAGTTAAACGTGATTTTCCATTTTACATTATGTGCTCGTAGCTGAAACTTGCTTCTCATGAGAACCGACGGCAAGGAGATGATGTTTCTATTAATGTAACATTTTGTGTGTAATGTGTGTGAGACTGACTTTCTCTGGAAGAGAAAAATGAAGATACTGACTGGAGTGGAAGCCTGCAACACTATTGTTACCTAACAAGCCGGATGATGAGGACATTGCGAGACAAACCAATAAATCACATGTGAACGGAGTAATAGTAGAATTTATAGATTCAGAGTTTTAGTTTTATTGGACAAAGTGTGAACATGCAATTAACTAACCAATGGGGATTTGGGAGGTAGTTTAGGTAACTTTGACTAAATGGCACTACACACCATTTTCTCTATTCTTCTGGAGGGTTTACCTCTATTCTTTGAGTTACTTAAAGACTTTGCATTTTCTGAACTTTGATGCTGAATCATGATGCCTCACTGATTGACTGATGTCCTGAGGACGAAGAATGACTCTGCTTGCTGATCCACATTGAGGCTAGGTATTATAAATAGACTGTAGATTACTACGCATATTTGCTTTTTCTTTCTAGGTACCAACTGCACTGTTTTGGTAGAGCCATAGTTAGATGTTTTTCCAAATTTGTGTTACTAAATTGTTTTGCATGAAGCCCAAAATGCTGATGCTAATTTGGTGTTAGTTAAGGATCCTCACTAATGAAACTATGCTGATAGGGATTTACGTTGATGAATTTCTCTGCTAAACTTTATGTATGTAATAACTTTGACACAGTTGACTTTGTTATCGATTTGCACCATAACCTTAGAATGTGTTGTAGTTCAAGCTTTGATTAGATTATGTTTCTTCCGCCGCTTTGGACAGCCAGTATTATTTCTGTATGTGTTTCATTTAATTTTTTAGATTAATCTACATGACCTTAGCATTTTTAATATAGGGAAATAAATATTCTAACTTTTACTAAAGGTTTAGTTATTCATGACTGAAAGGTCATGGTGCGTGACAATTACTGACTCCATTAATTACTGATGTTATTGATTGCTAATGATGATTGATTATTGTGTATTGGTCATTGATTACGCACTGGAGCTATGGTAAGAACATCTTAACTGCAAATCAAAAGGTTCATCGACCAATTTGCATCCCCTTATAAGTATAATTATAAGTGTGCTAACACAAGCTCTGGTCGTGGAAAAAAACTAGAAACGCATGAGCAAGATGTCAAGGCAACAGCCAGGAGAATCCGGCTAGAAATGAAAGCAAGCCTCATTGGTCCGATGAAAATTCAGACTCAGTAGTTGGTCCGGTGTTATATCATGTGCCAACAAACATGATGACACAGCAGCTTCATCCGCAGTGATTGTGCTTTGCAAGTGTTATTTATATTTAGTATGAAACTGGCAGTTCACGTCGACGTATTATAAATCACAAAAAGAGATTCTACATTGCAGGTCATGTTTATTAATTTAATTTATTTGAATACATTACTGTGCCATATCACGCTCCCGTCAATGAGATCCACACTTCTCCCGTCAATGAGATCCACACTTATGGTAATGAATCGAGTGTGAGACAGTAGTCGTTTCACAGGATAATAAATAACATACTCTGTTGATGCAATCAATATATAAGAGGTGCTCTGAGCCCCCAATCTCTGCTGTACGATTTGAAATGCATCATTTGTTCAAATTAATCTCAGTCATTGTAAAAAGGAAAACACATGGCTGACATGATATGTGTGAAAATGACGTGGAAAACTGTAAAAAACATAGAGTTATAAAATAATTTAAGCATCAATACGTTTATGGTTCGTTGCCTCAAATAAATGTGTTACTACAGCTTTTGTAAGCAGGAATTTGAGGCTGCAAATTGTACAATGGCCTGAAATTTTTGGATAAACAAAGATACATTTCATCAGAGCAAATCAAAGACAGTTGAGTGTTATTCCATTACGAAAGAAAATTAATAAAGGCAGATATCTGTGTAGCATTTCAGATCTGATATTTTTCTTGTGTTTCAATTCTTTATTACAGTTTTTATAAACTGATACAAACATAAATTGTTCATTAACTATATAAAGTGTACATCAAATTACTAAAAAACAAAGTGCACTAATAGAAAATTCACATAATTATTCTGTATGAAATAATAAGAAGAAGCAAAGAAAGAAAATACACAGTACATTATTAAGAAACATTTAAATAAGTCTCTGTATATATATATATATATATATATATATATATATATATATATATATAAAGAAAAGAAAAAATTGAGAAGGAAATTGGCAATCGATTAAATTACCAATAACCTATATATCGGTTTGGTGAATAAAATCTAAAAAATGAAAATGACATTTTCCTCAATGATTGATCAAAAGAAGACAAAAGAGAACACAGCTATTCTAGGAAAGAGCCACAGATACTATCAAACTGTTTTAAGTTATCATTTAGTTTGTATATCACTCTTTCAAATTCCGCAATTTCAAACATATCTTTCAACCAGGATTGGATCATTGGTAAAACATTAGATTAGATTTCCATAGAACATGTACAATATTGTAATTAGATTGGTGACATCTCCAACAATCAGAGTTTGGACTAAGTTTAGCTGAATAGAGTTTAATAGGTGACCAATGCCATTGGTGAAGTATTTTAAAATAATTACATTTTAATCTTGCATCACGTAGTCCCTGATTATAATTTTCTAAAACTTTAGCCCAATCTTGATCTGAAAAAGTGAGATTAAGTCGTGTGGACCACCATGTTCTTAAATTTTCAGATGTTTCATCTGAAAAAGATCTATCAATTAGTACGCAGACACCGTACCTTTGAAATTCCTCCATATACATATATAATGAGAAATAGATGATAGTATTACAGGATCTATGATTGAGTCTATTTTGGAATTTAAAATGGATGATATTAGAATAAAGTTATTAAACTGCGATTTTGGAAGTTTATACATCTCTTGCAATTGTGAGAATTATTTCTGAATATGAGTCTGATAGGATATTAATTTTATGATTTCTCCAGACGAACCAATTAAGCGTTTTACTTTTATAGATAATTGTAGAGTTATTTCCAATTGGAGCATTTAAGTGAACATTGGTGTTACATTTTATAATTTTATGAGCTTTTTGCCATGCTAGTTGAGAGAAATAGATAATTGGATTTGAGGATTGTGAATATTTTGGACATTTGGTATAGTAGATAGCCACGGGTGTAGTAGTTTTCAATAGGGACTGTTCTAATTTCACCCATAAGGATGTGTTATTGTTTATGGATATCATATATGTTGAGTGTGATAATTGTTGGGCTATCCAATAATTTTCCAAATGTGGAAGTCTTAAGCCACCTTTTAAAGAGGATGAGTGTAGTTTTGAACTACTAATACAAGGTTTTTTTCCTCCCCAAATAAAGTGGGTTATCAAAGATGAAGTATTTTTGAAGAAATTTGAAATAATTTGGAGTGATAACATACTGAACACATAATTGAATTTTGGGATTGTATTCATTTTTATAATCTGTACTCTACCCCATAAAGAGAGATTCAATTGAGTTCATCTTATGAAATATCTTTTAAGTTTATTTATAATAGGATTCAAATTGTCCATCATAATATTCTTCAGTCCAGTATTAAGTAGAATCCCAAGATATTTAAGATATGAAGATTTACAATTAAATGGGAAATTACCTAGTGAGGTTGGTGTAGTACTATTGTTCATTGGCAGAGCTTCACATTTGGACCAACTAATCGTGTATCCAGAAAATGTTGAAAATTGATTTAAGAGAGTAATCATGGTTTTAACCGAAGAATCCAGGTTAGATATTGCTGGTAATATATCATGCACAGAATAAAAAGCTTTTACCTCTCCCGCTGGGGTAACAATACCTTGTATATTAATGGTCTGTCTTATTGCAATAGCTAAAGGTTCTAAAGCAATAACAAACAACAATGAAGAGAGTGGGCATCCTTGTCTTGTAGTACGAAGAATTTTAAAAGAAGATGATAGTAAACCATTACAAGTAATCACGGCATTTGGGGCATGATATAGTCCTATAGTTAAAGTAATAAAGTCTGTACCAATACCCATTCTATTCTTGGTTCGAAATAAATATCCCCATTTTACTCTATCAAAAGCTTTTTCTGCATCCAGGAACAGTATAACATTTTCTTCTGTTTTATTGCCATAGTAAGTGTAGAATTGTTCGAAGATGGTTTGAAGAGGAATGAGATGGAACAAAACTGACTTGAGATGAATGGATAAGTGATGTAATAACTGAATTTAAGTGAGTCGTAAGTATTTTAGCCGGAATTTTAATATCAGAATTTATTAATAAGGTAGGTCGGTAGCTAGAGCATTCAAGTGGATCTTTGCCAGGTTTAAGAACTACAGTAATAAGTGCTCATAAAAACTCTGGAGAATAATGTCCCTTTTTCAAAGCTTCGTTAAAAAAGGTTTGTAACATTGGGATTATTTGAGTTTTTGTAATCTTATAAAAGTCGATAGGAAAGCCATCTTCCCCAGGAGCTTTACTTGTAGCTAAACAATCATTAGCCTTTGTAATTTCTTCTGTTGTTATGTGCCCTTCCAATCTTAGTCTCTGTTTTTGGGATTTTTAAAGTACTGAAAAAGTCAAATTCCTCTTTAGTATTATCACAGTTCAATGATGTATACAGTGTTTCATAATAGTTCTGAAATTGTGCCAGTATGTCTGTTGGTAGTGTAAATAAATCATTTGAATAATTTTTAATAGCAGATATCCTTCTAGAGGATTCCTGTTGGCGTAGTTGGTATGCTAGAAGTCTTCCAGCTTTCTCCCCCCTTTCATAATTACATTGGCAAATTAAAAATAGGCATTTTTCAGCATGAGAAGTATACAAATTATTAAGTCTAAATTTTGATGAAAGTATTTTTTTTTAAATCTCTGGCGATTCGTTTTTACTATACTCATTTGAGAGTAATATAACCTCTTTTTCCAATAATACCCTTTCACTATTCATTTGTTTTTTAAGAGTATATGAGTCTCTCATAATCATTCCTCTAATGACTGCTTTACCAGCACCCCCAAAGTATACCAGCATCTGTAACTGAGTCCTTATTTTCATCAAGAAATTCTTCGATATTTATGACATAAATTTAATTTAGCTTGAGGTGTTTTATATGAAGAAATATTGAATCTCCAATTAGGTTTAGGGATCTGTGTTAATCCAATATTAATATGTATATCTATTAAATCATGGTCTAAAAGGCTACATTGATTAATTCTTGCATGTGATATTGGCTGTAACATTGTAGAAGAAGTAAAAAAATGATCTATTCTAGAGTGAATTAAATGTGAGCAAGATGTAAAGTGTAGTCTTTGTCGTTTGGGTGTAACAAACGCCATGGTTCCTGCAATGCAAAATCCTCTATAAGATCTTTTAAGATATGTCTGTCACTTGTATGGTAAATGTCTGGTTTTCCCGATTTATCAATGAATGGGTCCATAGTAACATTCCAATCTCCCCCGATTATTACTCATGTAGGTCCAAAAGAAGACAGTAATCTACTAATCTTAGAAATAAAGATCGATTTGGAATCAGTGGGTGCATATATCGTGCCGACAATTATAAAGGAATTTCTAATACGAATTTTAACAAATGCATACATGACATCATCTAACCATGTTTGAATAATTTTATATGTTAAGTTTTTATGAAAAAGAGTAGCTACCCCACATTTGCGGATAGGTGTATCAACATTATTAGAATAACACTGGGTTATACTAGCATGTACAAGTTGACCAATCCAATCTCTTTTCAATTTATCGCTTTCAGATTCATTAAGATGAGTTTCTTTCAATAAAGCAATGTCTGGCTTTTGTTGTCTGGGAAAGTTAACTATCTTCTTTCTCTTAATAAAATGTGTTGATACCTTTAACATTCAAGGAAATAACATCCAAGGGTTTCAGCCTATTGATTGACATATTTAAACTAAAAGAACTATACCAATCCAAATTATAATGGTATGTGTGAATATAAAAGAAAGATAAGATATAAGGTTAAGAGAGTGTATATTTCCAAATGTATCAGTGTATATGAATGATGTGAATGGAATATCAAATTGTTTAGGATTTTATAATATAATAAAATAAGAAATGATTATTTATATGTGTTATCAATATAAAAAAAATCCAACACAAGTGATAAGACAATTTTGTACACTTAACAACTAAAATTTTAAACTGGGGAGAAAAACCAATGCGTCTCAAAGAGGTGAGCAGAGAAGAGGATATTAGTGCCATTTCAAGTATAGACAATAAAATATCCGAATGTATATACAAATATAGTTATATGGAGAAAAGTATGGAAAGTAAAGAAGTATAAGTTAAGGAGGAAAGAGACAGAGTATCATCGCATAAAATTAATACTTCAATCTTGATCAATGTTTCAAAGGTGATCCAATTTATCTCTTGGGTGGTATTTTTTCCAGGCTTTAAGTTTACCACCATGTGACCAATGATGTTGAACAGTCTCCCATTCTCGTTGATCCTCATCATCCGGGGTGTTAGATGGAGAAGATTCTTTTGTTGGTGAAGGAGAATAAGTCTTATGTTCCGTCTCTGAGTGTTCGTCATCTAAATCATTCAAAAAAGATTCTAAGTCATGAGGATCTAAGTATTCCTTGGTTTTCCGTTGAAAAGTTATAATCATAGTAGCCGGCTCCATACGACCATATTTTATGTCTCTTTTCTTCAATCTAGTGTGTGGATTTAAAAATTGTTTTCTTTTGAGATTAGTAGGTGCTGAGAAATCTGCTGTGATGATTACTTGGGATTTTTCATATTCGTATGGGCCATGCTTCTTTGCTGCCAAGATAATTTGACGTTTTTGTTGATGCCGTAAACAGTAGGCTAGAATATGTCAAGGCCTAGCAGAGTGGTCCATTCCACGTGTTCGGACACGATGAGCTCTCTGAAATTCCAAAGGTGCTGTGAAAGTGATGTTCGTCAGAGTTGGGAATAAAGTGGTCAGAAAGTCTAGTATCTTTCTCTAATTGTTCTGGAAAACCTATGATTCTAAGATTATTTCATCTACTTCGGTCTTCTAAGTCAATCATTTTTTGCTGCAGAAACCAAATTTCCTGACCGGTATCAGGTGTCTTATCTAGGCGGAATTCAATATTCGTAATCTGACTTTCCATTGTCTGTATGGGGGACGTGAGCAATTTCAATGTATAATACAACAATGTGAGGAGCGCACACATTTGTTAATTACCGCTAGGCCGTATGCATGATCTCTTGCCGTAGCAATATATCCAAGCACGTCAGAGGTTTTCCAGAAGCATAATGTGGCATTTCCGATGTTGTGTGGTGTTACAAGGTGAAAAGTGCTCTCGCTTTAATGCTCCAAAATGCATAAAAAAGCGTTCCGTACCAGTCAGAGTTTTAGACAAAGTTCACGGCGCCATTTTGGCCTCACCGATCGATATGTCTTTCAACGTTTAAATTAATTGTAGAGAGAGTTGATCATTCATTTTGAATCCTGCTTCTCCTATTGATATCCAACATGTATTCTCCCTCCTTCCAGATAAGTAATGGTCGGATAAATGTTGTTCGGACTATCTTCTAATCTTTGCTCGTTCCAGCTCTAGAAAAGAGCCACCATCTTCCACGGCGCTTGACTCCGCCCCCCTCAGGCCCAATTTTAAAAGTAAAAGGATGCATTTCAGAAGAACAGATTGATGGAGAGTATTTGATCCAATAGCGCATTAGTGTATGGCAACTATTGCTCACCAGAGTCAAGGCATTTACAGATTGAGTACAATATTATCCTCAGTAAGCCAGATAACCTCCTCAGGTGAAGTATAGAATTAACCTAAATATTTCAAGGTGTCAAATGAACTATAAAATATTTAAGTAGCACAAATATAAAATGAACTGTATTTAATCATACTGTTTTCAACAGAAAGGACACAGACCTCTTATTATCCATAAAAGAAGCAACACAACCTAATCATTGGCTCAATTACAGCGATATAACGAGAGACGCAAAATCACCCAAAGTACTGCTAAATTTGCTGTCTGAAAGTAAAGAAGCACTCGAACAATACATGAAGTACCAGTTATAACATTAATCTTACAGGAACTATAAAATTCCCCTCACATGACCCATCAATATATACCTATTTGAATAATGAAATTCTCCAAGTTGTTGTGAATGAACCATGAAAATCATAAATGAATCATGGATTCATCCTGAATGGGGTAAGCACCTCATTAACACATTGATCATAGATGAATAACCTTCTTAGACAAGGCTTGGTAGGGGCAATAGGTCTGAAACCTTGTGGGTTTCTGTTCCTTTGTTCCTTTTTTAACGTTCTGGCTGTACCTGTTCTTACCCCCAATGGTTTCAACACTTTTAAATTCACAGCACTCAAGGTGTTCCACAACGTTATTAATTTCTGTATAATCAAGAATACAACTTTTGATTGGACACCGGCTCTCCAGCAGTTTACCATAACTACTGAAACACTCGAGCCAGTACCTTGTATGCATGTGGACTTCAGAAAGAAGCTCAACAGTAACAGGTGAGAGATAAACATTCCAGAAGAAAGATTTTTTGCTGTTGTATCCCATATGGTGGGGACTAAGCCTAGAGACACAGGAAAGGCTGAATCTCTTGCCCTGGCTTGTCAAATGGGTTGCTTACTCAAATGAGAACTTTCCTGACTGTACGGAGGCTCACCTAAGACCCAGAATGCTAAGACCCCTGGTAAAGACCGACACTACGAGTGAGCTTTCCAGGAGCAACAGAATCTGCTGCACAACTGATCTGTAGAATGAAGATAATCTTCATCATGAGAGAGTTGAAACAACAAACTACAACTGCTGTTGGACTTGTACTGCCCCTTTGAACTTCCCTTTAGAGCACATGGCATATAGTCTGGTAGTGCACCAGGGTTGTAATCCTGAAGAGGCCACTACATCTCCCTTTTCTTTCAAGGGACACATTATGTTCTTTATCTGAGGGCAAATCTTTGAATCCTCCTTGCATCTTAGTACCTGTGAGTACCTTTTATGGTGTCATTTTAGTCATGCAACTGGTTGAAGCATAACACTAGAACTCATGCTTTTCGAACTATCAATGTTAACTAAGCCTGAATTAGAATGCTGCTGCTCTGTGTAGGTGGGTGAGGGTGAAGTGCCTGGTATCATCATTGAACTGTGATTGGACTGTGATTGGCCACTCTGAGGCATTGTATAAAATCTAGGTCCACATATGTTCCTCATTGAGGGATGCAAGTTGTTATGAAGCCCACCAAGGACAGATGTGTTCATAGAGAGGGTAAGATCTTAACAAAGAACAGAGAATTGTAGCTGGCCACTTTCTGCACTGTGGCTTCTAGAGCTAATGCCAACAGCATAGGACTGGTGCTTTGTGGTGTTGGCAGATAAATGGGTATCAATACAAATATTTTGAAGAGCAGGTCATGTTGGGAGGGGCTTCTCCACTGTTGGCTGCACAGTGTACTGTTTGGGACTGTCTAAAGCCACAAGGGCAGGACAGTTGTGGCCATCTTAAATAGACTTGTTTGTGAGTCAATAGAATATCTGTCAGAAAATGTTACAATGCTGACTGGTGGATAGCTTGGTATTTTGATGGTCACCTGAAACTTTCATTATTACTAGGTCAGACAGACACATACACAGCAGAGAGAAAGGAGTAACCCCACAAATCCACTAACTCCCAACCAATGTTTACTATCTCACAAAGTAGAGTGGGTTTCTATTTACCAAAGCGAATATCACCGTTGACTTATTACCCTTTCGTTTCTCGTCTCCAGAAAGAAAAAATATATTCTTTTATGGGTGGAAAGGCCTTACCCACCTAATAATGACATGCTTCATCATTTGGCCAGTCCAAGCCGCCCAACCAAGATGAAACTGGTTTAGACGGTCTCAACCGTAGCCCGACAGGAGAGCCTGACCCTATTGGAACAGGGAGATCAGAATAATATTTGTTCTCATCAATGAGAACCAGGGTTTTGAAAGATAATTAAAATACCTTAGTCCTGTCAAAAGATAATACTTTATTAGTGATGGCCCGAGGTCGGATAAAAACAAGTCTGTGGTGTCAAGCTGGTCTCAATGGACCAGTACACCATAATCACTGCTTTTGTATAGATGCCAACATGTTTAAGACTTTTAACAAGTACTAACTCAGGAAATGTTATCACTGAGTCATCCAGTGGCCTTCATCAGGGTCGAAAGTCTAAGCCTCAGTCTGGTTTCCTTCTGTCGGTTACATGTTGTGTTCCCATACATGCAACAAGGTAAGACTAATTCTTACCTGGTCCTCTAGGTTTCTCCCTGCAATTGTCCGAGCAAGGCCCTATTAGTCACTGGGGGGTAGATGCCTACTTATTGCCACAACTCTTTCAAAGTGGTCCTCCTCACGTCACACCTGCATGGGGCCCCTTTCCAGTGCTTCCGCGCCTGTCAGGCAGACCCAGACAGAAATTACATTTCCTTCATCATCTTCATCATACAGTAAAGTGGCTTGATTAATAATAATTCATCAGAAGCATTGAATGGTCCTTTTCTGAGAGATAGATTTTTTGGTGAAAGATTGTGGTCTGGAATAGGGAGCAGTAAAGGTTGTTGTAGGTTTTATTAATAGTTCAGGGGCCTTTGGGCTTTCTTACACTCATACTTTTGGATTCAGTGGTGCCACTGTTAGCCAGAGTTGCTCGATGTTTCCAGAGAAAATAAGTGTACACGAAGACAGGAACTCCTAATGTTTTAATTATTACACATTTCTTAGGTCCACTGGAAAGCATTTAAAACAATTGTTGTGGGTTCATTCTAGCGCCTGCCTGGGCGCACTGATTTTAGCCTCTGGTCTGCTGCCTGTGCTCTTTTATCCATATACATATTTCATTTTGTTTAATTCATTTTATTATCATTCAGCATGGCTTTTTTTTAGCAGGGCTGTTTTTATTTTCTAGTCAACTGCCTTTCTGTGAAGGCATTGTTGTCAGTTCCTTTGCACAACATTTCATCCCGTGCCTCTGCTCAAAAATGTACTTGATAGTTTACGAAGTAGCACCGGCCTACGAGTACAGAGCTAACCTTCTAAACCTTTGTTTCCCAAATGAGGATTTACCTTAAAAAAAGAGACAAGAGGGGTCTGGCAAAACAGAAAACCATTCTAAAATATGGTGGAACCCCAATGGGTTCCAATTCCAGTAAATATAAGATAATCTCTTCCACAACATTTATTAGCTCATGTGCTCACTGAAGAGGGTGGGGATGTTATCTTAGTGGTGGAGGCACATGATTCGCACAGAACAGAAATTTTCTATTCTTTGGTCACTTTTTCATTAACAATTGGAAACTCACATACTTTCCACAATTACACAATAGCAAACACACCTGCACAATGCATAACTTATGAATGTTTAGAAATACCATTATCTTATTAAGGACACCAAAATTGGTTTGAAGGCGCCTTCCTACACTTTGTACAAAGTGTTAGGTTAGGTCCCTTAAGTAATGAAGGGCATTCATGACCAGAATTAGCCATATTTACACCACATCCTAATGTAGCAAATTTTCCAGTAGCAGATTTATTCTACTTATATAATGATTTAGTAGATATATATAGTTGCTTAATGCAATTTGTAATGCAGACTTTAAACACCACCCCAGCAAGGGCCGCTCCAGCAGCACCATATTTGGCTACTACTGGGATAAATCCCACAACTGTGCATTCGTTAACGTGAAGAAATTCAATTTTAGTTAGCGCTAAAAATACTTGAGCTGGATGCAGTGTTTCCCCATACGGGACCTCAAAATAAACACAGAATTCTCACAATGTGCTTGTCCTTTGTGGTAGTTCCCTCAATAGATAAGTGTGCCCCACATGGGGTACAGTACCTGCTGCAACGTATACTACCGCACACAGTACACCAACATTTGCAAATCCTCCAGAAGTTTTAAAACAAGCTCAAGACAAATACTGGGCACCACTAGCCGAGGGCTTGGGGATGCAATTAATGGACAATGTTGCCACAGTGTCTTCAATTGTATCAAGTAATCTTAAGGGGGAAGCAGTAGCATTGGCAGTATGCCAGTGGCTCTAGGACATCCCTCAACAGGAACAGGAATGTGAGCTGCCTAAGATTATCTCTGAGATTTATACCAGTATAGGCCGGGATAGTCTGAAAGCCAGACCAGGTAAACCACAATTACAAGATAAATCCAATAAAGATAATACCAAGAAAGCACAAGAGGGTTCTAAAAAACTCTGGGATAAATAAAAATTGATAAAGAAAAAAAACCAAAGAGGAGAATGTCTGCGTTCGGAAACCTTGGAAAAGCCAACAATTTAAGAAATAAGGAAACTTTAAAAACTCCTGATTAATACCAATATACTGACACTCACCCATCTCGTTCCTTCCACTCAACATATGCAGTGAGAGAGAAGGGCATTCAGATCACTGAAACCGAGACAGAAGTCACAACGCTCATAAGAAGTTTTGGTAAAAAATGGAAGCGAAACTTCCACAGCAAAAATCCCAGTTCAAAAAGAAAATAGTTGTGGCAGTTTCAGCTAAAACATGCTACACATATTGAGAACCTTTCTGAAGAGCAGGATGTGGGCAGTGACTCTGCTAGACAGTGTAGCAGAGGTCACGATAGTTCCTCACACTCTTCTAAAATTTGTGGATGTGACACCAAGTAGCAACTTCCTTGAAGTCGAAACTGTAGACAAGAACTCCTTCCTACCAATAAGGTTCACAAACTAAAAATTCAAATGAAGGGGGACATTGAGTGCCCCATCAGAGTGATCTTCCGGGGAAGATTAAAACCAAGTTATTACATGCTACTGGCTGAAAAAGATTGGCTTCCTAATGCAAAAGCATTATATTCACTTTGGATTCAATGGACTATATCTCTGACTACAACTGAGGTTGATTATGTTTTTGATCCAAAACATCAGACCCAAGAATTCCTTCAATATGGACTTGAAAACCCCATGTCCACCAACACTTTGCCTCTTGAATAATATAAAATCATCATTCATACCGATGGTTCAGCTCAACCAGTTGTAGGTACCAAACACCAATACTCCGCTACTTGCGCAACTGTTTGTGGGGTAATGAGGGATAGTAAACTCCTTCCTCAATGGATCTCCATGCAGACCCTAAGGGACGGCAGAGCACAACTAGCAGAGCTCAAGGCTCTAATTTTGGCAGTGGAACACATGGATCCTGAACTTTCTCATTTGATTGTGCGCAATGCGTATGACTGCATCCAGTTCTTTAATGAATACTTTCTCCACTGGCACTTAAATGTGGTTCAGAGACTCCAAAGGAAACACCATAACATTATTGTAGGAAATGTAGCAGATCTTCAAGAGAAGCTGGTGCGGGCTCACGTAGTACATGCATCGGGTCATCAGCAGGCTGGAATACATGTTGTAGGAAACAATTTGTTGGACTAACCTGCCAAATCTGCAGTAGTTATGGTTTCTGTTGCGTAGGCTCTCATTATTCTAATAAGACTACTGGATTTTGAGCAGCAAGATCGTCCACTGCGGGTGACACCTGCCCCCCTAAATCCAGGTTTTGCTCCGGCTAACTAGCACGTGCCTCATCTCTACCAGAGGATAGGGATGATTGGGCAGCCATGCGCATGACATATTAGGCTTCTCAGGGAAGTGTGGTCACTCAGGTCACATCCGTTCTCTCATTCACACTTCGGTCTCATATATAAGTGACAATAAGAAGCAGTATAAGTTTCAATGACTGGTTTAATAAAACAACTGCATTTTAGATAGAAAAGCGTGAGCTGCAACAACCAGGACGATACAACATGTTAATATTAAAATGGTCACAAGGAGAGTGAAGCATGAGAATAACACTATCATATTGTCACTAGGAGTTATGGACTATTTCCTATCTAAGTCATAATCTGAGCACAGCATGTTAAGCTCTATTTCTGCATTTCAGGTTCCTCCGGGAGGACATCAACCATCATACCTGAGCAAAGGCCTGTAGTCTGTGCTAGCATCTGCAGCTAAGCATTCAGCAATCAGCATACAGTCGTGGTTCCCTGGCTGGAATCTCCCTCTTAACGTATAATGGAACTAGGACGTTTTTTTTATAATAACACAGCTGATGTTCTAAGAAAATGTCCCTACGTAAGAATGTGTATTTTCTACCAATGTTGGTGACTAAACTTCTACCACGTTCACCTGCAATGTACCAAACTGTAGCCTTGACTGAAGCACAAAGTGATCAAGAATGTCTTGTTTGAGAACACAGTGCTGGGCTAAAGAAAAACAGTTAAATAGATGAAAATAAAACAAGACCGTAAAACTGGTTATTGTAAAAATAACAATGTGAAGCCGAATAAAATATAACGAGTTCAAAGTGCACAGCGGCCTAGTGTGTTAAACTAACGTGCATGGAGCTATAACTAAAATGGCTACACAACACCACTACTCATTCCCATACGAGACTGGATGATGAAACACTGACTGCTGTAAACGTTTCTGCTGATGGTAAGCCTTTACCAAAAGCATATCCTGCAAAATATTCCTATCACTTAAGTGGCCAAAACATTGCATTGTAACAATCCCAGGGGTGGGTGATCGTGTGATCTCCAACCAGGACCAGACCTTGTCAAAGGAGAGCATGAAGGGGCTGCTTCTGTCCATGTTGGTGTGGCAGCTACCATCTCCTCATTGCAAAAACGCTATTGGTGGCCATATCTAAACAAGCAGGCCAGACAGTATGTCCTTAGTTGTGACATTTGCCAGCAAATTAAAGGGTCCCACCATCAAACACCCACCGTAGACACCTCTTTTGGTTTCCAACCATTACAATGTTGTATCTGGACCACTGCAGACCATTACAACCAGATGGTGCGTACAAATATATTCAAGTTGCTGTTGATTCATGCTCCAGATGTCTATGGGTGTGGCACAATGATTGGCTGATGCTTGAACTGTTATTAAAGATTTGCAAGGCTTCATTGGGACATATGCAGATGCAGCATTCCACCCAGACCTGGGCCCTGCCTTTGCCTCCAGGGCATTCAGCAACACCATGGCAGCAATGGGTGTTCAAGTGCATTTCTCGTCTCCCTATCATCCTAAAGAAAATAAGATTGTGGGGCAGAAAAACCGAGACTTATAGCAATCCTTAACAGTTAGACTATTAGGTTCAGGTCGTAGTTAGCTTTGTCACCTGTATGAAGTCCACAGAGCACTAAATAATGTGGCCATATGGTTTCTGGAAGTATGTACCTGTTATGTAGTTCTGTTTGCAATAACTGTGTATGTCCCAGATCTTGATGGCCCTGGTGCGGTGGCAGCAGAAACACCTTTTGACATAAATGAACTCATCACTATCTTGCAGGAATTACAACAGTTTTGTGATGAAAATTCACCTGCACATGCCACCACCTCGGGAACAAAGTTGGGGATCTAGTTTGTGAAAAGACTTCTGTGACAAAGGAGTTTGTCCCATCCTACAGAACACCGGTTCAAGTCCTGGGAATACACAATACCAATACTGTCATTCCAAAACTGCTGTCTGGTTTTAACAAAAACTGCCTTTTTTCAATTGACAAAGTCAATTTCCACCTTGTGGTCAATCCTGCACAGTAGAACACAAGGACTCCTGAGTAGTTCCCGTACCTCTCTCACTACCATTCAGGAGTTAACTCATCAATCTCTCAACAATGCTAAAATCATTTCCCTGAGCATGAGGAAGGTGGAGAATGAACTTTTCTTGATTCTTGTCAATACTTAATCAACAAGAAATATCCAAAATTTGCACTCTTCAAATTCAACACAAACAGATGAAATTGTTTATTACAAACAAACACTGGATACATCCACCAGTTTTCTTTCACCTGCACAGACTCCAGTTTTTGCACAGACTGCTTTTGGTCACTTTGCCAACATTTACCACTTCTCTTCAAATTCTTCAGCATCAGCTACAGTACATGTATAAAAATCAGGTAAGCTCTACCTGTGGCCTAAATACAAGTATGTGGCATATCCATGGTACTATCTGTGGGTACTTCTAACTTTGCTTGCCTTTCTGCTTTGGGTTGTCTTTGTCATTGTCATTGTTTTCTTTCTACTGATACATGGTCATTAGCTTCCTGAACGCTGTGCTGTCTAACTGGTGGATGAGGTTTTAAAACCTTACCTATCCTCACATAGAGTTCAAAGAGACTTGTCCCTTGTGAACATTTCACCTGTTACAGTTCCTGATGGATTGTTTGGGATATCTTTGGCCCTACGGAAATGAATTTGATATATTATAAAGTATAAATTAATGTTATTATTACACCAGGTGCTGTTTCTGATGACTGGTATGTAAAAACAGTTGATTATCTTCTTTCTAAGCTTTCTAATTATACTGTATTTGAAAGTGAAGATGTTTATATGACAACAGCAAAATATGAGGAAATATTTTGTTATCACCATTACGGTCATCGTTTTCTACACACAGCTGGTGTCCCAAGAGTAGTTCATAGATACCAAATCGATTGATTCAGATTCCTTTGTTTCCCATTTGGCTATAGAAAGCTATTAGTATTGGATGAAGTCGATTGACTTAAAAAATGTGTGGAGAACAAGAAATTGGCAAATACAGGGTAGGGAAACTTTATTTCAAGCATGCCTTATTCTGTTACAAATTATATTTTCTAATGACACCATACAACAAACAACTTGTTTAGGCTCAGCGAAAATAAAATAAATGAATGTGCCCAGTATTCCTTCACCAGCTAAATTTGATAAAAAGATTTTAAATGTAACTGAAGAACAAATCAATTTGTGGGTTAAAAACCGCACCTTTAATTCAACACTTTCCAGTCCCAATGGGCGGTTATTGTGGCCATGGGGCACAAATGGTTGTCATGCGCATTTTTCTAACTCCACACAGGGTTTTAGAGCAAGCAGACATGACCCTCCTTATATCACCACACAACATTCTGGTATTGTGACAACATATATTGTGGGCAAACTTTGCCAACAATGGTAAAAAACTTACAGAGTCAACTTAGGTCCATTATACAGTTGAGCTGGAAGTTATAAATTCATAAAAATGGCCGCATGCATTGAAGCCTGTTAACACTAAAGAGTCATTTGCTGCATTTATTTTGACAAGGAAACAACAGATAATGGGTAAGTAAGAAGCTAGTTGCATCATGCTTAACACTGAAAAGTTAGAAAAGTTGCTTTATGCTGTGGTGGAAATTCCATTGTCAGTGTGGTTAATACATGGAGTTATTAATCTGCCTATTTCAACATTTCAATTCACTTTGGGTTTAAAACATTTTCCTGCAGGCAGATTCAAACAACTAGGAGACAGTTATATCCATGAGGTGTGGGAGCTACTCTTTGAATGCAGATGTTTCAATGGCATGAAAGAGGTATTTCTTATCAGTAGTGAATGAGAGACTTCTGTAAGCTATTCTATGATTTGTAAACAGATGTACTTGCATAGAGCATGTAATGCTTTGGTTGTGAATTTAGCTTGTTATCTGAAGGATATTCCAGTGCCTTTTATTCTCCCGGTGTTTCAGTTGCTTTTGAATGGGAGAGCTTGCAAAGCTGCTGAGGATTGAGACCGGGTATTCATTATGTAATTTTGGTCTCTAAAATTGTGACTTGTTACGGAAATGTACCTTTTCCCCCATGCATGAGATAAAAGTAGCAGATATATGGCATCATACTGCTACTCATAATGTTCATTTTGACATACTGAGCAGACCGAAAGGTACTTTTTTCCCCAAAACACGTGGCTCTCACATCAACCCTTGAAACCTATGAGTGGCAAAGTCGTCTGCAGAGATTTAAAAACCAACTCTCCTAAACATTTAGGTGAATTGATCAGTCATATTTAATTCATCTAACACTGCTAGGATTATACACTTTGTTACGGCTATTGGTTCTGGATTTTTCAGCACTTTCCAGACCATCTTTGGGGTTATACCTTCAGTCCTTCAGCCATCCATTCACTCTTTTTAAGTATTTTTAGAAAATTCCCATTAACTTTGGCATTAATTGGCGGTATTCTGGTGTTACTGTTTTTGATTTTCAAATGCTGCCCTAACACAAAGAGTAAGGATGGTTCTCCCACTAGCTAACCTGTGTCATAATCGCATGTTGCAGTACTTTGGAGCATGACTCTTGGAAGAACTGGACAGGAACTGGTCACTGCCATTTCGGCTGGTCCTCATTTGTGTGCAGCCTGTTTTTCACTGATTGTGGTGCCCTTTTGAAACTGCACCAGAGGTGTGTCTTGCTCTGCAACATCAACCATCTACGGACATGAATCTAATGATGTTCTCGATGAGGGTTCATTGCTGAACTGGTCCAATGAGAATACAGTTGTACGGGCTGCCTTTCATTAGCCACCCTTTGAGGATATGCTGGCTCCTGGTGCTTCAAAATCTGGCACTGCACAAAATGCTGTCTCCTCGGCCGGATTCATAGGTGAGGCAATGGAACAGGTATGCTCCTTCCATCCTTTAGCTGAAATGCTGGTCAGGTTATTGCCTGCCAAAGTGGAGTCTTTCCTCGATTCCATCACTCTGACATCGGAGATTTCGTCTGGGATCACGATTATTGTTACATTTGACATTTTTTATTCAAATTAATTTTATAAGCACTCTAAATTGTCCTTTTAATTTGGCAACTCTTCGGCTTGCCCTGCTGATCAACTGGGAAATTTTATCTGTTTTATGTATATTTTTAGCTTGCTTTAATTAGTAGTTTTAGCACAGGTTAATTTAGATTTTGGACCCTGCTCTCTTGTACCGACAGAACATTTATTTTAGCTTCAGGCCTACGACCTGTGCCCTTTTACACAAATTCATACTTAATTTTGTTTTATTTATTTTATTATATTTAAGCATGGCTTGTCTTTAGCAGGGATGTTTTTATTTTATAATCAACAGCCTTATTTGCAAAAACATTGTTGTCAGTTCCTTTGCACAAAATGTCATCCTGTGCCTCTGCTCAAAGCTGTACATAATAGTTTACCTAGTATTGCAAGCCCAAGAGTATGGAGACAACTTCTAAACCTAGACATATTATTACCTCAGGCATGTCCTCAGAACACAACACGTTTTGTAATAAAAACACCACATAGGCCGCAGGAGGTTAGAGGGGAAATTCCAGCAAACCATCTTACGCTGTGTGCCACTTCGTTGCAGCTTTGCTGATCTTGGCGTTGTGTCTCCAACCAATTGTTATGACTTCTAGCAGACAACAGGCAGATCCTTGCGTATTCTCCAGGTATGGAGTCGGATATTCCCTCCATTGTCTAGTGCGGCCAGAAAGGCTAACACTGCTATACTCTCATGTTAGATGCTAGACGTGTAAGTAGTAATTTTAGCCTTATGGTTATGTCAGGATGCTGGGACTGTTTCTATGTTTTCCTCTAATGTTTTCAATCAAAACCATATTATATTTAATCTTCCTAATAGTTGCAGATCATGCCTTTTTACATAAAATGGAGTTGCTTTAATAAAATGTATTAAGCCACTTCCTGCATCTGTTTGTCTTTGCATCTATGAGAATTATGTCACTGAAAGAAAGGAGTAAATTCTGTTCTATCGGGACTTTCCTGTGGAGTCAGAGTGTCATTCGTCTGGCTGCCATAAATCACCTTTACTTTCCAGTTTTGGGTGAGGTGCTGCTAGCTAGCTGAAAAGGTCAGATTGACAGCTTCCAGTCGGAGTGGGACTGACTCATGTACTACCAAAGGAAATTGTGTTAGTTATCTGCATACTTCTAGCATACTCTAGCACATTTTATAGTGGTCAAACTATGCTCATTGATCTCTGTCCAACAGGTACTTCACTATCAGGAAATCTCCTCTATCCACCCTCTAAATAAGGAGAGGAAATCAAGTCATAGGTGTTTTTCAATTTTAGACAAATGACCTGCTGCCTCCCTAACATAAGTAAGAGTATAATCATATGACAAAAAAGTCTCACACCTAAAACAAATGTCTGACCCTTAGGTAATCTTGTAATTTTTCTCTATACATGTTTTGCGGTTTAAGAATAGCCCATAGGCAAGGGGTGTCTTACATTCTGAAGAGGAAAACCCATTTTTCAATTTTCCCATTTCTATACTCTCAGTTCTCCCTGTTTCTGCCTAAAAACCTGTAAAATATCCTAACTATGGAAAAAACTAAAATATTTTTCAAAAATGTAACAGAATTGTTATACATAACAATAATTATTATATAATTAAAACACTACCACTTAATCCCCCCATAGACCCACTAACCTCCCAAATATGTATTACTTTAATATATTTTTAAATAAAATGATATAAGTTTAAACGTAAACACATTTAAAAAAATAAAAACATAAAGTAACACATGAAACATACCATAATGAAAAAAATTAAAGTAAAAAATATTTTACTCATTGATGTTTTAGTTACATTTAAAAAAACACTATACACTTACCTTAGGTATTAGGGTCCCCAAATGTTTGTAGTGACAATATTTTTAACACTATGCCATGGTCAGACAATATGTTTGAGTTGATATTTAGCTGGAATATCTAGTGGAGAAGCTGCGTGTGTTCTGCTTTCATATAGGCCTCAGATTGAACCTATGCTTCCAGGCAGAAGAGTGGAGAGAGCGGAGCATCAGTGGAGTTGCAATGGGATGACTGTCACTGCACACCATTCAATTGGGAATCCAGTGACCTACAGACTCCCATCATTCCCCCATTCAGTGTGCATATTTGTGAGTGCTGCCATACCAGTCTTCATCCTCCTGCTGATTATTCAGATATTAGTGGAGCTTTTCAATGTTCATCCTCTGTGCGACAAACAGAATAAAGGAGATCATGTTTCATTCTTGCCCACATGAAACCTAGCAAATTTGGTTCAAGGGATCCAAAGATAGCAAATTATGGTGATCTGTGCCATGAGCAATATGTGTAAGGTTAGGTTCATGATCTCAGGCTGCATTGCCTCGTTTTTTTACCTGATTCCGATCTGCTACTCTAGGGTTGACAAACTTATTGTTCTTCTATTCTGTGGTTTACAGCCAGTCCATTCTAATATCTCTGACTTTCATCTCGAGGCTGCTATACACCTCAATACTAAGGCTCAACCTATTCTACATCATCAGCAAACATTGCACTTCAATGTACACTTTCAAAAACACAATGTGATCTGCCTCTGGTTCCCACAGCAGTATAATTGTAAGGATTAGCAGCGGTGGGCTACTTCTTTCAGTTTTTTTTCCTAACTGTTCAGGATCTTTCTAGTATTCTCTGGAATATTATGAGATATGGCTAAATGCACAATCCAATGTCTACCCTTGATCCTTCTTCCGGAGGGAACTTGTTCCTCCTAGTGAACTGAAAGATCAGCTTTTCATAGAAGGGAAGGATCAACAGTATGCTTCTACACCTCCTTTTGTTGTTGGTGAAGGAGCACATGAGCTATCGAAGACATTCCAGCTTGATCCTTTTCTAGTTAACCATTGGATCAGACCACAGTGGTGCCAGAAAATGTAGTGTCCAATCCCAGGACAGCAAGGCAGTGGATTCAATCTGTCTGCACATTCACTGAGGTGCCAGATCTACATTTCTGAGCCTTTGGTCATGGGCTGTCATTCAACGTTCAAATGGTGCTTCAGGTTGACACGTGAATGCAGGGAAGATTTGCATCACAAGTGGCAGTTGAATAGCAAAGAGCAATTTCCATGGCCACTGAGGCAGCAGGGTGTCAGTGAGTATAGCAGGAAGTTAAAAGAATTGCCAAATCAGAAAGCCAGGTCAGATCTTCTGGAGCAGTTGGGGAATCTCCTCAATCCATGCTTTAAGAACATTTTAAGACCAGGAAAAGACTCCCAGGGGACCTTGAGATAAATGGTAAAATTATTTTTATAAGCATCATTAAAGGTGCTATGTTCCAGTGTTGAATAGAGTATGGTCCCATTGTAGATTAATTAAAGATAAGAGAGAGCTGTGACTGAACAATGATCAACAAGAGCCATCAACAATTAGTACTAGGCCACCACTCCTTTCTAGGACTGGTTGACGGTGGAGAACATTGTAATGTTTAAAAAGATCTCAGAACACTATGGTCCTCATTATGACATTGGCAGTAAATCCTGCTTACCGCCACACTGACGGCCGCCAACATACTGCCACGGTGGCAGATATCCGTTCACAATATTATGACACACACCACAATCCGACAGAATACTGCCACGTACACAAATCTGCCAAACCAAAGGTCAGTGCTAAAGTGGCGGTCCCAAAACCCATACTGTTACGCCAACAAAACATGGCCGTCTTAAAAAGGGGGCTTACTAATGCTTATTAACAAGGACTTGCAATGTGAACATTGTTGGTTAAAAATAGATTCTGTGGATCTAATGGGAGTTCAATTTACCTTGCATCGGGAATTCAAAATTATTGTTATTAATGTATATGCGAGATCTGCTCCTAGGGGGCTTGAGTCTCAAACTCTGATACAGTTGACAGAATTTCTTGACTCCCTAAATCCCCCATTTTATTTAATAATAGCAGGAGATTTTAACTGTGCTTTTGAACTCTCCCATATGATCACTGGTTTAACAGATGAGGAAGACGAGATGTGGGGAATCCCACAGTTAATGAATAACTACCCGTGCACTCGTTCTTGTGTAGCCCCCCAGCTAGCTATGTTATGTTTAAAGTATGGTCTCGGGGCTTGCAATGGACGTACACCCTCAGATTTCAATTTGGCACCTACCTTCAAACGAGGGATGTCCTCAAGCATAATAGATTATTTCTTACTTGATATTAGGTTATGGCCTCTACTAAAGGACATGAAAGTAGAACTCCGATGTGAAAGCGACCATAACCCCTTGTTACTATCTATGAATGGGGATGCTTTTAGGAGAACCTCGAATACACAACGTACAGTGGTTCCCTCTTCATTGTTGAAAGATAACTAAGGTCTCATGGCCAAAGGTTTTTTCTAGTTCTCACTCGATGGCTGGGATTTGTAAATTGTTTGTAGATGAGCTGGCAATCTATGAGGAACATGAAACTGATAACATCCCTATCCTAGACATTTACCAAGGAATGCTTAAGGGACTGCAGAGGTTCTTCTATAAAAAGACTAGAGCCAAAGTGGGTGATGTTCTTTCCAAGGGTGACAGAGGATGGTATAATGAGGACTGCAGTAGGGCCAAATCTGAATTAAAAGGTGCTATTAAGACAGGCTCCCCTGTAGAGATTCAATCAGGTAGGCGATCATATAAGAAGGCTCAAATATTAGCAAAAAAGGTATGGGAAGATTCGATTTGGCAGAGTTTGATTCTTGCCTCGGAAAACAATAATAATGTGATGTTTTGGGAACTATTGTGCAGAGGGCAAGGAGGGGGCAGGAGGTGCATAAGGAATCATATTCAACCTGAGATGTGGGTAGATCATTTTACACAACTCTATGCTGCCCCTCAAAACCCTTTAGTTGGATATCCACCAGCACATGATTTAAATACCCCATGGCTGGGCAGCCGGGGTGACTGCTCTGAACCACTCGTCTTCTCCTTAGAGGAAACTAAAATCGCAATTAATTCACTAAAATCAGGAAAAGCGCCTGGGCCTGACAAGATACCAGGTGACCTATATAAATCAGAAATAACTATCTGGTCCTGGTATATTAATTTGATATCAAATAGAATCGCTGCTGGTGGTCCAATTCCAAGCACTTGGAAGGGTGCTGAGATAATCCCTATCTTTAAAAAGGGTAATGCAAATTCCCCTCCCAACTATACACCCATTAGTTTGATTGATAATCTGCAGAAAATATTTGCCAAACAACTGCTAGAGAGGTTAACTAGTTGGGTCCAAGAACATCAGGCCGTTTCCATGCTACAAGCGGGCTTTTGTTCTAAAACTAGCATGATAGATCAGGTCTTTAGATTGACCCTCCTGTATTGGAAATATGTGGTTCTCACAAAACAACCCCTTTTTGTTGTCTTCGTGGACCTCAGATCTGCCTTTGATTTGGTTTCCAGAGAAAAGCTTTGGGAAGCACTACTCCAGATGGGCGTCCCCACCAATCTAGTTCTTTTGTTACAACTGCTACATGATGATACATATGCACAAGTGAGGTGGGGCGACCAAGGAGAATTGACTGATAAGATCCCTATACAGAGGGGAGTTTGCCAGGGCTGTATTTTGGCCCCTACACTATTTATGCTATTTATTAATAAAGTGGTACAAATCCTGTCCTTATGCACCAATGATGCTCCCACTCTAAACGAGCAGAAGATCCCAATACTGTTGTTTGCTGATGATTCTTTTCTTATCTCCAAGACGCCTATGGGCCTCCAAATCCTTGTGGATAGATTCAAGTCCTTCTGTGATGACCATGGATTGGAATTGAATGTTACCAAAACAAAATTGGTGGTGTTTACCTCTGGATGCAGCCGAAGATGCACCATCAATTTGGATGGGGCCCTACTAAGTAGAGTTAAGACCATAGACTTCTTGGGCGTGAGGCTCTCAAATAACTTGCATTGTGAGGAACAAATCGGCAAAAGTGTGGGGCTTCTTCAGCATAGAGCGGCTGCTATCCTGCGCTTCTATAAGAATTCTGTATCTAAAGCTGTATCCCCAGCCATCAAATGGTGCTGAACTATGGGGATTCTCTGAGAGTAAAAGATTAGCAGTAGGAGAAAATAACTTTGCCAGGGCCCTACTTGAGTGTCCCCGGAGTACTCCTCTGATCCCCATGTTTTTGGACCTATGTTTTAACCGTATCGCCAATTTGATAGCCCTAAGACCCTTGTTATACTGGGTAAGGATTTGGACTGTTCCGGAACTTATTGGATACAGAGATCCAGTACTTGACATTTTAAGGAGATCAGGAGCGGCCACCATACCCTGGGTTATGCATGTATCTAACTGGTTGTCTGCTCTGGGTCTACAACGGTTTTGGGAAGAGCCACACAACTTGGAGAGATCTGACAAGACCCTCCTGAAGACAGTATATTGGTCACATATAAAGAGTGATTTGGTCCGATGTACATCCTATGGTACATTGACCAATTTATTCATCGACTTCAAGTGGTATCCCTAGTTTGAACAATATCTTGATTTGATCCCTTACTTCCTCTTTGGAAGCCTCCCGCTGTTCTCTTTATCTAAGAATTGGCGCGGGCCCTCATCTACTGATCTTTGCCCAGCTTGTCTTGTTTGCACTGAAACCATTGAACACTTTATGTTCTTTTGTCCTGCTTATACGACTCCTAGATCAAAATGGATCCATGCAACCTGCCGAGATCTGGGCCTGAGGAAGTGTTTTATAGCTATTAGAATTTTAAAGAGCGACACTTCCAAAAATGTAATCCATGCGGTCAGCATGTTCCTTGCGACAGCTTGGCGTATAAGACATCGCTCACTGAAATACATTTTTTATTCTATGTTAATATTTATTTAGGATGTAGGAATTAGAAGGTATGAAGAAAAGGGATGTATTCCTCCTGTTATGTTTTAATTCATGTATATGTAATTCGAGTTATTAAGTTAGTCTCCATCGTTTTATTGTATGTTTTTAAATTTTGTTATTAATGTATTTTTTTATGCTTGATGGCCTCAATGACCGAATAAAGCTATTATTATTATTATTATTAAAACAGTGTTCATTATAAAATAAAATGCTCATCACATTATGACCCATGAATCACCATGGCGGACATTCAACTGCAGTAGACCATTGGTGGTACATACTGCCGCGCTCAGAATGGACACCCACATAGAAAACAACACTACATTGGCCAACACTAAAGACACACACCATACACACATACACACATCACACCCCCCCACTCACACCACTATAAAACAGAAACCCACATTACCCACAACCTCTTACGAACACCAATTGCCACAGGAGACTGAGAAGAAGAGCACAGAGACAACTAGACACACACACCACTTACACCCATACACCCCTCACACACTCCACATCACACACCCCACCACATTAACCAACACACCTTCACCCGCGCACATCACACAACATCCATGGCACCACAAAGGCACCCCCGTTTTACTGAGGAGGAGAGAAGGGTCATGGTGGAGGAAATTGTCAGGGTAGAGCCACAGCTCTTTGGAGCACAGGTACAGCAGATATCTATAGCAAGGAAGATGGAGCTATGGCGGGGAATCGTGGACAGGATCAGCACTGTGGGACAGCACCCAAGAACAAGGGACAACATCAAGAAGAGGTGGAATGATGAACGGGGGAAGGTATGCCCTTGTCCCGGCATTCCTCACAGGGGTCAGCAGCCACAATAGGTTTGGGTAGCCAGTGTCACCTGCAAGTATTGAGGGACAACATTTAGCCACACACTATCCTCTTATGTTAACATCAGAGGCATACACTAATATACACCGGGTGGGGACCAAGGCTCACCCATAAGCCACACCCTGTGTCTCTGTAGTTGGGCCATCTCATTTGGGATGCTGCTATTCCTCAGGACAAAGGCATCGTGCACCGACCCAGGATATTTAGCATTGACATGGGAGATGTACTGGTCTGCTAGGCACACCATTTGCACATTCATGGAGTGGAAACTCTTACTATTCCTGTACACCTGTTCATTCTGGCGGGGGACACAAATGCAATATGTGTTCCGTCAATCACACCAATAATAATGGGGATAATATTGGGGATATCTCCCATTGCATAGAATCCGGCCTTCACAGTGGCCAAATCTTCCACCTGGGAGAAAACAATGTAGCTGCACATGTGTTTTACCAGGGAAGACAAGACTCTTGCCAGCACGGTTGAGAACATTGGCTGTGACATTCCTGCTGCCAAGCCCACTGTCACTTGGAAAGAATCAGTTGCCAGGAAATGGAGCACTGATAAAACTTGCAAAAGAGGGGGGATCCCAGTGGGATGACGGATAACTGAGATCAGGTCAGGCTCCAACTGGGCACACAGCTCTGTGATTGTGGCCCTGTCCAGTCTATAGGTGAGTATAATTTGCCTGTCCTCAAGTTTAGCTAAATCTACCAGGGGTCTGTACAAGGGGGTATGTCTCTTTCTCCTATTCATCCGCAGCGGTAGGTATCTAAGGGACACAAGAGTGAGTAGGCTGCCACAATTGGAACAACTATACCACAACAGCAGTCCACATCATGCAATTATGTATTGGGACAGTGTAAATTTCAACGTATGTGCCTATTTATCCTGTGATGCAGCAATTACCAATGGGCCTGTTCACCCTCCCTGAAATGGCGACTGCCTGTCGTGTGTGGAAGGACAGGTGGAAGTGAGGTAATTCCGCCGATGTTGGGCGTTATGGCGGTAGGCAGTCGTGAACCGCAGTGCAATTCCTCATTGGCTAATATTGGGCCCTATGGAGTACAGTGGCCAATGGGGATGTACGCCAGCGGTGACGGTGTACACCGCAAGGGATGTGACCTCCATTTTCTAAATCATTCCTCACTTGTTTCCTGACCTTCAACAGGAGAAGACCTACACTGCATGTGCTGCTGTGACCTGTGTCTGGAACCTACCATGGCCGATGTGACTGGGGAAAGGGCCCCAGCCTTCACTTCGAAGGAGTTGGAGTGACTGGTGGATGGGGTCCTACCCCAGTACAGACTGCTGTATGGGCCTCCAACCCAACAGTTGAGTACACTGTGGGCACGATGCATGTGGCATGGATGCATGGAGATGTGTGCAAAGGCATTGTGTAAGGGGGAATTATCTGTTGGTTGTGTACATGTTGTGCGCTGGGCAATGTGTGTGCCAATGGTGATGGAAACAGGTATGGTGGGCCATGTGTGTGACATCCTGGACTGTTAGTTTAATGGTGTTCTCCTGTCTTTATTGCTTCTGCAGGTCAGCGCCCATCAAAAGAAGGGAATATGGCGTGCCATCGCCAAGGAGGTGCGGACCCTGGGGGTCTATGGCAGACGGAGAACCCACTGTCAGAAATGGTGGGAGGACCTGAGACCCTGGGCATGGAAGACCGCGGAGGCCCAGCTGGGGATGGCCTCCCAATCAGGAAGGGGTGCCCATCGGACCCTGACCTCCCTGATGGCCCGCCTACTGGCGGTGGCCTACCTTGAGCTGGATAGGCACTTGAGGGAATCACAGCAGCCACAAGGGGGTGAGTACAGTGGGTATCATTACACTTTTTGGCTGGTGGGGTGGTATCCGGGTGGTAGTTGTGTTAGTGAGTGCCTCTAAGGCCAGGCCAGACATTGCAGCGCAGGTCCTCTGAAGGGTAATGGTTGCATGGCAAATACAGGTAACCTGGCTTGTTAGTAGTCACTTTTCTGCAGGGCTGCGTGGGTCCCAGGTGTGCTGCAGTTGGCGGTGTGTGCTCCTCATTGTCACTGGGTCCTTTCCTCTAGATCTGCACGTCGCTGGACAAAAGGCCAACTTCCCGGCGTTACCAACTCAGAAAGCTATTATAGCACAGAGTTATGGTGAAGCCAGTCGGGGGGAAGGGAATTAGGAAGGGAACAGCAGGGAGAGAGATCTGAAAAGAAAAGGTTAGAACAATATGCATTTACCCATTCATAGAAACGTAAATCATTTATGGACTCTTGACTCAATGTGTCTCCGAGATATCAGGTGGAGACCTCTTCTGAAATGAGGGCAAAGCCCCTTGTAAAACATGACCTTAGATTCAAGAGATGGCAAGAACGTTGAACTATGATTATACACAGAATATCAATCCTGTAACATTTATGTATTCACAACATAAACCTTTGATCATGAAACAGAAAATCTCAAAGACTTAAATATGCTTTTCATATCTCAAGTTATTTTATTTATTTAAGAACAATGAAAACTTCGATTTGTTTATCTCCAAAAATACTTTCACATTCATAATAATAAATGCCAAAAAGGTTTTACTCATTAAACCTAAAGCGCCTTACTTAATAACACCAGGAAGCCCTTTTACTCAAGTAGTCTAAATCACTCAGATTATTGTGCCAAGAACCTTTTCCTCCTGTGAATTGAAGCGCTTTATATCTGGGAACTGAAGCGCCTGAATTATCATGCTTTACATCTAAGAACTGAAGAGCCTGAATTATCATGCCAAGAGCGCTTTACATCTGAGAACTGAAGCGCTTTGAATTACTGTGCCAAAAGAGTGGTTTACATTTGTGAACGGAAACACCTTGAATTACTGTTCACAGAAGCGCATTACCTCTGTGAACTGAAACGCTTTGAACTACTGCGCCAAAAGAGCGCTTTATATCTGTGAACGGAAAACACCTTGAATTACTGTGCACAAAAGCGCGTTACTTCTGTGAACTGAAACGCTTTGAATTACTGTGCCAAAAGAGCAATTTATCGCTGTGAACCGAAACACCTTAAATTACTGTGTACAAAAGCGCATTACCTCTGTGAACTGAAACGCTTTGAATTACTGAGCCAAAAGAGCGCTTTACATCTGTGAACGGAAACATCTTGAATTACTTGTGCACAAAGGCCCTCATTCCTACTCTGGCGGGCGGCGGGTGCCGCCCGCCAGGCGGGAACCGCCATATGGCTGCTCCGCGGTCGAAAGACCGCTGGGGCCATTCCGACCTTCCCGCTGGGCAGGCGGGCGCTAACATTGTTAGCGCCCGCCGGCCCAACGGGAAGGCGGCCTGCAACACTGAAGCCGGCTCCGAATGGAGCCGGCGGTGTTGCAGGTGTGCGACGGGTGCAGTTGCACCCGTCGCGCTTTTCACTGTCTGCTAAGCAGGCAGTGAAAAGCATGCTGGGGCCCTGTTAGGGGGCCCCTGCACTGCCCATGCCAGTGGCATGGGCAGTGCAGGGGCCCCCAGGGGCCCCAGGACACCCGTTCCCGCCATCCTCTTCCTGGTGGTGAAAACTGCCAGAAACAGGCTGGCGGGAAGGGGGTCGGAATCCCCATGGCGGCGCCATGGAGGATTAGCCCAGCTGGGGGAAATCCGGCGGGAAACCGCCAGACCCGGTTTTCCGACCGCGGCTTTACCGCCGCGGTCGGAATGGGCTTTGAAGCACCGCCAGCCTGTTGGCGGTGCTTCAGTCATCCGCGACCGCCAGGGTCAGAATGACCCCCAAAGTGCGTTATCTCTGTGAACTGAAACGCTTCGAATTACTGAGCCAAAAGAGCACTTTACATCTGTGAACGGAAACACCTCGAATTACTGTGCACAAAAGCGCATTACCTTTTGGAAGTAATAACTTCCTCCAAACTTGGATTCAGCAAGGCCTTACCGCTACGAGTACGACCTACTCGTTTTTGAATGTACCATGGACTTTGGTTAGACAATACTCTGCCATTCAGAAATTATGGACTTCTCCAGAGAAACCTACACGAGGTCTGGCTGCATTGAAGTCTTCAAAATAGTGAGCAACGTGCTTGGGTGTGGCTGGGCTTTATAGGCCTGCCACACCCCAAGATGGCTGCTGCCTCTAAAAACATGGGAATTGTAGTCCCTTCATAGAATAGCACTGATAAGTGCATCTTGTCCATCAATGCCCTGAACCTGCAGCTCTATGAGCTTTGCCACAGGGCAGACGACGCTGGTGGTCACCTTTGGAACAAGAGGGGATGACAAGTGGTGCACATAAAGTGCTGCAGAGTTGTGCAGCGGAATTTCGGGCGAGATCTGAACTGCGCCTGTCCTTATCCCTGACACTCATCATGCCTTGGTGACTAGCCATAATACTGGTAGTGCAAAGCATATTGCGTAGGACTCTTCCCTGTGTGTGAGGGTCCTGTGTACGCCAACAGTGGTGTTGGTGCAGTCACTGACCCAGTGTATCCTTTGTCTCTCTTCCTCCCTTTCTTGCTTTGTCATCCTGTCCTTGTGTGCATTAGCATCATGTGGTGGAGGAGCAGTGGCACCGGCGACAGAGGGAGCTGCATCCCACATGACCGTGGAGGCAGAGTCCACCGACGCCGAGGGAACCAGTGGGATGGAGGGCGAGGGGAGCACCACGGCGGAGACTGGAGGGGACAACACAGACTCTGATACCTCCTCTGATGGGAGGACCCTGGTGGTGGCGGACACCTCTGTGACCACCCCAGCTGCAGGTACAGCCGCCACGCCCACTACCAGCACTGCTCTCCCACTAGCCCCTCACTGAGTTGCCCATGCCTGCTCACCCAGGAGAGTGGGCATCTCCTTCACCCCAGGCACCTCAGGCCCTGCCCCAGTGAGCCCTGCTGCCCTGAGTGAGGAGGCTATTGACCTCCTGAAATCCATCTCTGTGGGGTAGTCAACCATTGTGAATGCGATCCAGGGGCTGGCATCCCAGATGCATCAATGCAATGCATTCCTGAAGGGCATTCACGGTGGATTTGGCAGCCCAATAGAGATCGATTAAGGCTCTGGCCTCCTCTCTGATGGCAGCCATTGTCCCTATTTCTACCGTCCCTCCTCCAACTATCACTTCCCAGTCCCACTCCCCTCAACCCCAACCCATCCCAGGCACACATACAGATGAGCATGCACACAAGGCACCACACAAGAGTGGCACAGGCAAACACAAGCACCACACTCGATCCCACAGGCACTCACACAGACACCATACAGTTGCAGACACGACAACATGCATAGCTTCCACTGTCTCCTCTTCCTCCTCCTCCTCTACCTCCCTCCCAGTCACGTCCACACTCACACCTGCGTGCACTATATCTACATCCACTATCAGCATCACCACGCCAAGCAGAAACACACATCACTGGCAGACACCTCCACAACAACCATGCACGCGTCTCGTGTGTCCTCTCCCACCTTGTCTGTCCCCCCCTCCTAAAGGACACAAACGCAAGCACTCAGACACCCAACAGCCATCCACCTCACATCAGCATACAGCCCATGCACCTGCACCCAAATCCAGCTGACATACACCTCTAACAACCACTCCCTCATCCTCCACTCCCATTACTCCTCCCCAACGTCCCTAAAAAGTTTTCCTTTCCAAAATTTACTTCTTCCCTACCCCTCCCCCCGTCCTGCACGTGTGGGTACCAAGTACATAGCCCAGTACCTCAGCCAAACAGTCCACAGAGGCAGTGGTAGCACCACCTACTCGTGGTGGAAAGGATACCAGGCCTACAACACAGAAGGGGAGGGAGCCAGTACCACCAGGGAAGAGTGTGAAGAGTCCTGCACCAGCTGTGAAGAAGGGGAAGGAGCCTGCACCAGTTGTGAAGAAGGAGAAAGAGCCTGCACCAGCTGTGAAGAAGGTAAAGGAGCCTGCACCACCAGACAGAGAGGGGAAGAGCCCATCCACCCCTGCCAGGAAGGGTAAGGGATCCACGACCCATGGACAGGAGGAGACGAGGCACTCTATGCAGTGGAAGCTGTCAGGCTAATACCACCACCACCAGCTGTAACGGGCCCCCACCACCAGCTGTGGAAGTGCAGCCATCAGGGAGTGCAGGGGCTGGCCAGGAGACTCCTGCAACCACCACCACAATGCAGCCATCGGTGAGTGCAGGGGATGCCCAGGAGGCTCCTCCAACCACCACCACAGTACAGATATTGGACAGTGCAGGGGCTGCCCGGAGGTACCTCCAACCACCACCACAGTACAGATATCGGACAGTGCAGGGGCTGCCCAGGAGGCTCCTCCAACCACCACCACAGTACAGATATTGGACAGTGCAGGGGCTGCCCGGAGGCACCTCCAACCACCACCACAGTACAGATATCGGACAGTGCAGGGGCTGCTCAGGAGGCTCCTCCAACCACCACCACAGTGCAGCCGTCACCCCGGTGGAGGCATGTAGTCCACACTCCAGGGGCTGCTGTTCAGGCTGCCCCTGCCAGAAAGAGTAGGCAAGTCACCCACTCCAGAGTCTGTGGCCTTGCACTCCCCAGGACAAAACATTGGGCTGTTGCCCCCTCTAGAACCAGTGGGAAAGTCACACACTCCAGAGACTGTGGCCTTGCACTCCCCAGGACAAAGCAATGGGCATGTTGCCCCCTCCAAAACAAGTGGGAAAGTCACCCACCTGAGAGACTGGGGCCTTGTACTCCCTAGGACAAAGAAATGGGCATGTTGCCCCCTCCAGAACCAGTGGGAATGTCACCCACTCCAAAGACTGTGGCCTTTCACTCCCCAGGACAAAGCAATGGGCATGTTTCCCCATCGAGAAACCAGTGGGAAAGTGACCAACTCCAGAGACTGTCGACTTGCACTCCCCAGGACAAAGCAATGGGCATGTTGCCCCATCCAGAACCAGTGGGGACATTCCCGTATTCGGCTGAGGTGCCCCCCTCCCCCTTGAGGTGCCTTCCCACTTGCAAAATGATGCCCCTGCAGTGTTCTCTCTGACTGTGTCAGGAAACAGGTTCGGCCTTGGACTGTGCCCTGTGGCCTTCTGTGCCCTCATGAGTTTGGACTGGGCATTGGCCCTTTATGGACATTTGTATTATTTGGTTCATGAGGTGGATTTTGATATGCTAATACACTGTCGTTACTCCAGCATTATGGTCCGTGTTTTATTATGCAGTCTGTCTTGTGCGATTGGTTTCTGTGTGTGACAGGTGTGGGTTGTGCATGTGTGTGTCACTCTTGTTTTCCTCCCACCCTCCCTTGTGTGCTAGACGGCTGTACTCACCATCATCGTCTTTGTCGGCGTTGGCGTTCCAGGTGGACATGACGTAGAAGATAATCGGAAGACTTGCAGTTCGGGTTCCATGGCGGAGTGGTTCTTCCCTGTGTCTTCAATGATGAGTCCTTTCACTAGTGAGCTCTGTTTCTGACAGACTTTTGTTGGCGTTGGTACCACCCCGGGAAAAGTGGTGGTTTCCAGTGTCTTAATATGATAGGCGGTACTTTGTCTCCCGCCTGACTGTTGACGGCTACCGCCATGGGGACTGTTGTTTTTGCCCTGGCGGTTGGTGTGGTATATTGGCAGTCTATGGGAGTTATCACCGCCATGGTCATAACTTGGCGGTACTTACCGCCAGCCTGTTGGAGGTGTTACCGACACTTTATCACTCACCGCCAGGGTCGTAATGAGGGCCTATGTTTCAGGTCCCTGGGGAGTCAAGCTTCTTAAGTAGTGGAATAAAACCGAGTTCAGATTACAGTCACCTGATTGCAGCGCAGCACTACTCGAAAGACCTACTTGCCAACCTACACACAGAGTAACACTAATGAGGAATATCCTAGAGTTATAGAAATTTGGGCTAGACCTAAAAGTATAAACGTTTCGCTGATCAATGTCAGATGACTACCATTTGACGAAAGGCTTGCAGAACATCACCTGTTTTGTAGAATCTCACCCCAATGAAGATGGAGAAGAATTATGGATTTGCCCATTGATTAACAATGAGGAATTCAGGATATCCGTAGATCTCTTTTGTGCATTTCTCTATATTCCATTCGGGCATGCGCACCAGAGGTTAATATGACTTCGTATCCTGAGATTGAACCGACATTTGTGAATCATGCTGCTCTAACCACAGTCTTTACCTGGGGTTTACACCAAAGTGCAGACATCACAGTAAACATACTACATGCCAGGGTTATTTTGCTACAGCACTATTAGCTTATACATGCTCTTCCCATTACAACTGTGGAATCAGACTCATAGATAGTTTGACAGCTGCAGAAAACGTAGAAAGACAACACTTTTCAGTTATTAGGATTTGAAAGTCACCCAGCTCGACTGCAGAGTATATGTTCTTTCCCTCTACATGAAAATGCCACAATGATTAAGTGTACTAGTTCGTTCTGAGCTAGAAGTTTTAATTGACAGCTCTTTATGTAAATTTTGCTAACGTTTCATGCTTGATGCTTGGTGGCATGAATATATCTTGTGTTCCCAGTCTATAATATTTGCAGTACCCCATAAGGATATCCTAAAAACTAAAGTTGTGTTTCCAAAATCTAGCATTCTTCCTCCCCAAAACTCATCTGGAAAGCTACTCTTTGCTTCTCTGTTCCTGTGATAATTACAATGGATGCACGTTGGTATTGGTGAGGCTTGCTCTTGTCCTTAGGTCTGACAAAGGTTGCTTGCTTCCGTGTTAGCAGAGTTGGTGACATGCAAAAAGCCCTGGAAATATATGATCTCTCCATTGTGAATTGCTGCTGTTACCAGAAGACCACACAGTGATCAAAACATATATGATAGGATATTTTGAAGCAGTTTCAGCTAGCAGCTCTCTGACTTTACAGGTAAGCTCCAAGGGTAAATACCACATACTTCCCAATTCATATGTACACATTTGAGGGTTAGACAATGCAGGAACAGGTCACATAAAGAAAGGGTTTCCATCCTCTCAACACTTTTGGTTTGCCCAGTGCTATTTGCCGCCATCGGCAAAATGTTAGGATAGCCATGGGTGGTCCTTCACATCAACACCCGTTATGGTCTAGGAACCAAGTTGTTAGAAATGGGATTTCTAGTTGGTAGTAGTATACACCCATATCCAAGTAGGGAATCACAATCCTAGTCAGGGTAAGTCACAACATAACCCAAATTATCCTGTGCTCACCCGCTGGTAGCTTGGCACAGAGCAGGCAGGCTTCACTTAGAAAGCAATGTGTAAAGTATTTGTACAATAGCTCATACAGCAACACAGTAAAAAACCCACAAAAATACACCACACAGGTTTAGAAAAATAGATAATATTTATCTGAATAAAATAAGGTAAAAATTACAAAAATCCAATATACACAATCATAGCTATGAATTTTAAAAAATTAAATCCCACTAAAGGGCTTAGCTCCAGCTGGGGCTATCACGTTGTCAGTGACGGAGTCCGACACCACAGGCACCAGTCATGGAGTCACACGGATCCCCAGGCACAGTACCTTTGAAAAGAAAGAAAGAAAGATGTCACAGAGAGATGTGGAGGTAATGCGTCGCTGGAGGCGGTGCAGTGTCAGTCCCTTACGGCATCCGGGGAAATGAGGTGTTGATTCCGCACTGCGAGGCAAGGGAGTTGTTGTGCTGGTTCCTTCCAGTTGCAAGGGAAGCTGGTGTGGCGTTGGTGGCGAGGTGTTGGTTCCTTGTGACCCAGCGGGGTCGATAGATCAGACTTGCATGGTATGGGTGAGGGGAAACAGGGATGGTCTAGGGTCAGGAATTCAGAGATGTTGACACCCTCCACTGACCCATCACTCTCTTGTGCATAGAGGAGTTCAGGGAGAGGTTCACTCTCCTCCTCCAAGTCCTCATCTGTCACCAGGAGCGTGTTGACTTCAAACCTCTCAAAGTGAGGTTTTAGTCTGTTTACATGGAGCACCCTTAGGGGGTTTCTAGGGTTCTGGAGGTCCACTAAATAAGTGCCCTCCTCCTTACACTCCTTTACTTCATATGAGCCAGTCTAGTGGTCCTGGAGAGCTCTGGCTCTACTGGTTCCATGACCCATACTTTGTCAGAAGGGTGAAACTCCACCAGAGTGGCCTTCTGGTCATACCAGCACTTCATTACCTCTTGCCTGGCCTCAAGGTTGCTTTTGTTTTTTTTCCAGAAGCAGTGCATCTGGTTGCAGAGGGTCAACATGTAGCTATCCACATCCTGGGGTAGTTCCTGGGAGCTTTCTTCCACCCCTCCCTGGCAATGGTTAGAGGCCCCCTTACAGGGTAACCATAGAGAAGCTCAAAGGGACTAAACCCTACCCCTTTCTGGGGCACCTCTCTGTAAGCAAAGAGAAGGCATGGCAAGAGGACATCCCACTTACGCCTCATGGCCTCAGGTAGGCCTGCAATCATACCCTTCAAGGTCTTGTTGAATCTCTCAACTAGACCATTGGATTGAGGGTGATAGGGTGTGGTGAACTTGTAAGTTACACCACACGCATCCCGCATGGACCTCATGTATGCAGACATGAAGTTGGTGTCTCTGTCAGACACTATCTCTTTGCGGAACCTACCCGGGTAACGATCCCCATCAAAGCTCTGGTCACCACAGGTGCAGTCACCATCCTCAGAGGGATTACCTTTGGTTAGCATGTGGCATGGTCCACCACAACCAGGATAAACCTGTTGCCTAGGGATGTCTTGGGAACTAATAACGTTGATGCCCACCCTTTCAAAGGGGGTGCCAATGATGGGAAGTGGGATCAGGGGACCATTCAGCTTTTTCCCTGACTTCCCACTGGCCTGGCATGTGGGTCAGACCTACAGAATGTACCTGAGGCTGTCTTCATTCAGGAGTGTGGGGTGACAAGCCTGGCTAAGGTCTGGTTTTGCCCTAATGTCCTGCCAGTGGTATGTCATGAGCCAAACCCAGTAGGAAGGGCCAGTAACACTGATGGACCTCCAGCACACGTGCTGACCCAGTACCCGGAGCCTTAGGCTCATTATATAGCAGATCATTTTCCCAGTAGATCAGGTGATCCCCAAAGGCTTCATCTGCTGCATGAGGGGAGGCCTGTTGCTTCAAGCCCTCAAGAATGGTACACTTTATCTGCGCTTTGCAGAGTTCCTCCCTGGTGGGCCCACCCTCAACTTGCCAGCTATCAAGCTCAGGTAGGTCACCTAGGGTGGCAATGTCCTCCATGGTAGGCTCAGGGGCCTCCTCCTCAGGTACCATGTCAACCTTTAATGTGCAAACTTCTGGGTCCGGTTTCCCATGCCTCTCTCCTTGGCAGCAGTCTGGGCTACTCTTCCAGGCTTCAGACTCCCTTGACTCTCCTCTCAGACAGCCATGGACTGTGTGGTCACACAGACCCACTCAGTCAATCCCATCATCTCTAAGTGCGACTTGAGCTCTACCACCCTCCAGGTAGTGTGCTCTAGCTCAGTGCCTAACATAACGTCTACAGGCATGGCAGGACTTACAGCTACTTTCAGAGTACCAGAGACCCCCCCCACTCAAAGGGAACCTGAGCCACTGGTAGATGGCTCTTGCTATTGTCAGTGACTAGGACTTGGTGGAATGTGTTTGGTAGGACCTGCTCTGCTGACACCAGCTAACCCTTGACAGTAGTGATGCTAGCTCCTGTGTCACGCAGAGCCTCCACCCTTTGCCCACTAATGGTGACCCACTGCCTATAATTTGAGGTGTTGGCAGACATGTGGGCTGTTGACACCATAATTGCATCCCCCATGAACACTAGGGTTACCGCTCTCTGTTCCCCAAAGTTATCTGGGACTACCTCCTCCCCGAGAGCTACACTAGCCAACCCGGGTATCTGCCCACCAGTAGGAGGCTGTGTCCGCTTTGGACATCTGGAGTCACCCCTAGAGTGTCCATAGTTGGAGCACTCGGCACATTGGGGAACCCACCTCCCTGTTTTGTGATTGAAGGACTCTTTCTTCTGTAGATCAGACTGGGACTGGTTACCGCTATTACGTAGGAATGATTTTGGGGGGCCTTTAGAAAACTCCTTTGTTTTAAGTTTTTCACCCCCCTCTTTCTTCTGTTGGGAACCCTCACCATCTTTGTGGGTGTCCCCCCAGATTCCCTTTTGGACACTGGTGCTAGCCCTGATGTCCGCCTCCTCAGCAAGATACCTGGGCTCAGTCGGCTTACTGTCAACTACTGGTGCAACTCTACAAAACAAATACTGAGCATGTGCTCTCTCAGGATCAAATTGTACAACCTAACATAATCACTGGCTGAAGCGCGTCGAGAGGTGTGTCCGGGGGCAGGAGCCCTTTAATTGCTTACAGCGCTCCCGCCGTCGCGGGAAGCGCGTCGAGAGGTGTGTCCGGGGGCAGGAGCCCTTTAATTTCCTTCAGCGCTCCCGCCGTCGCGGGAAGCGCGTCGAGAGGTGTGTCCGGGGGCAGGAGCCCTTTAATTGCTTACAGCGCTCCCGCCGTCGCAGAAAGCGCGTCGAGAGGTGTGTCCGGGGGCAGGAGCCCTTTAATTTCCTTCAGCGCTCCCGCTGTCGCGGGAAGCGCGTCGAGAGGTGTGTCCGGGGGCAGGAGCCCTTTAATTGCTTAAAGCGCTCCCGCCGTCGCGGGAAGCGCGTCGAGAGGTGTGTCCGGGGGCAGGAGCCCTTTAATTTCCTTCAGCGCTCCCGCCGTCGCGGGAAGCGCGTCGAGAGGTGTGTCCGGGGGCAGGAGCCCTTTAATTGCTTACAGCGCTCCCGCCGTCGCGGGAAGCGCGTCGAGAGGTGTGTCCGGGGGCAGGAGCCCTTTAATTTCCTTCAGCGCTCCCGCCGTCGCGGGAAGCGCGTCGAGAGGTGTGTCCGGGGGCAGGAGCCCTTTAATTGCTTACAGCGCTCCCGCCGTCGCGGGAAGCGCGTCGAGAGGTGTGTCCGGGGGCAGGAGCCCTTTAATTTCCTTCAGCGCTCCCGCCGTCGCGGGAAGCGCGTCGAGAGGTGTGTCCGGGGGCAGGAGTCCTTTAATTTCCTTCAGCGCTCCCGCCGTCGCGGGACGCGCGCGGGCGGCGCCCGGGCAAAGCCCGGGCCAAGGGCGGGCCCGTCCTTGCCCGTCATTGCCAGGAAGAGGCAGGGCAGGGCCACCCCCCTAACTTTTACATCAAGACGCTCGGTTTAGGCAGCTCATAAGTAGCTGGCCGCCGGAAGGTACTGTGCCAATACCTACCCCTAAAAAAGGTCCTTTTATAGAGGGCCTTAGGACGGAAGTCATCCTTTCCCAGCATAGTGCTTTTCTTACTATTACCTGCTAGATTTGAAGTGGGGCCGGGCCGGGTCGCTGTCTCTCTACTTTATTGCAAGAAGTTTACCTGTAATCTTGAGTGTAAAATCTTTACTTAAATACTTGTCATATTCATTGTAAGTATTTATCATTTAGGCTTACCCCCACTAGACCTACTTCTATTCTTGCCCATAAATACATATTTGTCCTCTGGTTCCATTGGAGCCGAAGTATCATATAGGTGGCTCAAAGTATGGGAAAACGTAAGGCATCAGAACCCCCAAGGGGGAAAGAGAAATCTGCAAAAAAACTCAGGAATGCGGGCGAGAACTGCACTATAGACGAAATTGATGATCTTATTGAGGAGGTAGAGTCATTATTATGTCCGGGAGGGACCTGATAAAAAGATTACCTCTTACTACACGAAGAAAGTTGAACTAGAGGAAGATAAAGTGATAGAGACTATTAGTCAGCAAGAGGGGGAGGTATCACCCGATATTAGGACTGGTAGCTCTAAGGATGCTACAACTCGATCCAGACATCCATGCACCATAGATAGTACTAGTAAGAAGGGCCTCATGCAGGAGTGTGAAGTTGTATGTTTCAATAAATATGCAGTCTTGGCAGAACTTGATAGTAATAAAGTACAGAATACACAAGAGGGGGAATTGCTGGATGAGTCATACCTACTATTCCAATTGTACAGTTACCTAGAGAGAGGATCTCTCCATGCAACTTAGAACCAGTGAACCCCCCAAAACATAAAACAAGAACTATAGCAGACCTCTATGACCTACTCTCTGGATTAATACAGGAAGTTAAGGACCTGAAACTTGAAGTAAGAACCCTATCAGATATTGTGGAAAAGGAGGGGGGTAGGGGTACCCACAAAGCTCAGTGCGAAAAGGAGACCCCCCTTTTATCATTCCAGCCACAAGGTAGATCCACACGTTCTCAAAATTCGAATACTAACCCCAATCCTACCCCAGCTATAGCCAAGATTTTACAGCATCCGCAGGGATATACGAGAGGGGTAAACGGGGAAAATACTGGTCCACGCAACTACCCTAGAAGTAATGCTAGTGATTTATGCCAAAAAATAGGGAATCCACGAAAAGAATCCCGCTTGGTAAAAGGGCCCCAAAAAGGGAATGTGGAGCTCACTCAGATCCTCCATCCCCAAGTGTCTCATGACCGTTACCATTATACTACATGGAATCGACATTTTGTGGGGGATAGGTTTCCCATTAGGACCAATGTCGTTTATCTGTTAAATGTTCCAAAATTGGCCCTAGATAGTAGTGAAGACGAAGATTCCCTAAAGAATAAACTTACACACTGGATTAGGACCAAAAGACACTGTCTATCCATAATTCATTCAGATATTAAGAGGGCAGAAAGAATCTCAGGAGGGATGGGGCAACATGATGTTAATGCATTAACATTTAAGGATGGAAGCTTATCCAGAGGCCTGATTGACATGGAACAGAGAACCCCTGCCCCCACGATCAATGCCATGAGGTTCAGTTCGGATCCCTTCATTACCAAACCCCTAGTCCCGAGGCCTAAGTATAATGACATGGAGGGATTGCAAAAGAGAAACTGTGATTCCAATCTTGAAAGAGTAGATTGACTACTCCAGATCGATCAGGCACAAGTGGGACCAATTGGGGACCCAACAGTAGGTGAGCCCCACATAGGGTTTGATCCTCATGTTACAGGGGCAGGGAATGTAGTGGAGTCTTTGCCCCGTAGGAAAGACTCGACAACATATTTGAGCCCTACTTCTAATGTTACAACTCCAAACGGGAGGGGTCCTATCACTATGATCTCCTGGAATGTAGCAGGCTTAAAAAGTAAGCTTACAGACCGGAATGGCAGGACTATATTGATCAATACCATGTCTGTCTCTTTCAAGAGACTTGGCTTAAAGACCCGCCGTATAAGCTAGGATATAAAACCTACTTTATAAGTGCAATTTCAGCTGCCAGCGGGAGACCGTCGGGGGGACTGGCTGTTTGGGTGAAAATCTCACTAAATGTTCAGATACGTATGCAAGCCACAGAGTCAGATGACATTTTATGGTTGGTAATGGGGGGAAAAAATAAGATAATATCCCACTTGTTCAATGTATACATAAGACCTAGAAGGACAAACTTAGAGTCGCCTGAAATAACTCTATTAGACGACCTGCTTAAAAAGATCCCAGGAGGAGAGACAATTATGATAGGGGGTGACCTTAATTGTAATTATGAACCCATAACTGGATTTGAACATTTAGCAGAAGAAGAAGATCGAGCCAGAGCAATTCCTTATTTAACAATAGAAAAAACTGTTCCAGGCACAGTGGCTGCATTGCAACTTATGGGCCTTACATTAAAACATGGACTAAGGGCATGTAATGGTAGAGTGGGTGAAGGAGGCCTCAATTTGGATACCTTCCAGAGAGGCAACTCTACCTCGAAAATAGATTATATTTTACATAGTATAAGTACATGTGGAAGAATAGTGACTTTTAAAATAGATAAAAGAAGGGAAAGCGACCACTTCCCGTTAATAATTGAACTTAGCGCCCACCTCCTAGATTTAGATTTGGAATATGTAGAACATAATAAGGTGGAGTTACAACCCTTCCTCAGTAACAACAGACGGGACATAAAATGGCCTGCAATAATAGGCAATCTGGAGACTATGACAAATATTTACCATACATATTCTAATCTCCTAGAGCCTTATGTTGAAAATGAACTTACTGATATCCCCATCACGGCCATTCACCAATCAATGAGTATTGCACTAAGACCCTTCCTGACCAAACAGCCACGGTACAAGCCCAAAAAGGAGAAGGTGCAGATCACCCCAAGCAGCCCATGGTACACTACTAAATGTAGGGAGAGGAAAAGAGAGCTGATAGAGGCTCTAAAGCAAAAGAACCAATTGGCCATACAACAGGCAAGGACCAGTTACAAGAAAACACTGGCAACTGCCCAAAGCAACTGGGAGGATCAAAAATGGCAAGACCTCCTGGAAGCAGCAAAAACCAGTGACGCTAGGATCTTCTGGAAAATAGTTTCCCATGGTAGCAAAGAGGGGATAATTTCTACTGATCATCATATAGATCCCAATACATGGGTTAACTATTTCACACACCTTTATTCTGATCCCCCCAGCCCTGATTTCTATCCCTCAAGACATAAAACTCAGGGCATCTTACCCGAGTTACAATTTAGCCTGGAGGAGACGGTGAACGCCATTGAAGCAATCAAGCTGGGGAAAGCCCCCGGTTTGGACAAGATCTCGGGGGATCTGTTCAAACATAGTTTAGAAATTTGGGCACCTTATCTAAATCTTTTAAGTAACGCTATAGCAAGGGGAGGTCTTGTGCCCGAGACGTGGAAAGGGGCAGAAATAATCCCAGTCTTCAAAAAAGGTTCCAGGGATGAACCAGGGAACTATAGACCAATTAGCCTCTTAGATGTCACGCAAAAAGTATATGCTAGACAGCTGCTGAATAGGATTAACAGCTGGATAGATGGAAACAGCATACTGACTATATACCAAGCTGGCTTTAGACAGCAGACGAGCACAGTCGATCAGGCCTTTAGGCTATTGACGATAATGTGGAAATATACTAGACTAACGAAAGGCCATCTCTATATCGCATTTGTGGATCTGCGTGCAGCTTTTGATCTAGTGCCAAGAGACTCCTTATGGGCTGCACTAGGGAAACAGGGTATGCCAGGGAACCTCTTGAGCCAGCTAGAGAGATTACATGAAAATACATTTGCAAAGGTTCGGTGGGGGCCAAAGGGTGAGTTGACAGACCCAATACCTATTAAGAGGGGGGTGAGACAGGGTTGTGTGCTTGCCCCAACCCTCTTCTCACTATACATTAATGATCTGGTTCATTATCTGAAACAAAGCAACCATGACTCACCAAGATTGAACGGTGATCCTGTCCCCGCCCTCCTCTTTGCAGATGATACCATCCTATTATCCCAAACTCCCATGGGCTTGCAAACTCTATTAGATAAATTTAGCGAGTATTGCAGCCTGAAGGGATTAGAAATTAATACAAACAAGACCAAATACCTGACTGTTAACCCTCATAAAGCACTCAAGAGAAACATTCGGATTAGAGGGCAGGCATTGGAACGAGTAACAAATTTCAACTATCTAGGGATACTCCTTGATGCCAAATTGTCATGGGCACCGCATGTTAACAAAGCTGCTATTTCCTTAGCGCATAGCTCCATGGCAATTGGCAAAAATTACAAATGCTCAAGGTCTAGTATTGTTTCACCAGTATTTGAGATTTATAGGTGCAAAGCACAGGTTGCTGCCCTATATGGTACTGAACTCTGGGGATTTATAAATCTAACTCCATTGGTTACCCAGGAAAATAATTTTATGAGGGGGGTACTGGGTCTCCCTCCATCTACTCCACTGATTCCTTTAACCTATGATATTAACATGAAACAAATAGGTAAATTGGCAGCCTTGAGGCCCTTGCTTTACTGGTGTAGACTCTGGTCTACCCCTGAATTAATCCATTATAGGCAAGCGCTAATTGAGATTATAGACTTGGACAAGACATTTTCCCTCCCGTGGCTCCATTATATAAGACAATGCTTTTACACTCTTGGCCTGAAATTTTACTGGGATGAACCACATACACTAACAAAACAATCTAAGAATCAACTAAAACAAGTATTTTGGGACTTTACCCTAAACAGCCCTCTTTACAGCAAGGATCTAGGTAGACTTACTTTAAGTTTCCTGGATACTAAACCATTACCGTATGCTGAGGAATGGATAGATACTATCCAACCTAAACGAGCAAAAGTTTTATTTATGAAGCTTCGATATGGGACTCTCCAGGTTAAGGCTTTTACTTCTAAATGGGGCCCCTTCAATGGGAGAAGACAAGAGGTGATTTGTGGGCTGTGTAATATGGAGACTCCTGAAACGACGGACCATGTCCTTTTAAACTGCAATGCCTATGATAAACCAAGGAGGAAATGGCTTCGACCTATTTGCAGGAACGTTGGAATCAGGAACTATAATGAAGCAGCAAGATTCTTGAGATCTAGTACGATACCATATGTTGTTTTTGGTTTAAGCCGGTTTTTACTAGCAATTTCATTTATTAGAGACAAGGTGGGCCTAAGGCTCTAGGATTCAGTTATTTATTAATCTTATTTTAATTAGTCCTCCTTTACCAAAGCAAAATAAGTGCCTGATGGCACTGGAGGCAAATTCTAAGGGCTTTATAAAAATGTAATACTGTAATTGATTTCTATTTATAGCTTTTAAGATAAATAATCGCTTTTATCCAGACAGTCGGTTTTTAGTAGCTAAATGAATATTAATTGTTGTTGGAATAATGTGTCTTTTGTAATACTTGATTGTTTGCCTTTTATGGCTTTCAGCCGAATATAGGCATGTATGGGAAAAATAAATCGTTGGGCATTAGGGATTCTCACTCAGCTCTTAAAAACTAGCAAAACAAGACCACATGTGATGATGGTAGGCACATTGCCAAGATTCTTAGAGGCACTTTGGTATGCTAGGGACTAATGTCTTACAAAAGAAGCACGAAATTCTATTCTCATAATGGTTATTATTTGTGCTTACTTATAGTTCTAGAGACCAAGTGAACTTTCTTGCCAGTACACAGCCGTTGCTATTAACAGTCAGATATCAATCCCATTTGTTTTGTGCACATAGATTGTATTCATGGTTATTCTATAATATTCTTATGGTGATTTGTAAAGTCATGTGTACTGTGTATTTCTATAGTGTTTTAATCGATCAATTGCTTATTCTTTTTTTTTTATCTAACTGTACTGTATGGCCTTGGGGGAGACTGGATTTTATTTTCTTTAATCTTATGATGGGTCTGGTTTTACTGTTTTTACCAAATTACCTTTGTTTTCTTTTAGAAATGTATGAATTGTGTCGGCATGCTTTTATGGTATTGTTTTACCGAAATAAAGCTGAAATTGAATGAATAATCACTGGCTTTGCTGCTCAGCACCCAGCCATTCAGTGCCTTAGTGGAATAATCAATGAAGTCCACCCAGGATTGTTTGGGGAGCTTGATACTGTCCCTGAATCCTTGGAGATACTTCTGCGGGTGTAAGTCCAAACTTGGCAATTAAAATGACATTCATGAGAGTGTACTTGTTTTGGTCGCCAACCTCTAATGTCAGAAGTGTGTCCCTCCCAAGTGTAGGCATGTGTTTCCACGGACCCACCCCCAGTGCTCTTCAGGAACCCGATGTACCTTCAATGCAACTTCATAACCAGAAAAATCACTTGTCATTGTTATCTCCCACCACATAACTGGGTGCCAAATCCTTAGGTATATGAACCTTCTTGTCTCTAATAGGTCCTGCATGTATGCTGCCACCATCACTGCTGGATTCAAACTTCCTAGTCTTAAGCTCCAGCTCTTTCAGACTCAGTACATGAGCCGAGATGTGTTTCTTTTCAGCTAAGGCTCTTTCAGCCCCATCCTGTCTTTCAGTTCTCCTCTCCTCTATTTTTAATCTTGCCAACTGCAGCTGGAATTCTCTCTCCTCCCGCCTTTCCTCAGCGGTCAGGCCATGACTGGAGACACTGCTGTCTGGTCTCGTAGTTGGAATAAATACAGGGGTGTCATACCCTACTGCTGTTGGCAGCGCCTCAGAAGAGCCCTTCTCAGGCTCCCCCAACTCATCATTCCCTTGGGTGTGGGGCTCTGCCTAGGCCCTTAGCACCCTTTGAAACTCTCCCTTCTCGGAGGCTCCACAGGCAGGTGCCCCCATGTCTTTGCAGCAGCCCTTCAGCTAGGTCACTGTGTACTCCTCCGGCTCAGCCATATCAATCTCCCCAGCTCCACTTGTGGACCCAGCCAGAGACATAATGTATAGGATTTAAGAGATGGAAGGAGGGAGAATATCAGCAAAAAGATAACAAATCAAATTGACCTTTGACTGTGGGTGGGTAGTGAACACATAGCTATTGTATGGCACTGCACAAACACAAGTGATATCCTCACAGCTGATCTCCAATGTTAGGAAATGGATCCCTAGTTGGCAAAGGTATATACCCTTGTCCAAAAGGGACCACAATCCTAGTCAGGGTATGCCACAACACAACCCAAATCATCCTGTGCTCACCCTCTGGTAGCTTGGCATAGAGCAGGCAGGCAGGCTTAACTTAGAAGTATGTAAAGTATTTGTTCAAAAACTCATACAGTAATACAGTAAAAACACCACGAAAAAATACACCACACAGGTTTAGAAAAATAGATAATATTTATCAGAATAAAATAGGTCCAAACGACAAAAATCCAGTGTACACAAGCAAAGTTATGAACTTGTAAAGATTAAGGGGCATATTTATACTCCGTTTGCGCCGGAATTGCGTCGTTTTTTTGACGCAATTTCGACGCAAAACTAACTCCATATTTATACTTTGGCGTTAGACGCGTCTAGCGCCAAAGTCCATGGAGTTAGCGTCATTTTTTAGCGTGGACACCTACTTTGCGTTAATGATATGCAAGGTAGGCGTTCCCGTCTAAAAAATCGACTCCGAGGCATGTGGGTCGGATTTATACTCCCGGGCAAAAATCACGCCCGGGAGTGGGCGGGTCAAAAAAAATGACGTACGCCCACTTTTGCGCCGTTTTTTAGCGCCTGCAAAAGGCAGGCGTTAAGGGACCTGTGGGCTCTGAAGGAGCCCAGAGGTGCCCTCCCATGCCCCCAGGGACCCCCCCTGTCACCCTTGCCCACCCCAGGAGGACACCCAAGGCTGGAGGGACCCATCCCAGGGACATTAAGGTAAGGTCAGGTAAGTGTTTTTAAAAAAAAAAAATTGTGGCACAGGGGGGCCTGATTTGTGCCCCCCTACATGCCACTATGCCCAATGGCCATGCCCAGGGGACATAAGTCCCCTGGGCATGGCCATTGGGCAAGGGGGCATGACTCCTGTCTTTGCTAAGACAGGAGTCATTTCTATGGGGGTTGGGAGTGAAAAAAAAATGGCGCAAATTGGGTTGAGGCGAAAAAATTGCCTCAACCTGACTTGCCCCATTTCTTGACGCCCAAGCCCCATTTCCCCCTACGCCGGCGCTGCCTGGTGTACGTCATTTTTTTTAATGCACACCAGACGGCGCCGGCGGCTAACGCCGGCTAACGTCATTCAATAAATACGGCGCCCTCATGGCGCTTCAGAATGGCGTTAGCCGGCGCTAATTTTTTTGACGCAAAACTGCGTTAGCGCAGTTTTGCGTCAAAAAGTATAAATATGGGCCTAAATCCACTAAAGCGATTAGAAACACAATAGCTCCACCTATTATGGTATATGCTGGATAAGGGATGTTTAAGGCTTGGCAATGATTTTAAATGTGAAGTCGAAGTGGCAATGAAACTGCACACATAGGCCTTGCAATGGCAGGCCTGAGACATGGTTAAGGTGCTACTTATGTGGGTGGCACAAACAGTGTTACAGACCCACTAGTAGCATTTAATTTACAGGCCCTGGGCACAAGTAGTACACTTTACTAAGGACTTACAGTTAAGTTAAATATGCCAATTGGGTAGGAACCAATGTTACCATGTTTAGGGGAGAAAGCACATTCACTTTCAAATCAAATCAAATCATTAACATTTATAAAGCGCGCTACTCACCCGTGCGGGTATCAAGGTGCTAGGGGAAAGGGGGGGGTTACTGCTGCTCGAAAAGCCAGGTTTTTAGGAGTCTCCGGAATGCGGAGTGGTCCTGGGTGGTCCTGAGGCTGGTGGGGAGGGAGTTCCAGGTCTTGGCTGCCAGGAAGGAGAAAGACCTCCCACCCGCCGTGGAGCGGCGGATGCGAGGGACGGCAGCGAGCGTGAGGCCAGAGGAACGGAGGAGGCGGGTGGGGACGTAGAAGCTGAGGCGTCGGTTGAGGTATTCCGGTCCCTTGTTGTGGAGGGCTTTGTGTGCGTGGGTGAGAAGTCGAAAGGTGATCCTTTTGCTGACTTGGAGCCAATGCAGGTGTCTCAGGTGTGCGGAGATGTGGCTGTTGCGGGGTACGTCGAGGATGAGGCGGGCCAAGGCGTTTTGAATGCGTTGCAGGCGATTTTGGAGTTTGGTGGTGGTCCCAGTGTAGAGGGTGTTGCCGTAGTCCAGGCGGCTCGTGACGAGGGCGTGGGTCACGGTTTTTCTAGTGTCGGCGGGGATCCAGCGGAAGATCTTGCGGAGCATGCGGAGGGTGAGGAAGCAGGCAGAGGACACGGCGTTGACTTGCTTGGTCATGGTGAGAAGGGGGTCCAAGATGAAGCCGAGGTTGCGGGCGTGGTCTGTGGGGGTCGGTGCGGTGCCGAGGGCCGTGGGCCACCAGGAGTCGTCCCAGGCGGACGGGGTGTTGCCGAGGATGAGGACTTCCGTTTTGTCAGAGTTCAGCTTTAGGCGGCTGAGCCTCATGCAATCTGCGACGTCCTTCATACCCTCTTGTAGGTTGGTCTTGGCGCTGGCGGGGTCCTTGGTGAGGGAGAGTATAAGTTGGGTGTTGTCGGCGTAGGAAGTGATGATGATGTCGTGCTTGCGTACGATGTTGGTGAGGGGGCTCATGTAGACCTTGAAGAGTGTCGGGCTGAGCGATGAGCCTTGAGGTATGCCGCAGATGATCTCGGTGGGGTCTGAGCGAAACGGTGGGAGGTAAACTCTTTGGGAAAGGTTTGAGAGGAAGGAGGCGATCCAGTCCAGGGCCTGGCCTTGGATCCCGGTGGACCGGAGGCGGGTGATTAGGGTGCGGTGACAGATGGTGTCGAAGGCCGCCGAGAGGTCGAGGAGGATGAGGGTGACTGTTTCACCGTTGTCCATCAGGGTTCTGATGTCGTCTGTGACTGAGATGAGGGCGGTTTCCGTGCTGTGGTTGGTTCGGAATCCGGTTTGTGAAGGGTCGAGCAGGTTGTTGTTTTCCAGGAAGGTGCTCAGCTGTTTGTTGACGGTCTTCTCTATTACCTTGGCTGGGAAAGGCAGGAGAGAGATGGGGCGGAAGTTTTTCAGGTCGCTCGGGTCAGCCGTAGGTTTCTTTAGGAGGGCGTTGACTTTGGCGTGTTTCCAGCATTCGGGGAAGGTAGCAGAAGAAAAAGAAGAGTTGATGACGGCCTGGAGGTGCGGGGCGATGATGTCGTCGGCTTTATTAAAGATGAAGTGAGGGCAGGGGTCCGAAGGGGCGCCGGAGTGGATAGAGTTCATGATGGATTTGGTTTCTTCAGTGTTGATGTGGGTCCAGTTGTTGAGGGTGAAGGCCGGGGGTGCGGGTTCGGTGATGTTAGGTTGGGTCTGGTGTCCGAAGCTGTTGTGGAGGTCGCTGATCTTGCGGTGGAAGAAGGTGGTGAGGGATTCGCACAAATCCTGTGAGGGCGTGACGGCGTTTGCGTTGGCGTTGGGGTTGGAGAACTCCTTGACGATGCTGAAAAGTTCTCTGCTGTTGTGGCTGTTTTTGTCCAGTCGGTCAGTAAAAAAGTTCCTTTTGGCAGCGCGGATCAGGTGGTGGTGTTCGCGGGTAGCGTTCTTGAGGGCGGTCATGTTGTCAGCGGTGTGGTCCTTGCGCCAGGCCTTCTCGAGGGTGCAACAAGTTTTCTTTGATTCTTTGAGGGTGTCAGAGAACCAGAGAGGTTTTTTGGTGTTGGTCTGTCGATGCGTGCGTTTGAGGGGAGCAAGGTTGTCTGCGCAGTTGGAGATCCAGTTTGTGAGGCTGAGGGCTGCGTCGTTGGGGTCGGTGGTGAGGGTGGGTTGGTTGGCGGCGAGTGCGGAGAGGAGTTGCACTTCAGGGATCTTGTTCCACTGTCGACGAGGGATGGGTTGAGTGCGGAGGTGGCGGGTCTCACGTCAGAATGTGAAGTGGACACAGCTGTGGTCGGTCCAGTGTAGAGCGGAGGTGTGGCTGAAGAAGATGTGTTTGCTGGCGGAGAAGATAGGGTCGAGCGTGTGTCCGGCGATGTGGGTGGCGGTGTTCACCAGTTGCTTGAGGCCGAGGTTGGCGAGGTTGTCGAGCAGGGCGGTGGTGTTGGAGTCGTTGTTCTGTTCCAGATGGAAGTTGAGGTCGCCTAGGAGGATGTAGTCCGGCGAGGCGAGGGCGTGCGGGGAGATGAAGTCGGCGATGGCGTCGCTGAAAGGGGCGCGCGGTCCGGGGGGACAGTAGACAAGGGATCCTCTGAGGGTGGTCCTGGGGTCGGTGCGGATTTGAAAATGCAGATGTTCAGCAGCGAGAGGGGTGTCTTCGATGGAGGTGGTGATGCTGATGGAGTCTTTGAAGACGATGCCTCCTCCTACTTGGTTGGTGCGGTCTTTTCTGGAGATCTTGTAGCCTTCGGGGATGGCAGTGGCGATGTCTGGAGCTGATGAGGCGTTCATCCAGGTTTCCGTGATGAAGGCGACGTCCGTAGCTGTGGAGTCCAGGAGGTCCCAGAGTTCAACAGCGTGCTTGTGGACAGAGCGAGCGTTGACCAAGTGGGAGGAGGGGGGGGAGGGGTAAGCTGGAGGAGGGGTCAGCTGGGGGCCAATGGGAGCTGGGGGGCAGGGGCGTGCAGGAGGTCGCGGCGGGAAAGCGCGAGGGAGGGGGGACAGGTAGAGTGAGAAGAGCTGGGGGAGGGGGGTTTAAGGGTGGAGGGGGGTGAGAGTTAGAGTTTTAGGAGAATAGGGAGATAGATAGGAGTAGGGTTGAAAAGATAGAGGAGGGGGGTGGTAGAGGTGGGTGAGGGTGAGAGGTAGAGTGAGAGGATAGGGAGATAGATAACAGAGGGGGTGTTGGGACGGGGGGGAGAGATAGGGAAATAGATAGATGGAGAGATAGGTGGAGAGATAGAAAAATAGGTAGATAGGAGGAGGGGGTGAGTGTGGGAGTTAGGTGGAGAGATAGGTAGAGGAGTGAGGGAGGCAGGTAGCGAAAGGGTAGATGTGGGTGATAGTGAGAGATAGGTGGAGAGATAGAGGGGGGTGAGGCAGGAGCAGGAGGGCAGAGACAGGGGCGGGAAGAGACAGGAGTCGGAGAGGACCGAAGAACAGAAGAAGCAAAGAACACAGAAGACTGGAAGAACACAGAAGAACAGAAGAACACAGAAGAACAGAAGAACACAGAAGAACAGAAGCGAAGAACACAGAAGACCGGAAGAACACAGAAGAACAGAAGAGAAGGACACAGAAGACCGGAAGAACACAGAAGAACAGAAGAGAAGAACACAGAGGACCAGAAGAACACAGAAGAACCGAAGAACACAGAAGAACAGAAGAGAAGAACACAGAAGAACAGAAGAACACAGAAGAACAGAAGAGAATAACACAGAAGAACAGAAGAACACAGAGGAAGATGCAGGGGACGAAGAAGCAGAAAAGCAGACGAACAGAAGATCAACAAAGAAGATACAGAAGACGAAGAGCAGAAGGCAGAAGACCACAGAGCAAGATGAGGAAGAAGAGAGTCGACAGGAGAGGCTGAGGAGCACACAGAAGAAGAGAGAAGACGGGGAGAAGAAGAGTGCAGAAGAAGATTGCAGAGGAGGAGCAAGGAGGAAGAGACAGAGAGGAGGAAAAGAAGCAGGAGAGAGGGTGAGTAGCACGGGGCAGGGCGAGGGGCTGGGAGGTGGGGGGTACTTACTGTGAGGTGGGTCTCAGGAACTCAGGAACCTGGAGGAGCTGGAGGAGCTGCAGCGGCAGGGGGAGCGACCTACCCTTGGGTCAAGGGTCGCTACCACTGTCGCGCAGCGGCAGCCATAAGAGGGAGGAGGGGGGAGGGGTCAGCTGGGGGCGAATGGGAGCTGGGGGGCGGGGCGTGCAGGAGGTCGCGGCGGGAAAGCGCGAGGGAGGGGGGACAGGTAGAGTGAGAAGAGCTGGGGAGGGGGGTTTAAGGGTGGAGGGGGGTGAGAGTTACAGTTTTAGGAGAATAGGGAGATAGATAGGAGTAGGGTTGAAAAGATAGGGGAGGGGGGGTGGTAGAGGTGGGTGAGGGTGAGAGGTAGAGTGAGAGGATAGGGAGATAGGTAACAGAGGGGGTGTCGGGACGGGGGGAGAGATAGGGAAATAGATAGATGGAGAGATAGGTGGAGAGATAGAAATATAGGTAGATAGGAGAAGGGGGTGAGTGAGGGAGTTAGGTGGAGAGATAGGTAGAGGAGTGAGGGAGGCAGGTAGCGAAAGGGTAGATGTGGGTGATAGTGAGAGATAGGTGGAGAGATAGAGGGGGGTGAGGCAGTAGCAGGAGGGCAGAGACAGGGGCAGGAAGAGACATGAGTCGGAGAGGACCGAAGAACAGAAGAAGCGAAGAACACAGAAGACCGGAAGAACACAGAAGAACAGAAGAACACAGAAGAACAGAAGCGAAGAACACAGAAGACCGGAAGAACACAGAAGAACAGAAGAACACAGAAGAACAGAAGAACACAGAAGAACAGAAGCGAAGAACACAGAAGACCGGAAGAACACAGAAGAACAGAAGAGAAGGACACAGAATACCGGAAGAACACAGAAGAACAGAAGAGAAGAACACAGAGGACCGGAAGAACACAGGAGAACAGAAGAGAAGAACACAGAAGAACAGAAGAACACAGAGGAAGATGCAGGGGACGAAGAAGCAGAAGAGCAGACGAACAGAAGATCAACAAAGAAGATTCAGAAGACGAAGAGCAGAAGGCAGAAGACCACAGAGCAAGATGAGGAAGAAGAGAGGCGACAGGAGAGGCGGAGGAGCACACAGAAGAAGAGAGAAGACGGGGAGAAGAAGAGTGCAGAAGAAGATTGCAGAGGAGGAGCGAGGAGGAAGAGACAGAGAGGAGGAAAAGAAGCAGGAGAGAGGGTGAGTAGCGCGGGGCAGGGCGAAGGGCTGGGAGGTACGGGGTACTTACTGTGAGGTGGGTCTCAGGAACACAGGAACCTGGAGGAGCTGGAGGAGCTGCAGCGGCAGGGGCAGCGACCTACCCTTGGGTTAGCAGTGGTACAGTGTGCAGAATCCTAAAACCAACACAAACAGGGTCGGAAAAATGGAGGGAGAGGGGCAAAAAGCTGGGGGATGACCACCCTAAGGCTGTCAGATCTAACATGTGTCCCTCCCAGCTGAAAGTGGGGAGAGCTACTCAATCTCTTGGGAGCTCTTCTCACTAAGGTGGAAAAATCTGGAGAGACCATCAGTACTGTCAAGGTCAGACCTTGGGTGATACTTCACCGTAAAGTCCATTCCCTCTAGGGAGATGGACCACCTCAAGAGTTTAGGATTTTCACCCCTCAGATGCATGGGCCATCTGAGGGGCCTGTGGCAAAAACAGGGTCAAAAAGATGGAGGGAGGCAGGCAAAAAGTTGGCGGAGGACCACCCTAAGGCTGCTGGGTCAGACACAAGCAGTTGAGGTGAAGGGGCAGGAAACAACTGGAAACTGCTGTACCCACGGTGAATACAATATTCCCCTGTTTCCTTTGATATTCAGACTCCTTGTATGAATGTGTATAGAGAGCACAAAGGAGTTCAAGGTGGTCCCTTTATGGACATAAATCAGGTTGTTCTTGCTTCAGTTTGTAGACTGCAGGCCTCTGAATTCTGGCTCTCTCAGTCTCTTCATGATAGTGACAACTTGACTAGCTCTGACATCAGGCATGAAATTGTGGTGGTGTAGGAAACTGTTGCTGTAGATGGTGGCGAACTGGCCTTAAAATTTTAGCTGGCTGGTACATCGTTTTTGGTAGCACCTACACCATACTAGACCACAATATAATTACTGGCAGCCTTGCTTCAAAGTCCATGCAGGTGTTCATGATGTGCTGTGAGAAAGATTTTAGAAAGTCAGGGACACTCATAAAGGTCACACTGGCAACACACTTCTTAAAGTAGGCAAACTTCAAAGAGAAGTCTTTGTACTGCACAAGACCCTGCCTTTCCCTGCCCTGGCCCCAAACACACTCTAGGGGGTTAGATACTGCTTTGTGTGAGGACAGGCACAGCCCTATTCAGATGCAAGTGTCAGCTCCTCCCATCAGTCTAGCTCAGGAAGACCCATCAGGATATATAGGGCACACCTCAGCTCCCTTTGTATGACTGTCTAGAGTGAATCCACAAACAGTCCAACTGTCATCCTAACCCAGACGTGTATTCAGCAGGCAGAGGTCTTGAAATATTGAAAAACGAATTTGTCAGTCTCACTTTAAGGACATGTAAAGCACACTAGTGCATGCCTTACTTTTTTAATATACCGTACCCTGGCCATGGGGCTGCCTTGGGCCTACTATAGAGGTTTCTTACATGTAGTAAAAGGGAAGGTGTGGGCCTGGAAAGTGGGGGCATTTGCCAGGTCGAAATGGCAGTTTAAGACTGCACACACAGACACTGCAGTGTCAGGTCTGAGACATGTTTACAGGGCTACTCATGTGGGTGGTGCTTTCAGTGCTGCAGGCCCACTAGTCGCATTTGATTTACAGGCCCTAGGCACACATAGTGCACTTTGCTAGGGACTTACTAGTAACTCAAATATGTCATCATGGATAAAACAATGACCAATACCATTTAGACAGGAAGCACTTACACTTTAGCACTGGTCAGCAGTTGTAAAGTGTCCAGAGTCCTAAAGACAGCTAAAACACAATTCAGCACAGGCTCAAAAACAGGAGGTCAAAACAAAAGGACAGGGGAAACTACGCCAAGAGCTGCCAGGTCTAACATATGCCACCCCCTAGTGGAAAGTGGGGGGAACTGGGAGTTCTGATCACTGAAGCGGAAGAACCTGGAATGACCATCAGCACTGGTGTGTTCTGTTCCAGAGCAGTGTTCCACTGTAAACTCCCTCTACTGTAGGGAGATGGACTACCTCAGCAGTTTAGGATTCCCATCCCTCGTCTGCATTAACCATCTGAGGGGCCCATGGCCTGTCTGAACCAGGAAATGAGTCCCAAACAAGTATGGTCTTAGCTTCTTCAGTGCCCAAAACATAGCAAAAGCTTCACTTTCTATTGCACTCTATCTCTGTTCACTGGGAAGTAACCTACTAATGAAGGTGACAGGTTGATATAGGCCCTCTTCGTTTAATTGTAAAAATACGGCTTCCACACCATGCTCTGAGGCATCTGTCTGCACCACAAATTCCTTGGAAAAGTCACGAGCCTTGAGCACTGGTGCGGTACACATGGCCTCCTTCAGGGTGTCAAAAGCAGAATGACATGCCTCTGTCCAGATCACCTGAAATGGCTATTTCCTGGAAGTCAGCTCTGTTAAGGTGGCAACAAGGTGTCAACAGTGATGCCATACCCCTTGACGAATCTCCAATAGTATCCCTCACCTCTGTCTGGGTCTTGGGGGTGTCCAAGCCAGAATGGTGTCAATTTTGGCTTGTAAGGTCTCCACCTGGTTGCTTCCTACCTGGGGTTCCAAGTATACCACAGACCCCTGCCTTATCCGGTACTTACTGCCTTGATAGTGAGGCCTGTGCTCTGCAAGGTCCTCAACACATCCTGAGGTGCTGCAAGTGTTCCTCCCAGCTAGAGCTGAAGACAGCAATATCATCTAGGTAGCCAGCACTGAAGTTCTGCATCCCAGCCAGGACCTGGTTGACCAGCCCACGGAATGTAGCAGAGCCATTCTTCAACCCAAAGGGCATAAAATGGAACTGATAATGTCCCTCTGGCATTGAGAATGCAGACCTCTCTTTTGCCCCCTCGGTTAAGGCAATTTGACAGAACCCTGACATTAGATCAACCGTGCTGAGGAACTTGGCAGCTCCCAACCGCTCAGTGAGTTTACCAGGTCAATGGATGGGGTGTGCATCAGCATTGAGCTCACGGAAGTCAACACAGAACCTCAGTTCAGGTGTGACACTGGTGGAGCAGCCTTGGCGACAAGAACCACTGGGATGGATCAAGGACTGTTGGAGTGCTCAATCATCTCTAACTCTAGCATTTTTAGACATACTCTTTGATGGTGTTCCTTACTCTGTCAGTCAACCTGTAAGACTTGTGCTTAACAGACAGGCTGTCCCCAGTGTCAATGTCATGGGTATACCAATGGGTGACTCCAGGGATGAGTGAGAACATGGAGGCAAACTGTCACAGTAACTGGCAACAGTACCTCTGTTGTTCAACTGTCAGAGTAGGGAAGAGATTCACACCCTCCACTGACCAATCCTGCTGCTTGGAAGACAGGCGGTCTGGGAGAGGTTCACTCTCCTCTTTAAGCCCATCATCCATGACCAAGAGCATGGTCAACACACAACTCTCAAACTGCAGCTTGAGGTGGTTTACTTGTAGGACCCTCAAAGGGGTCCTAGGGGACTGCATGTCCAGTAGATAGGTGACATTTCTCTTGTACTACTTCACCTCAAATAGCCCAAACCAATGGTCTTGAAGACCACCGGGCCATCACCCACAATTTCTGGCCAGGCTGAAACTCATCCAGGGTGGTATTCAGGACAAACTAGCATTTCATGTACTCCTGGCTAGCTTCTAGATTCTCCTGGGTGAGTTTCCGGAAGCCGGCTGTCTAGGTTCCTGAAGGCCAGCATGTAACTGAATACATCCTGGGGTGGCTTCTTAGAAACCTGTTTCCAGCCCTCCTTCCCCAAACTGAGAGTCCCTCATACAGAAGCTCAAAAGGGCTGAAGCCAACCACCTTTTGTGGAACCCCCCTGTAGGCATACGACAGGCATGGTAACAGGATGACCCACTTATACCTCATGGGTTCTGAGAGACCCATAATCGTGCCCTTCAGGGTTCAATTGAACCTTTTAACCAACCCATTGCTTTGCGTGTGGTAAGGCATGGTGAATTTGTAGGTAACACCACACGTCTCCACATGGCTACCATGTATAAATACATGAAATTGGTACCTCGGTAAGATACCACCTCCTTGGTGAAACCCACACAGGTGAAGATCCCCGTAAGTGGGTGACTGATGAGTCTCTGCTTCGAACATTTCACTGACTGAGTGACAATGTGTGAAGATTGACATTATTCTTGATGAAAAACTTAAACCTCCAATTGAACGTTTGGATCGTTATGAGGGTCAGCTAACCAGCAAATCTGTGCTTCCACTACATTTGGTGGTAGTAGGCCCAGAACTTTGCTGGTAGTTGCACAACAGCACACAAGTGATTCTATCTCTGCACCAGACTGTCCTTGGCGATGTACTTGCGCCTGTCATGGGTAGCAGTGGGTGCCCCACTAATTCCATGGCCAGGTGGCAAGCTGATGTAATGACTATTGTTAATGATCCACCACAACATATTTATAATTCTGGCCTCTCGGAATCCCCTTAAGGTGATGGGCACTTAGCCACTGACTCACAAATCACCTTCCACCTTCATACTGCTCGTATGTGTTATTTCTGGCTGGGGTCTTAACGCTCAAACCGGGTCAGCAAGAATCTTGGGAGCAATTAAGGAATAAGGTTGCCCATTTGCTAGATGTGCACAAGCGTTTTAATGCCAAGGGGCAAAGAAGATAATCATGATTAGGCTGGTTGGTTGGTTAGGCCACTCTGTTAAAAACATCAGGGGCGTCCGTATTGTTGTAAATTTCCAAAGGCCTGCCTGTGTTCACATGATATTATGTAACAAAGAATCTCGAAGCACTGTTGAGCTGAGGTGGTTAACCTCCCACTGGGCTACTTTTATAAACCACCATCTGCCACTCTGCACCCTTTCAATATGAGATCTGAGATGGGCACATTGGGTAGGATTCCCTGTTCTAACATGTTTTTTGCACTTGACAAGTTGGAATAGGTAGACTGACTCAGTCGCTGTCCACCTCTTTCCACAGTGGTGTCTCTCCCGGGAGTCCATGGAGGCCCTTAACAATTGTGTACCACCCAATGTGTCATGGCCATGGATGAGGTAATGGTGCATTCCTTACCTAACTTTCGAACACAGCCTAACAGACGGAGCTAACCTAGGGGCCCCAGAGTGCACTAGTGACGAAGTCAAGGGCAGAGATACAGACTCCCTCAAAATGTTAAGTTGGAATGTGGCCGGTCTTAGGTCAAAGGGTGCCATGCCCGACTGGCTACTTTTCGTCAGGTGGTATTACATTAATTTCCTAAAAGGAACCCAGGATACTACGAACATAGCACTTGATGGCTTTCAGTGTTTTAGAGTCCCTGCAATTCCATCATGCAGTGGCTGCGCATTGGGGGTTTGGGAATTTTGTTTCCTACTTCCTTTGGTGGGAATGTTTCTATTGTTGAGCATAGTGACAACAGTTTCCAGGCCATAGTTATTAAATCAGCTCTTACTTAGTATGTTGTGAATTTCTATAACAATGATTTCACTGGCGTTCCAACTCCAGATTTCCCCCTTTATTTAAATTTATTTCAGACATAGCACATAATATGGCTCGTTTTAGGCATACTTTGTATCTCTGCCTCGCTTATGACTTCATTGTGCGGTTACCTGTCAACTACGAGGATTCACAGTCAGAGTATTATGCCTCTACCGACCCCCTTAGTGCAAAATTAGCTTCTTTTCTTGAACCTCTTGACATGGTTAATGTGTTGGCCATCTTGGGCTTGCCCACTAGCAATGTTCCTACTTTCAAGGGACAGGGAAGATTGTCAATATTAGATTATGGGTCAGATGTATCAAAGATCCATTTTGCATTTCTTAAATAGCGAATTTTAAGAAATCGCTATTTAAGAAATGCAAAATGGGATGTCTGAAATTTTCGATTCGCTAATAGCGATTTCTTAAAATTCGCAATCGCTATCACCGAATCGCAATTAGAGAATGGCACACCATTCATCCCTATGGGCCTATCAGCCCATTGGTGCAAATGGTTTTGCATTTCCCAATTTACGAATTCCAGTTTGGAATTTGCAAATTAGGTAATGCAAAACCTAGTGTACTGCGGGCCTAAGGCCCCCTCTGATGCACCCCAAAAAAATATTTGCGGACATGTAAAGCACACACATGCCCTAGGGGCATGTGTGCGCTACATGTCATTTTTAAAAATGCATTTATAATGCATTTTTAAAAATTGCACATGCTTACCACCAAATTGGATTTGGCAGTAATTGCATTTCCTAATTTGCTCAATTTGCATTTAGGAAATGCTTGATACATGTGCTTTGGAAATCGCAAATAGGAATTCCCTATTTGCGATTTCCTGGAGAATCGAAATTTGCGATTCTCTAAATAGGGTCACAATTTTAAGGAATCGTTATTTTAGCGATTCCTTAAATTTGCACAGCGAATGCCTTTCATACATCTTGTAAAGCATTTTTGCATTCTCAAATGGCCGAATTTCACGATTCGCACCATTTGCGAATGCAAAATTGCTTGATACATCGGGCCCTTTGTATTTTTTACTCTGAATCTGGAGGCTCTAATATTACAAGGCAGGATCTTTTCTTCATGTTATGGTGATCCTAATCCCATAGAGGGCAAACTATTTTTGCACTTTAGAGGGAAGTATAGGCGGGATGTCAGTGCATGTCACTAGAAACACAGCACTAATAACTTAAGGTTGGTTTGGAGATTACTTGACCCTGCTCAAGCCCTGAAGAAGTAATTAAAGGTAATTCTGAACATATTAATCTGTGTCTTGCTGAGGAGCCTCATGGTTCTCGGGTGGTGAAAGCTTGTTCAAATTTGTGTTCTGGTATCAGAAAAGTCCTTCTGAAACCAATCAAATCATTGACCAACACCCCCAGATGGTTTAACGCAGGCTCCTCTGCAACAAACCGATCTTCGGTTGGCGTGTGGTGCTAACCCGAGGGATCCTGTTTCGGTAGCACAACTCCATACACAATATGAACTAATTTCAGTTCAGCGCTGGCAGGAGTTTGTGTCTGCAAAATGGGACATTTTAGTCCAGGTCTTTATTTAGCGTAATAGTGAGCTATTTTGGGCTTCAGTGTCAAATGTTAAGCACACTATAAGACTGCATAGCAATTTTTTTGTAATATTGTTGCCAGTGTGTGGGAGGACCAATTTAATACTTTACATGCAGCTCCCCCACCCTCTATTTCCTTTGGAATAGATTAAGCCTTAGTATCTTGCTTTTTGGACAACCCTTGAAGAAGTAGAGGATGCTGTAACTCAGAGCGTGGGTGGAAAGGCTACTGTTCCAAATGGGTCCCTTTTGATCTTATTAAATGCAACACCACCTTGTGGATTCCCTTATTAACTAATGTCTTTAATAATTTATCTCACTCTCTCTGTGACCTGAGACTTGGGGTGCATCTATTATTGTCCCTATATTTAAATAAAATGAATTGCTCATCTCCAGCATGTTATCAGACAATTTCACTCATTGATACCACTGCAAAGAATCTTGCATGTTTTATTTCTAATAGGGTTATGGCCTGGGTACAAGTCTGTTCTCCACCACTGTCAATATGGGTTTAGGCATAAAGTTGGAACCATTTAGCAATGCCTTAACTTTAATTTGGTTTTAGGTAAATAAGGCTCCGCTTTATTTAGCATTGATGGACCTCTCGTCAGCATTTGATTCTGTGAATCGAGATAAACTATGGGAGACACTTGCTGCGCGAGGTCTGGATTTAGTCTTAGTTTAATTTCTTGCTTACTTTCACAGAGACATGAGGCCACAGTTCCACATTAGTATGCAGGGTGATGTGACAGGGGATAATGGAATCCATTGTGGAGGGAGACAGGGGTATATCTGGCCCCTGTTTTACTCGTTTTATATATTAATGATTTGCAACCTCATTTGATTCATATTACTCCTGATTTTCCTGTTATTCGGGGTAAACCACTCCCCACGCTTTTCTACGCAGGGACGGGGTGCTCCTAGCTCATACAATTGTTGATTTTATATCTTCTCAGGATCTACAAACAAATTTTAACAAATCCCATGTTAGGGTCTGGGTTCAAATTGCAGATCCCTTCCGAACATGACATTTGGCAATCAGTCCCTTCCCTTGTCTGGGTATTATTTTGTCTGCCCAAGGTTCTTGGACTCTAAACATTGCTGAGTGTTCCATTAAACTATTGTCAGCCACATGAAGCCTTCCTCAGCCCAAGGGTGGGGGTTCTTTGGCACCATTGCTAAAAATATATAGTTCTCAGTGTGCAAGACAGCTTGGACAGTGTTTGGGTGGAAGGTCAGAAGTGCACATTGTACTTGTTTAGTTTGCTGTGGTGGGCCGATTCCATCATGTGTGTGATCATGTGGCCATGAAATATGTTGTCATCAATTGTAAGCAAGGCATTCCCCCTTCACATAGGCGAAACAATCGTCTTGTGTGACCTGCATATAGCTGTAGATGTGTTTCATGATGCAAGCCACAGTGCCACAACATTGATATATGCTTGTGTCATATCACCAGATACACAGTCATTGGATCATGACGTGCCTGTGATCAGGGACTGTTGAACTGCCCTCTGTCTGTACCTTGGTGGATGTGATGTTGTATTGCTTTGGTGTGGGAGTGATAAGGCTCAAGCTGGTGTCACCATCCACTCTTCAGTTTGCCTATTCTACAGGACAATGTCAGACAAGGCCCTAGCTATGTATGGGACTGAGGTCTGGGGAATCGCTAAGTGTATGGCCATTCAACGGGAAGAGAATATGCTCTGTAGGAGGCTACTGTTGGTCCCTATCTCAGCCTCATATTCCATATGCCACAATGAATCAGGACTTCCCAATATTGGAGAGTTGCTTAGGGTGCAGAATATTGTATTATGGCTAGACATATGCCAACATTTGGAGGCCGTATTGACAAAAGAGATAACAGACTCTTTGGCTCTGGATTATGGCCCTTCTATTCCTTGGCTTGCTTATGTAAAAGGTAAACGTATTGAAGTTGGAATGCTAAATCTGTTTACTGACCCATTTTTCTGCATTGGGGTAAACAAGAAAGCTGTAGCTAAAGCACTCTATGATCATATAGAACTAAGGTATCTTAAAGTTATGGAGGGGAAGTTCAGTGTTGACAAATACCTTTGTTTGAAGGAACTGAACTGCTCAACTGACTTTATTTGGTCTGCCCGTACTCGCCCAGAGTGTTCCCTGCTTTTTCATTTCGGGGAGGGCACCATACAATATCGCCGCTGTTATCTCCTGGGATTTGTGCATAATCTTCATGTCAAGTGGTGCCCCTGTGATGATTTCTCTGGACAAACTTTGCTTTATTTTAAATTTTTGTACTTTTTACTCCAGATATACTAAACTTTTTTTAATTCCACTTTTAAAGAAATATTATCATGATGTTGGTCAGTGTAGGAATGCTCTGAGATTTCTGCAATTACTTACCACTGAGGAAGTTGTTTTTTATGTAGGGTTTTTCAAAGTTGGCCGTATGAGGCCACAGGTCTATTCTGTTTTAGATACTGTATTTTATTCTTCTAGTGTTTTATATCTTCATATTTTTAGTTTTCTTAGCTGCTTTGATTGTTATTGTATGCTTTTCTGTGCACTTTTATGGATGCACAAATGAATCTGAATAATATTGATTGATTGATTGACTACACACCAGTTAAAAAAAATAATCAAAATATATCTGGGTAAAACAAGACCAAAATGACAAAACTCCAACATACACAAGCTAAATTAAAGTCTTAATCCAGAGGAATCAATGGATGTATCCCTTTAGTACAAAGTACCTGGGATGCATCAAAAACAAAGACGATGCGGGCCACAGGGGAGGGGAGGTGCCCAAAAAGCAAAGTGATGTATTGGTTCCTTACTGCACCTGGGAGGTGATGCATTGATTCTTTCCTCGCAAGTGAGACGATGCGCCGGTTCCTTACTGTCAGGAGAGGTGATGTGTTGATTCAGCACAGTACTTCCCCTGTGATGTGGGGTCGATGAAAAATTGGTGTCCAGGGACAATGCGTGGAAAGTCCAGATGTGCTATGTTGAATGGACTGCAGTGAAACATGCCCTGCTTCGATTCTGCAGCCGCGACATAGGCGCTGCGTCAGTTCTTCTGGCATGGTGCATCAATGCATGGATTTTCTCCTTTAGATCACCACCTTGCACTTCCAAGGGCCCAGGGACTGGAGTAGCACCACTTGGCAAGTTAGGACTCTCAGCGGAAGAGACCAGGTTCTGGAAGATGAAACCTTTGATGTCCCTGAGGCTTCTTAACAGGAGGCAAGCTCAGTCCAAGCCCTTGCAGAACCTTTGGAAGCAAGATGTAGAAAGCCAAGTCCAGTCCTTTCAATCCCAGGGCAGAAGCAACAAGCGGCAGGCCAGCACAACAAAGCAACAGGCAGAGTGGCCATCCCTCCTAAAGAATCCAGCTCTTCTTCCTGGCAGAAACTTCCCAGTCCAGAAGGATTCTAACTATGTGGTGTCATAGGTCCAGTACTTATATTCATTTCTGTCTTTGTTGTAGGCAAACCTCAAAGAGATAGAGAAGTCTTTGTAGTATGCAAGACCCTGCCTTTCCCTGCCCTGCCCCAGACACATTCCAGTGGGTTAGAGACTGCTTTATGTGAGGACAGGCACAGCCCTATTCAGGTGCAAGTGTCATCTGTTCCCACCACTCTAGCTCAGGAAGACCCATCAGGTTATGCAGGGCACACCTCAGCTTCCTTTGTGTAATTGTCTAGAGTGAATGCACGAACAGCTCAACTGTCATCCTGACCCAGAAGTGTATTTAGCAGACAGGCAGAGGCACAGAATGGTTAGGCAAGAAAAATCCCACTTTTTAAAAGTGTCATTTTCAAACTTACAGTTCAAAAACCAACTTCACCAAAAGATATATTTTAAAATTCTGAGTTCAGAAACCCCAAACTCCATCTGCAACACTGAAAAACAAATTTAGCAGTACTTCACTATCAGGACATGTAAAGCACACCAGTACCTGTCCTGCCTTTTAAATATAGTATACCCTGCTCATGGGGCTGCCTTCAGCCTACTTTATGGGTAACTTATATGTAGTAAAATGGAAAGTATGGGACCGGCAGTGGAAGGACTGAGACATGTTTACAGGGATACTGATGTAAGTGATGCAATCAGTGCTGCAGGCCCACTAGTAGCATTTGATTTACAGGCCCAATCAAATATGTCAACCATGGATAAACCAATCACCAATATAATTTGGCACTGGTCAGCAGGGTAGTGCCCAGAGTCCTAAAGCTAGGAAAAATGAATTTCAGCACAGGGTAAAAAACAAGAGGTCAGAAGCAAAAAGATAAACGGAACCATGCTAAGAGGCAGTGCCCTCAGAGTACCAGACAGGTCTAACAGTTCCCCAAACATGATTGGCCACCAAGAACATCAAAAAACATCCAACATATCAATGTTGGTACTGACACGTTCCCTGAATGAAATATGGTGTGTATCCTGACCTACAGGAGGTCCACAACTGTTCTGTGACTTGAAGAGGAGGACAATGCATATTTGTGTAGCTGACATGACCTACTGTTCTGTTCTTGCTTAGTCATATAGTGGTGTGATGGCAGGGTATAGATTTTGTAAATCATTAGTCTTGACTAGACCTTTTTCTGTGTCAGGTGATAGTGTGCTCTACTGACCCCACTCATGTAAAGTGCCGCTTTACAGTGAGCCCCAACCCTTTATGATAACATTTCTTGGGTGTACTGTGTGAATGTGTGATGGATGTGTAGCCCATGGGTGGTAGTAAAGCTTAGTTTAATGGTAAGAGGCTAAGCCCTGTGACACGTGTGATCCAATTGAATCATCCCTATTTCATGATGGTAAGGAATGGAGGGTTGGTATAGCTTTCTCTGAGTGTGGCAGTCTATTGACTGCAGTTGTGCAGCTGGAGAGTACAGACTCCATAGAAGACAGGGATGATAGAGCCAGGGTTACACTTAGAAATTCTAGAAGGCCCTTGTTACAATGGCCTGCTGATTAGTTCTTTCTGAGTATTGTGATTTGGTATATGGTGGAGGTGAGGGGTGGGTTAGCAGTTTCTAATGTTTAAAGTGAAGACATTTCTAAACATGGCCTGTCCTAATGTCTGTCATTGGTTACTGCTTCAGGAAGGCTGGTGGCATCCTGGTGCAGTGATCTCTCTCTTTAATGTGCCCTTCTTTTGAATGCTCCTGGTTGCAGTCAGCTTCATTGCTAGCTACTGCAACAGATATCACCTTGCACAAAGGCAGTGTTTGAGAGAGCCAGAAAATGACACGTGAAAGAGAGCTACCCCAAGTTGGATCCACAACCGTAGACAGTGGATCTTCATCCCATGTATGGAAAATGGGTTTACAAGTTTAACCCAAACTATCCCACTTTTATCCAGTTCCAAGTTCATCATAATCAAGTAAGGCAGTGCCCTTAGAGTACCTGAAGAGCTGCTGTATGACCAGTGAGGTATCTTTATTGCAGCCAATCTTCCAGACGTGAGGGGACAGCTCATGATCTCTTCAAAGTCCTGAGGAAGCTGAAGGTCTGCCTAAAGTCGAAATGGCTGCCTGCTTTAAGAAAGGGGAAAGGAGAGTGTCTAGCCTTGCAGGAGACACTGTCTGGTAGAAAACGTCCATGATGTTCCTGTGATTAGGAACACCAAGAAGAAAAAGGCTCTCCATGGGAATGAAGCCAGAAGCTGAGTAGGCCCGAACAACACTTAAATTACTCTGGTTTAATTTGTGCAATGTTCAGAATTCCCTGTTAGGCTTGTGAGGTGGAATTTCTGAAACTAATCTATTAAGTCACCTAATTATGCCACCGTTCCTGTCAAACTTATCTAGCTGAAGCAGGGTAAGAATGAAAGCGAGTGTGAGTTGTGGTTCTTTGCAATTTAGCATGAAATGTGTCCTCGTGTTAAAACTGTATGCAACAATGCATTTCACACTAAAATGTAGTGCTATATGACAGATTTTCATTTTCATAATTACATGTAATTGCATGTAATTTTGCCAAAAGTTTGCAAAAGCAAAGTACATACATTTTGCCTACCCCAAGAGCTGACCCGTGTTATGAGGTGTCTCCCGTTGCGAACTGCACTCATTCACCTAAAAGCAACAGTGTGTTCTTGGGCATCCTTGGCATGTACCCGAAATACTGATGCTGCCGCCACCTAAGGTTAGTTCTATGAAAAAGAAACAATTTTCACTGATAATGTGGAAGACCCATTCTGACCAGAGGCTGCAAATGCTGCAACTGAACACCTACTTCAAATTCAGGTATGTGGGGGGAGGGGTTCGGGGGGGGGGGTGCACAGTGTGGTGTGGTGGGGTGATGATGGGTGGGACCCATGCTCCTTCTGGTAGGGGCTGGTTTACACTGGGGTGGGGGAAAAGAGCAGATGACAAAGCAGATTCTAAATGAAAAAATTATTTGTTCAGAGAGCTTGTTTGGGAGTTACCTATGATTTTGGTATAGGATGACTGCGTTTGGTAAAGGGGGATCAGGGGGTGAACTAAGAGTCATCTCTTCCAATATTACCGGTGCTAACAATCATGTTAAGTTTGCTGCTATAATCAATTGGCTCAGAACCTCAAAATCTCAGATTTTTCTCTTGCAGGAAACGCATTTAAGGTGCTGGAATAAGCTCCCAAAACTTCCAGAGTTATTGCTCAGGCATACTCTGCTTCGCCCAATGCTGCTGTTCGAGGGGTCGCTATTTTAGTGTCCAAAGAATTCCCCGGGAAGGTATACCAGATCCTTAGAGACCCACAGGCACGTTGAGTTGTAATTAGTACTCTTATTTTGAATAATCACATCCATTTTGCAAGTTTTTATGGCCCACTAGATGACGAGCCAAGCCCCCTTCAGAGTCTTTACAAGGTATTGAGCTTACTCCCCAGCCTATTAATCTTTGGTGGAGATTTTAATGTTATTCCAGATATTCAGATGGATTATTTTTGTAAGAACAAGAAGCAGTATAAAACCAAAGTCTCTCAGTGGTTGGGTAAGATCATCTTGGATCTAGCGTTAGTGGACGATTGAAGGACCGATCACCCGCAGGACCACGACTATACATATTTCTCAAAAAAATACAATACGGTTTCTAGTATAGACTTCATATTAACCTTGTTTCTTTTTCCACTAAAGAATTCTTATATAGATGTCAATCCTTTTTCGGAACACTCAGCACCTCAGGATAATCTCATTGTGTATTGCAAGATAGGAGTTCGTCCTCGTTGGAGCTTTGATAAGTCTCTTTTAGTAGACGAAGGATGGGTACAAACTCCTGTTACCAATTTCCTCAAGATTAATAAAGATTCAGCTTCTCCATTTTCTATCTGGGAAGCACATAAAGCGTACATAAGAGGAGAAACTATATCTTGTAAGGCTTTCATATTAAAATTAAACCAGCAAAAGGTCAAGGAGCTCCAACTTGAGCTTAATCAAGCACTAAGTGCCCTCCTGACTTCCCAAGACCTAGAGGTGTTTTCAAGATTGAGTAGGGCACAGACTAAGTTAAGGGACTATTTTTTATCTTGTGAAATAGTCAATCAACACACAAGCCTGCAAAGCTGGTATGAAGAAAGTGAACACGTAGGTACATTTCTGACCGGGTCGGTAAAAAAAACAACCCATAAATACACCATCAAATCTATCTTTGATGAGGAGCTAGGTATGCCTGTAAGTCATCCACAAGATATTGAAAGAGTCTTTCTTCCCTATTATTCAAAAATGTATTCTCATTCAATTCCAACTAACGTTCAGCAGATCAATCAATACCTTGATTCAGTAACTTTGCCCAGTTTAGATGCATCTTCAAGGGCAAAACTTACATCTCCTATCTCACTTCTGGAAGTAAAGGAGGCAATTACAACCTCATTGAATGGGAAGGCCTGTGGGGAGGACTGTCTTCCGGCAGAAGTCTGCAAAACTTTTGTAGACCAAATTGCTAGGTACCTAGTTGTTCTTTTCAATATTATTTTTCAGGGGGCGGATATACCTGCATCTTTTACAAGAGCCACTGTGATAAGTTTTTAAAAAACAGATAGGCTATCTCAGAAACTGGATTCTTACTGTCTGATCAGTTAATTAAATTTTGATTGTAAGCTCATAGCAAAGATACTGACACAAAGATTGACTTCAGTAGCGCAAGATCTAATCCATGAAGGTCAGTGTGGCTTTCTTCCGGGTAGGCTGTTAGCAACAAATACCAACTTTTTAATTCAGGCGATAGAATATTATTCTCATAACAACAAACTGGTGGCTATCATAATGTTGGATGCAAAGAAAGGCTTTGATTTAGTCCAATGGGAGGTGCTTTTTAAGATCCTAACAAAATTTAAGTTTCCTAGTCAATTTATTCAGATTTTGTGTAACCTTTATGCTAAAGCCCAAACGAAAATCCTTATAAATTCACGCATAGCAGGAACTCTTCAAGTTCAGCGGGGCACGCGCCAAGGATGCCCCCTTCACACTGCTTATTGAGCCGTTAGCTGCGGCACTGCGTCAAGACACCTCTATTCTTCCTTCTATGACCCAGGCTCCGAAACTAAAACTGTTTGTTGATGACATGGTTCTCTATCGTGCAGCAGAGTCGACGAATATTGCTAAGGCTTTTGCTAAAATAATGTTATTTTCTGAGTTGGGGGGTTAAAGGGTCAATCACTCTAAATTACAAGCCCGCCTGTTCAATACCACAGATAATGTTCTTCCTTTGGAGATGAGGGCTCAGTACCGTGTTTCTCGGCCCCATTAGATACCTGGGTATCTATGTCGCACACGCTTTTTGGGATCTTTTTGGCCTAAACTATGTCCCTACTTTTAAGAAGGTGCAACATCTATTACAGAAATAGCAAGTTTCTCCTTTATCAATTACTGGACGTGTGGCTCTTGTTAAAATGATGATTCTTCCTCTTCTTTTGTTCATCTTCTCTAGCGTGATTATTAAAATCCACCAAAAAATCTTTAAAGAACTCGATGCTCTACTATGACAGTTTAAATGGGCCAACAAAAAAACAAGGGCACAGTTGGAGATTCTATCCCTCTCAGTCGAGGATGGAGGACAAGCCCTTCCAAATTTTAGGAGATACTATGATTCTGTGTTTATGGATTGGGTTTCTAGAGGAGCCTCATCCCCTAATCTTAGTTTCTATTTAAAATCTATGTTAGCTGAGAATAGATGCCAGCTAGAACCATTTCTCAAATTTCTGCGGCAGCCTAAATGCACTAGATACAAAGTCCCTTCATTAATTTATGCTAGACTTCTTCAATTTTGGGAGAAATATCAAATTACCAGGATTTATCCTGAAATATCATTGACCCATTCAGGGATGATGGGTCTAAAACGGATTCCTTCATATCTAAATCTAAATCAATGGTTAAATTCGGGGTTTACTGGATTTTCTGACTTTTTAGTAGGAAACCAAGTCAAGTCCTGGGATCAATGTCAGGCTGGAGTGCCAATTCCAGACTCTCTAAGAGATTCCTACCTTTAGATTCAGCATTTTTTGCTTATACTTCTTTAGTGGATTCATCCTCTTCTCTCATCTTCCAGGCATTCTACAGTAACCAGAAGGGGATCGGTAATTTTTATTGGATCCTTAATCTCCAGGGAGCATGGCAAATACTATCTTGCTTTTTAACGAAGATCGAAAGTACCACCAGGTGTAAAATTGAGTTGAAAATGTGGAGGAATTCCAATAGCATATCTTATAAGGCAATCAGGGGGGCTAATTTTAAAAGAATGGCCTTCTTTACAAAATGGATGGTATATCGTACTCCAGCTCAAATCAAAAAAGCATTCCCGAACACATCAAGCTCTTGTCCACGATGCAATGGCAACCCAGGGAATTGGCTTCATATGTGTGTTACCTGTCCCAAGCTTATGGATTTTTGGGATAGAGTCTTTTTGTGGATCAGTATGAAGACACAGTGGGCCTGATTCTAACTTTGGAGGACGGTGTTAAACCGTCCCAAAAGTGGCGGATATACCACCTACCGTATTACGAGTCCATTATATCCTATGGAACTCGTAATACGGTAGGTGGTATATCCGCCACTTTTGGGACGGTTTAACACCGTCCTCCAAAGTTAGAATCAGGCCCAGTGTGTACTTATTCCAGATGGCATGGTGCTTTGTTTGGAATTTCGGGTCATCCGGAATTAACAATGTGGGCAAAGCAGTTGCTATTTAAAGATTAATTGATTGCAAAATCTCTAATATTACAAACTTGGAAATCAGCCTTTTCTCCTATATAAAGCTTTGGAGGCAAAAATGAATGTGGTGCATTTTAAGAAATAGTTATAAGCACAAAGCACAAAGAATAGGTGCAGGCCGCAAGCTTAATGGTATGCGAGGACCGACTTTTGAAGTAGAGGATGTACCTATGATATTATAAGATATGAAATGTATTGTTACAGTTGCTGCCCGTAGTTGAATAAGTGTCAATGAAGTACTGGATGGCGAATTGTAATTTTATGTCTTGCTCCCTGTAAATTTCCTAATATTTGCATCTGCTCAATAAAAAAAGAAAAAAGAAAAAGAAATATCGGGATGCCTGAACCACCGCGGCTCGTTTTTTGGTGCTCGTTTTGCTTTTTGTGCCGCAGTGCGGCCCAGGAGGCACCTTTTGTACTCTTGGCAGCCTCCCTGACTTCCCTTTCCCCTTACCTTACTTGGGTTGTATTTCTTTTTTCTTCGGTCTTCACTTATTCTTTCTTCTTGGTCATCCATATTGGCTTCTTCTTTGGTGGTTGTCTTACCAGCATGCCTTGTTCCTTTTCCTTTTCTACTTGGCTTTCTTTCTCATTCATTTCTATGTGACTTTATCCAATCCAAGACGGTGCTGTGCGCTCTTCCTGTTTTGTCACTTCCTGTTTCATGGTATAGAAGCACTTCAGTTCCCTCTTACTTGCATTGCAAACATTTTCGTCCTGGTGATGAGCCTCGCTCCTGTTTCCAGTTTCTTCTCGCTCCTGCATTTTCCCCTGCCGATTTGATTTCTATTTTTTATTTTATTTTTTCCTCTTTTTCAGGAGTTCCTGTGATAGAGGTTTTTTCCCATTTTTCCCATTACTTGGGCTTTTCGTCTGGGACTCCTTCTGCAGGGTACTATCTGCCTTGGCGTTTTTCCGGTCCGCAGCACCGTGGCTACTAGAAGGGGTTGCCCTTTTCTTGGCCAGTCCGGAACCAATAAGAAACCAGGCGTCCCTCCAAGTACTGCAGCCTACAGCCGTTAGAGACGTGCAGATTGTGACAAATGGAGCGTCTGTCTGTGACAATCCTGCTATGCTGCAACTGCTGAAGATGAACACCTGCTGTACAGGTCTGATATTAGCCTCCATGTCCAAACTGAAGTCACTGCCACAGTCCCATCTCATTATAAATGGTGCTACAGAAGCGGGTTCTCAGAATACCCCGCCCAGCACCATAAGTGTGACATCTCCTCCAAGCAGATAAAGAAGGGCTTATCTGTGAGAAGTCTGTGAAAGTGAATGCATAATTACATTTGCTGTAGGAACACGTATTTTTTCCTCTATGACTTCCTTGTGGCAAGAACTATTGATATGATTCAGCATTAGTCAGTGGAGGTGGTAGATGAATGTGTTAGAACTGCTTGGAATAGGTGGTTGTACAACCAGAAATATAGCCCAACACAGTAATGCCATTGGGTTTTACTCATAATTGCATGTAAAGGGTGATTTAACTGTGTAGCAAAATTGCCCCAGTACCACGCAATTCAGTGTTGTGTCCTGTGAGTATGAGTTTGGATCTTGAAATATTCTGTAGCATGATGCCATAAATTTAAGAACTTGATGCAATCAATGCATGTGTAGAATGTTGAGCTCTGGTGGCACAATGAAGAATAAAGATGAGTAATACATAGCTCCATGTGTGGCATATTCATTGGCAGGTACCACTGTGTGGTTGGGGAGTCTATACCCAATAGGTCAGTACAAGAGGTGCTGCCACTGTCTAGACACCAAAACCTATTGTTAGAGCCAGCTAATTGGGAATGACTGCATTATACAAACATTAACCGTAATTGAAGAAACTGATATAGGATCTAGCAGATTGAAAATAGTTATTATTGACAGAAATAGCAACCATAAGAGACATTTTGTGTTTATATACATTTTAATAACTTCTAAAATTGTTCACAGTGTTCAAATTGTGGCATTTATTTGTAAATGATCATTTACACACAAATATAACCAAAGAAATGACCTGCAACCTAACTTTGCATTGCATTCAGGGTGGGCTTCAACAGATTATTTTATTTTATGTTTGCAAGAAAAGAGAAAGACATTGGATTGGTCAATGTAAAATGTTTTCCCTTTTTGGGAGCTCTTGCATATTCAGACATCTGTCAAAGTGTCTGCAAACCGCCCTCAGTTGCTCTCTGTAGACTGGCCACAGCCAACAGAGGCTGCCCCTGCGGTTTATTTTTTCCACAAAACCACTGTGCTCCTTGCTGTTTCATTCCTTAGTTAAGACCAATATATCAAAGACCGAGAACTACTAAGATTGAAAACAGATCAGATTTAACAACCTTTCTTTTTTATTCTATATTGGTAAGAAGTCCTTCTTTCCTGCTTCTCTTCTCTTCCTCATTTCTTGATTGAACACAGATGCCAGGAAATCTCTGGTGCAAGTTAGAAGCAAAACCGTCTGATGAACACTTTACAACTTAATTATTATCATTCATGGAAACTTAGAAGGGACAGGAAGACCTCTTAAGCAAATCGGTAATTGTGTTCTTATGTGATTGTGTTTGGATCTGAGTGTGAAGAGGAAGACTAGTTTTTTTTTTCATAATTGACTATATTTTGTGTATCCAGTCAAGATGGAAGGTGTTTCTAACGAACAACTTAGAAACAATGGGGCAGATTTAAGAGCACCTAGAGCTGTCATTTTTTTATGCTAATGTGGCCCAACGAGGCCAAAGTTGCTGTGCCAAATTTACAAAGTGGTGCAGTGCGTGCATTGCACCACTTTGTAACCCTCTGCTCTTCTTTATGCCTGCACCAGGCATAGGGGGTCATTCTGACCCCGGCGGGCGGCAGGAGCCGCCCGCCTTGAGGGAACCGCCGAATGACTGCACCGCGGTCAAAAGACCGTGGCGGCCATTCTGGCTTTCCCACTGGGCCGGCAGGCGACCTCCAGAAGGCCTCCCGCCGGCCCAGCGGGAAACCCCCCTCAACAATGAAGCCGGCTCCGAATGGAGCCGGCGGAGTTGTAGGGGTGCGACGGGTGCCTGTTAGGGGGCCCCTGCACTGCCCATGCCTGTGGCATGGGCAGTGCAGGGGCCCCCAGGGTCCCCACGACACCTGTTCCCGCCATCCTGTTCCTGGCGGTAAAAACCGCCAGGAACAGGATGGCGGGAAGGGGGTCGGAATCCCCATGGCGGCGCTGCAAGCAGCGCCGCCATGGAGGATTCCCTGGGCCAGGGGTAAACCGGCTGGAAACCGCCGGTTGCCCTTTTCTGACCGTGGCGGTAATGGCCCAGGAAGCACCGCCAGCCTGATGGCGGTGCTTCCGCAGTCCTCGGCCCTGGCGGTCATGGACCGCCAGGGTCGGAATGACCCCCATAATGTATACAAAGGGGGTGTTCCCCGTTAGGGGGGGCCGGAAAAGTGGTACAAAGAAATCTACACTTTTAACGCCTGCTCACAGCAGGTGTTAAAAGGAGGCACACCATTGTTTACAATGGGCCTTAACGGGCTTTGCAGGATTAGTGACAACAATTTTGATGCTAATCCTGCAAAGCTCCGAACTAGTGTAAAAAATGTTGATGCTAATTGCCTAACTAACGCCATGGTGCACCATATCTTGGATAAGGCGCATACATGATGGTGTTAGGGGGGCACTAAGGGGCGCAAGAAAAGTGGTGCTGCACTGGGTGGAGAGCCACTTTTCTTAAATCTAGCCCAATATTTCAATTAAATGATAAAGGCCCTCATTACAACCCTGGCGGTAGATCCCGCTTACCGCCGTGCAGAAGACCGTCAACATACCACTGCAGCCACGGAATTCCGCTACAGGTATTACGATCCACAGTTTGGAATCCACCACAATACAGACACCCACACAAGTCTGCCACACCACAGGTCAGTGATAAACTGGCGATACCAAAACCGACACTATCAGGACCCATGAATCAACGCGGCGGACTTTCAACTGTGGTAAACCATTGGCGGTACACACCGCAGCGCTCAAAATACACACACATATACAGAACTCAACCACATTAGACAATTCGAAATACACACACACCACACCCAAACACCCAATCCAATGTAAACCACACACCCACATTATCCACAAACCCTCACTACCAGAAATCTTAAAGCAGGCCAGAGAGATACACTACCTTAAACAACACCAGCATCCACAGATACACAACACCATCACTTACACAACATCCACGCACCTCAAACAACACACAACACATCCCCTCACACATCACAAGACACACCATCTCACACATCACCCACACCACATCATGGCACCTCAACGACAGCCCAGGTTCTCTGAGGAGGAGCTCAGGGTCATAGTGGAGGAAATCGTCCGGGTAGAGCCACAGCTATTCGGATCACAGGTGCAGCAGACATCCATTGCAAGGAAGATGGAGCTATGGCGCAGAATTGTCGACAGGGTCAACGCAGTGGGACAGCATCCAAGAACTAGGGATTACATCTGAAAGAGGTGGAATGACCTACAGGGAAAGGTGCGTTCCGCGGTCTCAAGACACCAGATTGCAGTACAGAGGACTGGCGGTGGACCCCCACCTCCTCCCCCACAACTAACAACATGGGAGGAGCAAGTCTTGGCATTACTGCATCCTGAGGGCCTCACAGGAGTAGCAGGAGGACTGGATTCTGGTAAGGCAAATCTTTACTACTTTATCCCCCACCCTACCTGCATGCCATCATATACCCCACACTTACCCTCACACCCATCACCCCAACAACCCACAGATACCCCACCAACACAACCCACACATCCCAAAACCAAACCCTGCATGTAACACCAATGCATGGACACTCATCACCAAAGCATGTCCGCTACAGATACCCACACAGACCCCAAACCACCTATCACACAAGAACCCAGCCAAGAATGCAAGCACTGGAGTAGAGGGTCATTCACCCATTGCACACGGTGGCACACACAGAGGAAATAATCATGCTTTTACACCCCTACAGGACCCCTACACAACGTCAATGGACAGGAGGTGCCAGACATATCCAGTCCCCCCACAGAAGAGACCCACAGTGATGACAGCAGCTCTACACAACTGGATCAAGATGACCAGCCCGGCCCATCAGGGACCTCGGGACAGTCGGTTCCCCTGACACAGTCACAAGCCGCCACCACATACCCTCCCCCCTCAGGAAACACCAGCACAGCACCCACCCAGCGGACCCATCCCTCTGTCCCCAGGACACATCAATCAGCAGTGTGTCCACCACTACAGGGAACCCAGGCAACCCCAATAACACAGGATGATCAGGGACCTGGGGGCAGTGGCAGTAGGCACACGGTTCAGGGGACAGAGGCACAGGACAACAGGGAAGCTGGGAGGACCGCTGTGCGACAGGGGGAGGACAGGCCCAGGGAACCCACTCTTCATGAGGCACTCTCCAGCATCACGGGAGCTTACCAGCATTCCCATGAGAGGATGGCAACGGTACTAGCCAAGTTTCAGCAGACCCAGCGGGTGCATGAGGAACACTACCTTGGGATCAGGGAGGACTTGAAGTCCATTAACAACACCCTGGTCACCATTTCAGGGGTGCTGCAAGACCTTGTCAACACCAGGAGGGACACAGTGGCACAACAAGGGGCCCCTGACACTAGCCTGGATGATGAACAGCCCTCCACCTCCGCTGGCGCTAGTGGACAGGAGGCACCACCACAGGAACACTACACCAGCACCCCACCCCCTGCAGATGGAGAACCACCCCACAAACAGTCCCTGAGATCCAGGAACAAGACAGAGAACATTGCCAAGACCCCCACCAGGAAATGAGACCCCCCTAAATGTTACCCTTCTGTCCCACTTTGTCACCCTGTCCATCCTTAAACTGCCATTGCTCCATTTCCTATGACCCTTTGGACAATGCACCTGTGAAACAAATAGACTGGACTCTGCCATGGACATTCCTCCACCATCCCCCAGCCCACTTTACAACCTCCTCCACTTATTAGCACAGAAATAAACACACTTCAATCACAAAACAATCTGCAGTCAGTCTGTGCTTTCACAAATGTGTAATTGCAATAACCATGGAGTATAGCAATGTCAATTTACTTGTGCACATACCGATGTAACACAGCTGTAGGCCAGGAGAAATAGAGCAGAGGGCACAAAGTGGGACCCACATCTGTGAAATGGAAAGGCAAAGTGACAAGTCACGGTCCATACACTGAGTGAAAATGACAGACTTATGCTAGCTCCAACAATTGTATGAGATATGGGAAGCAGTGACATCTTCTTACCTGTGTCTCACTGGAAGTATTGCATGATTATGTTGTTTCGGTTGTCGATATCCTCTTTTCTGCCTCCTCTTCTTCACTGTCCACAGGCTCCACAGCTGCCAGAAGACCACCAGGTGGCCCATCCACCTGCAGAAAAGGCACCTGCCGTTGCAAAGCCAGGTTGTGCAGCATACAGCAGGCCACAATAATCTGGCACACCTTCTTTGGTGAGTAGTAGAGGGAACCACCTGTCATATGTAGGCTAAAGATTGTTGCGGTATAACATTTGACCAATTAAATTTTAGGGGAATGTACAATGAAAAGGGGATAAAAACCCCTGTCACCAGGAAGTGAATTAGAGAATTAGGGAGCAGGAGACCAGGATAGATTGGTTACGGAGATGCTATTGATTTTATCCAGAAACTTTGTCACTCTGTTTGGTGACTTATATGGTTTTACTTAAACCATCCTTTTCCTTAGATTTCCCATTTTACACTTTGCCTCCTTATGAGGGAAGTGCCCATTTTGCCTCAGAGCTGAGTTCTGACTGATGGCTAATCGACTGATGTCCTGAAGACGAAGACGAAGACCGAACCTGAGTGCTGACCCAAACCTTGGAGGGTAACTATGACAATGAAATTGTGATTTGTCTGTTTGCTTTTCCTTTCTAGGTACCAACTGCTTACTCTTGACAGAGACCATAGCTAGATGTTTTCCAAATTGGTTTTCTAAACTGTTTTGCATGAAGCCCAACATGCCAATGCTAATCAGTGGTTAGGACAGGGGTTCACTAAACTGACGCAAATAGACAAATGATTGAATCTATGCTTTGCTGAACTGACGCGTTAATGACACTCTGCTAAAGTTGATCCATGTTCACACCTTGTTATGTCCTGATGTTTGTGATTCTTGCCTTAATGAAATCTTATCAGAATTGCCATATTGTGACTATGCTATTGTGTTTCTTGGTTTTGAGATTAACACACCTGCTTTTAGAATTGTAAATAATAGGGACTAAAACTCATAAAATTCTACTAAACTGGTGTGGTTATTCATGACTGCAAGGTCAGGGTGGTGTCTTGAGTTGATTAATGTCTTTGACTAAGGTGAAATGCATTGTTGTAATAAATATTGATGACATTATTGGCGTATTGATTGACATATTGATGAGCTATCTCGTCCTAAGGTGTCACTCAACTGGGTCAAAAGATTCATTGGCCTAAAACGAGTCCCAATGTGTAATAAATTATCATAGAGGGACGCGTTAGCAATAATAAAGCACACACATGTTGCAGGTACAATGTACATTTTTCAAAGATGTTTCTATATTTATTGCCATATTATTATTATTCAAATAAATATAATTTTGCTTTATTGCACTCATATAATTGGAGACGAAAAACAAAGAAACTAAATATGGTAGTGAAGTATGAGTATAAAGCTCCTCCTTTGAAGGTAACCTTTGAAGGTAACCTCTACTCATTAGGTCACAAAACTGTTCATTTTGAATTCCACTCCAGCATATTAAAATCGAAGGTTAAAATGCCATTATTTGTCTTCCAAATATGTTCTCTTTGCAAGGTTGGAAATCAGGGTGGCATTGTGGTTAACACTGTTCTTAGCAGTACTTTATTTATAAAATAAGAAGTGACGGTGCCCAAAACGCCGCTCAGACACCAGCGCCTGATGCTTTAAATTATCAGAGAGTGAATAGCAAGGGTCCCAAATCCACCTCAGGCCTCTTTAATTCGCTGCCAGGCACTCCCTGCCCTGTTAGCTCACTCTTACAAATGTATTCCTTGATGACAGATTTTTTGTATTTCTTTTCCTCTGCATATTTGCTTGTGTGTGTTTTTCACTCTGTCTTTGGGAAATGTCTGATGTGGAGAAATAAGTGCAGGTCCCCAAGAATACCTGTCCCCCACCAGCAACCTTATGCTCAAATCAAGCACTGGTCCTTAGTGAGAAATAGGGGCCATTTCTGCATGTTTTGATGTAGTGGAAGGGCTGGGAGATGGTACTTAAAAAAACTGTTTAAATGTACTGTAGTCTGTCTTAACATGGCAGTTATTTCTCTATATGCAGTAATAATAATGTACAACTAATTTAGGCACCCCTAGAATGTTTTTGCTACCTAAAGTTTATATTTTAAATGAAAAAATACCAGACTTTTACGATGTTCCTAATTTACCTGTCTTGGCATGAAGATATCGTCCAGGTTGGTAAAACAATAGTCAGGATGAAACCCTAGGTAAAGTAAGGCACTATGGAAAAAATAGAAATAAATAATCGGAGTTCCAATTGTGAAATTTGGATGCTGGACATAAATATAAGAAATTAATGATTTTAAGCACTCTAAGGAGGAACAGTCTTGTTAGTGAAAATTATGAGCATTGCCTGCAGACAAAGGTTGCCACCTTTCTTAGAAAAAACATACCACGGACTTGTTTATGTTTTGCTGTACAGAAAGTGCAAACATGCTAGTAGGTAAAAATAATTTGTATAAAATTCTCAATACTCCTTTTTACCATGGCAATTATCCTTCTGTTCATTTAAATAATAATTTGAAGATTACCTAGACATCTCTTAAACACTTTTGAAGTATTTTTTTCATTAGTTTGCTGTTTAAGATACAGATTTCAAAATATAAAAAATTGACGATTTTTCTGTTTGTTTCCACTTTTATAAATGGCAGGGACATAAAAATACAGTCCAGGCAAATAAAAAAAAAATGCACGAGTGGTAACCCTACCGTCCACACTTTTCATCCCTCATCTGCTCAGCTTTTCTCACATAAAACAAAAATAATGTGAATATGCCCTTGGAGTTGTGAACAATCTTTCTCAAATGATCAGAAACAATTTCATCTTGTTAGTACTTATGAAGTAATCAGATACTCATTTTCTAATCATCTTCAAGTCATCAGAAACACTCATTAGATTGGTAATCAGATAGTCATTTTTAAGTCATCCTGAAGTCATCCTGAACAATCCTTTTTTGTGAAGTAATCACATGCTCATTTTCAAGTCATCATCAAATCATCATGGTACAGTTTCTCAGCTTTGCTGATGACTTCAAGATCGTGAAGATGTCTGATGATGAGAAAATGACTTCTACAGTAGTTGGGTGATCATCCAATGACTCTGGGATGGCTTCTAAAGTATTCCTGTTTGACTTGGGATACTTGCAATCAGTTTTAGACAATGTGAATGAAGCAAAGTGGCTTCTTTTAGTGCCTAAGTCTTATTAGATTTGTCTACAGCATCCAGTACAATAAACCACCAAAGCCGTAATCTTCCATTTGTAGTAACATTAAATAAAAGAGGACTTAGAACCCATAATTTCTAATGAGGAGGTGACAGATATTCTCACTGTTACTGTACATGTATAAATCGTACATACATTATCACCTGTGGAGTCCAACAAAGTTTGTCACCATCTAAACTGCTTTACAACTACAGATTTGATGGCCAATTCCCTTTCCTTTTATTAAGTGTCTGCAGTAATAATGTGGTCACTTTACAAAAGAAAAGGGGCTGTATCACTTAAACAGTTTTGTATCAAGAGAATGTTTGCTTGTCAATGGTAAAAGCTTTCAGCTGCATTGTAATGTGTTGTGCTATATGGTATTTGTCGAAATACCACTGGAAGCAATGCAAAATATTTATTTCACACAATAGCGTGCTAATATCAAGCACTACACATTTTATTACTGACAAATTACAAGTATTTCTTTAGTCTTTTATATTTTTAACTAGCGATCTCACTAAATCTTACCTCTCTAAATCATTACTTATCACCCCACTTCCTGCATATTAAATAACCCTCTTTTTCTCAGCCTTCTCTTGCTGCTTTTCCACATTTTGTTTGCCGCCATTTTTACTTTACTCTGTCGTTTCTTTTCCCTCCCGCCAAATTGGTAGGCGGTCTAGTTGTCGGCATCTACTTTTAGATGCTCAACATAAACAGCACTACCTACCGGTCGCGAAAAGATATGTTATTGCTCCTGTTGAAAGCCATAAAGTTTATTTACTGACGATACATGTTGTGTCAGAAGTTGCTCATTTGACACCTCGTTATTTAACTGTTTTGCTGTTGTCACACTGTTTTTCTCCTTACTGCCAGTACCCGTGTTCAGAGGTACACAGCAGTATTTCTTTAGTCTTTTATATTTTTAACTAGCGATCTCACTAAATCTTACCTCTCTAAATCGTTACTTATTACCCCACCGCATGCATATTAGATAACCCTCTTTTCTCAGCCTTCTCTTGCTCTTTTTCCACATTTGTTTTGCTGCCATTTTTACTTTACTCGGTCGTTTCTTTTCCTGCCCGCCATATTGGTAGGCTTTCTAGTTGTCGGCATCTACTTTTAGATGCTCAATATAAACGGCCCTAGGTGGCGCGCCAAAGCAGCACCTTAGGCAAGCCTGTCTTTGCCCGGCCGTGCCCGGCAGAGACCAGATGCCAGACATACTGCTTGTGGTGACTTCAAAAGGTTAGTTTATTCACGCCAACAGTCGTTGGCCTATAACAGTCTTTATCTGGACACAGTCCACTCTGTTTTCACTCCTGATTCTGCGAACTGGGCATGTCATAACTGCACTTGGACCCTTCTCTCTGATCTGCTACCCTCCTCAATTAACACCAGTGAACATTTGGGTACATTTATCCTGGTTAACTGCCGCTCTTTATACGCACACAGTTTACATATTTTTTCATTACTAGAAGAATGCCTTCCAGATTTCCTGTTTTTGACGGAAACTTGGCCTAATGAAGACTCTTCCTCTGAAGTGGTAATGTACTTACCTCGGGATTATTCAATTATCCGTCTAGATAGACCCCATCTGAGGGGTGGAGGTATTGCCATTATCCACAAGAATTCCATCAGATGTTCTACTAGCCCACTAGACATCCCCAAATGTGAAAGTCTGTTTTTTTCTTTAACCCTCAATGCTACATTCACTTTCTCTGGAATACTCATCTACTGCCCTTCTGAACCTTATGGGAGCTTTTTACAGGCCTTGCCAGACTTTGTAGCTGGTATTTCTTGTAAAACCTCCAATTTCACCTTACTTGGAGATTTCAATATTCACGCAGATGACGTACATGATTCCTCTACCAAATCCCTACTCTCCAACTTGGCTTCATTAGATCTGACTCAGCTCCCTACAGGACCCACCCATATCTAAGGCCACACCATTGACTTAGTCTTCAGCAAACTCTCAATTTTTTTTTTCCACACGCCTCTTCCTCTGATATGGACAGATCATTATTTACTGTCATTCACACTACCTTGTGGATCTCCCTCTCCCCACCAACCTCCCATAAAGTCAACTTCCCATCAATGGTCAAAACTGGACCCCAGAGACTGGCAGGACACTCTTCGTCTTTCACTTTCCAACCACAATGAGTCTAGCACCAGCCTTATAGAAAACTTCAATAATTGGATCTCTACCTCTTTAGATATTCTCCTTCCAGCTAAGATGGTTGTTAGAAGGACTAAACATAAGTCCAAACCCTGGTTTAATCTCAATTTTCTGAACAAAAAAAGGAGTGTAAGAAGTTTGAAAGAAGGTGGAGAAGAGATTACAGCATCGCTTTGAAAAAACAATATAGGGAAGCTATCAGAGCCTTCCATGATGGAATTCAATCTGCTCAAGCTATATTTTATAGTTCCAGAACAGAACAATCTGCAAATTCCCACATGTTCACAGTAATAACTTGGCAGACTTCTTTCAAAAGAAGATCACTGACATCTGTTCTTCCTTCCCTGTCACTTCCGGTCAAGAAAAAGATCGATACCTGCACAAAGATTCTCAAGTCCCAACGGTCTCGCTCTCAGTTTTTCAGCCTATGACTGAGGCTCTTGTCACCAACTACTTGCATAGTTCAAAATGGGGATCTTCCCTAGACCCCGCTCCATCTTATATTGTAGCGTTGGCCTCCAATATAATCTCTCCTATATTGAAAAATATTCTAAATCATTTCTTAACCTCTTGCTCTATACCTCAGACTCTGAAAGATGCTGTTGTTAAACCTTTATTGAAAAAACCTAAACTCAACCCCATGCAGCTTAGCAACTATAGACCTATTGCTCTTCTCCCTATCCTGTCTAAGATAATGGAAAAGCATGTCAATAACCAGCTAACATGCTTCCTTGAAGATCATGAACTCCTGCACTCCTCTCAAATGGGATATAGACCTCAGCACAGCACAGATTCAGCCTCACAAATGGTCATGGAATATGCCCACAACTGGTAGACTGCGGTGGACATGCAGCTATCATCTTATTAGATCTCAGTGCCGCATTTGTCACTGTTGATCACAACATTCTTCTTCAAAGACTCTCTGCTATAGGAATGGAAGGTACTGTATTAAGTTGGTTTTCTTCATTTCTGAAAGATAGAACGTTTGAAGTTCTAGACCATTCGTTCTTGTCCAATACGTGTTTTCTCACTTGTGGTGTTCCCTAGGGCTCTTCGTTGAGCCCCACTCTTTTTAATGTTTATCTCTCTCCTCTGGCCAAAATTGTGGAACCCAATGGCCTCTCTTTGGTTTCATATGCTGATGATACTCAGCTAGTAGTGCCTCTCTCAAATGCTGAAAATACCTCCCAGTTGAATCTCTCATCCTGCTTGGCGGATGTAGCTAAATGGATGACTGAGTCTAAACTTAAACTCAATGATGAAAAGTCGGAAGTAATGATCGTGGGCAATTGTGCCCTCTTCAACTCTCCGGCATAATTCCTGGAGGACTTCAAAAATCTTCCGCCCCCTAAAGACAATATAAAGAGCCTAGGCTTTTGGCTAGACCCCACCTCACAATGGACCATCAATCCAAAAAGCTTGCTTCATCCTGCTTTGGCCTATTAAGAACTATGAGGAAAATTCTCAATCTCTTACCTTTTCTTGCCAGAAGACTTCTTATTCAGGCTTTAATACTGTCTTGCCTAGATTATGGCAATTCCCTTTTTCTTAGTTCCCCTGGCTACGCGATAAGGAGACTGTAGGTTGAGCAAAGCGCAGCCGCACGTTTACTCAAGAATACACCTAGATATATATCGGCTGAACCTGCTTTAGCCTCCCTTCACTGGCTCCCCATAAAGCAGCGGATTAATTTTAAGGCCCTATGTATGACACATAAAGCCCTTCACAACAAGGGTCCCAAATTCCTTAGGCAAAGCATGTCATTCTACATTCCAGCAAGGCCCCTGAGATCCTCTGCTGCCTTGCTGGATCATATTCCACACTTCAAGAAAACTATATTGGGAGGTAACTCCTTCTCTGTCAAAGCCGCACACCTCTGGAACTCCCTCCCCCTGGAACTCCGGCAACAGCATTTAGAACTACCCTTCCATAAGAAATTGAAAACATTTTTATTCTCACAATAGATTTTCCCTTGGGCTTATGCTCTGGGCTTTTACTTACCTTTTTAGCGCTGGGAAGCCTCCGGGTAGCCATGTGCTCTATAAGGGGCATATTTATACTCTGTTTGCGCCAAATGTGTGTCAACTTTTTTTAAGCACATTCGGCCAAACCTTGCCCCATATTTAAACTCTGACGCTCGACCCCGCGGACATTAAAATTCCACTGTGTGCGTCATTTTTTGGATGCGGGAAACTGCCTGCATTAATGATATGCAAGGTAGGCGTTCCCTTCCAAAAAATGACTTTAAGGCCTGTGTGCCTTATTTACACCCCAGTGTCATTTTGACGCACAGAAGGGGGTGGGACTTGAAAAACAATGCACAGCCTGATGTGCGCCGTTTTTTAACGCCTGGGTCAGGGCTGGCGTTAAAGGACCTGTGGGCTCGGAAGTAGTCCAGAGGTGCCCTCCCCTGCCCCCAGGGACACTCCCTGCCACCCCCACCCACCCTTGGAGGACACCCATGGATGGGGGGACCCATCCCAGGTAAGTGCAGGTAAGTTAAGATAAGTATATATATATATTTTTTTAAAGTGGCATGGAGGGCCCAATTTGAGCCCCCCTACATGCCACTGTGCCCAATGTCCATGCCCAGGGTACAGAAGTCCCTTGGGCATGGCCATTGGGCAAGGGGGCATGACTCCTGCCTTTGCTAAGACAGGAGTTATTGCAGTCCAGTTTGAGGCATGATTTTTGCCTCAGACCTGACTTGCACCATTTTTTGATGCACAACCCCCATTTTCCCCTACGCCGGCGCTGCCTGGTCCGCAGCGCCGGCTAACATCATTCCTTAATTAAGGCGCGTTGGAATGGCGTTAGCCGGCAGTAAAAAAAATTACGCACAACTGCGTTGGCGCAGTTGTGCGTCAAAAAGTATAACTATGGCCCTAAATTTCTTAAACTAAACTAAACAATACTGGTGGCAGCTTGTACCCCTTGCACACTTCTGGGTACTTGACACCGATAAACTGAAACACTAGTAATGCAAATCATGTGCGTGACGTGGCTATTTTGCAGAATATTAAATAGTGAATAGAAATGGAATTGCAATGCATACTTTCTCTCCTGCTGAGGTGAAAAGTGAGGACGGAGGTTATCAGAAAAGGCATTCTCTAGAAATATTGAATGATCTCCTAATTTCCACCTCCATTAACCTGCTCCTGCATTAGCACTTTAGTGATAACAGTGTCACAATTCATTGCTTTTTGTGAACATATCAAACACCCTGCATGATGCGAGCAAACACTTTTGGTACCAATTAACATTTTTTACCCTGATGCGTCACCCTGATGCTTTTCACCCTGTTGCGGTTGCTAGCGCAGGTGTACTAATAAAAATTATTAATGAATGTTCATGTATTCTGAATAATGGTTTTGTGTAGAAAATAATAACGTAGAAAAAATAATGCATACATATGAAAATGTGATCACAATGGCCGCCAATGTCCACAAAGGGTACTTATTAATATTCTAATGCTGTGAAATGTTGAATATATGTTTAACTAATGTAGTAATATGTCATATTAAGGGTTATGCATCATATATAAGCTCTATGAATTTTAGGCCTTATCTTAGCGAAGGTCTTGGCCTAATTGCCAGGCGTCATGTCAAAGCTGTATTTCTTAACAATTAATAAATGGCTGTCCTATAGAGTTAAACTGTGATTTTCCATTTGCATTGTTTAAATGTGCTCATAACTGAGAGTTTTCTCATGAGTGCTGACTGCTAGTAGATTCTGTTCTTGCTAATGTAACAGTTTGTGTGTAATGTGTGTGAGACTGACTTTCTCAGGAGGAGAACAATGGAGACACTGACTGGAGTAGAAGCTGCAACAATATTGTTACCTGACAAGCCGGATGATGAGGACATTGCAGGACAACCAATCAACGACGTGAATGGAGTAGTAGTAGAATTCATAGATTTGGAGTTTTCGTATTATTGGACAAAGTGTGAACATGCGATTCATTGATCAATGGGGATTCGGGAAATAGTTCACTTGTTTTGATTTAACGAGACTGCACTGGGAGGAAAGCAGCATTTTAGTTTTTAGCATTCTGCATTTTGTATTTTTGCTTTAAGCATTTGCCATAGGTTCATTACCCATTTTCTTGCGGGCCAAAATGTAAATATTTTCTTGTGCGTCCTGACACAAGATGAGCTTAACTTTTGCTCAAAGACTTTGAGGGTCATTCTGACCCGGGCGGGCGGCGGTCGCCGCCCGCCTGGCGGGAACCGCCAAATGGCCACCCCGTGGTCAAAAGTCAGCGGGGGCCATTCTGACTTTCCCGCTGGGCCGGCGGGCGCCCGCTAAGGGAGCGCCCGCTTGCCCAGCGAGAAAGGGCCTGCAACACAGAAGCCGTCTCCGAATGGAGCCGGCGGTGTTGCAGGTGTGTGACGGGTGCAGTAGCACCCGTCGCGGTTTTCACTGTCTGCTATGCAGACAGTGAAAATCATGCTGGGGCCCTGTTAGGGGGCCCCTGCAATGCCCATGCCAGTGGCATGGGCAGTGCAGGGGCCCCCAGGGGCCCCACGACACCCGTTCCCGCCATCCTGTTCCTGGCTGTAAAAACCGCCAGAAACAGGCTGGCGGGAAGTGGGTCGGAATCCCCTTGGAGGCGCTGCTTGCAGCGCCGCCATGGAGGTTCAGCCCAACCAGGGGAAATCCGGCGGGAAACCGCCGGATCCCCTTTTCTGACCGCGGCTTTACCGGCGCGGTCAGAATGGGCAATGAAGCACCGCCAGCCTGTTGGCGGTGCTTCCGTTGCCCGCGGCCCTGGCGGTCTTGGACCGCCAGGGTCGGAATGAGGGCCTTTGCGTTTCCCGAACTTTGATGCTGAATCCTGATGCTTTGCTGATCGACTGATGTCCTGAGGATGAAGACTGACTCTGCTTGCTGATCCACATTTGAGGATCGGTATTATGAATTAGACTGTTGATTATTATGTCTATTTGCTTTTTCTTTCTAGGTGTCAACCGCACTGTTTGATAGAGCCATAGTTAAAGTGTTTTTTCCTAAATTCGTGTTACTGAATTGTATTGCATGAAGCCCAACATGCTGATGCTAATCTGATGTTAGTTAGGGATCCTCACTAATGAAATTGTGCTAATAGGGAATGATTCTTAATGAATTCCTCTGTTTAACACAAATGTATGTAATCATATCAACGCTGTTGACTTTGCTATTAATTTGCACTGTAACCTTAGAATGTGTTGTAGTTCAAGCTTTGATTAGATTACGTTTTTTCCACCGCTTTGGACAGCCAGTATTGTTTCTGTATGTGTTTCATTTGATATTGAGATTAATTTATACGACCTTAGCACTGTTATTATAGGGAAAGAAATAATCTAATTTTTACTGAAAAGTGTGGTTATTCATGACTGAAAGGTCGTGGTGCGTGACAGTTACCGACTCTATTGATTATTATTGTTATTGATTGTTGTTGATTATTGATATTGTGTCATTGATTATTGATGCGTGTACTGGAGTTATGGTAAGAACATCCTAATTGCGAGTCAAAAGGTTCATCGACCCATTTGCATCCCCTTGTAAGTTTACTTATTAAGGTCAGATGCGCTAACACAGTTTCTCACATTCCTCTGTGGTTTAAAAATTGTGCTCCAAGGCAGCTGTGGTTGACTCTGGTCAAGGGTCAAATCACAGTTTAAAAGAGGCCTGCAACCTCCAGACTTCCATCAGTCTGTCAGATTACAACAACCGTTACTCAAAAGATATGATTAGCTAACATGTGATACATGTCCTTTCAGTTCTGGGGGCGTGGTCTGGGCACTGAACAAGATGGCTGCAGCTCTGTAGAGTTCCGGTGGCTTTAGCATTTTCTTCGAAGAACAGGATAGAAGAACTTGTCCCCAACATCCCTCCTTCGCCACATGTTCTATAGAAAGTTGGCCGCACCAGAGATATGTAAATACAGTCTCTCTGCATGTAGTCTGACATGACGTACTCATTCCTTTAGGACACGTGCTTTGGAGGCCTCAACGTGTCTGAAGTAATTACCTCACCAGCAACATTCTCTGCATTCCTGCGTTGTTCAACCAATATTTTAGACAGATGCTGCTTCGTGTCCCCTACCAATGACCTATTTTTAAAAAACTATATACAGCTTAATGGGAACTCCACGGGCTGCTTTTCCCACATAAGGTCATTTTATTCTTCACATGGCAAGCTACTTTTTTTAGCGGCCAGATTATTATTACTTGAATCATTTTCATGTAAATGTGCTACTGCATGCCAAAGTAGTTTCTACTATTTGGATTTGGACAGTGATACTGTAATTGGGGATTATGTTGGAAATAATCCTATTAATTTTCGGAAATATATGAAAAAACGTTGCCTATGTACACTGACTCATGAGTACTATTATTTTTCATGTTATAATGAGTGCCTCTTGTATTTTATGTTTGCATGCCAAAGTAGCACCATACTTTGAGCTCTTGCAATATGTTACACAGTTCTCATTCTCCACTGTCCATTTATTAGTAATACTGAATCAGTGGTGTACTATGGGAATTTTATGAGGTACTGCTTTCTCGCTGATCTTCCCATTGACTTTCAGTACTTTATATAGTTCACTTGTCTTCATGCTGTTAATGACTTTATTTTACACAATTGAGCCTGAATATATTTATGGGGAAGCCACAAAAGGGGCACAAATGCCTCCTCTCCCTCATCTATCCAAAGAGCCCATTGCCTTATCCCGCGCCTATCTCCAGGTAACAACACACGCCCCAGAGGAATCATCATCCTTTTTTTGCAATTTCCAGAGTTAATACACTTGCTCTCTGTTGCTAAGAAGACTAAAGGCCATATATAACATGTATTTTTACAATTTTTAGGAAAGGGGGTGTCAAGGGCATCCCTTCCTAATACCGAATCGCAGCTGAATGTAGGAATGTTTTGTGACCAAAATGCAGTCACAAAACATTCATGTTTTACCACCTACTTCAGGTAGGTAGTAACCCATTCACAAATGGGGCGGGGCCACAAGGGACCCAATCCCCTATGTGAATGCGTGCAAATTTTTTTTTCAAGAGCAGGCAGTGGTCTCACAAGCCACAGTCCTTTCTTAAAAAATGAAGAGAAAACTTTTCATTTATCTTTTTTAAACGCATCCCTTTTTCCTTTTTAGGAAAACGGGCTGCATTTAAAAAAAATAACATTGCTTTATTTTAAAGCAATCACAAACATGATGGTCTGCTGAGCTCGGTAGGCTACCATCCCTGTGATTTTAGCCTTTCCTAATGAACTGCAAATTGCGATCTACCTCATGAATATTAATGAAGTAGGTTGATTTGTGAGCCATTAGGAAACGCTAAATGAAACTCCTGGAATTTCATACATTCAAATAGCAATTACCTAATTGCGATTCACAGAAAATTACAATTAGGTTATCGCTATTAAGTATAATGATATATCTGGCCCCAAATCTTTACAGTGGTCAGGTCACAAATTTTCTTTACACAGGATGTACCCCCGGCTACTGACTTGCAATCCTTCATCAACCACCATAAAACAGACCCCATGGATTTTGGGGCATCTTCTGTTACATGACTTTTCTCACTCTTAAAATTTCTGTACTTAGATAAGATTTACAGCAGTCACTGTGCATCACTGTTCTTTAATGTTCTTTAATTGTTATATTCTCCCTTAGTCATCTTTTGCATAATTGATAATGTTTGATGCAATTTAATAACTATTTTCCATCTCTCTCCTTTTCCCTGTTCCAGTGTAACCTCATTGTGGACCCCTTGTGTAATTTTCCCCCTCTCGTGTGTTCACATTATCTTATATGTCCTCCTTCTTGTATCCCATGGCAGGTGTGATTCTTCTCCTTTAGACATTTTACCCTAATTAGAGTTGTGTAATAGTCATCATATATATTTGCTATATATATATATTAATGTATTTATTTGTTTTGGACTGTTCCTACATTTCCTTTTTATTTCCTTGTTGCCCATATGCCGTTGATGATGTGCCTTTCTTCTCGGGTGTTCTGCTACCCATTTCCCTATAGGAAATCTTTTTTGTCTTGTCTTTCTACCTCTCCTGCAGCTGCGGATCTTGGTCCTTACAATTCCATATTTATGCATACTCCAGTTTTGGAAGGCTGTGTACCTTCTCTGCTCTCTCTGTTCTCTATTATCTTTCTCTTTTTCTATTCCATCTTTTCTCAAAGATATGCTTTGCTTTGTGTATTTACCTAATTGACAGCTGTATATTTTGTTCTCATTCAAAGCAAATTAGAACAGTTACTTGGAATTGAAATAGGTTTAAAAACAAAGTTAAAAATCAGCAGGTCTTATCTCATCTTGCTCGCTTCAGAGGCCATATTGCATTGTTACAGGAAACTCCTCTCAGTGACTTAGAATCAGCTAAACTAAAGAAACAATGGGTCAGCAGTGTTTTTGTAACCCCTTCCCAGACCTATAAGAATGGAGTCATAATACTTTGCCACAAATTTTTACAACCCATCATACACTCACAGCACCATGACTCAGAGGGAAAATGGCTGATAGTTACACTCACAATTGAAAACATTAAGCTCTCAATACTCAATTTCAATGGCCCCACACACCTAAGCTCCACTTTCTGGAAAAACATTTCACATACCTTCTAAGAACAAGCCTCTGACAACTTACAACTGACAACTTAATCATGTGATCCCTTTTTAGATAAACGTTCTAATTACTGCTTTGGTCCTCATGCTTTACAAAAGGCTTATCCCTTATTCCCTAACACTCACTCCATGATTTATGGCAATTATATAGGCGGTCATTCCAACTTTGGTGGGCGGCGGTAGCCGCCCGCCAGCCGGGAACCGCCAATCGGCCGCCATGCGGCGAAAAGACCGCTGCCGGCATTCCAACTTTCCCGCTGGGCCGGCGGGAATGAGGCCGCAACACAGAAGCCGGCTCCGAATGGAGCCGGCGGTGTTGCGGCCGTGCGATGGGTGCAGTTGCACCTGTCGCGCTTTTCACTGTCTGCTAGGCCCCAGGACACCCCTTACAGCCAGCCTCTTCCTGGCGGTAAGGGGGTCAGAATCCCCAGGGCAGCGCTGCTTGCAGCGCTGCCCTGGTGGATTCGCCCAGCCGGGGCAAAAACGGCGGGAAACTGCCGGCCCCAGTTTTCCGACCGCGGCTTTACCGCCGCGGTCAGAATGGGCTTGGAAGCACTGCCAGCCTGTTGGCGGTGCTTCCGTCATTCTGCGCCCTGGCGGTCCAAGACCGCCAGGGTCAGAATGACCCCCATAATCCCGATTTACTAAAACATTAATTTTACTCGTCTTTTACTCATCGTCACACCAGTCTCAATCACAACTGGATTATATTTTTCTGAGCAAAAGTTTAATGCAGCATGTAATCAATTCAGACATAGGATCTATACTAATCTCAGATCACGCTCCATGGTTAACTGATCTTGAGATCCTTTCTAGCAAACCTAATAAATCCTCTTGGAGATTCAATAATTTGATACTGTGTGACACTCTTTTTCTCAAATAATTTAATGATTTCATCCATTACTTCCAATTCAGACAAGAATAATCAGTAATTAAATCCATCACTGCACATAATGCAGGACAGCTGTTCAGAGAGTTGGATATTGTAGCATGTTTCGTCTCTTACTATAAAGATTTATATTTCCCGTAAAATACACCCTCAGAGTGTCTTGCCACATATTTCTCGAATCTTAAACCAAAAACTACACCATCCCTAGATCCTTAGATCTCTCTGTTCTGTAACCACTTCAAATGGAAGAAAAAAAATCAGCCACTCAATCTCTTCCAAAAGGTAAAGCTCTTAACCCCGATGACTTCTCAATAGATGACCCAGATGGCTTTCACATACTTCATCAGTTCCAATTGTGCATCTGGCTCCTTTTCGGAGGCTACCATTTACTTAATTCCCAAGAAAGATGGTAATTAGACTCAATGTAAAAACTATATACCCATTTCCTTGATGAACACGGATTGCAAAATTTTGCAAAAGCTTTAGCCCTGCGTCTACTTCCCTTTATGCTCAAATCTTATTGATGTCCATCAATCAGGCTTTATTTCCAACAGAATTGTAGCAGCCTCCTAAATATTATTAATAAAGACCACAAGCCTTTGATAGGGTAACTGGACTTTCTTATTGAAAGCCTTGCAATGGCATGGTATTGGGTCAAACTTTATTCAACTCATCTTGTTGCTTTATTCTTCCCCTCAACCTTTGGAGCTTGTCAATGGTGTAAAATCTTTTTATTTCCCTCTACAAAGAGGAACACATCAAGGATGCCCTTTATCACCTTTACTATTTGTTTGAGCACTAGAACAGCTTTTTCACCAATTAAGAACTTCTACAAATTTTACCAGCTGCAAAGTCCACAATACTCATATCAAATTCATGGCCTATTCAAATAATATTTTTCTCTTTATGTCCCACCCTGAAAGAGCTTTTCCTGCTTTCCTTCATTAACTTTCTCTCTACTCTGCAGCATCAGGATATGAATTAAACATGGATAAAACAGTTGTTTTACCCTTAATTAAATACTGCTCTGAAGATATATATGAATAAGCAGGGCTCTCCTCAAACCCTACCAAGATTAAATGCTTAGGTGTATGATATAGGAAGACTCTTAGAGATACAGTTAAAACTAACACAGAAATCCTAACAGACAGTCTATCAATTCAGAAATGGTCTCTGTTATACATTTTCTGGTGGGGTCGTCTAGACACCATCAAAATGATATTACTCCTTATAGTCAATTGTTACCTTATGATGCTACCTATTCATTTATCTAAGAATGTTTTCATCGCAATTCAAAAAATTCTTCCCAAGTTTCTCTGGCATGGTAAACCTCAACTCGCGTTATGTAGGCTAAAGCTTCCAAAATCTAGTGGGAGTGTCAATTTTCCTGATCTGGTCAATTATCACAAATCTTATGGCATCAAGCAACTCCAACCTAAGCTGTCATCATCAACCAACACACCTCTGAAACTATGGTGTCATTGGAACAAGCCATAATAGCACCTGTTTAACACAATCATATTCTTTTTTATTCAACCCTCCTAAATGTTAGCTTCTTAGCACAATTTCTCATGTGTGTACCCTTTTCAAACCGTGTAATGTTCTCCCATTGATCAATTCCTAGAGTCCTATTTGGTATAATACATTTAAAAAAAAGAGGAAGAACTTTATTCTGGAAGACATGGCTTAACAAAGGTTTTTTATGTATTTCCCAACCCTATAATGCAGGTTCTCCTATTCCTTTTCCCGACCTATTTCCATTTTTTCTATTTTCTATTTTTTCTAAATCCTCATATGCACCCCCAATACCATTAACTTTTGAATCTGATTCACAAAGCCTTTTTGCAACATTTCCATTCTGATATATCTCATTCAGGCTCCCCTTCTCACCCTATCGCCAAGATGATTCATTGTAAAGCAGCCCACATCTGTAAGATTTTATCCACATCTGACCTCAACAGAACCGAAACACATGTTCAGACATTATGAAAAAGTGGCTTTGGTACTTCTTGGCCTATTGATACATGGGATAAAATTTGGAAGAAAATTCATTCCTCTGCCCATACTGGTAGACTAACGCAAACACTCTACTTTATTCACAACAGACTTTTCTATACTCCTACCCACCTTTTTAAGCTCAAAATTATACAACATGACAATTGCTGGCTCTATCATACTCAATCAGGACAGACTACCATTTGTTTTTTATGTCCAACTCTGTCTACATTTTGGCTCTCAATATGGCAACACCTTATTGGTATTATTGAAATGCACATACCTTTTACACATAGTCTACTTTTCTTAGGTAGTGCTCATGCCTTGTGGAGTTTGAATAAGACACTTGGTAAACTACTTGACCTACTGCTGTCTATTGCTATCTCTGTTATCGCCTCCAATTGGAAATCTGACAAAATTAATCTTCTTACATGGTGGAATCTAGTTTGCTATCACCATAGACTACAACGCTGTAAGATCGATTCATTACCGTTATCTATCAAACGTACCCAGTTTTCGATGCCACTTACTACTTACTCATCATGTTGTGCTAAGAATCAGGTACCTATGACTATCTGATTGTATACCCCCTTTAACAGACATTTCCTACAAGTCTATATGATACTGTTTATTGCATAGTTTATCTCTTATAAATTGTTGTTGAATTTGCTATCCAATGTATATTGCTTTCACCTTCCATTCCCTCAAGGACAAATGCAATGACCTATCTTTCTATTTATTCTCCCCTTCTTACTTTCTTTCTTCTCCATTCTATCCCTCTTATCCTAAAAATGCGATCTTTCAATTTACATTGCAATTTCAAGGTGCTCTTCTCTTAGGTATGGTGCTTTAGTTTTACTATATTTTCTGTTTTACTGTATTACTGTATTACCTTAAACTGATATTGCAATGTTCATAGATATATGTTCTCTTAAACTCCATAAAATGTATTTATAAAAGAATATCCTTTCCAGTTTTTACATGCAGTTTGTGCTTACCTATTAGTAGCAAGGAGGGTTATCTTATTAAACATCATGCATGAGTACACACAGCAAGGGATGTTTATCCACATACACCTTAGACACCGCTGAAATGGACCCCCTTTTGTTTATGATCATTCATTTGGATTTCTCTAATTGGAAATTGAGAACATCCATACAATTTGCAGAAGTCGATAAAGACCCAGTTCTGTACGCCAGTTGTCCTAAGTTTTCAAGAAAGACTTGAAAAATGTGTGATTAGTTAGTGACCCTGACTCTCTGATATCATCTCCAGCTGTGAAAGACCAGGAATTCTCCATGGAGCCTAGCAATCTTCCAACCAAGCCAATTGAGACCCCTTCTCTAGGAGTTGATGAGGAGTATCGAAATAGTCCCAGAGAAGTTACAGAGTTCAAGGAAGAAGGATTCCAGAACTATTAGAAGGTTCTAGAAGGACTGGAGACCATTTCATACGCCACAGAGGTATGAGCCACCCTTTTTTCTGAATTAAGTCAGAAACATATAAACATTATTAATCGAGAGGAAACATCATTTAAGGGACTGCTTCAGTTTCCAGTTATACTGTTTGTGACTGCTGCTTCGGGGTCTAGATTGCAGATATGGAACTAAAAAACTTGAGCATTCATCTATGAAGTAAAACGTTTTACAATGCAGAACCAACCAGTGGTTGACCGTGCCTTGGAATCCTCTGGGTCCAGATGTCAACTGCTGCATTTTAACTGGTGAGAACTTTTCCAGTTTGCCATGATCTTCCTCATACACAGCAGGTACTTTACCTTTAGCAAGATCTAGTGTTCCAACCAGAAGTGCCAGGAAGCATGGATTGTGTTCACAAGCAGTATACTTCTCGAGTCTTCTAAATGAAAGACTTAATGCAGCACAGACAACTGGTTGTTTGAAGATAGAAGCTGCATTGGAACTTGGCAGCTCCCCAAGTTTTAATTGGTCAGCTGTACCAGAAAATCCTTGTCAAAACAAAATTTTTTCTAAAAAATCATATGGTCAAAGATGAACTGTTTTCCCAGTTTGCAGCCAAATAGATTTGCTGGCATTGAACTGCATCACTGGGTCCATAATAAGACCTTAAATGGCATGCCCAAAGCACACACCAAGCTACTTCTAAAGTTCTGCGGTATCCTCCAAGAATGAAATCACCTTTGCTACATAAGGCCCTTCTGTTGTATACTATCTTCAACTATTTCAATCCTTATACTCTACAGGGTCTGTGAAAAACTTCAGGAATAAAGTTAAGAATCACCCATAGTTTGAGCCCGCTCACACCAAGACACTGTTCCTTTCTGGAAAGCTGCATAAATCTCACTCTTAATGTTAGAGAAATTCTGGGGAGAGATGTTAAATATTATGCACAAGGTCAAGTTAGAACATAAAGTTCCGACTCAGTGATGGTGCATACTTTGTCCAGTTATTGAGGAAACCTAGATCCTGAAGAAGTGAACTATTGTGTTGACTTGAGAGAAAAACATCTACTTGACCTAAGTCCTAAGCCATGAAAATCTTGTAGTTTGGGTAGATGATTATGTGGTTGTTGAGCACTTGCAATAATTCCACGATGAAGCTTTAGCAGCTTTGTGATGCACCTTGAACATGAGAAACTGAAGGGCAGATTAAAGAATTTCCATGTCCGATTGACCCACACAAATTGCAGAAATGTGTTATGAGTGCTCTTTTTCAGCACTCTGTTGCTCCCTTGCTAGGTTAGATCTTTATAAATACCAATTCATAAATTTTCTTTAGAAAGTGGGTAAATAGGAACACGACATAAACATATTACAGCCCAACAGGGCCAATTTGTCTGTAGGAAGTAGGCTATCATACAAAACAAGGACATCTTCTAAATGAAATGTATTCCTTGAACTGGTGTAGCTAATGACAGGCTAAAGCTCTAGGCTCATACACCCCTGATAGATGCCTACCTCTATATACTTTTCCACTCAAAAACCTTCTCCAACTCCCTGTCTACTGTCTGCCATTACCCTGTTGAGAAAAGGATGGTAAGAGAATGGGAGAGCTGAACCAGAGATCCAACGACCTTAGGGGCATATTTATACTCTGCTTGCGCAAATCCGGTGCAAACTTAACTCCATATTTATACTTTGCCGCTAGACCCATCTAGCGCCAAATTTATGGAGTTTGAGTCATTTTTTATTACGTGGAAACCTACCTTGTGTTAATGAGATGCAAGGTAGGCATTCCAGGGCAAAATATTACTCTAAGGCCTTTGCGCCTTAGAGGGGGAGGGCCTTAAAAAATGACTCTAAACCAATTTAGAGTAATTTTTTAATGCCTGGGTCAGGGCAGGCATTAAGGGGCCTGTGGGCTCATTTCCATGGTCTCCGACAATAGAAGCAGTCCACAGGTGCCCTTCCCTGCCCCCAGGGACACCCCCTACCACCCTCGCCCACCCCTGGAGGACACCCATGGATGGGGGGACCCATCTAGAGTAAGTAGAGGTAAGTATTTTTTATTTTTTTAAAGTGGCATAGGGGGGACTTACTTGGGCCCCCCTACATGCCATTGTGCCCAATGGCCATGCTCAGGGGACAGAAGTCCCCTGGGCATGACTATTGGGCAGGGGGGCATGACTCCTGTCTTTGCTAAGACAGGAGTCGTTTCCATGGGGGTTGTGCATTAAAAAATGATGCTTGTCAAGTTTGAGTCAATATTTTTTACTCTAACCTGACTTGCACCATTCTTTGACCCACAACCCCCATTCTTCCCTACGCTTCCGCTGCCCGGTTAGAGTCACTTATTTTGACACTAACTGGGCTGCAGCGCCAGCTAACGTCATTCCATAAATAAGACGCCCGGCTGGTGCATTAGAATGGCGTTAGCCGGCGGTAAACTTTTTGACGCAAATCTGCGCTAGCGCTGATTTGCGTCAAAAAGTATTAATATGGGCCTTAATTTGTAAACATCTGATCAATTTCAGTATCCATGCATCATATGAAATAGAGAAACTGTTATTGTGGAAGAGTACAACACAGACTACCACAGAAGGTTGTGGAGGAGTAGAGTATTCCACCTGAGATGCTAGTTTCTGTCATTGCGCATTTTGTGCCCTACACCCACCAGAATGTGTCAACCAGATGTTCATAATCCCATAACCGTAATTTACTCTGCCATGTGGTGGGGCATATTCCTGGAGCATTCTACCAGCAGGTTCAGTATCCTATGATTCACCTGTTATGCATCATACAGGCTGCCTGTTATTGTGGGTTTTATGCATTTGGCCTTCATGCAAGCCCCGACCTCACTTCACAAAGGCTTACTTAATCTACTTTCTATCTACTTTGCAGTGCATCCTTAATTTGTAAATATAATAAGTATAAGGATCCTAAGATTTCCATAGAAGCATATCACTGGTGTTGCCAAACGGTAGGGTTGCCAAATACCAAGACTGTCTAGTCTTGCATTCACCTGTTGCCTTTTTCTTTTACCACACTACACCCTGTCTGTCTTGTGATCTCACTCATGTAGATTATTTTACATCACTCATTTTTCCTACTATTTTCCTATCTTCCTGTTCATCATTTCACTCTTTTCTGTTTTTCTTTCTCTGGTCTAGGTTAAAGTCTAACGATTACAAATAGGACCCTGTGCACAAAATGAGTGTTGGTTACCACTCCCTGCTACCACTGGCACAAACTGAGCACTGCTACATGACCACCCTGGCAGAAGGGGACCACCCCAAGGATCTGCAGCATTAGATATCTTCTAAATAAAACAAAGAGTCATCAGGGGCATCCCAGGCCATAAGTTAGCAGAGGTGGGCTCAGTACTCTATATCTGGTTCCATGTGAAATCAAGACTACATGAAATCTTTTGAAAAAACATCCACTCTAAAATACAGAATGCCAAATCTCAACTTTCCATATATACCTCTTTTCTAAAATGTTTACCAGTGTTAATTCCTAAATTGTGCTAAGTTCACTTTCCACATCATTAAAAGAAAATTATGAATTACTATTCTAACTTCAAATCCAGGTTATTTTAGGCAAGTGCTTGTTAGTGGGATTTGGTGAAGAGGGTAAGTTTAAAGGTAGCTATTTGTGCATGGTAACAATGTATGATCATTTATATTTTGCAGCCCATGGAGGTCATTTAAGGTTTGGTGAAGAGGTAGCTCCCATCCCTCAAATCTATGATTCCACACTTTTGAGAGGTGGGTGTATTCATATGGTTTCTGACAGCAAGGACTCAGTAGATTCTGTCATTTTGACCAGTTGGCCAGTCAACCACAGAGCAGGTGGGTAATAGTGTGTGATGCTCTGCCCTAGCACCACTACTGTTTCCAGGTTGGGACCATCATATAAGACATGGTGGACATAGTAAGAAAAGGAGAGAAATATCTGATTATCAGGAACAATCTTTTCTGCTTTTCAGAGGCCAACCTCCACTGTGGTGCATGACCTATTAAAACTAAAAAACATCCGTACCAAATGAGCTGTAACATCAGGATAGTGCACTCAGCATTCAGCACAACAGGTGTGAATCCCAAAATGTGGCATGTGGCCATTACTGAGTAAGTGTAGAGTTTCAACATTTTCTTAAAAATCCCTGGTGATGGCCATAAGATTTCAGAGTGAAATATCCACAGCATTCCTGATTGACCACTGCTAAATGAGTGAATAGCCCCTTGATTTGTAACACTTCCTCTCAACTTGCAGACTAGTAGGAACCACTTCTCTAAAGGCATAGTCAGTTGAAATGAAAACCAACTTTTCATATATATCTATTTTCTAAAAGGTTACCAGTTTTAATTCCCAAATTGTGCTAAATTCACTTTCCATTTCTTTAAAAAATAATGATAAATTACTATTCTATCTCCAGATGAAGGTTATTTTAGGCAAGTGCTCATTAGAGGGATTTCGTGAAGAGGGTACGTTTAAAGGCAGATATTTGTTCATGGTAACAATGTATGGTCATTTATATTTTGTAGCTCATGGGGGTCATTTAAAGTTTGGAGAAGAGGTAGCTCCCATCCCCCAAATCCATTAATCCACACTTTTGAAAGGTGTGGGGATCATACGGTTTCTGACAGCAAGGACTCAGTAGATTCTGTCATTTTGACCAGTTGGCCAGTCAGCCACAGAGCAGGTGGGTCATAGTGTGTGATGCTTTGCCCTATCACTGCTACTTTTTCCTGCTTGGGACCATCATATACGACATGGTGGACCTAGTAAGAGAAGGAGAGAAATGTCTGATTAACAGGAACAATCTTTTCTGCTTTTCAGAGGCCAACCTTCACTATGGTGCATGACCTATGAAAACCAAAAAACCTCCGTACCAAATGAGCTGTAACATTAAGATGGTACACTCAGCATTCAACCTGACGGGCGTGGATCGCAAAATTTGGCATGTGGCCATTACTGAGCAAGTGGACAGTTTCACTATTTTTTAAACAATCCCTGGTTATGCCCATAAGATTTCAGAGTGGAAAATCAACAGCATTCCTGATTGACCACTGCTAAATGAGTGGATAACCCCTTGATTTATAACTCTTCCTCTCAACTTCCAGACTAGTAGGAACCACCTCTCTGAAGGCATAGTCAGGGGAGATGAAACCAATGAGTGTTTCCAATGTGGCTGAATCGAAAGAGATCTCACTAGAGGGAATCATGCCCTTCTTGACTAGAATGCAGCTATGATGTTTACCTCCCTCTCCTCACTCTTTATTCAGGTTAGCAATTTGATGACTAATGTCACAGAATAGAAAGAGTAGAAAAGACTCCTTAGACCTTTCACTGTTAAGGCATACACAGGCGGTTTCCCTTCCTGCTAAACCACTCTGGCTGCTGCTTGTTATTAGCTGGGGTGGGACTTGGTCCCTCAGCTTACTGTGCATCCAGAGAGGTGGGACTGAAGCACACATGTTATAAAGCAACAATGGTAGCCCTGAGCACAAGTCTCAACAGAGAGTTTTCCTGTCTGCTACACCACTGTGACTGCTACTTGTCATTAGCTGGGGTGGGACTCAGTCCTCCAGCTCACCAAGGGCCCAGAGGTGTGGGCCTTAAACACATGTGCTATAAATTGCCAATGATACCCCACAGCATGGGTCTCAAGAGGCAGTTACCCTGCCTGCTAAACCACTCAGACTGATGCTTTTCAGTAGCTGGGGTGGGACTCAGACCATCAGCTCACCTTGCACACAGAGGGGCTGGGCTGAAACACACATGCAATAAAGCCTCAATGGTAGCCTGCAGCATGAGACACACCCAGGCACGAGCCCGGAGAAGACAGGGCCAAGACAAGCAGCCTTAGCCTATCATCGCCCAGAAGTTCTCCTTGATTCATGGTAGTTATTCCCAAAGAGGCTTGCTGTTAGTGTGCTAAACGGGTCACTCAACTCCCATTTCTTGCCAACCAGCAGAGTAGAGTGGTGTTTCATCCTCCTTGTAAGATGGGAAAAATAAATTACCAGGAGGGGAGGCAGTTCAAACATCTTCCCCAAAGACTGTATGTCAGAAAAGGCAATAGGGGTGGGAAGCACAGAAATGCACTTTCAGAATGCAATACAAGTCCTTCCCTCCACAGTTTGCAACCTGTGTTTTTGGATACCACACCTATAAGCTCTTACTCTAACCTTCTCTTGGTTTCTACTTCTACACCCACCATTTCTTCAAACATCTCTCTCATGACTTATAGCCTCCCAGCTTCTCGAAATTCAAAACCGAAAAGGGCAACTCACTTGAAACTAACAGACAAATCAGTGATGGTCCCTGACATTTCCTACGCAACATAAATACACACATGAGAAGTTTGTTCAGTGTAATATCTTACCCACATTACCCTTACCATCAGAGAGGAAAGCAGACTTGACTCCCCTTCTTGTAGCTCTGATCGAATGGCTATTATTATGCAGTGTTACCTAAAGAAAATTAGGTTTCTCCTAAAAGCATAACCTGCTCCTTTACCCGTCCGTCAAGAACTGGTGGAACAACATCTAGAGGCTTTACAAAAAAATTCTCTGACACCAATGATTGAGAATTATAGAACCTACCACAGAAATAGTGCAACAAAATGATTTAGAATCACAGATAGTTGAAATAAATATTGCTTCCCCCTATTCTTAACCACGCAGTTCTCCAGCACCTGTATATAACAAGGTTGATGCAGTCAATCTGAAGGCAAGGACTTTCAGGCTTATGAGAGGCCACACAGTAGATGAACATGGCAGATTAACCCAGTTGGCCCAACCAATAGGTCGAACCTTCATTGTCCACATCTTCCCCCCAAAAGCATGCCCTAACTAATTGTACTCATATATGTCCTACTTCTCCCGTCCCAGTCCAGTGAGGATTCCTTGGCTCTAAAAAACAAAACCACTTATTGGCTTAGATCTAACATGGGATGAACACAGGATCAATCACAGAAGTCTTGTTCAACACGAGAGTCCCTTGGATAGGCATTTATCCCAAGGACCTGCCAGGGGATTGTGTGCTTATCAACTTCAAGATTCCAGTGATTACTGAGTTATTATTACTGCTCCTAAACAAGATGTCTTCACCATTGAGTCGAATCAATCCTCTTCCTCTAGGATACTTTTACAGGCTGGTATGTTCCCCCAAAAGCCCTGGTCCCAGTTTCCATCCTGGTCAGCAGCTGTACAACATTCCCACCCAGAATTCTTTTAACGTACTTTCATATCTAGATGACCAAGACTGACACTGTAGGAACTCTGAAAGTAGTGCCCCAGGAAAATGGGGCACCAGTTGTTTCTTCTAATTTGGACCCTTCCAATGTGCAAGACACCTCCCCTATAGACTTGGTTTCAGTGGTGCTCATGGGCTACTGCTAGCAAGAACCAGACCTAGAGGGTCCTCCTGGAGGGCAATTGCAGGAAAACACTCCTGTTCTTTTCAACTGAGTACCACGGTAATTACTTACTTTCTAGACTGCACAATTAAAGAGGTCATTTGTTAGTTTTATAGTGGAAGCTACTTAAACACCACCTAGCTGACATCTTGAGTTTCCATTTAGGGAACTATGAGTAATTTGTGGTCCTGAAGAAGCGCCATGGATCTGACTTTTCTGGACCGGTGGACTCAAAACATGTCAACCTCTATTCACTTTTGATTTTTATGACAACCAGGGCCCATTATAGTCCAGGAGTAGTCTATAATGTCTCTGTTCTTGTGGCTTTTTAATCCTGCCAGGAGCGGCACATAGTTAAAAGATTTTGGTAAACCCCTAGATTGTTTGAACCATTCACTAGTTTTTCTCAATGACACTTAACATTGCACATTTAACCCTATATATTTAGGAAACCCTCTCACTTATAGGCTTCACAAAATGGCATTCAATAAAAGATCTCCACCAAAGTGACCCTTCGCGGGGCCCGTAGGACATTGCAGTGCCGGTCCTACGAGGAGCAGCCCTATGATGAAGCATGACACCATTTATCGGGGTGTGTGAGGACACCAAAAATGAAGGCAGTAATTTACCTCTTTTGACCTGCGTGCATGTGCAATTTTCTAAGACTTTCCTGGTTAGAACAGTATTGCCTTCTTTTGTTCATTGATAGTGGCAAAAAAGCCAGGATACTGGACCTTCTTTGGCTGTCAGTCCCACCTCCTTTCATTGAATTTGTTTAAGGTTTTAGTCCCAGGTTTTATTCACCTCACATGCTTTTAGTTAGTGTTTTTAGTAACTTATTATTTGCAATATTGACTCTAAATGTTGAGTGTTTACACACAGCAGAGACATTGGTGCTACGTTGTGTAAGTTAATTTTTTTCATTATTTAAATGAGTTTGCTATTATGGCCTGCACTTTGCACTTTATTAGGCACATTAATATAATAAAAGTCTGAGATCCCAGGTTTCATGACCCATTTTTCTACATTGAGTAAGTTTGAATAGCCACCAATTTTTTTATGTTGTGCAGACTCTTTTACCGCTTTAAAAAATATTTATTTATGGGCAGCACTGTCACTTTACTATAAATGCAACTGATTCCAAAACCGTGAGATCCCTGTTTTTATTTGTTGGCCTACTTCTTGCTTTGCCTGGCTTTTTAATGTCAAAAATATTGTTTCTTATTTTATTGCATTAGCTCTTTACCTCGTACAATATGGAGTCTAATGCTGCTATGCATCACAAGCTTCCAGAGTTTCTAGTGCAGCAATTGATTGCAACATAAACTATGTAAAAATTCAATTTGATTTGTATCGCCCCCAGTGATCTATCTTATGTACTCTAAAAATTATGGCATGTGTAGGTTGTATGACCTTTTGTTGCACTAGGCAAATTTGTGCTGTATTTTAACAATATTGTTTATTTGCCTGAAGGTTTTTATTCCCTTTAATAGTGATGTTGTAAGTGCATCATGCATTGTATGTTTTATGGAATGCAATTTCTGAAATAAACATTTTTTACTACTGCATGCAAACAATATGCGCCCGCCATTGAGGAACAAGAACACCATTGGGGCAGCTCTGCATGGTGTGCAAGTGACAAGAGATCCAGGAATGGATTTCCAAACCTCCTTCATGTGCCTCGAAAGATGACTCAAGAAAGAGTTACTTACTGGTGTAAGGAAAATCCAGTCCACGTGATCTGCCTGCACATTGTCTGATCCAATGATATGCATCATTGCCAGTGAGAATAGATGACATTACAGTCACTAACCCTGCTAATGTACAAACATATCCAAAGATTTGGAGTGAGTGTACCCCAACTGTTGTCTGATCTCACTAACACATGATGATTCTGGATGAGTCCACCCACCTATTGAAGGACTGCAAAGATACTGTTAGTAACTTGCAACAGGAGCCCACATCAAATGGAGCCATGCTGGACGCTACAGTGACTTGAAGGTTTCACAGCAGAACAGGAGAGCATGATAGCGGTAAAGTCATGCTTCAGGACTGAGTAAGAAAATAACCTGAGCTGCAAGACTGGACTAATGAGAAGCAAAGAGTGAGAAAACAAAAAATTGCAGGGATAGTAACAGTGCAAACTCGGCATATCAGAGTATAAAATCTACCAACTGCCATTGCTAGGCAAAGTGTAATACTATATAAATGGTGCTTAAATCTTCTCTGGTCCCCATTGACCCCAAATTCTCAGTTTTCCCTTGCTCTTTCCACCTTGCCAGGGAAGGGATGTTGTGTATTCCCCTGTAGCATCAGTCTCCTAAGCTGCCAGAGGCCCATCAACCATAATCTCCATGGCAAGGCTGAAGTTTAGAAAGCTTGATGAGTCTTTCCTGATATGTGCTGTAATCTTTGGAGAATGCAAGTTCTGTAACTTCTCTGAAGGCTCTGAGAAGTAAGAACTGGCGGCAAAATGGTAAATGTCCACTTGCCCAATTTAGACATGCTGACATTTTGTCATTTTGTACTCTTTGTTCTCACCAGGTAGAACCTGGTGGTGAGGAACAGTAAAAACATTACAATGTTCCCCCTGTCATGGGAGAAGCCTCCGATGGTGAGGAGAGCATTTGTTTTTTTCTTGAAATTTTCTTTTTGAAAAGAAAAAATACTGTATTCTACAGGACTTTTAATGCAGTAAACAGTAAAATGCATTGGCAAGAAACACCGTTCTTGGCGGTCATTTGTAAATTAGGTAGGCGGCTTCTTCACCCTGGGACACAGTGATTTGCTCAGTCCCTAGGATCCATGGACCATTGCCTTGATATAAATCTGGGCCTTAGTCTCTCCACCCTCTACTCTGCTATAAAAGATTTGCTCAAATCTGCCCAGAATCTGGTCCTTCTGAAGACTAAGGGGGTCATCATGACCCCGGCAGTCGGTGATAATGTGGCGGTAGTACCGCCAACAGGCTGGCGGTACATACCGCAACATTATGACATTGGCGGGTTGGCTGCAGCCAACCTGCCAATTTACCGTTCCGACCGCCATGGCGGTAGCAGCTGCCAGGCCAGAGATAAGAATCTCCAGCGCGGCGGCCACTATTGTACCGCCAGAAGCATCATGACCCTGCCTACCGCCATGGTTTTCGTGGAGTTGCTTCCCTGTCACTGGTAGGAGGCACACCCACCCCCCAAACACTCCCCAGATGCCTCCCACACTCCCTCCATCCATGCCCCCTTCCAGTCCCCCACCCCCCATTCATGCACACTCACAGACACGCACCGGGCATACACACACTCACTCACACAGGCATACACACATTCATTCACGCATGCATCCATTCATTCTTGCACACATCCGAACACACATTCATACTGACACGCAGACATGCGTTCACATCACCATTCATGCACGCATTCTCACACATGCATACACACACACAGAAAACACTACACACATTTGCATTCACGCACACACTCACACATTCATGCACACAACAACACACACACACACACAACACCCCCCTGCCCCCTCCTCTGTCAGAAACCAAACTTACCTGCATCCAGGAAGTCTTCCGGCAGCGCCCACCAGCAGAACACCACCAGCCTGTATTAATTTTTCATATACGGGTGGCGGGGGTTTGCTGGTGTGGCGCTGGTGGTGGTAGCAGCGCCACCTAAACAGCATCTGCCAGTATGGCCACAGCCAGATTTCCAGCCTTCTTGTGGCGGAAATCCATCTGTGGTCATAATTTGGCAGACGGATGTAAGCCGCGGCGACGGTCTTTTGGAGGCTGCCACCGCAGCGGTAGGCAGCGTTTACCAGCAACCTTATAATGAGCGCCTAAGTTTTGAGATGGACTCATTTGGCATTTAGAAGATTCAGGATAAACCTATGATGGTCAAGAGAGGAGCAAAATGACCTTCATCACTACTAAAACCTGGGTCTCTAAGAGAGCATGAAGAAACCAATCATCAAAATAAGGCTAGATTGACCTCCCCTGAAGACGCAAAAGTGCTATCACCGGGTTAGCCATCTTTTGGAATACTCCAGGCTCTGGTTTCAGATCAAATCATAAAACATTTGAACTAGCTATGATTACTCTGTACACAAAATTGAGGAGTGTCTGATCATGAGTTGGATTATGAAAATATCTATTCTGAAAATCCTTTTTTGCTAAGAATTTCATTCAAAACTGTCAGAGGGATAATCTTCCAAACAGTGTCCGTCATGAACAGGATTGTTTTATACACTGACTGACAATCGTCAGGTCAGGACCATCCTGAATCACTCACAAACACTATGGAGTAAATTCCAGACCCTAGTTCCAGTAGAGTGAATAAAATGATCACAAGCTTTGCAAGGAAAGACTAAATGGCATATGCCAAAGCTTCGTTCTTTGTCGAACAACATGGTCATGACCTTAGCTTTGTCTGGAGATGGAGAAGATGAAACCTCAATTATATACCCTGTCCAGATCATCTGTAAAACTCAGGTGTCTGATGTAGATTCCTCCTAGGTGATCATTTGGTGACCTCAGCCATGTATGTCCCAGGAGAGACCAGGAAAGTCAGGATAGCCACAGGGGAGGTCACCTCTAAACCTGTAGCCATAGTGCCCCAAGAGAGGGAGGGTATCTTTGACTGGTTTAGGGTGGTAGTCAGTGCTGACCTCCCCCTAGATTGTATCCTTGGCAAGGACCTCCCAGAGGTGAATCTGGACCCAGATGAAGTCGCCCAGGGCGCCAGCCCAATCCAACGTCCTGGGGAGCCAGTCCCTATAGTTAGGAGACAGGGGTCCTCAAGAAAAGCAAATAAGAAAAGGAAGGGTAGGCCACTCTTAAAGAGAGTTCCAGGGAGCCAAAGGCCTTCTGCTTCAGTAGGGGGAGAGCTCAGAGTTGGCACTGGTGAGGCCTCACCTGACCTCAAGGAAGTCCTGAGTAGTCAGGCAGCTGTTCAGCTACAGGATGTTGCCCCTGCACTGACAGAAGGGAGAGTGGAAGGAGGGTGCTTGCCACAAGAGGTGTTAACCCCGACTCTCAACAGCAAGAGGTGTGCCAGGACCCCCAGTAGCCCCTAAAATAGCTCAGTCACATGTCAGTGAGATCTTAAGGTGTGGTTCTGGGTGCTGACACCTGCCAGTAACCTCTGCTGGGTGCTAGCCTTCATGGCAGCACTGCACTTGGCCTGGGAGGCAGACCCCAGGGCAAAAAGAAAAGTAGGCCCCTGACCCTGTTGGTCATGGTGGGGTTGGTCAACTGTTGTGTGACCTCTTTGGGTAAGCTAGGTGTCACCCTAGCAAAGTTAGTGATAGGGGAGGTGGGCAACTCACTACCCAAGATGGCAGAGAGAGAGGAAGAAGACCCACCGAGAGGGAAGTTTCTGTTTAAGATGGGTCCTTTCACTGTTGGGATGGGTTCACTACCTAGAGGGAGTGACCATGATAGGAGGATGTAAAGCAGAGTAGTCCCTGCAAAGAGATATCTAGTTTTCCTCACTGTCTTCCTCGCCTAACAAGACAAGAAGACTCTCCCAGGTTTGGGCTGAGTCTCCTGTGCGTGTGGGCTGGGGGGGCTTGTGTGGGAAAACAGGGCTTATTGCAGAGGCCCCCCTAACTTTTCCCCCCATTTTACACTTTTTGCTGGTGGATTCCTGACACTGATGGTGCCCTGGGTACAACTAACCAGTCCTAGGGCCTGTGCTCAGTCTAAAATGAGAACGCAGATTAGGCTAATTATAATTGACTAAGTCAACCTACCTATAAGTCCCTAGTATATGGTAGGGCATGTAAGGCTAGGGACCCCAGCATAGGTGTGCCCCCATAGGTAAACTTCTGAGGTGCCCAGTGTAATTTTAAAGGCAGGTCTGCCTTGCTGGCTGCTTTTACATTAAAGTTACGTGCAAATTCGACTTTGGAATGAAAAATTGTTCCAAAGTCTTAAACTACCTTATTCTTACATGTAAGTCACTCCTAAGGTGAGCCCTATGTGCCCCTAGGAATGGGTGCCATGTATCTATAAGCAGGGACCTTATGAAAATAGTTTTTATAAGCCCTGATGAGGTAAAACAGCCAAATTTGTGTTCCCTCATTGTAGTGAATGGCCGCCATAGGCTAGAATGGGAAGACTTTGTTTTAATTTTAAAAGTCCCATTAAGTAAAAGATACCTCAAGTTTGGTATCAGATTCATTGTTATAATAATTTCCACAACTTTCAGTTTTTGGATTTTATGTAACTTGATCAGGTAAAGAGTTTTAAACTTTACCTGAAAAGTTGCCAACTTCAGCCCTGCAGTTTTTTTTCTGCTTTTCTCTGATTGGCCAGCCTCTGGAAGCCTGGCCAGGCTGCCTTGATGATGTGTGAAGTGGCCTGACTCAACACAAAGAGATGTGCCTGGGGAAGGAGATCTTCCCTCAGCAGATGGAGAGGCAGGAAGGGGGAGGGCTGCCGAACTGGTCTTCAAAGGCAGGGTAGGACATTTGGAGCAACCCAGCACCTCCCTCACATCCTGCAAATCCAGACAATTAGGTGCCCCCCTGATTAGATTAGGAGAGTGCAGGAGAAGGGTGTGTTTAGGATTTTTAGCCACACCAGTGGGTGGACTCAGCCAGATGTATCCTCCAAAAATCACTTTCAGCCATGATGGATTTTTGAGGAATGTTGCTCCCTGGGATTGATTTTTGCAGGAAGTGGTCACCATAGGGGGAAGGGCCCTGCACCTGATTAGAGAACCAGGACCCCCCTGTTTTTGACCCACAAGCAAGGGTAAAATTGGCAGACCTGCACCCACACCTCAGTTCCCTGCCAGATCCCTACCAGGAAGAACTACAGAAGATGAAGGACTGCCCTGCTGGACACCTGGCCTACACCTAGACACTGTACTCTGGAGGACTGCACCAGCTGCCCACTTGGTCTTCAGCACAAGAAGGACTTTGCCTAGCTTCAACTGGTTCAAGAAGAGACTCCCTGTTTGCTACAGGTGAAAACTTGCTAACCTGTGTCCCCTGCACCAACTCCTGAAGAAACCAACCAGCTGACCACTGTTCAGTGGCCAAAAAGGAGTTTGAGCCAGGTACATTCTGGGAGTTGTAGTCCGCACCCTCAAGGAGCATCTCAGAGCTTCTGGAACCTAGGGGTGAGCTGTGGACCTCAAATGAACCTTAAAGGAACATTTGGAAGAAGATCCAGAAGTTTGGAGAACTTTTGGGAAAAAGCTCCATAAAGGGACCGGCCCTCCGCGGCAACTCTAGCCAGCTTGCCTCAACCGTGACCCGGCCTGACTTGCAGGTTCGTCCCAGTGAAGAAAATCTCTGAAAAAGTGACTAAGTCTGAAGGTAGGAATTTGACCGGGACCTCCCAGGCAGTATATCCGAAGAGGGCTCCAGGGACGTCGGATCAAGATTCAGGTTTGCCCCGGTCAAAGGATTTTCATCTAAAAAAAATTAATAAGTCCGAAGGTAAAAATCTCCACCGAGGGCTACCACGACGCATATCCGAGGAAGAGTTCCAGGAGATCGGATTGGACTGTTAACTTAGTCCCGCTGAATAAAATCTCCAGAAAAACGACTAAGTCCGAAGGTAAACTTTTGACCAAAGCCTCCCTTGAGCTGTGGCCGAGCAGGGCTCCATCACGGTCGGCCTCAAACTTTGACTTTGCCCAGGTCAAGGTGCGACCAGATTAGCGCTATTAGTTTCTAAGTGCTAAAAAGCATTTATTCTTTCAAAATTCATATCTCCGCTTCCCCTTATCCGATTTAAATAGTTTTGGTATTATTTTAAAGATAAAAATATAATCTTTTTTATACCTTGGTGTTGGATTTTTATTGTGTTTATATTTGACAAATTTACTTTTTGTGATTTTTAAATGCTTTACACATGTCTCCTAAGTTAAGCCTTGTCGCTTGTTGCCAAGCTATCAAGGGTTGAGCTGGTTTTAATTTATTGAGACCTAACTGGACCTAAGTGGAGGTAAGTGGCCTATTGCTAAGTGTAGGTACTTACCTGTCCTTACCAATAACCTGTTTTCCAACATGTACCCTGTTGTGATCATCTGTAAAACTCAGGTGTCTGATAAAGATTCCTCCTAGGAGTTTAGAAAATGTTGTTAGCCTGCTCCCACTGGCAAAACGCGACCATTTCTGGCATAATCAGGATCTCTGATGCTTCACCCGAGAGCTCTGTTTTTGTTTTGTAGGATGATGATCAGTGTAACTTTGTGTCTGTATTTATGAGACTGGGATTGTGGCTGCTGTTTCCTAGAAGGCTGATAACATGAAATCTTTTTTCCAGAGCTTAGAGGAAAATGGTTGATATCTGTTTTTGAATGTGGAAATATGCTTCTTTTCTTTAAGTCCTCTATGCTTTTTCTCCTCTCTTCAGTGCCAAAATATTGTGTACCTTTAAAAGGTAGACAGGCAGTCATTTATTTCTGGGCTGAGTATGTATTCTGCTCTTTTGCCAGTAGATTACATTGTGCTACAACCGACATTCCAACGGCCAATGCTAATGCTCTTGAAATGTTGAAAACAACATCTCATTGAAACTCATTTGTGTCAGTTCATGCTTTCTAAAAGGACAGAACATTCTGTTCCACTCTCTGTAGCAATGAATATTTCTTTGAAGTCACATATGAAAGACTGAGCAGTGTCTGCTCCATAAATACCATTCTAGAGGGCAAAATGAGATCCACAGTACAATTCTATCTTGTTGTAAGTTGGATCTCTTAAGACAGCGTCTTCAGAAAATAGATGCACGACCCACCAGGCTTCCCACCAATAAATATATCAGAACCAAATTAGGCAACTTTGTGTCCATATCGAGTTCAGGATACAAGTGAGCTACAAAGCTCAAAACATCATTCTATTTAAGGTTTTGTTAGCTTTGTTAGACAGTATCACTTCTGAAGAGCTTATCAGAAATCTACAGTTATTAAGCAGTCCAGAGACCACAAGCAGCAATCCTAGCCCTTCCCAGGTTTTTCTTCGACAGAGAACTTCGGGGCATATTTATACTCCTTTTGCGCAGAATTTGCGTCATTTTTTTCGAGGCAAATTCGACGCAAAACTAACTCCATATTTATACTTTGGCGTTAGACGCGTCTAGCGCCAAAGTTCATGGAGTTTGCGTCATTTTTTTGCGTGAACACCTTCCTTGCGTTAATGATATGCAAGGTAGGCGTTCCCGTCTAAAAAAATGACTCCCAGGCATGTGCGTGGTATTTATACTCCCGGGCAAAAATGACGCCCGGGAGTGGGCGGGGCAAAAAAAACCGCATTTGCGCCGGATTTTAACGCCTGGGTCAGGGCAGGCGTTAAGGGACCTGTGGGCCCAGAATGAGCCCAGAGGTGCCCTCCCCTGCCCCCAGGGACACCCCCTGCCACCCTTGCCCACCCCAGGAGGACACCCAAGGATGGAGGGACCCACCCCAGGGACATTAAGGTAAGTTCAGGTAAGTATTTTTTTGTGGCATAGGGGGGCCTGAATTGTGCCCCCCTACATGCCACTATGCCCAATGACCATGCCCAGGGGACATAAGTCCCCTGGGCATGGCCATTGGGCAAGGGGGCATGACTCCTGTCTTTGCTAAGACAGGAGTCATGTTAATGGGGGTTGGGTGTCTTAAAAAAATGGCGCAAATCGGGTTAAGGCGATTTTTTTGCCTCAGCATGACTTGCCCCATTTTTGGACGCCCAAACGCCATTTTCACCCACGCCGGCGCTGCCTGGTGTACGTCGTTTTTTTTCACGCACACCAGGCAGCGCCGGCTAACGCCATTCAATAAATACGGCGCCCGCATGGCGCTTCAGAATGGCGTTAGACGGCGCTAAATCTTTTGACGCAAAACTGCGTCGAAAAGTATAAATATGGCCCTTAAGCTCAGAAAGGACCCTACTGAAGATACCGAATTAGGAGTAGTAGTTACCACTTCTCATAATACAGATTCCCAGGAACTGACAACAATTTATCCTTTTTCTGTTGTTTTTGCCCACATGTATTCAGGAATGCAAAAAACCTAAACCCTCTAACAATCACACTTAGACTGTTTATTAGATTCCTGCCTTGCTTTGAAGTTAAAATATTTCAAACAAGCTGCCACTTCTTTAATTACAAAATTATTATTGCTTCTCTTATGAAAGGTTTGGCTGCCAACAACCTTAAATTAGCAAAAAAAAGTGCTGAAGCTCAAAGAACAACAATCTGCCCACTTCAATGCTACACTACTGGAAAAACTGGTAACACTTCAGTATCAAAATGTCATTGAAGGTGGTTGCTTGCTAGGAAACATACTAGATGTTTTCAGAATATGTTTAGAAATTGACCAAGTGATTACCTCATAATTAGATGATTTGTGGATAATGGTCAACAAAGGTGAACAAAGGATTATCATCCTCTTGGACCTCTTTGCAGGCCATGATACCCTACTACGTTGACTCTCCTATCAGCTACCGTCCTTCAGTAGATAAAATCTTTCTTTGCAGGCAGAACCCAATGGGTTCCAATTAGCCCATTCTCCTCCTTGCCCATACCTCTCTATGAGGGACACTATCAGAGGTCAGAATAGTACCACTTTGTGTTTAATTTGTTTCTGAAGCCGTAGGCTACCTGTGAGAAATCAGGTTGTTGGTTGACTGAGGTGTGAGCCCTGGTCAAGCAACAGCCACAATACCTTGTAGGATGAACCACAAAAAGCAACTAAATTAACCTGTGCTTAACCCTGAGTAGCTTGGCACATATAGCAGTCAGACTTAACTTAGAGGCAATATGTTAAGTATTTATGCAACACACAAACAGTAATAACGTGAACACACAACATAAGAAAAATCCCCAACTAATTTTGAAAAATAAGGTAAATTTTAATAAATTATTTGACATAAAAAAATCCAATCATGGGCAGTGCAGGCGGTCCCACGCACAGCCCCGTCGCTCATTCCCCTAGCCCGGCTGCAATGTTAAGGTCCTGTTCACCGCCCTCTGGCCCAGCAGTGAACCCCTAATAGGGCTGGTGGGGTTCAGGCGGCACAGGCGGCCTGATGGCGGCAAGAGTTTCCAAACTCATAATGAAGCCCAAAATGTCTGAGAAGGTAGAAGTTCAGCGGGGCAGGGCTGCAGGAGTGCCCGAGGTGGGAGCCTCATCGTCAGATAGCCGTGGAGAGGAGCCACGTTGAAGATTTTTACCTTCGGACTTCAAATGGAAATCAAATTCACCAGCAGGACAAAGCAGAAAACTGTAGCCAAAGGCAGTTCACGAGATAGGATACCCCTTTCGTGAGGGAACGCTAAAACTGATTTGCTGTTGCGGAGAAGAACGTAGGAGGAGAAGTTGCAAAATCAATCCGACCGGCAATGCCCCTTGGGTGGATAGGCAAGCAGACTGGTTCTGGTCTCTTCCTGGCTCTCAGAGCACTTTCAGGCCAAATTCTAAGTTCTCAGTTTTGGGAATTGACCATGTGGACACTTTTTGCACCGCAACCAAGGGTACAGGAGTCGATGGAGACCTCTTGGGGGTTCAGGGCTCACTCAATCTGGGTCCAGGTGAGGGTTCAAAATGGTGGGACCCTGTTGTGTCCCTGTGGCTCTGAACAAGGCGCCAGCAAAATAGCCCTTGGAGTCACTTCCTGAAAGTCCTGGGTGCAGGTGAAGAAGCAGGGCTCAACAGCAGGTCTGGCCTCTGAGGGTTCAAGGGAGGCTCCGAGCAGCAAAGCTGTTCTATCAGGTACAGCAGCAGTCTGGCAGAGTGCACAATGTCATGCACTCCCCTGTTTCCTACCAGGGAGATGGTGCTGGACCCCCAATCCCAGTGTGAAGCAGTGTGAAACAAGGAACAAAAATTCAGTTTCACAAACTGCCCCCGATTAGAAGAGCAGATGGTATAAAACAAAGACAAATAGAAAGGCCTTGATGGGCCTGCTCAGCTTCCATGCAACACTGCCTAGTAGGATCTGAAATCCCTGGGCTGCGTTAGTGCAGAGGACTAGAAACAACAAGAAGCATAGTTTATCAACAGTTCTTAGCTCACAATGTTTTAACAATTGCTCACAAACAATATACCCTTACATGCTTCATCATAAATATTGCAAAGGGGAGCAGAAACAATTCCAAAAATAAACTGGAGTTTTTCTGGCACTCCCAAATAGGTTATAACATAGAATGTTCGGATCAAAACTCAAATGCAGGTTGGTGAGCTAGAAGCTTCTCCAATACTCAATACAACTTAGTCAAGAAATACTGTAGAAAAAACCTTCAGTTCAGGTATAAATAAGTTCGGAGCACTCCCAAGAAAAGAGTCCGGAGCTCTTGGGACTCTTTGGGTGTGAGCATTTCATACAATGTCCAATTCCCAAGCATGTACTCATGCCTTCATAAAACTAAGTCTTGGATTATTTAAAGAATACTATTGTTTAGTGCACACTAACCTGAATATCAAGTACTTAGCCGTGTCTTAGTTCTTTAACTGGAATCTGAAGGAAGATGGTGGGCTCTGGTGGAAGAAACACAAGAAGAGGCAGAATAGTAGTAAAGAATGTAGACACAGGAATCATTGCAGTAGTCAGGATCACAAGATCAGCAGGAAGGCTTGGAAAACTAGAGTACTGGAAGTACTGATTCAGGTTCAGATGGAGTATTTATGCTGGAATGAGAGACTGTTCCAGAAGGCATGTGTCTCGCATGGAAGAATGGAGCTTTCCAAGTAACCTAGGGAAGAGCATGTGTTATACAAAACAGATTTGGTCTCTTGCAGGTGGCAGGTGCAAGTGGCAGATGGAAACAATTAACAGTTTAACAGAACCCAAGAACATTATGGTAAAAGTCAACAGGTCAGAGCAGATACAGCTAACTTCCCATAAAACATGTGGTTCATCTGCAAGTGCAAGACAGAACAAACTAGCAACAGTTCAATGGTTCAAGAGCTCTGGGAGGGGGGACCGTGAATTGCACAAGACAATAAGGTGCCAAAAGGGAAGGATAACATGAGCCCGGTTTGTAGAACCCACAGCACAGAGGGCACAAGATGGGGTAGTGAAAGTGGGGGTTGTGACACACACCAGGTCACACCAGCAGGCAGTTCTCAGAGAGTCATTTCATAGGTCTAGTAGTAAACTGAAGAGTGGGCCTGATAGCCCTATTTTTATACCCTGGTACCCTGGCCCTTGAAGGTGGGAGAGGTTTCTGAAAAGGTTCTTTGAAGTTCTGGGAGTTGTCTGCCTCCCCTGCCCTGGCTCCAAGCAAACTCCACTGACAATACAGGGTTGTTAGGCCTATTATGAGGAGAGAGGACATAGCCTATCCAGGTGCTATTGGGGCTGTGATCAGCTCCATCCCCCCATCCTGCCAGTTGATGGGCCATTCAGGCTTTACTAATCCCATTACTGTGTGACTGTCTTGGAGGAATTAACAAAGTCCGAACTGTCAGCTACACCCAGTCATGTGCCCCAAGACAGGCTACAGACACAAAGGGCAGGAAAATGCCAACTTTCTAAAAGTGGCATTTTCAAAATTGTAATGATAAATTCAACATTACCATTAAAGAGGGTTTATCATTACATGTCCATAGTTTCCAAACATGATATGTACACCTCCTCTCATTTGGGAATTACAGCTTATTAAGTGTAATAAGGGATTTCTAGTGTTATCCTGTGGGAGGGGTAGTCCTCACAGTGGTGAAAAATTAATTTGGGAGTTTTTCACTACCAGGGCATGAAAAAGTCAAAAGTACTTGTCCTACCTTTTAGTTAGACAGCACCCTGCCCTATGAGCTACTTAAGGTCTACCTTAGGGGTGATGTATGTAATAAAAAGGGGAGTGTTAGACCTGACACGTGAAGGTAGTGGTTCCCCCCAAAATATTTGCTTTTCTCTAGGATGTTTTGCTGGTTCTCACAAAGGGCCTCCTGGTCCTGGGCACTTTCTCTCTGGAAGTACAGTGTAAAAAGTGCCAGCATCATCCGTCCATCCACCTGAAAGTAACACTCGCCCATCTGTGCATACTTACACCTGGTTGGTTTTCCTATATAGGTACTGGAACTGGCATCACTTGACAGGGTGTGCACATTTGCCCACAGGTATTCTAATATAGGAACTAAGGGCCATATGTTCGAACACATTTTCCCATAGACACAGAATGCTTGCTACATCTGGCCCTAAGTCTGATAGAGCAGACCAGGATTGCTACACTTGCACCTTTGTGGTGGCTTTAACAAAAGTGTCCCACATGCTCCTGAGGACATGGGGGTGTACCAGGGCATCATTCCCCAGGGAGTGCCGAACACCCATGTGTGTTCTCACCACCTATGAGAGCTGTTGTACACATAAGGTAACATGATAGAATGAGTAATTAAGTCTGGCTTTAATAATTGATTGCAGGGTAGCAGCCTCATGATGTTTAGTATTGTTGAATTCACCATGACAAACTCCCTTCTGATGGTAAAGGTGATTTTCTCATCAGTGCCCTAGAAATGCCACTTCTACGAAGTGGGTATTTCTAGGTTCTGAAGGGTTCTGGTGTCTTGTAAATTAGGCCTTACTCCAAGGGTTGCAGGGGAAGAGTACATTTGTGCATGCCCCCAGCGACTGCTATAAAACTAGGGCATCCAGCACGACAGATCCCTGCCATTTGGGGTCTGGATAGATGGATTGGAGAGAGAGGTTTTTGACACTTGGACTCTTGAATCCACTAAATGGCCACACTAAAGATAATGATCTGCATTCCAGGGCCTCAGGGCTGACATGGAGATAATTTAGGGGAGACATCTGTAGTTCAAAGGAAAACCCATTGAACCACCCCAGCTTCAAAGGAACCATCTAGAATAACTAGGAGTACTCAAAGTCTGCAAGGCAGAGTAACCCTACAACAATGCCATACCAGTGTTGCAGGACTGTGTGGGCACACTGCCAGGGGAATCTGATGTGACCAGGAGGATAACTGTCCGAGGAGGGGATCCGTGCTCCCTTCCTGCTTTGAGACTGGCCTGGAGCTGATTTCCTGCTGCTGTGTAGCATCCTGCAGTGTAACTCTCCAAGGCAGATTGGCTTCCCCCCTGTTCTCTGATGAGGTCTCAGGGACATCAAAGACCTCCTTAGAGGGTCTTACATCAATGACTGGTAATAGCTGGAGAGTGGTACCCTTTGCTGTGCCTAAATCGTATGCTGGACCTTACCTGGCAGCAACAGTGTTAGCGTGGCCTAAGTATTGTGTCTGGAGACCAGAATTGCCTGATGCGGAATCTGCTAATGACTGCCTGCACTTCAGGTGAGTGGTCCTTCATTGTGAGGACCAATGCACACTGAAACTTCTTGGTGTGTGAACAGAATCACCCGATGCGGGACCCTGAGGGGCCCGCTATTGTTGAGTGTGTCGCATTTCTCTTGTGGAGCCTCAGCTGTTTGCTAACTGTGTGCGGTGAACTGTTCATTGGCTGTAACCCTCGCAGGTGGGGCTGCAACCTGAGTTGTGCTGTACTTGGCCTCGTGTGGCTTGGCTGAACTTGTGTGGAAGTGTGGGACCGGGGAGTCTGGTACGACTAAAGTCATTGCCCACTGGACAATGAGCCTAATTTCAGAGAGGTATGGAAACCAACTTCTGAATGTGACTGGATGAACTAGTGAGACTTAAGTCATTGCTTGCTAGACGTTGTGCCTTCCAGAGTAGTATGGAATTTACATCCTTCACAGGAGAGTCAGGGATTGTCTGGTGCGGTTCAAGTCATCACACACCAGACTAATTCCTCTTTCCAAGGAGGTACCAAATTGTGAATTGGCTTGTGAATGAACATACTGTCAGGGCGACTCAGATCATCGGACACCTGATGCTATGCCTCCTTTTTGTGAAGGGACGGCACTAAGCACTTATCACATGGGATCGTAACATTCTGGGGTCACTTGAGTCTTCAAGCCCCAGACGTGGCATCTTCTTGCACAGGGGATGCGGGCCTAGTAACTTGTCATGTGCAACTAGAAGTGTTCAGGGCGACTGAAGTCAACAAGCCCTGACGCCGCCCCTCCATTCCAGTGTTGGTAACTAATTGGTAACAGTGAACTATCTGGCTAGGTGTAACGGAGGGCCCAGCAACCCTCCTGCTGTGTTTTGTAGACCTCTTAGTGAAGCTGCTGTGGGGATCCCTAACATCTCCTTACTAATTGTTTTCCAGCTGTTGTCTTTCCTTTCCCCCACCTTGACCCTGGGACCCTGAGAAGTGTGGCTTAGCTGCAAGCGGCCTAGTAACCAGGGAAAGGTTGATGAAATATTTGGTTCATGGAGGGGCGGGATAGCCGATGGTGGGTGGTGGGTGACAGGCAGTTTGGGAACCAGGTGCTTGCAAACACAGTGTCATCCACTATCCAGATAGCAGGGCACTGCATTAGGGTGTCAGAAGTGACTGTCTGCACGCACTGATTGATACCCGAGGAGTTGCACGACGGTGCAGAGTGGATGTGCAGGAATGAGTGCTGTTGAGTGCGAAGGCAGCACCCTGGTGCTGCTGGTCATGTTTATTCTGTCTGAAGTTTTAACAGTTGCCATTACATCTTACTAGACTGGCCTCGGCCAAAGTGCTATGTGAAAACACTTGTATGTACATTTTGCTGCTAACATTGGGAACTGGGATGCACCCTGAATTTATGTGTTGCACTTATTGTGGGGAATTCTAGGGTGGGTCTCATGCTAATGGCATTTGGCACCTTATGTGGGTGTGGTGACGGAATGTATTGTTTTACTCATGTGCACATACAGTAGCTAGTGTTTAACACAGTTGGGCTCCATATCGTGACTACTAATGTTAATTGCGGTATGGGCCCAGAGTTACATTCTAATCATGCTGTGTTAACAATGTGTGTGTTGAATACAATCTTGTTATACATACATGGTGTGTGAAGTCTCATTTGTGCTGTGCAGTGTAGTTGTAGCAGGGAATAGCTGTGTCTTTGCTTTACAGATTGCCTCTGTGATAAGCCTAATTGCTCTGTGCCAAGCTACCCAAGTGTGAGCACAGGTTATACAGTGAGTGTAAATACCCACCGTTGACGGGAACAGCGTGTTCTGCCTGGTTGGGTCACTTCTTTAGCCAACCAGAACATGCTGCCTCCAACAGTGAGTTGAAGGCTTGGCAGGGGGTTTTAAACGGCAAGTCGAAGGGCAGTAGGACTCTGCATTTAGAAGGCAATGTCAGGCCTGGGACATGTTTTGAAGTGCTGCTTAAGTGGGTGGCACAATAGCTGCTGCAGGTCCACTCGTAGCATTTAATTTACAGGCCCTGGGTGTATGGGATACCACTCTACAAGTGACTTATAAGTGTTTTAAATATGCCAATCAGGTATATGCTCATCCAATCATGTCTAGGGGACTGAGCACACGTACTTTGGCTCTGGTCAGGAGTGGCAAAGTGCACAGCATCCTAAGGCCAACAGAGCAAAAATCCAGGAAAAGTTGATGCAAACAGGCAAAAGGTTCGGGGGAAGACCACCCTAAGGCTTGTAGGTCTAACACTACTCTTTTCCATCAGTTCAATTTTGTCACTTATCTATACGCAGATTACACCCAAATGATTATAAATCTTTAAGATGACACTGAAAGACTGTCAGAGGTTGAACACCAATACTGGAAGAAGTTAGTCACTGGATGGATCAAAATATCTTTAAACTAAACCTCTCAAAGATTAAATACTGTTTTTTCAAAGCAGAAACAACCATGGGATCCTGCAGTATGCCCCCCTCGAAGAGACATTGTCCTGAACTAGTATCTGCAGTGAAAAATAATGGTATTGTGTTGCAACATTTACATGGAGTTTACTACTTTTATCCAGGGGGCTGAAGTGCTTGTTATTCTGTTGGATACCAACTTAAACACAGCGCATCATAATTACACATTCTTCACCACAGTCCTCCAATTCTAATCTTCACTCATTGAATTATACACTCAGATGAACTCACTTCAACATGGTATGATGTATCAAACTGAAAGTGGCCACATGTGAAGTGGTCTTGGCCCAGACACACCACAAAGTTACATGCAGCAAAGCACAGCCAACAGACAGGCAGACATTAAAAATATCAGTGATTTATACAAGTCCTCTACCAGGAGATTCTCTGAACCTCTACTAAATCAAAGTAGATGATGCAGTTTTTCTTTGTTTGAAAGTATCATGTCTTAGTTTCCCCAGGCCTTGTTCCTTGTTGCACCAACCTTTCCTCCTAAGCCTAGGAGTAGCAGAAAAAGGGTAGATAGATATAGGGATCAGGCCAGGAGGAGCCCTGAGAATAACTGAGGAAAACAAAAATGTGAAGACTGGATTGCCTGCATTAATCTCAGCCACTGTTAATTACTCTGGATCACAAACCAGTTATAGTTATTTTTTGTCCCACCATGCCACAGGAGCCAGCCATATGGAAATCAACTGTAGTCATGCTATAATAGAAGTTGTCCAGAGTAATATACCAGGCTAGATCCTATTTGAACTGGACTATAAGCACCCCATACAATTTTTGGACTATTTGAGACTCTTCTGTATGGCACAGTTTGTGTCCTGTGGCACTGTGAGCATGAGAATCACATCTGGGCATACCCATCTCACATAGGGCATGGTTCTCAGAAAGGAAAAAAAGCTGGTTGCTTGATTTCTTGAATTAATATCAGCCCCTGTTAATTATTCTGGGCCACAATTCAGTCCAATATTTTTGTCATTATGGTGGTCATTATGAACATGGCTGTAAACGCCGCCCCACCGGCGGTGGCGCTAACTACCGCAACAAGCTGGTGGTCCGGATCGCCAAATAATGAAGCACATGAGAAACAAGTAGCGGTCCATCCACACACCGCCATCATTGTAGTGCCGACGAGGACGGTTAGGCCGTCTACAGGCCGGCGAAAAGGAACTACCCGCTCACCAAATAATGAAGCACAAGCCCACCGTCAGTTGCGGGGCGGGAACCACCACCATGCAAAGCTTAGTGGAAATGAACAAAATAAAAGGAAAAACTCACCGTAGGCACACACAACACGCCGACGCAGACATGGAGAGAGCTGGAAATGATGCCAGTGCAGTTCCTTGCCATATACTCCATGACCATGACTGCCGACGAAGACGACAACGGTAAGTACCGCAACCTACTACACATGGGAAGAAAGGGCACAGCTAAGCACCCACCCCACCCACCCTGCAACGCACTCCCAACCCCTCCCACCATCCCACACCATATGCGCCAGAACAAGATGTACTTACCCGACACAAGGCAACAAAGACCTGCACCAAAGTACACACATGTGCACACCACCAGTGAAACGCTGAAACCACGTCACCATAATGTGCCAACAGCACTACTGGGCACTGCAATTTATTCAGAGTAAAACACGTACTGTCCAAATAAGGCCATTGGCCAGTCCATTAGAAAATCCCAGAAGGGCCAACATAGGCTGGACTTGACTCCCGCATGTGCACAGGGTACTCCACCTGAATGGGGCATCAATGGGGCAGCCAGGCACCTCAGGGAACGGGGAGGGGGTGGCGGGATAGGGACTTACATCTGGAAGAGGGGGCCTTGGGCTTAGGTTTGGGAGGTGGAGGGGGTTTGGGCTTGCCCTTGGAATGTGGGGGAGTGGGCTTGGACCGGGGGGGGCAGAGGGACCTGGGGCAACAACTGGGCTTCTTCCTCCCTGTGGAGGGAGCACAGGAATGAGAAGGACGGACTGTGGTGGACTTGGACATGGAAGAAGTGGACTGGACAAGGAGATGGGCATGTTTAGGGACGAGATGGGGTGGGCCAGTAGGTACAAACAGGGCAACACAGGAGAGGAAAAGCTTCTTAGGGGCAGCTGGGGGGGATTTGGAGGAAGGTCTGGGAGTGGAGGTGGAGGGAGTGCTTGTACCAGGTGTAGGTGTGCCAGACGTGGATGCAGGTGCCTGTAAAGTATGCCACTGCACCCTCGCCAGATGATGCGGATGTACACAAAGGACACAAGAGCACAGGGGTAGAGAGACAAAACATGGGAGAACTCTGTAAATACCGGAATGAATGTACATCCCTGGCTCACACACCCTCCCATCCAGGTCACACACCTACATGCAGCACCTACAACAATAGTCATGACTGTGCCCCTGATTAGTGGCCACCACCCCAGAATACACCCTATTACCCACAGGAACCACAGACCTGATAAACTGTGTGGACTACACACATGGGAGACCATGCCCAGGGAATGCACTCACCAGTCAATGAGCCCACAAGCCATCCAAGATTACAGAAAGGGGGCCCCCCCATGGGCCAATTGGGACCGCCCAAACATGCCCTCACACCATCCCCAGGTCTTTACCATACCACAGCACCCAAACACATCCATCAAAGAGTATTACAACAGTGTTGGTACTCAACCCCTTGTGGCTGCTGTGCTGCCTTCAAGTGCCCATCCAAATCTGGATAGGCCACCACCAGAATGCGGGCCATTAGAGGGGTCAGGGACCGACGGGCACCCCTTCCTCGTTGGGAAGCCTTCCCCAGCTGGGCCTCTCCGGTCTTCCTGGCCCAGCGCCTCAGGTCCTCCCACCCCTTCCTGCAGTGGGTGCTCCACCAGTTGTAGACCCCCAGGGTCCACACTTCCTTGGCAATGGTTTGCCAGAGTCCCCTCTTCTTATGAGCGCTGACCTGCATGGGACACACAAAGCAGAAAAACAGACGTCAGTATGTGTTCTCCTAATACAGATGACATGCCGTCCCCTAGGGAACGGACATTTTAGAAAGCCATGTTATCAACACACATGCAGTGCATACCAGACAGTCTGCAGCTGGGCAGTCACAAATCGGACACACATGCATACAGGCTTCCGCCACAATCACACACATCCAAGGATGACAGCCGACAACTCACCTGCTCCTCTGGTCGCCCATACAACTTGGCATACAGGGGTAGGACCCCATCCACCAGCTTCTCCAGTTCCTCCGTGGTGAAGGGCAGGGCCTGTTCCCCTGTGACTCGTGCCATCTCAGGGACCAGAGTCAGGTCACAGCCGCACACGCAGTAGAGTACTGCCCTGCACTGGAACCAGGAGTCAAGTGGCAAGGGTCTGACGACATGGTGTACGTTCCGCGGCAGTGTGCACCGTCACCGGCGGCGGCAATCATGATAGGCCCAGGTTCCCCATTGACAACCATGTGATCGAATGATTGGGTGCACAGCGGTGAACACCGCCTTCCAAAGTGATGACTACCGCCAGCGGAATCATGTCACTTGCACTCCCTCAGACCTGGATGGCAGGAGGCTGCCATCTTGTAACCACCACATTATTATAGCCTGGCCAAGGGCCCCATTCAGGGCTTCCCAGTGTTCGACCTTAGTCGCTTGCTGAGTTTCTGTTCTTCTTATGCGTCCATCTTTGGAAATATGTCCACACTGGTATGCCATTACAACAGAATTGACTCTGCACAAATTTGCCTGACTGTGTACTTAATACTTAAAGTATGTGTGTGTGTGTAACCTATGTGCCGCTCATTAATTGATACAGTAACATCATGTGTTGCAGGTGTATGTGTGCCCTTCATATGTGTTCTTTCCTCCCCCATAGGTACAGACCCATGTGTCGAGGGAGGGCCCCATCTCTGTACAGACCTCTGGTTGATTTGGAAACCATGGGTGAACATCACATCATTGTCACCTACAGACTCAATCGTGCTACAATCCATGACCACAGTGCTTTACTGGATCCTGTAGTGAGACCGGCTAATCGGAATCAGCATGCCATCCCTACTGAAGTGCAAGTGCTATTGGTACTCCATTTGTTGGCTACCGGCTCATTTCAGTGGGCATGGGTGCAGGGGTCTCACAGCCAATGTTTAGCCTCATCCTGTCAGAATTGCTGGATGCATTCGTCTAACACCTGCAGACATATGTCCAGTTCCCCCAAAAGCCTGAACTGCCTGCCATCAAGTCTGGATTTTATGCCTTTGCTAACATCCCACATGTGATAGGTGCCATTGATGGAACCCACATAGCTCTCATACCCCCAAGAGTGAATGAACAGGTGTACAAGAATCAAAAGAACTTCCACTCCATGAATATACAATTGGTGTGTACTGCTGACCAGTACATATCACATGTAAATGCCAGGTTTCCAGGCTCAGTCCATGATTCCTTTGTCCTGAGAAATGGCAGTGTACCATACTTGATGGGACAACTACACGGGGACAGAGGATGGCTCATAGGTGAGTGTGTATGACAATGGTTCTGTACATAGGTGACAGCCATCCAATATGTATGTGCAGTCAGTTCATTATGGTCCTGTTTACGTCCACTATTGCAGGGGATTCTGGCTACCCCAACTTGCAATGGCTCCTGACACCAGTGAGGAATCCCAGGACAGAAGCAGAGAAGAATTATAATGAGGTAACTGTGCACAGGGGGCATGATGGGGGCCTGTTTGTGGGATTGTGGACATGCAGGGTAACTGGATGTGGGTGTTGTGGCCTGGGTGGGGATGGGGTCCTGGTGGTAGTGAGAGGTATAATGCATGCATTATAGGTGGGATGACTGTTAAGGTATTGTAATGGACTTACCCGAGTCCAGTCCTCCTGACTCCAGTGAGGCCCTCCGGGTCCAGGACAGCAGGTACCTTCTCCTCTCAGTCGGTGTAGTCAGGGGTATAGGTGGGGGACCGCCACCATTCTTCTGTACTGCGATGTTGTGCCTGAATGCCATTGACCTCACCTTCCCGCGCAGATCGTTCCATCTCTTCCGGATGTCCTCCCTTGTGTGTGGATAGTTTCCCACTGTGTTTACCTTGTTGACAATCATCTGCCATAGCTCCATCTTCCTGGTGATGGGTGTCGGCTCTGCCTGTGCCCCGAATAGTTGTGGCTCGTCCTTGAGTATTTCATCCACCATGGTCCTTAGCTCCCCATCTGTGAAGCAGGGGTGCTTAGGGGGTGCCATGGTGTGTGTTGTGGTGGTGTGTTGTGGGTGTATTGGTGAGGGTGCTGTTGTGTGGTTATGTGTGTGGTCTATGAGGGTGTTTGGGGTTTGTGTGTGTTTTGGTGGTGTATTTGTGCATGTGAATTTTGTTATGTTGTGTTCAGTGTATGCGTTTTGTGTTGTCAGTCTCATTCATGCTATTGACGATGCAAATGATTGTGGGGTGTGTATCAGGTGTGTGGGTTTCAAAGTTGCCAATGTGTGCATTTGTTGTTGTTGGGTCCCGTTGCTGGCCGTGGCGGTCCGTACCATCAATGGTAGTTCCGAATCCACTATCTACCTCCCTGATTTGTGCATCATTACTTGGTGGATTTGACTGCATGGCAGTGGTGGGGTGTACTGCCTTTCCACCGTTGTAGGCTCTGACGGTGGGTGGAGGTTGCAGGATTTTTAGAGGTTTGTCTTTTTGGCATCATATTTCTGTGGTGTCCAGTCTTCCGCCACTGGCAGTCTTCTGTTAACCGTCGCCACGGCGGTCGGCGGTCATTGCCGCCAAGTTCATAATGAGGGCCTATGTCTCCTGAGACAAAAACCATCCATATGCAAACCAGCCTTCCTCCTCCTCCAAAATGAGTCAAGCACAAGCTGCTTAGTCTGGTCACCCCTGAATGGGAATGCAAGCAACCCCAGACCAGTTTCGACTTACTTGGGCCTTGGCATTACAGTGCAGCTTGAGTTATCCAGCACTGCGTGCACAGGATCTACTTTTTGGAAACCTGTTGCACACATGGCATTGAACTGAGGAAAACAAGAAGTGTTGGGAGGATTGCTTTAATTAATCTCAACCACTGATAATTAGTCTGGGGTGCAATCCACATAGTCATTCTTTGTCCCACTATGCAAGCTCATACAGCCATCCAGAAATCAACTTTGGTCATGCTCCAATAAAGTCCTGAGTAAAATGCCAGGCCAGATCCTCTTTGAACAGGACTACAAGCACCCCATACTATTTTTGGGCTATTCAAAACTTTTATGTAGGGCATATTTGCAGTGCTGCAGCACAGTGAGCATGAGACCCACACCTGGGCATACCCATGTCACAAAGGGCATTGTACTCTGAAAGGCAAAATAGGTGATGGCTGGATTTCTTGATATCAGCGACTGGCTATTACCCTGGGCCAAAATCCAGTCCATTGTATTTGCCACTATGCCATCTCAGACAAAAACCAGCCCCACAAAAAGTTCAGTACAAGCTGCTTGGTCAAGTCTCCTCTAAATGGGAATGCAAGATCAATTTCAAATTGCTTGGGTCTTGATATTAAGGTGCAGCTTGAATTCTCCTGAAGTGTGTGCCCAGGACCCTCAGGGCAACCGGTCGCACATATGGCATTGCACTAAGGAAAACAAAAAAAGTAGGGGTGGATTCCTTAAATTAATCCCAGCGTCTGATAATTACTCTGGGGCAAAATCCAGTCCATACTTGACACACTATGGGGGTCATTCTGACCCCCGCGGGCGGCAGAAGCCGCCCGCCTGGCGGGAACTGCCAGAAGACCGTACCGCGGTCAAAAGACCGCGGCGGTCATTCTGACTTTCCCGCTGGGCTGGCGGGCGACTGCCAAAAGGCCGCCCGCCCGCCCGCCCAGCGGGAAAGCCCCAGCAACGAGGAAGCCGGCTCCGAATGGAGCCGGCGGAGTTGCTGGTGTGCGACGGGTGCAGTTGCACCCGTCGCGATTTTCAGTGTCTGCGAAGCAGACACTGAAAATCTTAATGGGGCCCTGTTAGGGGGCCCCTGCAGTGCCCCTGCCAGTGGCATGGGCACTGCAGGGGCCCCCAGGGGCCCCACGACACCCGTTCCCGCCATCCTGTTTCTGGCGGAGAAAACCACCAGAAACAGGATGGCCGGGAAGGGGGTCGGAATCCGCATGGCGGCGCTGCTGGGGCAGCGGGAAACCAGCGGGAAACCGGCGGTTTCCCTTTTCTGACCGCAGCTTTACCGCCGCGGTCAGAATGGCCCCAGAAGTACCGCCAGCCTGTTGGCGGTTCTTCCGCGGTCGTTGGCCCTGGCGGTCCATGACCGCCAGGGTCAGAATGACCCCCTATGTCTCCACATCCTCTCCTGGGTCAGAGAAATGAAAAAACTGGAGGATTCTGAAAAGTGTGGCCTAATTACGACACCCAGCAGGCAGTGTCTTGATATTATTTTCCTGTGTATTTGTGTCTTGAGGTGGTTTTCACCAAATAAGTAATGATTGGGACTAGAGACGTTGATGAAATGGGGTAAAATGGGAGGAGATGAGTACCTCTGTCTACCCAGAGGGCTGGTAGGCTACCTACCAGCCTCTAAATTAGGTTACATGGATTTGAAAAATATGTTTTCACAGGGTACCCTTCACTTTTGGTGTTGGAGTGGGGGGTGAATTGAAAGGGGAGAGTACTGAAGAGGAAGGTGCAGTACTCATATCTACTGTTCAATATAATGGCTAACACGAAATTACTATCGTCATGTAGGAATGGGGTATATTTCCTTAGAATTCCTGTCTAATTGTTATAGAACTTGCTTGCCAATCTGTTTGACTACAGTAAATGATCCGTACACCATAATGCCATGCTTTCTTGACGAGTGCCTTTGGGTGCTGATATGTCCCAAAAGGTGAAGGGGCATAGCCCCTAGCACTGCCTTAATGCTGCCTTAGCAAAATTTATATGATGCTAAGTCAGGGTCAAGGTGGCCATTCCCCCGCCCCATATTTACAAAGTGGTGCATTGCATGCATTGCGCCACTTTGCAACCCCTTGCGCCACATTTTGCCTGTGTCAGGAATAAAGTATGCAAGGGGGGCATTCCCCCACAGGGAGACCCGAAAAATGTTGCAGTGAAATTTATACAATTTGGAGTGGGAGAATAGGGAATGGCCACCTTAACGCTGCCTTAGCGTCATAAAATTATGACTCTAAATTATAGGATGACTCAACAACCAGATCCCAGTTTTGGTAGAGTATCAAGCCCTCCTAATCAAATTATGGCATAAAGAATTGGGCCTACTCAGACTCCCATAATGCAGCCTCCACAGTTTGCTGCAATGCATCAGTCCCCTGAAATGAAGGGCTGGCCTTCGGGAAATTTAACAAGAGCTGGGTAAATACTTTAATTTGATGTTAATACTTTTCAAATACTTATCTGCTATTGTTTTTAGTCTGTCCCTCTTTTAATGTGTAACTTAGTTAACCATAAACCACGTAGTTTATAATGTTTCTCTTTTTGAGTGAATTGAGCTTGGAAATTTCACCACGCATAATGCGGTGAATTTCCCTTGCTGATTCTCCTTGCTCTATTTTTTTTGGTTTCATTGTTATTTTTCATTTGTAAAGAATGCATAATTCAAAAACAATACTTAATACAAATACAGGCCCTTGAGCTGACCTCCTTAAGCAGTTGCATGATGTAAGTGTCATTCAAGTGTTTATTAGTCAAAAGGACAGCATGCATAATAGACAATTGATCAGCTCCCTTCAGCTACTGCTTTTGTCTCAGTATCATTCTCGTTTTAGATAAGCTTATAAGACATTCATATTAGCATTTGCTGTATCTGAGTGCATATCCAGAAAACTGATATCCAAATGGATATGGATAATGGTCTCTTACGAAGATTGTTTTATCATGCATGTATGTGTTGACTACTTTGCAATCTTATCTGTGACTCCATGGCTCTATTGATCCGCTCTGTCAAGTGACTGGTCTTTAGCGAGGACTTAAGATTGGCAATCAAAAGCTTGTGAATTCCCCCACCTGCTGTTGTTGTAGGAGGGCTCCTGAGACCATTAGCACTTTCACCAGTATCACTATCCTAAGTAGGTGTCACACCTCCAGTGCACTTCACTTCTCATTTGTCTTCTTTACCTTATTTACATTCCAGTGGCTTTCTGATTCTTTAGAAGGGAGAACCACTGGATTATCTCCTTGATGCTGGTGTTTTTTGTATGATACCCTTGTAAAAGCCATTTGACATCAGGCTGTAACTACTTGATGACACCAAGAGGTCCCTGCCATTTCTGAGTATAAGAGCAATGTTAGGACCCAATAGTCACTCAAACGCTCCTGTGGGTACGTTTTTTCAGTCCCCCCAGATATCTTCAAGAGTTTCTGGAAAAGTGGTAAGCCTTCTGGTTGGGTTCTAAGATTCCATCTCTACCTCTAGGGATGATTCCACCTAAGTAGGGGTCACCAACTTACGTAAAGGTTTAGCCAACATCATTCAGTGATCTTCAACTATCCATGTGCATTTCCCTCATTCAACTTTCCTTGGCCAGCACCCATTCCTAAATACCCTCAACCACCCGTGAAGCAATGGTCGGGCTTCCATCAGCCTTCAAGTGGCTATACATTTTTTGCTAATAAAAATCCCATGGATACAAAATGTTAACTTATCTTTTTATTCTTGGAGCAGAGGAGGGGTCAAGCCCCAGACTATGAGACAGTGAACCTATGGACTATCACTGACACTGCTAATATATGTGATTTGGAAATAGAAGAATTGCAGAGAGTTGTTATAGTGCAAATTACCTGCATTGGGTGGTGTAGGAAAGTACCATCTTTCTTGGCATGTTACCCCCATTTTTACCTGTATGTCAGTATGTTTTTGCCTGTCTCACTGGGATCCTGCTGGTCAGGACCCCAGTGCTCATAGTTTGTGTCCTAATGTGTGTGGTGTGAATAGTGCTTAACTGTGTCACTGAGACTCTGCTAATCAGAACCTCAGTACTTATGCTCTCTCTGCTTTTAAATTTGTCACTAGAGGCTAGTGACTTATTTTACCAATTTCAATTGGCCCCTTATAAGTCCTTAGTATATCGTATCTAGGTACCCTGGGCATTGGGGTTCCAGGAGATCCTTATGGGCTGCAGCATTTCTTTTGCTACCCATAAGGAGCTCAGACAAACCCTTTCACAGGACTGCCACAGGACTGCAGCATGAGTGAAATAGTGCAGTGCCAGTGAAATAGTGCACACATTATTTCACAACCATCTTCACTGCACTTAAGTAACTTATAAGTCACCTATATGTCTAACATTCATTTACTGAAGGTTAGGTGCAAAGTTACTAAGTGTGAGGGCACCCTTGCACTAGCAAAGTTGCCCCCACACATTCCAGGGCCAATTCCCGGGACTTTGTGAGTGCGGGGACGCCATTACACATGTGCACTACATATAGGTCAATACCTGTCTGTTGCTTCACAATGGTAACTTCGAATATGGCCAAGTGCGGTGTCTAAGATCATGAAATTGTCCCCGCATTCCAAATCTGGCATTGGGGAGCCAATTCCATGCATCCTGGGGACTCCACCATGGACCCTCAGTACTGCCAAATCAGCTCTCTGAGGCTTGCACTGCAGCTACAGCTGCTGCCACCTCACAGACAGAGTCCTGCCCTCCTGGGGCCTGAGTAGCTCATTCCCAGGAAGGCAGAACAAAGCATTTCCTTTGGGAGGAGGGTGTTAAACCCTCTCCTTTTGGAAATAGGCGTAACAGGCTGAGGAGGGGTAGCCTCCCCCAGCCTCTGGAAATGCTTTGAAGGGCATAGATGGTGCCCTCCTTGCATAAGCCAGTCTACACCAGTTTAGGGACCCCCAGTTCCTGTTCTGACGCAAAACTGGACAAAGGAAAGGGGAGTGACCACTCCCCTGTCCATCACCACCTGAGGGGTGGTGACCAGAGCTCCTCCAGTGTGTCCAAGACATCAGCCTTCTTGTTTTCCAAGGTATGGGGACACTCTGGAGGCCTCTGAGTGGCCAGTGCCAGCAGGTGATGTCAGAGACCCCTCCTGATAGGTCCATACCTGATAAGGAAGCTAATCCCCCTCTCAGGGCTATTTAGCGTCTCTCCTGTGGGTTTCTCTTCAGATTCTACTTGCAAGTTTCCAACAGGAATCCTCTGCAACTACTACTTCAACCTCTGACCTCAGATCGACCGCAGACTGCTCCAGGAACTGCTGTAACAGCAATAAGGTATCCAGAAGGGCTACTTTTCCTCTGCAACTTCAGCTCCTGCCAGCAACTGCAACAGTTTCTACTGTGTGCATGCTCTGGGGACTCCCTGTCTTCACCCTGTAACAGAAGAACCAAAGAAATCTCCTATAGAGTGACGGAGTCACTTCCCTGCTCTTGGAGGCACCTTCTAAGTCGATGACCTGTTCTCTTGGACTCCTCTCTTGGCGACAAGCAGGCTCCTTGGAACGCAGGTGGTGGACCCCTTTGACATAGACTATCCTAAGGTCCTGCTGTCCCAATTTAGAGGAGGTAAGAACTTGCCTTCTCCATGTACAACAGAACCCCTGTGCACCCCGTCTTCTTCCCATCCTGAGGCCTCTGTGCACTATTTGCAAAATTCCTTCATGCACAGCCTGGCCCAGGTCCCCAGCACTCTATCCTGTGACGCTCAACTTGCTGAGTTGACCTCCGGCTGCGTGGGACCCTCCTTTGTAGTGCTGCACCAACTGCATTTTGCACCTTTTTTGTTCCTGTGTCCTGGGACTCCTGTGTGTGCTGTGTGTTCAACTGAGGGTGCTCTGAAGTGCTGAGAGCCCCCTCTTCCTCCTCACGCAGAGTTGAGGCCCCCAGGTCCCTCCTGGGTCCAGACAGCACCACTTTGATGCAAAACACAACTTTGCCGGAACCAAGGCTTGTTGGAGGAACCCAATGCCAAAACTCACCTGCATCCAACATCTCTTTGTGGGACATCCATTGCATCATGCAGGAACCTGCTGACATCTTCCTTGGGTGCAATTCTGCAGTCTTTGTCCAACCGGGGACTCTTCTTTTGCACCCTCTTCTAGGTTGGCAGTGGCTCCTGTCCTTCCTGGAATTTCTTTCGACTTCTGGACTTAGTCTCTTTCCTTTGCAGGTCTTCAGGTCCAGGAATACACCATTTGTTGGTTGCAGTCTTGCTTGGTTCTAGCAATAACTCTAGTCACGACTTGAAGTGTGTCCTAGGGAAACCTGCAGTTCTTTACTCCTACTTTCCTGGGCTCTGGAGTAAGGTAATTTACTTACCTTTGCTGTATTCTTACTCTCCCAGCTATTCTCTACACACTACACTTGTCTAGGAGGAAAGTCGTGATTCGCATTCCACTTTCTTAGTATATGGTTTGTGTTGCCCCTAGACCTATTTTCTCCCATTGCATTCTATAGTTTTTCCTAAAGTTTGTACTATCCTATATCATTTTGGTATCTAGTGTATATATTGTGTATAATACTTACCTCCAGAAGGAGTATTGCCTCTAAGATATTTTTAGCATTGTGTCACCCAAATAAACTAACTTTATTTTTGGTAACACTGAGTATTGTCTTTACTTGTGTAACTATAAGTGGTATTGCAGGAGCGTTGCATGTCTCCTAGTTCAGCCTAAGCTGCTCTGCTATAGCTACCTCTATCAGCCTAAGCTGCTAGAACACTACATTTCACTAATAAGGGATAACTAGACCTTGTATAAGGTGTACGTACCCAAGGTACCCACTACAAACCAGGCCAGCCTCCAACATTGGTGGTGCAGCGGTGGGATAAGAACTTGTAATTGCTTTACCACTGTGTTACTAGTGCTTTTCACAAGAAAAGCTTGCTCCAATACTTAGAGCTATACTTAATTGTACCTAGAAGTAGTTTCTAACTTTCTAAAAAGTTCTTTAAACTTTGCAAAGTTTTTGAAAAGTTTCTTCTTTTCTCTAAAACGTTACATCTGCTAGTCTACTAACTTTTTACTCACTTTCCTAATCTCTTTTTCTTTCAACATGTCTTCTGTAGAAGCTACCCCTAGAGTTGTGAAAACAACATATGAGAATCTTAACTTTAAATGTTTGAGGGGTCTCTCCATTGAAATGGGTTTAGGGATTGGGAATAACCCCAACAAGGAATTCCTTTTAAATCTTCTCCTGAAGGATGACCAGGGACTTAGCACTGGTCAAGATCAGCCAGTCCGGGAAGTTGAGGAAGATTCCAACCAGGCAGGCTCAGAGGAACACACTGATAATCCTCGGGAGAGTCCTTCCACTGATTTTTCTGTCAACAAACCCCCTAGTGTCACGTACTGCGCTGGACTTCTCACCTCTGGATTTCGGATTGGCGAATACACCAAGGTGCAAAACTGCACTAAGGCAGTTTTGCCCCAAAAAGTTTTGCACCGGCTTGCACCATTTTTTAGCACCAGCTGGGCACCGTATTTATGGAATGGTGCAAGCCGGTGCAAAGGGTAGGCTAGCTTAAAAAAAAATGACATTAGGCAGTTTTGAGTCAAAATAAATGATTCTGACCAGATTAGCCTCATTTTTTGACGCTAAGGGGCATATTTATACTCTGTTTGCACTGAATTAGCGTAATTTTTGTTTTACTCTAATTCAGTGCAAAACTTACTCCATATTTATACTTTGGTGCTAGACCCGTCTAGCACCAAATTTATGGAGTTAAAGTCATTTTTTGGAAGTGGAAACCTACCTTGCCTTAATGAGATGCAAGGTAGGCGTTCCCGTGCAAAAAAATGACTCTATGGCCTTAACACCATATTTATACTCTCATGTAAAAATGGTGCAAGGGAGGGAGGAGGGGTCAAAAAATGGGGCAAAGCTTGCTTTGCCCCATTTTTTAAGACCTGGGTCAGGGCAGGCGTTAGGGGACCTGTGGCCCCACCATGGAATAAGCTCAGAGGTGCCCTCCCTAGGCCCTAGGGGCACCCCAACCCACACTAGAGGGACTGCGAGGATGGGGAACCCCATCCCAGGTAAGTACAGGTAAGTGCATTTTATTTTTGAAAGTGCCATAGGGGGCCCTGAAATGGGCCCCCATACATGGCACAGGGTGCAATGGCCAGGGGACCCCTGTCCTCTGTGCTGGCCACTGGGGTGGTTGGCATGACTCCTGCCTTTTCTAAGGCAGGAGTCATGTGGCATGGTAGGTTTAGCACCATAAAATGACGCTAATCTGGTTAGAGTCATTTTTTTTACTTTAACCTGCCTAAGGCCGTTTTTTGGTGCTAAACCCTCTTCTTCTATACAGCCAGCCCCACCCGACTAAAGTCATTTTTTTAAACTCTAGCCTACCCTTTGCACCGGCTTGCACCATTCCATAAATATGGTGCCTGGCTGGTGCACAGAAATGGTGCAAGCCGGTGCTAAACTTTTTGGTGCAAAACTGAGTTAGTGCAGTTTTGCAGCAAAAAGTATAAATAAGGGCCAATATTTTGTAAGTTTGCGCCACTTTTGCATCATAAAATGGCGGTAATGCGGAGCAAAAAAAGTTTAAATCAGGGCCTTGGTGCTAGATGGGTCTAGCACCAAAGTATAAATATGGAGTTAGTTTTGCACCGAATTAGAGTAAAAAAAAATGACACTAATTCGGTGCAAACAGAGTATAAATATGCCGCAGAGTATAAATATGCCCCTAAATATGGCGTTAAGGCCATAGAGTCATTTTTTGCACTGGAACGCCTACCTTGCATCTCATTAAGGCAAAGTAGGTCTCCACTTTCAAAAAATGACTTTAACTCCATAAATTTGGTGCTAGAGGGGTCTAGCACCAAAGTATAAATATGGAGTTAGTTTTGCACCGAATTAGAGTTAAAAAAAATGACACTAATTCGGTGCAAACAGAGTATAAATATGCCCCCAAGTCTTCTACAGGTCCTGGATGTTCCCAGATAAGGACGACCCATTCTAGTAGCCACGGTGCCGCTTGACAGGCTACGCCAAAGCAGACCGTATCCTCCAGAAGGAGTCCCAGAGGGAAAAAACCCCAACACTGGGGAAAAAACCTCTAACAGGAACTCCTGAAGGAAAAAAAAAAAAACAGGACTTGACGACAGGAAACAAAAATAGGCAATATCCAGGGTACAAGGCAGGAAAAAAGGAACAGGCAAAAATATCCAAGGCAAAAGCAGGAACAAAGAACAGGCAAAAATCTCCCAAGGTAAAAGCAGGAACAAAGAACAGGAGCGAACAGCACAACCAGAAGGAAGTGTTTGCAACGCAAGTAGGAACAAGACTGACTGACCTATATACTGAAAAAAGGGAAGTGACATCACAGGAAAGGGAAGTAACACCATCTTGGATTGGGAAAAGCCCATAGACCAGTATAGGAAAAAGGAAGTAGTATAAAAGAAAAACAGAGCATGCTGGGACAAAAACACGAAGAAGACAAGATGGACACAACATGGATAGAGACAGGCAAAAGGCCCAACAAAAAACCCACCACCAACAATAAAAGAAGAAAAAAGGCTACAAGTAAGTGTAGCGCGACCAGGAGCTAAATATATGCTTCCCAGAAAGCATAGTCAAAAAACTCGGAGAACGGCGCTCCGAATATCGGTAGCGTGTTCCACCCGCGAGGACAGAAAGAGACGCCGCGTCAGAGCGCGGTGTTACACCTAGTGTAACTGGGAGTGGGAAGAGTTCACACACTAGTAGGGATCTCTTCACACCTAGAGGTCAGGTCACTATGTTGGCTCAAGTTAGGGAACGATCAGCCTCTGCAAATTCCAATGTTACTTCTGTTTCAGAAGCATCCCACACTTCTAACCCAGAGGAACAGTCCCTAGATAGGGAACTCAGAAAGCTGAGGTTAGAAGAGGCCAGACTGAGGCTACAGCAGCAACAGTTGGCCTTAGACAGGGAATCCCTGGCTGTGGAAAAGGAAAGGCAGGGGTTGGGGATAGTTCTCCATGGTGGCAGCAGCAGTTTCAGGAATTCTAATGTTAGGAAACCCTCATTTGATTCCAGAAATCTGCATAAAGTTGTCCCTCCTTACAAGGATGGAGATGACATATACAAGTGGTTTGCTGTACTTGAGAGGGCATGTAAAGTTCAGATGATCCCTCAAGCTCAGTGGGCTGCTATCCTGTGGCTATCTTTCACTGGCAAGGGGAGAGACAGACTCCTTATTGGCAAGGATGAGAATGCAGGTAACTACCATATTCTCAAAACTGCACTCTTAGATGGTCTGGGCTTAACTACTGATCAATACAGGATAAAATTCAGAGAGAGCAGAAAGGAGTCATCATAGGTTTGGACAGATTGTATAGACTGTTCAGTGAAGGCACTAGGAGGCTGGTTAAATGGCATTAAGGTGACCGACTATGAAAGCCTGTATAAGTTAATTCTGAGAGAGTATATCTTGAATAATTGTGTGTCTGATTTGTTGCATTAATATCTTGAGGACTCAGATCAGACCTCTCCCCAAGAATTAGGAAAGAAGCGTGACAAGTGGGTCAGAACAAGAGTCAGCAGAAAAGCTCATACAGGGGGTGACAAAGACAGCAAGAAGAAGGATGGTAAATCTCATGACAGGGTTGGGACAAAGATAAAAAATCTTCTGAGTCTTCATCAGGTCCACAAAAATCCTCTGGGGTGGTGGGCACAAATCCTCTTCTCACAATCAGAAAAAGCCACGGTGTTATTTTTGTAAAGCCAAAGATCATTGGGCAAGTGATCCCACTTGTCCAAAAAGAAACACCAATCCTCCCACCACCTCAACCTCCCTGCTTCCACTAGTGCCCCTAGTAATAGCAGTGGGGGTGGGAAGAGCACTACTAATAGCCAGTCAAAGGGTGTAGCTGGGCTCACCTTTGGTAATATAGTGGGGGTTGGTCTACTTTGGGAGACCACTGAGGCTGTTTTAGTCTCTGATGGTGGCATTGACCTTGCCACCTTAGTTGCTTGCCCCCTTAATATGGGTAAGTACAAGCAACTACCCCTAATAAATGGTGTTCAGGTTGAGGCCTACAGGGACACAGGTTCCAGTGTCACTATGGTGATGGAGAAACTGGTTGCCCCTGAGCAACACCTACTTGGTCCTCAGTACCAAGTGACAGACGCTCATAACAACACTGTTAGCCACCCCATGGCTGTTGTGAATCTCAAATAGGGGGTGTTATTGGTCCAAAGAAAGTTGTGGTTGCCCCTGAAACACCTGTAGAATGTCTTTTAGGAAATGATTTGGAGACTTCAGCTTGGACAGAGGTGGAGTTGGAGGCCCACGCAGCAATGCTGGGCATTCCTAAGCATATCTTTGCTCTTACTAGGGCTCAGGCCAAGAAGCAAAGAGGACAGCGAACTTGGATCCTGGAATAATGCACTGAGTGCTCCCAAAAACTAGGGGTAGAAAGGGCAAACCCTTGTCCATTATCCCTCCCTCTCCAGATGATTCCCCTTTTGATGAGGAGGAGTCTTCTCCCTGTGTAGAACCTACACCAGAGGAGCTTGAAGCTGATACAGCTGAGCTTTTGGGTGCAGGGGGGCCTGCCAGGGAGGAACTGATTGTGGCACAGCAGACCTGTCCCACACTAGAGGGTCTCAGACAGCAAGCTGCCAAACAGCAGAATGGGGATGTCAATGACAGCCACAGAGTTTACTAGGAGAATCATGTCCTCTATACTGAAGCAAGGGACCCTAAACCTGGTGCCACCAGGAGACTGGTCAACCCCCTCGAGTATAGGGAATTCCTCCTAACTCTAGCTCATGACATTCCCTTGGCTGGGCATTTAGGCCAGAGTAAAACATGGGATAGACTTGTTCCATATTTTCACTGGCCCCATATATCAGAAGACACAAAGGAGTTTTGTCGCTCTTGTGTCACCTGCCAAGCCAGTGGCAAGACTGATGGTACCCCAAAGGCCCCCTTAGTCCCACTGCCAGTGGTTGGGGTGCCCTTTGTTGATATTGTTAGCTCCCTTGACCCGCCCAATAGGTTCTGGCAATAGATTCATCCTTGTAGTAGTGGACCATGCCACAAGATATCCAGAAACTATCAGTTTAAGGACCACTTCAGCAGCTGCAGTGGCAAAGGCCCTCCTTGGAATCTTTTCCAGGGTGGGTTTACCTAAGGAAGTTGTATCAGACAGAGGTAGTAACTTCATGTCTGCATACCTCAAGGCAATGTGGAAGGAGTGTGGTGTTACCTACAAGTTCACCACCCCTTATCATCCACAAACAAATGGATTGGTTGAGAGGTTTAATAAAACTCTCAAATGCATGATCATGGGACTCTCTGAAAAACTCTGAAGGAGATGGGATGTCCTCTTGACATGCCTCCTTTTCACCTACAGGGAGGTCCCCCAAAAAGGAGCCACTTTGAGCTCTTCTTTGGTCACCCTGTTAGGGGTCCCCTTGCTCTTGATAAGTAGGGTTGGGAACAACCTTTAAAACCTCCAAAACAAGACATTGTGGACTATGTACTTGGCCTAAGATCTAGAATGGCTGAGTACATGAAAAAGGCCACAAAAAACCTTCAGGCCAGCCAAGAGCTCCAAGACCAGAGGGCTGTCCTGACAGAGTACCACTGAGGACAGAGGGTGTGGGCATTGGAGCCTGTGGCCCCAAGAGCACTCCAGGAAAAATGGAGTGGACGCCATCTCATTGTGGAAAAGAAAGGTGAGGTCTAGTGGACCTGGGCACTGCCAGAAGCCCCCTTAGGGTGCTTCATGTCAATCGCCTTAAACCTTACTATGACAGGGCTCACTTAACCCTGCTCATGGCCACAGATGAGGGGCAGGAGGAAGAGAGTGACCCTCTCCCTGACCTCTTCTCCAACACTGAAGCTGATGGCTTAGTGGAAGGAGTACTTCTTGCAGACTGCCTCACTGCTGAGCAGAGGGAGGACTGCAACAATCTCTTAGGACAGTTTTCTGACCTTTTCTCTCTCATACCTGGTACAACTACCTGGTGTGAACATTCTACTGATACTGGAGACAGTTTACATGTCAAAAGTGAAATATACAGGCAGCCTGACAATGTCAGAGAATGCATTAAAACAGAGGTACAGAAAATGTTGGATCTAGGAGTTATTGAGCCCTCTGATAGCCCCTGGGCCAGCCCAGTGGTGCTTGTCCCCAAACCGCATAGCAAAGAAGGAAAGAGAGAGAAATGAAGCTTTGTGTGGACTATAGAGGTCTTAATACTGTAACCAAAAATGTTCATCCTATACCCAGGGCAGATGAGCTAATAGATAAATTGGCTTCTGCCAAGTATAGAAGCACGTTTGATTTGACTGCAGAGTATTGGCAGATCAAACTGTCAGAGGATGCTAAAGCAAAAACTGCATTTTCTACCATAGGAGGGCATTATCATTTCACTACTATGCCCTTTGGTTTGAAAAATGCACCTGCCACTTTCCAGAGGCTGGTGAATACAGTCCTACAAGGTTTTGAAGCTTTCAGTGCAGCATACTTAGATGATATTGCTGTATTTAGTTCCAACTGGGATGACCACCTGGTTCACCTATGGAACGTTTTGGAGGCCTAACTATCAAGGCTTTAAAGTGCCAGATAGGGCTGGGGGAAGTGGTTTATCTGGGCCACCTGGTAGGTGGAGAACAGATTGAACCACTACAGGGGAAGATTCAGACCATTATGGACTGAGCTCTCCCTACTACACAGCACCAGGTCAGAGTCTTCTTAGGTCTCACTGGGTATTACAGGAGGTTCATTAAGAACTATGGCTCCATTGTTGCCCCTCCTAATGGCCTCACCTCTAAGAAAATGCCTAAAAAGGTATTGTGGACAGCTAGCTGTCAGAAAGATTTTGGGAAACTTAAGCAAGCTATGTGCTCTGCACTTATTTTGAAAAGCCAAAACTACTCCCAAAAATTAATTGTCCAAACAAATGCTTCTGAAAAATAGGGGTAGAGGTAGGGGCAGTACTATCACAACTTAACTCATAGGGCCAGGGTCAACCTTTTGCATTTATCAGCAGAAGTTTGACCCCTAGAGAAAAGCGTTGGTCTGCCATAGAGAGGGAGGCCTTTGCTGTGGTCTGGGCCCTGAAGAAGCTGAGACCCTACTTGTTTGGGATTCACTTCATTGTTGGCAGTGCTGGTGGTGGTGCCGGCAGTGGTGGGGGGAGGCTCCAGCCCATCCCCTGCAGCCTCAGACGGCTGAACCGCCATGGTTGGTGGTGGGGACTCAGAATCAGTCCCAGCACCAGGCCTCCTGTCCTTCCTGCCTCCTGGTGCAAGACCCTTGCCCTTCCCTTTGTCAGCTGGTGGTGCCTCCTTGCCCTTCCATTTGGCAGCTGGTGGTGCCTCCTTGCCCTTCCCTTTGGCAGCTGGTGATGAAAGGTCTTGATGTTATTAAAGAAAGAGAGGAGAACATTCTGCATTCTTTCCTTGCTTTAATTATAACAGAAGCCAAAATATTACAACAAAATACTACCCATGAACTCTTAAGAAGCACCTTCAGCGTCAAGTCACAATGATCATCAATCATTAAACATTCACCTAACTCATGCAGTATCTTGACTGGGAGCAACAAATCCTCTTTTCTTGTGGATGCTGTTTAAAAAATAATAGAATACAGGAACATTAACTCTGAGCTTGAACCACCATTGCATCATTTGTTTTGATGCTTTGACTGTCAGGGCGCGGCCACTTACCTGAAAACCAGGCTGTTTGTAGGGCCGATGACTGTTTGCCCAACATCCTGAGGCACCTCTCGGTGCTGCTGATTACACCTGGAGCCCCGTCAGGTGCCCCAAAAAGGAAGGGGATTTAGAAAAAGAGAAAAAGAAACACTGCACTCCTTTTGATCATGTCCTGCCGGGTGCGGCTCTTCGGGTTATGGAGGACTGTCAGTGGAGTCCCTGGAAGATGCCTTTCTGTGATGAGTTACAGTATTGGTGAAGCTATGTGCTATTAAGAGACTATTTCACAACATTCAATAATTCATGCATGGGTCTCTTTAAACACCATTCAAAAAGGCATGCACTGATCTCATTAAATTCATCTAATTTGGTTATCACTGCACATTCACCTGGTAATATCAGCAACTTGGCCCCTCTCTCTTCTCACGTAATAATATATACAAAAGGTGATGAAATCTGAATGTTTTTAAACAAATTAGGAAGTTCTGCAAGTCTCTTTCATGGATCTGCATTTTCACATTAGGTTTTCTATGGTAAAACTACAACATAAAATGAGTTGCAATACCAAAAGCAAAAAACTCACATATAGAGTATTCCTTGCACTGAATTGCATTATCAATATTAACATAAAACGAATTGCAATACCAAAAGCAAGTAAACTCACACATAAACTAATCTTATCACTGAATTGTGTAATCACTATTAGTACAAAAATAAACAAGTGGACGATAGTGAAGTTCTGTCTCAGTTCTCAGTTACAAAACGAAAGTTGTCAAGGCCCCCACGCTAAATCTGTTATTCAACCCTCATCAAGACCCCACTCATAAATCATGTTTGTCCCCTTATAAGAGGCCTTTCAAAGTCTCAAGAAGGCTAGAGCGCAATCAGTCTCAGTTATCAGCTTTCACCAAAAAACAAAGCAACCATAATAAAATTCTACACAGGTTCCAGACAGCATGACCTTTCTTCGCTAAGGCCCTCATTACAACCCTAGCGGTTGGTGATAAAGCGGTGGTAATACCGCCAACAGGCCGGTGATAACAAAAATGGAATTATGACCACGGCGGAAACCGCTCAGACAGATAGCCACTTTAACACACTGACCGCCATGACGGTATCAACAAGCACCATGGTGGTAACCCCCAACAGCCAGGCGGAAGACAATGTACCACCCACACTATTACGACAGGGCTATCTGCCACCTTATCTGGGGTGGTACCAACAACATCAAAAGCACGGCAGAAACAGAACACAGACGTCAAAGGACTCACCTCTGGAGACTCAGGGAACAACCATGACTCCATGGAGCCTGAGTTGCACATATTTCCCATGCTCGTCTACCTTTTCCTGCATTATGAACACCAATGCCGGCGAAGACGACCACGGTGAGTACTGCCACCTAGCACACAAGTGGGGGGGAAGGGAGTGACACACACATGCAACACCCCCACCCCCAACACCACACACACAACCAGATGCAGTAATATTACATATCCACCCCATACCCCTCAGGGATAATGCAAGGACAAAATGATTTGAAGAAAGTGAATGTAATACGATAAAATACCATGAATAAGTGCATCAAAATACAAATGTTTATACATATTTGCAAATGTAGGGATACTGCCCAGTCCTCAATGTCCATGGGCAACAGGGCCACATCACATAGGCCAAGGCCCTACCTCCCTCCTGCAACAACACAGAGAGAACACTGCAGGGGTATCAGGTCAAAAATACACAGGCACCTCAGGGGGAAGGGGAATGGGGGGCACCTCAGCCGGAAGATGGTACAACACCACTGTTCGTGGAGGGGCTACATGCCCTGTGCGCTGTCCTGAGGAGTGTAAGGCCACAGTCTCTCAAGTGGGTGGTTTGCCCACTGCTTGGTCCTTGGGAGTGCAAGGCCACAGTCTCTCAAGGGGGTGGTTTGCCCACTGCTTGGTCCTCGGGAGTGCAAGGCCACAGTCTCTCAAGTGGATGGCTTCTCCACTGGTTCTAGAGGGGGCCTTGTGCCTAGTGTGCTTCATCCTGGGAAGGATGGGGTGAGTGGATGGCTTCTTCCACTGCCCAGTGTGCTTCAGCCTGGGAAGGATGGGGTGAGTGGATGGCTTCTTCCACTGGTTCTGGAGGGGGCCTTGTGCCCAGTGTGCTTCATCCTGGGAAGGATGGGGTGAGTGGATGGCTTCTTCCACTGGTTCTGGAGGGGGCATTGTGCCCTGTGATGCAGATGAGTTTCTCACCTGGGTGTCAGACCCACAGTATTTGCAGTGGCCAGGATGCACAACAGCCCACGGATGCAGGACTACACACTGTCTGCCGGCGGTGACAGCTGCTCAGTGGTGGCAGTGGCAAAGCTGGTGTCGGTGCTAGCAGTGGTGGGGTGAGGCTCCAGCCCATCCCCTGCAGCCTCGCACAGCTGCCCACTGGGACTGCTGCTGCTGGCATCGGTGCCCGTGGCGATGCTGGTGGCGGTGATGGCAGTGGTGCTGGTGGCAGTGCTGGCAGTGGTGGAGGGAGGCTCCAACCCTTCCCCTGCAGCCTCAGATGGTTGCCTACTGGGGCTGCTGCTGCTGGCAGTGGTGCTGGTGGCGGTGCTGGCAGTGGTGAGGGGAGACTCCAGCCCTTCCCCTGCAGTCTCGGACGGCTGCCCAATGGGCAGCAGCTGGTGGTGCTTCCTTGCTCTTCACCGTAAAGGACTTGGGGGTAGGGGTAGGGAAGAGGTCAACGGTGGAGAGGAAAAGCTTCTTAGGGACATTGGGGCAGGGCAGAGGGTGAACGTTTGGGAGTGGAGGAAGAGGGAGTGGTTGTAGGAGGTGCCTGTCTACTGTGTTTGGGTGCAGGTGCATGGGCTGGATGCTGTTGTGAGGTGGATGGCTGTTGGGTGTCTGAGTGCTTGCGTTTGTGTACTTTGGGAGGAGGGGGCATAGACACAGTGGGAGAGGACACAGGGGATTTGTGCAAGGATGTGGGGGTGGTGTCTGCTAGTGAGGGGTGTGCAGTTATGGCGATGGAGGTAGTGGATGAGTATGTAGTGCATGCAGGTGTGCGTGGAGACGCTACTGGGAGGGAGGTGGATTACGAGGAGGAGGGGGACACAGTGGAGGCAGTGGATGTTGGTATATCTGCGTCTGGATGGTGTTTGTGTGAGTGCCTGTGGGATGATGTGTGGTGCTTGTGTTTGCCTGAGCCACACATGTGTGTTGTCCTGGGTGCATGCTGGTCTGCCTGTGGCTTGGGATTGGTTGGGGTTGAGGGGAATGGGACTGGGTAGAGGAAGTTGGAGGAGGTAGGCTAGAAACAGGGACAATGGCTGCCATCAGGGAGGAGGCCAGAGCCTGGATTGATCTCTGTTGGGCCGCCATGCCACAGTGAATGCCCTCCAGGAATGCATTTGTCTGTTGCAAATGGACTGCCACCGCCTGGATGGCATTCACAATGGTTGACTGCCCAACAGAGATGATCGCAGGAGGTCAATAGCATCCTCACTCAGGACAGCAGGGCTAACTGGGGCAGGGCCTGAGATGCCTGGGGCGGAGGAGATGCCCACCCTCCAGGGCGAGCAGGCACGGGAAACCTGCTGAGGGGCTGCTGGGAGGGCGGTGCTGGTACGGGGTGGCGCCTGTACCTGTAGTTGGGGTGGGCACAGAGGTGTCCTTCACCACTAGGGAGCTTCCATCGGAGGAGGTATCACTGTCAGAACTCTCCCCTCCTGTCTCTGTCGTGGTGCTTCCCTCGCCCTCCGTCCCACTTGTGCCCTCACCATCAGTGGGTTCGGCCTCCTGGGCCCTGTGGGATGCAGCTCTCCCCATCGCCGGTGCCTCTGCTCCTCCGCCGGATGATGCTAATGTACATAAGGACAGGGTGACAAAACAAAAAGGGGGGGAGAGACAAAGGATACCCTAGGTCAATGGCGGCAACAACACCACTGTTGGCGTACACAGCACACACACACACACACACACACACAGGGAACAGCCCTACGCACTAGGCAATGCACCAACAGTCACAATGCTAGTCACCAGCCCATGGACAGGGATACCTAATGCCTATTGCAGCATACCTGAAACCCACAGACACCTGCCCATTAGTGGAGTCTACTAGCTTGGTTGGAGGAGGTTGACATCAGAACCAGCCCAACATGGGCCCTACCCTGCAATGTCCGGCCTGGCCTAGGGGCACCCAAGGGCCCACATCCCCCACCCGGATGCCACCCCACCACGCGTAAGTAGTATATTGGGGCACTGTGCTCACCCCCTTGTGGTTGCTGTGGTGCCCCCAAGTGCCCATCCAGCTCCAGATAGGCCACCGCCAATATACAGACCATCAGGGGGGTCAGGGTTCGACGGGCAGCTGGGCCTCTACCGCCTTCCGTGCCCAGCATCTCAGGTCCTTGCACCATTTCTGACAGTGGGTGCTCAGCCTGCTGTAGATCCCCAGGGTCCACACGTACTTGGCGATGGCACGCCGTATACTCTTTTTTTGATGGGTGCCAACCTGCAGAGAAATACACAGAGGAAACGGTGTCAGTCAGACTGTCCTTCCTGTTACACTCATGGCCCACCATAGCCCTCAATCCCATTACGCACAGACATTGCCTACCATACATGCAGCACACTGCCCAGGGCCCTTCCACCAACCCCCCCACATGAGGCCCTCACACACAGCACTCCATTCATTCATGCCCCATGCATCGTGCTCACAGTGTACTCACCTTTTGGTCTGGAGGCCCATACAGCATTCGGTACTGGGGTAGGACCCCATCCACCAGTCTCTCCAACTCTGCAGCGGTGAAGGCAGGGGCCCTTTCCCCAGTGACATGATGCATGGTCGGTTCCAGACACAGGTCACAGCAGCACTTGCAGTGTAGGTCCTCTCCTGTTGAAGATCAGGTAGCAAGTGAGTGAACAAATAGAAAATGGTGGTCACGTCTGCGGCGATGCATACTGTCACTGCTGGCACACATCACTATTGGCCACTGTAACCCATAGGGCCCAATGGTATCCAATGAGGAGTTGCACGACGGTTCTTGACCGCCTCCTACAACGGCGCATAACATCAGCGGAATTACCTCATTTCCACATGTCCCTCCATACAGGACAGGCAGATGCCATTTCACGGGGCAGGCCATAGCACCTAACTGCGTCACAGTACACATAGGCACCACTTGGGCCTATCCAACAGCATACTGTTACAGTCACAACATGCAATGCAGTGTAGTGTTTGGAAATATGGAATACTGACCAGCTGCTCTCCGTTTGCCCCCTAGATTGCAACTGCTGCGGATGAATAGGAGATGGAGACATCCCCCTGTGTACATGCCCCTGGTGGACTTGGCAACAATGGAGTACAGGCACATCATCCTCACCTATAGACTGGACCGGGCCACAATCACAGAGCTGTGTGACTAATTGGAGCCTGACCAGACATCTGCTATCCGTCAGCCCACCGGGATCCCCCCTCTTGTGCAAGTGCTCTCAGTGCTCCATTTCCTGGCAAGTGGCTCCTTCCAAGTGACAGTGGGCTTGGCAGCAGGAATGTCTCAGCTAATTTTCTCAATAGTGCTGACCAGAGTGTTGTCTGCCCTGATTAAACACATGGGCAGCTATATCGTTTTCCCCCAAGTGGAGGATTTGGCCATAGTGAAAGCTGATTTCTATGCAATGGGACATATCCCCAACATTATTGGGGCAATAGATGGTACACATATTGCATTTGCCCCCCCCCCAGAAAAATGAACAGGTGTTCAGAAATCGAAAGAGTTTTCACTCCATGAATGTGCAGATAATGTGCCTGGCGGACCAGTACATCTCCCATGTCAATGCAAAGTATCCTGGGTCTGTGCATGATGTCTTTATACTGAGGAATAGCAGCATCCCATATGTGATGGCTCAGCTCCAGATGACCGGGTATGACTAATAGGTGAACCTTGGTTCCCACCCAGTAGGTGTTTGGTGTTGGCCCTAAGGGTTAGTGTGTGTCTAACAGTTGTCGACATTTGCAGGTGACTCTGGTTACCCCAACCTCTCATGGCTACTCACCCCTGTGAGGAATCCCAGGACAAGGGCAGAGGAACGTTACAATGAGGCACAGGGGCGAACAAGAAGAATAATAGAAACAACATTCGGCCTCCTGGAGGCCAGGTTTCGTTGCCTCCATCCAACAGATGGATCCCTGTACTACTCACAGAAGAAGGTGTGCCAGATCATCGTGTCATGCTGTATGTTGCACAACCTTGCCTTATGTCGCCAGGTGCCTTTTCTGCAGGAGGATGAGGCAGGAGATGGGCGTGTGACAGCAGTGGACCCTGTGGACAGTGAAGATGAGGAGGCAGAGGATGAGGATGGGGACCACAGAAGTGCAAGATTCTGACAATACTTCCAATGACACTCAGGTAAGACACTGTAATTTCACTTTACATTGACAGTTTTGTGTTTGACATTGTCACTGGCAGGCTGATTTTCCCACTTCTATGGCCACTTACTGTACCCTTTGACAGCTCTATTTTCAGATGTTTGTGCCTCACTATCACTCCTGGTGTGTTGACTGCAGCCAACTACAGGTCATTCCTATGTATACAGTACTGTACAGTTGTATTGCAGTGTTTAAAGCGTGTTAAACAAATACATAGTTCAATCATTTGACAGACTCCATACTTATTCAAATGGTGTTTAGTAAGTGCTAATAAGTAGAGGGGGATGTGCAATGGGCTAGGGTGATGGTGGAGGAATGTCCAGGATAGAGTCCAGTCTATTTGTATCACAGATGCATTGTCCAAGGGGGCATAGGAAGTGGAGCAATGGCAGTTCAAGGTGGACAGGGTGACAGAATGGGACACAAGGATGACAATCAGGAGAGTCTTATTTCCTGGTGGGGTCATGGCAATAGTCTCTGGCTTCTGCCTGGATCTCAGGGACTGTTTGTGGGGTGGTTCTCCTTCTGCAGGGGATGAGGTGCTGGTGGCCTGGTGTTCCTATTGCAGGGCCTTCTGTCCACTAGCGGCAGCGGAGGTGGAAGGCTGTTCATCGGTTTGGCTAGTGTCAGGGGCCCGGTGGTGTGCCATGGCCTCCCTCATGGTGTTGGCCATGTCTGCCAGCACCCCTGCAATGGTGACCAGGGTGGTGTTGATGTCCTTCAAGTACTCCCTGATCCCTAGGTACTGTCCCTCCTGCAGCTGCTGGGTCTCCAGTATCTGGCTCATTGTCTCCTGGGAATGGTGGTATGCTCCCAGGATGTTGGTGAGTGCCTCCTGGAGGGTCGGTTACCTGGGCCTGTCCTCCCCCTGTCGCACAGCAGTCCTCCCAGCTTCCCTGTTGTCCTGTGCCTCTGTCCCCTGAACTGTGTGCCCACTGACTCCAGGTCCCTGATCGTCCTGTGTTTGTGGGGTGGCCTGGGCTTCCTGTAGTGGTGGACACATTGCAGATTGACGTGTCCTGGGGACAGAGGTATGGGCCTGCTGGGTGGGTCCTGTGCTGGTGTTTCCTGGGGGGGGAGATTCTGTGGTGGCATGGGACTGTGCCAGGGTTACTGACTGTCCGGAGATCCCTGATGGGTCAGGTTGGTCATCCAGATCCAGGCGTCCAGAGCTGCTGTCATCAATGTGGGCCTCTTCTGGGGGTGGACTTGATGTTGCTGGCACCTCCTCTCCGGTGACGTTGGGTGGGGGACCTGTGGGGCTGTAAATGCAGTGTTATTGTTTCTGTGTGTGTCATCTTGTACCTGGGTGTGTTGTCCTGTATATTTGTTATTGCCCTGTCAGCTTTGCCTTGTGTGAGTAGTTATTTTGTGGGCTAGGTGATTCTATCTAGTGTGCATGCTTTAGTGATGGGTGTCCATGCAGGTCTGTGATGGGGGTCCGTGCATTGGTGTTGCATGAAGGGCTTTGTATTGGGAGGGGTGGGTTGTGATGGTGGGGTATGTGTGAGGTGGTGAAGTGATGGGAGTGAGGGTGAGGGTAGCGGTTTGGGATGGCATGCAGGTAGGGGGGATGATAGTAATAGAGATTTGACTTACCAGAGTCCAGTCCTCCTCCTACTCCTGCCAGGCCCTCAGGATGCATGATTGCCAAGACTTGCTCCTCCCATGTTGTTAGTTGTGGGGGAGGAGGTGGGGGTCCACCGCCAGTCCACTGTACAGCTATTTGGTATCTTGCTGCTGTGGAACACACCCTTGTTCTGGGGTGTTGTCCCACAACGTTGACCCTGTCCGTGATTCTCCGTCGTAGCTCCATCTTCCTAGCAATGGATGTCTGCTGCACCTGTGACTCGGATAGCTGTGGCTCTACCTGGATGATTTCCTCCACCATGACCCTTAGTTCCTCCTCTGAGAACCTGGGGTGTTGTTGTGGTGCCATGGGTGTAGTGTGAGTGGTGTGGGTGAGGGTGTGTGGGGTGCTGTGTTGGGGTGTGTGATGTAAGGTGCATGTATGGTGTATGGGTGATGGTGGTGTGTGGCTGTGGTTTTGTCTGTGGTATTGCTATCTCTCTTGTGGCAATTGTTTGTATTGGTAAAGGGATGTGTGTAATGTGGGTGTGTGCTTTATAGTGGTGTGGGTGTGTGGGTGTGGTGTGTATATGTGTGTCAGGTGTGTGTTATTCAAATTGTCCAATGTGGTGTTGTTTTGTTAGGTTGTGTGCATTTTGAGCGCGGCGGTATGTACCGCCAATGGTTTAGGGCCACTGAATGTCTGCCACGGTGATTCGTGGGTCATAATGCTGTGGGCGTAGTTCTGTTAGTGTACTGGTGTGGGTTTTGCTACCGCCAGTCTATCACTGACCTTTGGGCTGGCGGACTTGTGTGTGTGGCTGTATAGTAACAGATTGCTATGTGTTGGTCATAATATGGATAGCGGTAATCCGCTGCGGCAGCGGTATGTTGATGGCAGTGGGCACGGCAGTAAGAGGTACTTACCCCCAGTGTCATAATGAGAGCCTAAATGTAGAAAAAATTACATTAATAGACAGAGGACTTTGTCCTTGCTCACTGTGTGTTAGTCTGGCCTTTAGGACCCACGTCAGGAATGAGCAGGCAAGAGATGGAGCATTGTCCACATTCTGGGTGGCTGGAGACAAATCTCCCAGAACTGATGCCCCAGACTCCTCACTCATCTCATATGGGAGTAGTCAAGATTCAGAGTTGATGTTGCAGATGAAATGTAGAGAAGGGAGTGTCACTCTAGATGAGGTTGCATAGTATCAAGGTCAACTCAAGAATCTGTGGGTATTCAGGATCCCCCATTACAGGGCCCCTAGGTAGGATCCAGGATGACTAATCCTGTTTTTGCCTAGGTCTATCAGCCTGATGATAATTACATAAAATTGCTCCTTATATCAATAACTGCGAAGTCCTCATATAAGTTAGCTCTGAACCATTTTTCAGAGATGTGTTACCTTCTTCTGCAGTGCATCTGCACCTTATTTCAAGCTTGGTCTTTGGACTTCTGTGAGTAAATCCGCCATACTACAGTACAGTACAAAAGAAAACAGGGCTAGTTATGGTTTGAGTGTGTATTTAGTATTTGTAATGAAGAAAAGATGTAAACATAGATCATTAATGCGTCTGGTGACAATGAAACCAAATAGTAGAAAAGAAACTGCTGATCAAGTTCTTGCACAAAAATAGCAGTGTAAGCTTATTACACAGATAAAGTCAATTTACCTATAGACACACAAGTTTTAAACTTGTATGCGAAATTTGTTCAAATTTTGTTTTCTTTACATCAATATTTTATTTTGCAATGGATAGCACAATTGCAAATGTCTATATAGCTTCTGCTCACTATTCTGAGAAATGTGGTGGGGTTGCATTGTTCCAAGCCCTGCCTATAAGTATTCTGTAGTTCCAATAAAGACTGATACTTCAATTTGCAATTTCTTGTCCCTTGTTGTGGTTGAGTCCGCTGTTCCAAATAATGAGACACACAGTGATTTTATTAAATAATTCTGTATTATATTCCTGCAGAAAGTAAAACGTTTCTAGAGGTGGTCAAGGGTAACGGGCAAGAGGAAAAAACAAGGCAGCAGTCATTTTCCATCTATGAACCCAGGATTAGGAAAAACATCCCCGTATCCATCAGGACTGCCTCAGTGATAATCTAATTGAGAAAATAGTGTTTTTTGGAATTTAGGAAGAGGCACCTCTTTAAAGAACACCATATCACAGAGCATTAACCATCCATAAACCAGCTACTTCTCCAATTATTTATTAACTTTGTAGTTGATTTTGACCCTGTGCAACATATCACTAACTTTTGGATAGATCAGAGTTATAGAAACACCACATACATATATACATACATAGATACATACATACATACAAATGTGCACTCAAATACTGGAAGTAGGAACAATTGCATCTTTTACTAGATCAGATTAATATTTTGAATTGAAACTTTCAAAATTCATATCTTCGTTCCTACTTATTGGACTTTTGTCACTTGGGTGGCATTTTATTTATTGCAATTTTCTAAATCGGTTTGGGATGTTTCTTGTTGTTGTTTTTTTCACTTTATTACGCATAAATACGTTCTACATTGCCTCTAGGTTTAGCCTGACTGCTTTGTGCCAAGCTACCAGATGGTTAAGCACAGGTTTATTTAGTGAAGTTTGAGGACCACCCTAACAAGGATTGTAATTATTATTTGAGGTTGGTTCTCACACCCCTCAACTAATACTCCAATTTCTAAATATTAATATATTCTATTCTGTTCTATTCAATTCTATTTTATTACAGAACTTAGCCTATTTTATTTCGTTGAAACATTTTCACAGTGGTAAATCGGTTAAGTCTTAGGCCCTCATTCCAACCCTGGCGGTCTCTGACCGCCAGGGTGGAGGGCAGCGGAAGCACGGCCAACAGGCTGGCGGTGCTTCCTGGGCTATTCTGACCGTGGCGGTAAAGCCGCGGTCAGAAAAGGGGAACCAGCGGTTTCCCGACGGTTTTCCCCTGTCCCAGGGAATCCTCCATGGCGGCGCTGCTTGCAGCGCCGCCATGGGGATTCCGACCCCCTTCCTGCCAGCCTGTTTCTGGCGGTTTTCACCGCCAGAACCAGGATGGCGGGAACGGGTTTCGTGGGGCCCCTGGGGGCCCCTGCACTGCCCTGCCAATGGCATGGGCAGTGCAGGGGCCCCCTAACAGGGCCCCATACAGATTTTCACTGTCTGCTTTGCAGACAGTGAAAATCGCGACGGGTGCCACTGCACCCGTCGCACCCCTGCAACTCCGCCGGCTCCATTCGGAGCCGGCTTCCTCGTTGCAGGGGCTTTCCCGCTGGGCCGGCGGGCGACCTTTTGGCGGTCGCCCGCCGGCCCAGCGGGAAAGTTGGAATGGCCGTCGCGGTCTTTTGACCGCGGGGCGGTCATTCGGCGGGACCGCATGGCGGGCGGCGACCGCCGTCCGCTGCGGTCAGAATGACCGCCTTAGTCTCTGAATCGGACAGAAAGAATTACCAGACAATGTGGTGTTGTATTTCTCAGACTCTTCATACAAAGTTAAATAATATTTCCTAACACTTCTTGAAACTCTGGTGGCATAGTAAAGGTTGTTTGGTATTGTTTGATACATTTGATACTCTTTATAACGTTTTTCACCCGTTTTTTCAAGCTAACACTTTCAGTCTTCACTAAATTCATGGTTTTGGTCTTATTGTGAGAATATTTCTGGCAATGCTCTTTATTATGATCACGTGGTGAAGGCTGATTGAACAGTTTTCATTGTTTACACTCATCTTTTGTATTGCTCAGGGTTCTTTTCTCTTTTCAACAGAGTTTACATAGTCATTGATGAGATAATGGATCTCTTTGTGGACTTCTGCGAGTCTACTGGATCACCTGCACAGTCCAACATAATATTGCGATTCAGAATTATCTATAGCCACCATACTACAGTACACTCCAAAAGAAAACAGGGCCAGTTATGGTTTCAGTGCGTATTTAGTATTTCCTATTCCTAGGAAATAAATGTCTAACATTTCTGCTTTGGTATGTTTGAATGCATCCCAGACTGTAAAGATATGCATCCCAGGTTCTTGGACACTTTATTCATCATTGTTTTATTTTAGGATGCAAATTCTGGATTTTGGAGTAAGAAACAGTTTAGTTACTGGATCCTATTTGTTTTTGATAAAGCACATTTGGTATTTGCAGGTGTTAACACTGGGTAGTAAGACTAATGTCTAGTGACGTCTGAACGTTGCTGTTGAGTAAGCTTTTGGGTACTAATATATAATAAGGTCAGGGAGATGATTTAAATTTGGCATAATTTGGCATAATAAAATGAATGACCAGGTACTGGTGTTTTTCCCTAAAACTATCTACTCATTGAAGATTTGCAATTACATTTTATAGAGTTGTTTGGAGTTTGTTTCAGGAGCCACATCTTCATTTGGGTGTCCTATTTACTGGGGCAAAAATGGAATTTCACTCTATACAGATTGATCTAATTTATAACTTTATGTCTATTTTATCCTGTTTCAACTCTTTCTTTCAGCAATTTGCCATAAAAGCACATAAAAGAATACAATACAACAATATAATAAAACCATTAAAAAATCTCAATAAAATCAAAATGGTACAGTTATAGCAGCATCGGTGTTAAAGTGCATGCATAGTCCATAATGCAACCAAGTGCATTAAACACATTAAAAGGTACACACTCAGCAAATTTAAAAAACAAGCATGAAATGGATATGTGGTTGTCTCAATCAGCCAATCATCACCACTTCAAAAAATAAACATAAACTGCAGAAAGTGCTATCTCAGTGTTCAGGCATCACTGTATCAAGGAAATGCCATTTTGCCTGCATCCCCACATACAAAACAGAAATCAAGAGATGGCAAAAACAATTGACTGTGCTGTGTTGATTCTTAACATACTAGAGGTTAACCTGAAATCCCTAGCCACCATGTTGTGGCATAGTTGTAAAATCCACTTCCTCCTGTGGGTGTGATAATAAGGGAAAAAAAGAAAAAGTGATCAATGCAATTTTTTGGCCTGGACAGAAGGGGCAAAGGACATTTCTTGATCTGCAGGAGAATGTTTCCATTTGGCAGTAGCCATGCGGCATCTGGAATTTAACATACAGGGTTTTTGCAAGCGGGAGCTCAATCACGTCCATATGTTCTTCCAAAGAGTAGACATCTTTAAACTCCATAAAAGTACAGGTCAGAGAGTCCACCTTCCCTGCTCTGTTTAGCCCACTATCCATGTGTCTTCAATAGATCCCTTTAAGTAGAGAATTTGGAGCTCTACATGCAGTTTCCGGATTAGTCCAGAGATTCTCGCACCCTTACTTCAACAGGTAGAATTTATTTTTTCCAAACCATGGGATCCCCATGAAGCTTTAGGAATTCCTCAAGCCCAATCCTTTAGGGTGCTAAACCTGCAGAAGCCCAGATCCTCATCAGGAATATAAGTCCTAGCCTACGGGGGAGGGGTCCAACCTGGGGGGATAAGTGGGGTACTAGCGGAGAGATTAGTGAGGAGTCATAGAACAATTCTCCCCCAGCTCCATAGCACTAACATTCTTGTGTGCCCAGAGTTACCCACCATATGAATCACCCTGAGTGCTTGTAGATTATACATTCGGTGGGGCGGGGATAGCGGACAAAAGCTAGAGCACCACAAGGCCCTCAGGATGCCTCCTGTATAGTACTTTAGCTTAAATGTGCACTTTTGGAACTGGGCTGTCTAGTCAAAGTGCTCTGTGAGAGTGTAATCTAGATATTTAGTTGTTTGAACTCTCTCCAGAGGGACTCCATTGAGAGCTGGCTGTGGATGGGTTGAATGGCAGGGATTCAAGACCATATACTTTGTTTTGTTCAATCTGAACTCCAGCCTTCTCTGCATGCAGAAGTCACCAAACTGATCTAACAGATTTGGGGATCAGTAAGGTGTCATCCACAAACAGGAGTACTGGGACCTTTCTTTTGGCCAAACACAGTGCATTGTGCTTGCACAGATCAAGATGAGCCAACAGATCATTGATATAAAGTAGGAACAGGGTCGGGCTAATACGTACCCTGGCCTTACTCCCAAAGTGACTGGATTGGAATCAGTCTATTCCCCAAGGAAGTCACAATTGACCTCGGTGTAGTTCTTCAGATGAAGCCTAATGGTGGCATCTACAAGATGTTTAGGGCTCCCAGGTCAGTCAAGACCTTGCTCAGTGCCTCCCTATGGACAAAATAGAAGGCCGAACAAAGGTTGACAAAAACTACAAAAAGCCAACCACCCCTATAGTAACCTATTTCTAACAGATTAGTTACAATCAGAAAACTTGGTCAGTGGGACTAATCCCTGCCCTGAACCCAGCATGTAGAGGGGTCAGCAGATATGCGTCCTCAATCCAGTCATACATACTGCTCAAGAGAATCCAGCTAAAGAGCTTCTTCAAGCTGTCAATGAGGCTGATTGGCCAGTTGTTAGATGGACCTTGAGCCTTTCTTAAAAATCGGAATGATCTCAACCCCGGCAATGTAGGTGGCATTGGTAACCCATCCAAAATACTATTAAAGTAGAGGGCAAAATACAGGCTCCAGATAACCTTGTTGGCTTTAAACAGGTCACTTGGTACCTTGTCCAGCACTGGCACTTTCCCTGGAGTAATCCAATCTATTGCATCATCAACTTTAATGACGGTAATATGGCAAGTTACAATGTCAGCCTATTTTGGTGAGAGCCTCCCTGCAAAATGCTGTTCACCCAGCTATTCTCTTTTGTTCTGATGGGGCAACCAGATCACATTTGGAACAAGGCTCTACTCCAGCCACAAAGTGCCCACTAGATGCACATACAACAACTTCTAAGGCTTATGATCATTCTGATTTGCATATCTGATGACCCCTCCCTCCCAGTCGCACGCAAAATGCCCTTAGAATTGATTAACCCAGGCAGCAGTATTAATGTTGCAAGCCAATGGAGCTGCAGGTTCCAGACCCTTGCCAGCCAGGATTTGCCAAAAGAAATGATGGTCCTTCTCACCCACATTTAATAATAGGGTTTCTCATTTGGCCATTTCATACTCTCACTTAGGGCCTAGACCCATCTTTAAGAGCAGCCACCAGGGCATGCCTTGTCATCCTACATACCTTAGTAGAATATATGACGAAACAACGACTGCAAAAACAACTACTGCCTTAACAACGAGGTCGGAACACCGACCTCGTTGCTACTACTAATGATTTTACCACGAATGCCTTAACAACGATATTTCGTTGTAAAGGCATTCCTGATAAAATCATTAGCAATAGGCACCATTCACCCTACATCCCTCACCCCACCCCCCCAACCCCACCCTAAAAACCCCTGACCCCCCACCCACTCCCCAAAACCAAAAACGCCCCACCCCCCAAACCCACCCCAAAACCGAAAACCCCGTGACCCCCCACCCACTCCCCAAAACCAAAAACGCCCCACCCCCCAACCCCACCCTAAAACCTAAAACCCCCTGACCCCCCGCCCACTCCCCAAAACCAAAAACACCCCACCCCCCCAACCCCACACCAAAACCTAAAACCCCCTGACCCCCCACCCACTCCCCAAAACCAAAAACGCCCCACCCCCCCAACCCCACCCCAAAACCTAAAACCCCCTGACCCCCCACCCACTCCCCAAAACCAAAAACGCCCCACCCCCCCAACCCCACCCCAAAACCTAAAACCCCCTGACCCCCACCCACTCCCCAAAACCAAAAACGCCCCACCCCCCAACCCCACCCTAAAACCTAGAACCCCCTGACCCCCCACCCACTCCCCAAAACCAAAAATGCCCCACCCCCCCAACCCCACCCCAAAACCTAAAACCCCCTGACCCCCCACCCCCTCCCCAAAACCTAAACCCACCACTTACCTTCGCCAAGTCCCTTCTTTGTACCTTAACCATGCATGTTCGTTGTTCAGAACATACGTAGTTAAGGCACAAAAAACCGAAGTCGTGGTTAAAAAAAGCATTGTTGCGCTTTCGTTAACCACGACCTTCGTAAAAAAAAAGTCGTAAAAAAGGATGTTTCCCACCTTAGTATACCATGATGGACTACTTTGGCCCTTTTAGGGAGAGACCTGGACTCCACCAAAAACATATTTTTTAATGAACAGAACAAACAATTGTGAATGAAGTTGCAATCCGTCCTTGAGCTGACTGGAAGTGAATTCCTTCCCAAAGCCAGCACGATGTCCAGGGAAGTGGCAAGTTCCTCATCTATCTGCTTCTGGATGGTCGGGGTGCCAACTATCATGCTCCATTTCAGCCTACGGCACTTAGTAGAAGTTAAATGCCTTCTATTGAATAGTTCATTGTTATCTTGTGAAAGATTGGTACCCATTGAACTCAGAGTGAAGTCCAGGGCATTATGATCGCTGTCCTGCAGCAAGATCACCTACATATCTGCAACTTGGGGCCACAGCCTGATATCGATCAATACATAATTAATTTGACTAGAACTTCCCTGCCAAATAAAACTATCCCTCCCCTCCCTGTCCGATGGTGTTCTCCCATTGCAGACCCTCAATCCATTGTTGGGTACAAGCATTTATTTGCAGAGCAGCAGTGAACCATTTTCTGATTAGTGGGAATGAGAGTGCAGGAGCTGCCAACACCTTGTCCTCTTTTCCACTAAGAATGCCAGTGTCGATACCAAGTGGTTCATAATTACAGTTAAAATCAAATGCCATGATTTTGAGGGAACCCGCAGGAAGAGATGGTAAATGGGCATTAATTAAATTGACAACAGCTAAATTGGCCTTATAGCCATAATGTCTGCAGTACACTTTATACAGATATAATGAAACCCCAGAAAAAAATTGCACAATGACACACAATAGGTCAGAAGAGTTATTTATTTATTAAGTTCATTCGGACTAGAAATCTAGTCCATTTAAGATAGTAATAACAATCATACTTGAAAAAAGAATGTGATAAAAACATAATAACAATATAAAACCAATAGACGTCAAAACATTGTAACAATAAGAACAACAGGACAAAGCATTTCATCATATATATAAATACAATAAAATAAAACATAAATAGATATAATAAGAAAAGGGGACAGAGCTAAAAACTAAAATGTAGAACTTTTTGTCTGGAGGACCAGTGTGCACAGCCAGAAGACAAAAAAGACAGAAAATAGTCTAATTGGACTAAAAGGAAACATTATCAGAGTACCAATCAAAAAAAAACAACAGAAAAACTATATGGGAAGGCTATATAAGCTTGTGCAGTCTTGGTAGTCATCAAAAAGGCAACAAATTCGTAATGGAAATTTCCTACTAAAAGCAATACAAAAAGGATAAAAAGAGAAGATTAAAATCCTTCTAGAGACTAGTATAGAAATGACTCAGGAGCCTTTGGGTGCAATGAACTTGCGACGGATGTACCAGGCCTCCGATAAGTATTTGGTAACTGGAATGGCAACCCTGGGAGAAAAATCATGTGTACAGATTCTAATGGCAGTTACTCTATCCTGAAATAACATGTTTTTACAGAGGGGGGTAATCCACCTCTTTCTTGGTGTCTTGTACAAAGGGCAGAAGAATAATACATGCTCTGATGTTTCTTTACAATGTTGACAGAAAATACACCTATCATTTGTAGCGATGTTAGAAGACCAATGGGCCGTGAAACCATTGGTAGGCAATGTACCATATCTTAACTGCAGGTATAGAGTGCGTGCATACGGGGGGATATGGAGGTTCAGGAAATTCTCAGCCCAGGGTTCATGCTTAATTTGAAGAAAATCCATTGTTAACCTACCCGCCCTCTTTTGGTGCAGGGAATCTTCGTTAACTTTCTCCCAATATCTGCTCGTAACAAATCTCCTAGCCTTATCAGGGATTTGATCCGGGTGGTTCCAATAATGGGAAAGACCCATTTTTTCCCAGGCAGTTTTCATCTCTTTCAGCCAAGGGATTCTCTCCAATGCCTTGGGAGCGGCTATCAACTCTCTTATAGCCAGCCTATATGGTTCTAGTTCAGCAGATTTCCATAGACGAATCCAGTAGGTAAGGGGTCTTAAGGCCGCTATGGTTTTAATGCCATTTAAGCCAAGGTCAAGCCTTAAAGGGGTCATTGGAGTGCCCGTACCTAGCCTGGACACCTGCCTAAGGAAAATATTTTCCTTAGTTTGCAGAATGTCCAGGTTTTTATGGGACCCCCAAAGTTCCGCTCCATATAGGGCTGCTGCTCTAATTTGAACATTATAAATCTTCGCAAGAATGTTCAGAGGGGGGCTCGGAGCCTTTCTAGATCTGCGGACTAAGGCCCCACCTCTTTGGCTTATGATCAGAGCCCCTTTGTCAATTGCTGCCTTCCATTTGCCTGATGTAGATAATCTGAAACCCAAATAATCAAACTCTTCAACTTTCTCCAATGGGGACGAATTCATCTTAATATTAGTACGCAATCGTTTTTTAGAGGTAGTGAATATCATAAATTTAGTTTTCTTAATGTTTACATCTAAACCATAATCACTACAATAAGCACAGAACTGGTTAATCAGGTGTTGAATTCCCATTGGCGATTTTGATAGTAGGATCGTATCATCTGCATATAGCAGGCAGGGGATTTTTTCCCCACCAGAAGAGTTAAGATCAGCTACTTTGGAAGTACAAGCCAGTGTTGTTTCTAATCCAAGTGACAGGCCGCCCGGGCCGACCTTTCCCAGATGAAAGCACTGGAAGGTCAAAACTAGCAAACTTAGGGGCTGACTTGAGAGTCATTTTTTCAATGCTAAGGTGGCACTAAAGTGGGTTTTTGCATGCTCCATATTTACAAAGTGGCGCAGTGAATGCATTGCACCACTTTGTAAACCCTTATGCCATATTATGCCTGCTCCAGGCATAATGTATGCAAAGGTGGCGTTCCCACATCAGAGGGCCTGAAAAAATGGTGCAAGGAAATCTAAGACATTTCCTTGCACCATTTTTTTCTGCATGTTTAACGTCTGCTCAGTGAAGGCATTAAAGGGGGGCATGCCATTGAATACAATGGACCACTATGTACTCTGCAGTAGTGCCAACATTTTGGCGCTACTCCTGCAGAGTTCATCAAAAGCTTCAGGAATTCTGATGCTATTGCCACCTACCCTGCGCCATGGTGCACCGTATTTTAAATACGTTGCACACATGGTGGCAGTAGTGGGGTGCTAAGGGGTACGTGGAAAGTCGCACTGCACTGGGTGCAGCGCCATTTTTCTTAAAGCAGCCTCTTAGTTTGAAATTGTGAAGCAACACCCAAGGTCTCCTGAAAAATACAAATTATGAATTGGTCCGCAAAGTAACCGCAGTCCAGGCAAGCAAATTTATTTGAAATACCATAAAAACAAGCATAGTGTGAGCTATGGCAATGGGCAAGTGATTACCACTATCAGACAAGCTGGGAACATTGTTAGCAGGTAGATCAAGGCCAACAGCAGTTAAGGGCTGCACCACATTGCCATCATTGGAAAAACTATGAACATCGGCAATTGCACATCGGGGAATGATTCCTATTTCCAGAACATCAACCAACCCATTCCATTCAGCCTAGGTGAATCCAAAGCAGGTGGGAGTCAATTATTAGCATCCAAGTCTGACAATGGTGAGTACTTATTACTGGTGGGTACCGATGGGACCCCTGGGGCATTCATTCGAAAGCCTTGGCACCTTCTCCCCATCAACGGTCTAAAAGGGCTGGGACTATAGACATAACTGAGAGGAACAATACTAACAGCTGCTCCTTGATCACCAAGCATGTGATCTGGTCAAATAAGACAAAGAGACATGCTCAGGTGCCTACAGTTGATTACCACACAATTCCCTTTGATGTTTTTTGCTGTTTGACCATTCGACCCAATTCTCCTAAACCATAAAAAATCATTGTACTAAAAAAAATGAGAAATCAGAATTCCATGAGAGCCTGTGGCAAACATTGTTTTTGAGGTCCCGGTCCATATTAGGAGGGAGTTGCATTACTCCATCCAGGGCTGCCTCATACGGACAGCAGTCAGATGGCACATTCAGACATAACTGAGGTTGTGGGGTACAATGCTTGAGTTTTGACTTCACTTGGACATCACTTGAGAGCAAAGGCCCTCCCCCTAGAACTATAGAGGGCACAGAAACAATAGTAGCAGGTTTTCCAGCAGGCAATAATGACTGTTGTCCATCACTTCTATTAATGTTGTTGCAGCTGGTGTCATTGTTCAAGGAGACTTGGACAAATGACTGCACAGGAGCCAATGAAGCCAGTGAATTTAGCTTGAAGGATAGTTCACAAATAACCCCTTCCAGAGCACACATTCTATTCACGAGGAGAGTGACTGAGAATGTCACAATGGCTTTGACTTGGTCCAAGGTGCTTTCTCAATCAAGTTTTTATACCCCACCTCTTCTGCTGTCACTAGAAGTTGATGACGACTCTGCCTGCAAAGGACCCAGGCCTGGTAGATTAAATGCACTGATTGGTGGATAGGTGACAATTCCCTGCTTCATGGTAGGGCCTGGAACAGGCCCTTGCTTTGTTTTCCTTTTTTTCCTTGCTGCTGGTTCACAAGGGCTAGTGCTCACAGTCATATCCGTGGGGGACACTCTGGCCTTTTCCGTTGACAGTGCTTTGAGAGCTGCCTCAGATGTTGGTGGGTTGGATCGACCAGCAGGGCCCACCTAAGGGGAAACTGGCTGGGAAAATACCCCACTCAATGGAAGAGAACATGGTCCCCCTCTCAAGTCCATAGACAAGTCCTTCTCCATAAAGTTTATTTCCTTGGCAAGTATAATTACTGCTCGTGCCAGGAATGAGTCCAGTGTTGAACCACTTTGATGGTTAACAGTGACATTGACATTGTCCTTCCCCTCAACCAACTTGCGCTTGCTCATGGGCCTTGACTATTTATTAACAATAGAGACAGTTCCAGCAAACAAAGTAGAGACGATGAAAGGAACTCACCAAAAATGTTGGAAGGCAGTGACCAAAGTGACCAAAAGCTAAAAGGGGAGGCCCAGTCTCTTTGAGGGGATGACAGGCAAAGATGGGCCTGGTCTTAGCACGGGTGCATGCCCAGGCATGTCCCATGCTGTGGGGAGTGGGTCGTGCTTATGTGAGCATTGGGATGTCCCCCACCCCTCTTCGGCGCGATGTGAATGGTGGATATAGTCACACCCCAACAGGTTTGTAAAGGCTTGTACAGTTACAAAACGAAGGCAGAAAGAGCTACGAAGACCACTGTGCTGCAAGCACCAGGTCGTGCTTATATACATGTTGGGATATGCCCCGCCCCTCCTGGGTGCGATGTGGCTGAGGGATATAGTCCCACTTTAGCAGGATTTATTTACACATCACAAAGATTAAAAGATTGTCCACATTAGCCCCAGGTATAGTAGCCACTATGAAAGTCTATTTTCTGACTTTTACTGTTGCTCCCACCCATCAGTCCCTTCTCAATCATGTATCTTCCATTGCTATTTTTTTGTGCCATGATACTTGTGTCTCTTGCAGTCGAGTTTAGTCTAGATATTGCTGCTAATTCTGATAATTTGTGATGAAGAAGTTCACTGTGACTTGCTGGAATATATGTCTCATGTGTAGATGATAACACATGCACCTTAGGTCTGCTAAATTTGATTAATGTATGTTCATATTAATTTGTTAGAAAGTAAAGTATTCATGTTCCATGAAAATGTGCTTGTATATCAATTACTCATTTAGGTAAAATTTGGTATAGCTGTTATTATTAATTGCTTCTGTTTCTATTGATCTTTTTCTAGGCTTTCATCTTTACACATTCTAGTGAAAAAATAGGAAGCACCCAAATTGTATATCTCCCCATTACTCTTGTCCTGCTTTTCCAGTCAACGCCAGTTTGTTCACATGGGCACCTCCCGGTCCCATGAGGTTCCTATCACCTGCAGATAACCCACTGGTTCCATAAAGCCTACTGTCATCTTCAATCTCTACATAGAGCCCCTGGTGGGTATACTCACAGGTAACAAAAACAAGATTCACCAATACGTGGACGATACACATTTCTACCAGAAAGTCTCCTCCACTCCAGATGTCCAATGCATCAAAAGCTGTCTGCACCTAATCCAGACTTGGATGTCCAGTGTCTAGCCAAAGCTCAACCCAACCAAGACAATATTCCTATTATTTGCCAAGAACTACAAGCATAAAATAGTACAAATCTGCTTCGAACCCCAATTTCCACCAATGGCCATTCACTTGGGTTCACCTTGGAAACCAACCTTACCCTCATTCAACACATTGCCAAGAAAAGACAATGACAAAGAAAACATGGTACCGGCTCTCTCTTCTAATGAAAGTGAAACCATTCCGTCCAGAAAGTGACTTTGGAACTGCTTGTAAGGCCTTCTTACTCTCCTGTCCGGCTGGTGGTAACTCCCTGCTCCATGTCCTCCCACACTACACATTGGCATTCCTTAAGTACATCCTGTATGTCACAGCACATCACATCCTGGTCCAGAAGGAACATTATCATATCACCCGCATCCTGATGAAATGCCATTGCATCCGTTTCCAATCCCACACCATCTTTAAAACCAGCTGCATTGTGTACAAAGCAATCAAGACCAGACCTACTGCTTAAAACATGGCTTTTTGAGCAGTAACCAGCAAACCTCCCCCCCCCACAGCGCCTTGAGATGCTAACGGGTGAGTAGTGCGCTTAAGAACTTATTTGATTGATTGATTGCTTATTTTGTTGCCAAACTCACCAACTTTGGTGGTTCTCCGTTCACCTGCAGCCAGGTCACTATTAGATAGGAGACTAAGAAGACTAATAAACTAAAAACAAGGCAGCAATTTGTTAGAAATGGGGCCTCTGGTTGGCGGTCAGTTTGCACTCTGTCCAAGCAGGGACCCTCACTCTAGCCAGTGTAAAGGAGATGCACACTTGGATAGCCCCTGCTCACCTCATTGGTAGCTTGGCACAAGCAGTCAGGCTTATCCCAAATGCAATGTGTAAAGTATTTGTACCAACACACACAGTAATACAGTGAAAACACTGCAAAGTGGACACCACACCAGTTTAGAAAAATAGACAATATCTATCTAAATCAAACAAGACCAAACTGACAAAAATACAACATACACAAGTAAAGTTAGGAACTTTTAAAATAATAGAATCTTACTCCAAAGAAAACAATGGAAACTTTGTTTTACACAAAGTACCTGGTTTGTGTCCATAAAAAGCCGCACGGGAGAGCATGTGTCGGAAAAGTGAGCAATGTGTTGATTTCCTACTCACAAGTGAGGTGTGTGTCATTTCTTCTCCAGTAGGGTAGGCAATGCTTCATTGTTCTATCACTGCAAGAGAGCAATGCATCGATTTCCGGACAGGGTACCTTGGATCCAAGCAGGTTCACATTGATTTTGACACGCAATGAGGATGCATGTGAAATCTGGCCGCATGGTGATGTAAAACTGTGCTGCACGGGGTTTGCATCATTTTCAGCAGCCACATGCAGGTATTGCGTTGTTTTTCCAGCCACGATGCAATTGATGCGTCCATTTCCCAGCTGCGATGCAGGTAGTGTGTTGATGTTTCAGCCATGATGCAGGTCGTGCGTAAAAATTTTCCCCGCACAGCTCATGTGTGTGCATTTCAGTCTGTTCCACCAGCTTCACCTTTCAGGGGCCCAGGGACTGGCGTGGGCACCACTTGGGATGGTAGGAGTCATCATCTGTGATGGCTCTGAGACTTCAAAACAGGAGACAAGCTCAGTCCAAGCCCTTGGAGATACTTCACAAGTAGGATAAGTCCAGTCTTTGTCCTCTTTCAGGCAAAAGCAGCAACTGCATCCCAACCCAGCAAAGCGCATTCACAGGCAAAGGGACAGTACTCCTCCTCCAGCTCTTCAGCTCTTCTCCTTGGCAGAGGTTCCTCCTGGATCCAGAAGTAATAAAAAAATATTGGCTTTTGGGTCACTACTTATATCCCTTTCTGCCTTTGAAGTAGACACACTTCAAAGGAAAGTCTCTGTTGTTCACAAGTTCATGCCTTGCCCAGGCCTTGCTCCAGAGTCTCACCAGGGGATTGGAGACTGCATTGTGTGAGGGCAGGCACCAGATTCACATCTCTATCTGCTCCCAAAAGGAAACTACACTTAAAAGTTATTTAAAGGCCGCCCCCCATTTTAACCTATGTGAGAAATAGGCCTTGCAACAGTGAAAGCGGAATTTGGCAGTATTTCACTGTTAGGACATGTAAAAACATACCAGCACACTACATGTCCTACCTTTAACACACACTGAACCCTGTCCATGGGGCTACCTAGGGCCTACCATAGGGGTGCCTTACATGTATAAAAAGGGAAAGTTGTGGCTTGGCAAGTGCGTACACTTGCCAGGTCGAATTGGCAGTTTAAAACTGCACACACAGACACTGCAGTGGCAGTTCTGAGCCATATTTACAGGGCTACTCATGTGGGTGGCACAATCAGTGCTGCAGGCCCACTAGTAGCATTTGATTTACTAGGGATTTACTAGCAAATCATATATGCCAATCATGGAAAAGCCAAATACTCATACAATTTACAGAGGAAGCACTTTCACTTTAGCACTTGTCAGCAGTGGTAAAGTGCCCAGAGTATTAATACCATCAAAAACAGAGTCCAGCACACACTTGAAATATGGGAAGCAGAGGCAAAAAAGACAGGGGAGACCATACCAGGGATGCCAGGTGTAAAACATTTTTTTCTATCTTGCATCAGGATTGGGGACAATATTGTCATATGTATAAGGACCTCCTCTAATTGCTCCACTTCATCAAAGAGTTAAACACACCCCTTTAAGGAACAGTAGATGACAATGTAGTAACACTCCAATAACCAGCTACCCCTCCTATCATCATTGGCAGAATGCTTTGCTACAGTGCTCGCCTGCCTTTTTTGCTAGGTTTATGTTGAACAAATAATGACTGGTGTCTGCCTTATCCACGGTAGTCTGGATACTGTTAAAAATGTGTTCAATTTGAGTTAGAGTAAGCCCCTCCTTCTAGTCTCTTACAAGCTTTTTCTGTAATTGAATGTTGTTCTTTTCCTAGTTGGTTTTCCCTGGTCTTCATTGTCACTTAAGACACTAGCATGTGCGCGTTGTCCTTGTGTAGTTGTACCTACAGGCTGAAACGTTGCACTAAAGGACATATGTGAATGTTCTGTGTATTTCTCACATTCAGTTATGCCTCTTATGAAGAAAGTTGGTTTTATGGAGTATTTCAGGTCAGGCCTCAAGACGTTTCCTAGGTCTATAAGGAGAGTTTGTGTGTGACCATGGCGTTTATTTTATTTTCTTCGTGTGCTCTGTTGACTCAAGCTCATTATTGTTCATGTCTTCACTGGAGTTGTGTGGTTGTGGTATATCCAGTGCTTAATTTGTGCTTGTTGTTTCTGGTGCTGAGCACCGGCACTTATTTGTGAGGGCCGGGGCTTATTCTTATGCCTCAAGCATTTCCTGTTAGCAAAAGACACATATGGGAAAGACGGAAGAAGGAAAAACTAAAAAGCGTCATAAAGAGAGAAAGTAGAAAGTTGCAGGGTGAGCTGAAGGGGTAGCGGTGGCCGTAAATGGATTGAAGAGGCCCGAGATGGCTTCAGGATTACGCAGCCTCAGTATTCACTGCTGGCAGATTTAATTATAGCAGCCTCCAGTTTAAGAGAAGGGCTTTGAACACCTGCACCTCTTTATTTACAAATTAAGCACTGGGTATATCAATTGTTAGTTCTGTGCTAAAAGAGACAGAGGTTTGACTGCCATTAAGGTGAAGTATGTCTGTTCTTAAAAGTGAAGTATTCAATGGCATTTTCTCCACTCGTTTTAATATTTGAGCTGTAATGTCAAATATCTTGTCTGGACTGTGTGTAGTTTTCAACAAAGCTCCTATTAATCAAGATTGCAGAAGATATGGATGTACAGTAGTTGGTGGGCATAATTTTAGGGAGAAAGTATGTGATGGGGCATTGTCTGCTATCATGATTTTTTTTTAATTGAGCAAAAATGAGCAGATATAATACACATTATTATACCATATCGACAAATTGACTCTCCCTCCAAAACTCATCAACATTATCCTTACAGTTGTTAGTCAAAAAGAATAAAAATAGACACAATACATAATTCCTGAATTGAAATACTCCTATACATATGGATCTTAGGCTGAGCTCTGAATCAGAATATTATCCAAAGGCTAGAAAATGTTCATATGCTAAAGTGCTGCTAGTTCTACCTAAACTATACAAACTTGCTAATATGATATTACTAAGACTGCGTACATTGGTTAAAAGTCAACATGTGCTAAAGTGCAAGATAACACCAAGTGGCTTGATTCGAAAAATGCAATAGACACTAACATTTACTTAAAAAAGCTTACTACACAATACGAATCAGACTAAAATGTATCCTGTACTAAAGCGCTTAGAAAGATTTTTGGAAAAAAACATAGCTGAGATCCCAAAATTTTATTAAAAATGAATATGTGCTAAAGCACTAATTGATACAGAGTAGCCTGGTTGACAAAGTACTACGGGCCAGATGTAGGTAAGTATAAAATTGTGACTTGTAATTTGTGAGTCCGTGCGACTCGCAAATTGCAAGTCGCAATTTGCTATGCAGAAAGGTGTCTCAGACACCTTCTGCAACTCGCAATGGGGTCGCAAACACCCTCCTCATTAATATTAATGAGGTGGGTGGCAGTTTGCAACCCCATTGCGAGTATGGGCACTCACGGGGATGGTGGCCTGCTGGAGACAGCAGACCACCATGTCCGTGACTGCTTTTTAATAAAGCAGTTTTTTTTTCCATTGGACCACTGCCTGCTCTGAAAAAATATTTTTGTTTCCATTCACAAAGGGGAAGGGGTCCCATGGGGACCCCTTCCCGTTTGCGACTGGGTTACCATCCACTTCAAGTGGATGGTAACTGCGATTTCATTTGCGACCGCTTTCGCGGTCGCAAATGAAATCGCATAGCATTGCGAGTCGCATATAGGAAGGGAACACCCCTTCCTATTTGCGAGTCGGAAATGCATTTTGCGAGTCGGATCCGACTTGCAAAATGCATTTCTGCATAGCGGAGAGGCTTTTGCGCCTCGCAAATGGCGTTTTTCGCCGTTTGCGAGGCGCAAAACCCTTGCTACATTTGGCCCTACGAGCGTAGACATCGACTTGAAGAAGGTTGCTACTAGAATAGATTAAACTAAAAGTGATCCTGCGCTTCAAGGGGGGTATTACAACTCCTTTAATAAATGTATTTTCTGGTAAATAGTTGGCTACCGGTGCTTTTAGTCGGGTCTGGGGAGGTTTCTGTTGGATATCACCAGGAATGTTTAGATACACACAGGCAAAAAAGCACACACACTCTCTCCCTCTCTATTTTGAAAGTCCTCAAAAGTTTTATATTTTACAAAAAATAGGGCCTGATTTAGGTCTTGGTGGAGGTATATACTTCATCACAAATGTGACGGATATCCTGTCCACCATTATCTCCTATCGGATCGTAATAAAGCAGACGGAATATCCATCAATTTGTGATGGAATATTCCCTCCGTCAAGACCTATATCAGACCCCGAGGGCAAGATTATGAGTTTGGCAATTTCATTGCCATTCTGCTGCAGTGGCAGTCCTAAGTACTCTATGGACTCTGCGGTCTTTCATCCGCTGTATTTAGATGTCACCCTGGCCCAGCGACGGTAAGCATTTTAAGGCATATTTTTTATATGTTTTGATGCAGGTGTGTACATTTTGATGAAATAAGTCTAAAATGTACATGTAGGAAGTTGGCTCTGTATGCACTATTTCAAAGTAAGGAATAGTATGCACAGAGTCCAAGGGTTCCCCTTAGAGGTAAGATAGTGGCAAAAAGAGATAATACTAATGCTCTATTTTGTGGTAGTGTGGTCGAGCAGTAGGCTTATCAAAGGAGTAGTGTTAAGCATTTGTTGTACATACACACAGGCAATAAATGAGGAACACACACTGAGAGACAATTCCAGGCCAATAGGTTTTTGTATAGAAAAATATATTTTCTTAATTTATTTTAAGAACCACAGGTTCAAATTCTACATGTAATACTTTGCATGAAAGGTATTGCAGGTAAGTACTTTAGGAACTTTGAATAATCACAATAGCATATATACTTTTCAAATAAAACACATATAGCTATTTTAAAACTAGATAGTGCAATTTTCACAGTTCCTAGGGGAGGTAAGTAATTGTTAGTTCTTGCAGGTAAGTAAACCACCTACGGTGTTCAAGTTTGGGTCCAAGGTAGCCCACCGTTGGGGGTTCAGAGCAACCCCAAAGTTACCACACCAGCAGCTCAGGGCCGGTCAGGTGCAGAGTTCAAAGTGGTGCCCAAAACACATAGGCTTCAATGGAGAAGGGGGTGCCCCGGTTCCAGTCTGCCAGCAGGTAAGTACCCGCGTCTTCGGAGGGCAGACCAGGGGAGTTTTGTAGGGCACCGGGGGGGACACAAGTTAGCACAGAAAGTACACCCTCAGCAGCAAGGGGGCGGCCGGGTGCAGTGTGCAAACACACATCGGGTTTTCGATTGGAATCAATGGGAGACCAAGGGGTCTCTTCAGCGATGCAGGCAGGCAAGGGGGGGGGCTCCTCGGGGTAGCCACAACCTGGGCAAGGGAGAGGGCCTCCTGGGGGTCACTCCTGCACTGGGGTTCCAATTCTTCAGGTCATGGGGGCTGCGGGTGCAGGGTCTTTTCCAGATGTCGGGATCTGAGAGTCAGGCAGTCGCGGTCAGGGGCAGCCTCGGGATTCCCTCTGCAGGCGTCGCTGTGGGGGCTCAGGGGGGGCAACTCTGGCTACTCACGGTCTCGTAGTCGCCGGGGAGTCCTCCCTGAAGTGTTGTTTCTCCACAAGTCGAGCCGGGGGCGTCGGGTGCAGAGTTGCAAGTCTCACGCTTCTGGTGGGAAACGCAGTTGTCTTTAAGTTGCTCCTTTGGAAACAAAATTGCAGTCTTTGGTGAACAGGGCCGCTGTTCTCGGGAGTTTCTTGGTCCTTTTAGAGCAGGGCAGTTCTCTGAGGATTCAGAGGTCGCTGGTCCCTGGGGAAAGCGTCGCTCGAGCAGTGTCTTTAGAAGGGGGAGATAGGCCGGTAGAGCTGGGGCCAAAGCAGTTGGTGTCTCCGTCTTCTCTGCAGGGTTTTTCAGCTTAGCAGTCCTCTTCTTCTTAGGTTGCAGGAATCTGAGTTCCTTGGTTCTGGGGAGCTCTTAAATACTAAATTTAAGGGAGTGTTTAGGTCTGGGGGGCTAGTAGCCAATGGCTACTAGCCCTGAGAGTGGGTACACCCTCTTTGTGCCTCCTCCCTGAGGGGAGGGGGGCACATCCCTAATCCTATTGGGGGAATCCTCCATCTGCAAGATGGAGGATTTCTAAAAGTCAGAGTCACCTCAGCTCAGGACACCTTAGGGGCTGTCCTGACTGGCCAATGACTCCTCCTTGTTTTTCTCATTATCTCTCCTGGACTTGCAGCCAAAAGTGGGGGCTGGGTCCAGGGGGCGGGCATCTCCACTAGCTGGAGTGCCCTGGGGCATTGTAACACGAAGCTTGAGCCTTTGAAGCTCACTGCTAGGTGTTGCAGTTCCTGCAGGGGGGAGGTGTGAAGCACCTCCACCCAGAGCAGGCTTTGTTTCTGTCCTCAGAGAGCACAAAGGCTCTCACCTAATGGGGTCAGAAACTCGTCTCTCAGCAGCAGGCTGGCACAGACCAGTCAGTCCTGCACTGAACAATTGGGTAAAATACAGGGGGCAGCTCTAAGATGCCCTCTGTATGTATTTTTTAATAAATCCAACACTGGCATCAGTGTGGGTTTATTATTCTGAGAAGTTTGGTACCAAACTTCCCAGTATTCAGTGTAGCCATTATGGAGCTGTGGAGTTCGTTTTTGACAGACTCCCAGACCATATATTCTTATGGCTACTCTGCACTTACAATGTCTAAGATTTTGCTTAGACACTGTAGGGGCATAGTGCTCATGCACCTATGCCCTCACCTGTGGTATAGTGCACCCTGCCTTAGGGCTGTAAGGCCTGCTAGAGGGGTGACTTACCTATGCTACAGGCAGTGTGAGGTTGGCATGGCACCCTGAGGGGAGTGCCATGTAGACTTAGTCATTTTCTCCCCACCAGCACACACAAGCGGTCAATCAGTGTGTCTGTGCTGAGTGAGGGGTCCCTAGGGTGGCATAAGACATGCTGCAGCCCTTAGAGACCTTCCCTGGCATCAGGGCCCTTGGTACCAGGGGTGCCAGTTACAAGGGACTTACCTGGGTGCCAGGGTTGTGCCAATTGTGGAAACAACGGTACATTTTAGGTGAAAGAACACTGGTGCTGGGGCCTGGTTAGCAGGGTCCCAGCACACTTCTCAGTCAAGTCAGCATCAGTATCAGGCAAAAAGTGGGGGGTAACTGCAACAGGGAGCCATTTCTTTACAGTACACATATGCATGACATGTGAAAAAATACCTTGTACAAGTACGTTTCCATTGCTGGAGTCTGGACCCTATGTGGACAGTCCAGGCAATGGGAGAAAAGTGTGAAACGTACTTACCTGAATTTCGTCCCTCATGGGATCATTTTCTTCTGGGTCAAGTCACCGCTGTGAAGTGGGGGCCTTGGATGAAGGGGGTCCACGTCGGAGACTGAAGGGAAAATAAGGAAAAGGGTGAGCCTCACCCCATTTCCTTCAACTCTGCCACCTCGAAGCAGGTGGTTCCCCCGTCACAGTCAGCTCAACAGAAATGCACTTTGTAATGTGAATGGAGGGACCTGGTCTATACTGTTCTCTGACAGCTGCTTTTGCCCAGCAGCCATTGAGGCCGTTGGTGTACAGCTGGTGGAGTAGGTAGGACTCTGGCAGTCTCTTGTTCAGCATCCAGCCAACATCGTATTTCCGCAGGCAGACCGCCAACTTGGCGGGAGGGGAACCCAATGCCATTTCGAAGGCAGTACCCTTTCCACAAAACTTGTAATCATGCCCATAGTCTTTTGTCTCACTTAGTACGCCTACCAATCTGCATTCCTCTTCCTTTCTACTGCCCCTTTGGCCCCTCTCATGCACCTTGCTTGCTGTATAATTTATTTTAACGTGACATGTCTACGTGATTGTTGAAAAATCAGAAGCTCACCCTGCCACCAATCTTACCCAATTTAACTGATTAACCTACGCCCCTGCTCGGCCTCTCTGGGTCACATAATCATGGGGCATCAGAAAACATTACAACCAGGCAGGAAGAATCTGGACCCGGCCTTAGATCCGGCGCCTCCTGCTGTTTTCTGTCAGTGAGCCACAGTGATTGGCCCAGGAGGCAGAACTTTATTTCTCATGCTGCAGTACCAGGCTAGAAAAGGTGGCATTTCATGACCCTCACAAAGTGTGATGGACGCAGTGGCAGGCAGCAGGTGAAGAACAGGATGTTTTTGCCACCTTCAGGTGCTACCACACTGGTTCTCCTCTTTCCTGCCGGCCTGCATGCCCCACAACCAGAATTGGCCCAGGCCAGATTTAATGGAGAAAGATTGCAAGCCTCACTGCACACTCCTCCTCCACCTTCCCAGCTACTTTCTTTTTCATGCCTATGTGCCCCTCACCCTACCAATGTGCCATTTTTCTATGAAGTCATGATATACCCTCCTGTGTATGGCAAGGCGGGTCTATAGTGTGGTTCGGCAGGTGGTGGCAAGAGCAGCACACACTCTAAAACTACCTGAAAATTTCCACTAATCTACACTTAACTGCCACTACTGGGGGTCCTTCCGACGAAGCAGACATTACCCGGAGATAAAGAGAGCCTACCAGCAAAGCGACAATGCCAGAGTAGCTGCCACAGACTTACTGTGCAGCAGCTGCCTTCACTGCAGTCAGCAAAACAGACAGCAAAACAATCATCATCACCATCCTCTAAGGCCAAGAGGCTCGCCTGTTGCTGCTGCGGATGCATGGGGTGTGAGTGAGGGAGAGGAATGTAGAGCGCAAAAGTCTGGGGATCTGTGGAAACTCAGGCAGTGGTTGATGTACACTGATCCTTGGTTGTAAAGGGCTTTGAAGGTGTGTGCCAGAATTTTGAATTGGCATCTCTTGTGTATGGGGAGTCAGTGGAGTTTCTTCAGGTGGGGGCTAATATGGGTCCATCTGGGGAGGTCGAGGAAGAGTCTGGCCGCTGAGTCCTGGATAATCTGAAGTCTCTCCAAGAGGTGTGATGTGATTCCAGCCATGGATGTAAATTCACCAAAATGCCAGCGGTAGTGGAAGTGACATCACACACCATTTCATCTTTACTTTCACTCATACATACATCCTTAAACATACACACACATTCACTACCACCACTCATTCACACACTCTTTTACATAAGGACACTATCGCCCACAAGCATAAAAACAACATATATTTAAAAGTGTTTTTTACTTATCTGAGCTACCAAGGAGGGTCACAGTCCAGGTAACTGTGCTCCATTTTCTATTACACTGATAGTAAATGATGTAATATTATTTACTATTAGTGTAATAAAAGAACTGATTTAAAACAAGGAAGTGGAGCCCTAAGCAACGTCCATTAGACTGAGCTGCCCCTGTGTTCCTGGCTCTGATTTTGCCACTTCTGGGGCCAGGGGTTGCAAAAGCAGTGCCAGGGGTCGCAAATGGCAAGCCGGGGGTCACAGCTATGACCCCTGGCGACCCCTAAATGATGTCCCTGATTCCAGTGTAAAATGTGTTGCCGTGGTCCAGGCCGCTGGTGACGAGTGCTTGAGTGATGGTTCAACTTGTGGAGACAGGGAGTCACTTGAAGATCTTATGAAACATGGAGGGTGAGGAAGCACGCAGAGGAGACTATGTTGATCTGGCTCCTCATGGTAAGCTTGCTGTCCAGGATGATGTTGTGGTTCCAGGCTTTGTCCCTAGGAGTGGGGGGCCCAGGTTGTCAGGCCACTAGGAATCATCCCACAGTGAGGCGGTGTTCCTGAAGATCAGAACTTCATTCTTGTCTGTATTGAGTCTGAGGCAGTTGTTTTGCATCCAGTTGGCAATGCTGGTAATGCAGGGGTGTGAGTTGGCCTTCGTGTTGGAAGGGTCTTTTGAAAGCGAGAGGATGAACTGGGTGTCATCCATCTGTGGTTTCTAACGACGTTGGCCAAGGACTCAACTAGGAGTTGCAAAGGGTGGGGTTGAGGGATGGGCCTAGAGGGATGCCGCATATGATGTGGTTGGCCTCCGAGGTGAAGGGAGGGAGGTGGACACTCTAAGTTCGACCAGAGAGAAAGGATGTGATCCATTTGAGGGTGTTGTATTCGATACCTCCAGAAGGTCGCTGTCCTTTAAGTATTCTGTGAGTTGTTGGCTGATGGCCAGTTGTCCAGGAAGGTGTCTGAGGTGATAGATGTATTGAAGATGTCTGTGTTATGGTGAGCTGGTTCCAGGTGGTGATTTTTTTTCCCACTGGGCCTCTGTGGGGTCTAGGAGGCTGATTGTGTCTGCAACAGTGGGTTGGGGTTCATAGTTTCTGTAGATGCTTGATATCTTGTCATAGAAGACGTCAGCTAGGGTGTCACATTGGGTGATGATGTTTTTCAGTCTTTGAGTGGTTGGAGAACTCCTAGACGATGCTGAAAAGTTATTTGCTGTGGTTGGAACTGGTTTGGATGTGGTGGCTAAGGCTTTTCTTCTGATGTCTCTCAGGAGCCAGTGGTATAGGCTGAGCAGACCTGACGGGCAGAACATAGAGGAAGCCTCCTGTCTTACCTGTCAGAACCTACAGAGATTAGCTGCAGAGTTCCACAGGGCTCCTCCCTGAGCCCCACACTCTTCAACATTTACATGGCCATGCACGCATCCATCGTCAGAAGCCACAGACTGAACATCGTCTCCTATGCCGACAACACCCAGCTGATCATCCCACCAACAGACTCAAATTTAGCAATGCCCTCTATGCCGGCACCACCCAGAATAACCTAAAGAAACTACAGCACATACAAAACTCCTCCTTCAGACTCTTCCTGGACGTCACGTGAACACATCACCAGACACCTAAGGGACCTCCACTGGCTCCCTGTCGAGAAGAGGATCAACTTCAAAATCATCGCCTACGCATAGAAAGCATTCTGTGACCTAGGACCCACCTAACTCAACCACCTCATCATCTTCTACTCCCCCGCCAGACCTCTCCGCTCTGCTCAACAGGAACTAGCCACCGTACCCCGCATATGGAAGACCTTGGCTGGAGGAAGATCCTTAGACTACCTCACGGCAAAGACCTGGAACACCTTGCCTCTTTACCTCAGGCAGTCACCATCGTTGGCTCAATTGAGGAAGGAGCTTAAGATCTGGCTCTTCGACTGAAACATAGAGTACCGACCCCCTCAGCGCCTTGAGACCCATACGTGTGAGTAGTTGTGCTCTATCAATATGATTGATTGTTTGATTGATTGAGAGAAATCTTAAATGTGGTCCAGTCAGTGGGCTCCTTGGTGGTGCGCCATCCCCATTCCATTTGTTTCAAGTTGCATTTGGATGATCTCAGTTCCAGGGAATACCAGCTGGCTTGTCTGGAGGGTCTGTAGGGCTTGAAGGGTTTGCAGGGGGTGACGTTGCCAGCGCTGGTGGAGATCCAGGTGGTAACGTTTTTCACAAGTTGATTAATGTTCCAGGAGGTGTCAAGTTTAGGGCGTCAGTCCATTGGTTCTCAGATACTCTGTTCCACCTGTGTGAAAGGTGCTGATTGGTCTTGTGGAGTGGCTATAGTGTAGACAAAGTGGATGATTGCATGATCTGTCCAGGTGAACTCCGCAATGTGGCAGAATTTGACTTTGTTGCTGGCGGTGAAGGTAGGATCTAGCGTGTATACCGTGACGTGTTTGGGGTTGGTGACTATCTGAGTTAGGCCAATGTTGTTCATGCTGTTAATAAGGTTTACGGTGTTGGAGTCATTGAGGGCATCGAGTTGGAAAGTGAGGTGTCCGAGGAAAATGTAATGCTTGTGTCGATGGCTTGGCAATGAACTCAGGAATGGTGTCACAGAAGCCAGAGCGAGATCCTGGGAGTCTGTAGGCAAGAGTGCCTTTGATGGTGATTTTGTCATATATTCTGATCTGAAAGCTGAGGTGTTCCATGACCGGGGTGTAGTCATCCACATCAGTGGCAGAGTGGATTGATTCCTTGTGGATGATGGTGATTCCACTTCCGTGTTTGTTGATGCATTTGCGGTGAACAATCTTGTAGCTGAGGGGTATGGCATGGGGATGTCGGGTGCAGAATCAGAGTTGAGCCAGGACTCAGTGAGGAAGGCGATATCGGGGATGAGGGTGGTGATTGTGTCCCATATCTTGTAGAGGGATAGGGCGTTGAGCAGGATGCAGGGGAGTTGTCAGGGCACAGTCACTGTTGGTGGGGTGGTGGCAATAGGGTGCGCTGGTGGGCCAGTGTAGGAGAAACGGCAGCTGAGAGAGGTGAATGGTCCTGCTGCACAGCGAGGAGAGATTTGGCAACAGTTCTTATTGCGGGGTCTGGAGTTTAGGGCAGTGAGTCTGGCTCCAGAATAGTAGCGGACGGTGGAGATCGATGGTTCCTGGTGATGGACATTGTCAAGGCACAGAGGAGTTTGCCTTTGGTGTGCCTTCAGAATGCTGGCAGCGCACCTGCTGCACATGTCCTCTGCATGGTTGCATTGCAGCCTCCATTAAGTAGGTCCTGGGAGCGGCAGTTAGTGCAAAGCAGGTCGTGGGAAAGCAGGAACAATATCTGCCGGGCAAGCCTGGCTCATGGACCAGAGAAAGAAAAACAAGCCCAAAAAGCTGCTAACGCTAAAACTAGCACTACAATAAAAGCAGTAAGCAACCAAAACTAAAACTAGTTCTACGATTAAGGCAATACGAGTAACTTAATGCGAGCAAGGTGACTGGGACTTACCCAAGCAGGCAAGAGCAGTCCTCACAGCAGTGACAGGGTGGGAGACAGAAAGGAGGCACAGCAAGTGGCAAGGGGTAGCTGATGAGGATGTAAGTATCCTTCTGACATTTTTAAAGAGAATATTTCCCATGGACATCTATTCAGAAAACTCCATAGTGCTGTTAATGAGTCATTACTTAATATTTAACTATAGAACAGATCCTTCAGGAAACAAATAACACACAATAACCCCTCAACCACTTCTTGGGAAACATATAAACATAAATACAACAAATGCAAAACTATTCTGCAATTACTACTCACCAATATGTATGTTAGTCTTCATTGTAGAGCCTATCTGAAAATGTAAATTGATTGAAGTCTAAAATGTAGCTACTTGCAGAAATGTATCAAAAATATGATTATGAATACTTTGCCAGCATGCAATTTCATGTACCCCTGTTCATTGTAATATGTATGGTAAGCATGAACCAGCTGAAAATTTATACAGCACTCTAATTTGTTATTTCTTAAGGAATGGTTCATTGTTAAAAGGGAGTGGGCCTCTGTTCTCTACATAGAAAAGACTCTAAAATGTTTACAGAGGTCATGAGCCAAACCAAAATTCTACTCCTTTGCTTTAAGCAAGAGCTGTGCATGCGCCTTGTGCCACTTTCTGGACACATGTTCCCACTGGTCCCATTGCCATGTGAATGTCGATCTGTGCCAAGAATGCACATAACAATTCATTACCACCTGGCTCTTCTTAATTTCAGGTGCCTAAACACAGTGCCCTTCTCTGCTTCTGCTAAGGCAAGCCACAGCCTGGATGTTTCATGACCTTAAAAGTCAAAGAATGTGGCATGACTTGCTGGCAGTGAAAAAGGTGAGTGGTGAGGCTGAATGTTATTTAGGTCTGGCTTGAGAGCACAGAAGTAGCCAGATCTTAAGCGATTAATCTAAAAGCGAAGTACCACAGAGAGCGGTTTTGGTTCCGCCCACATGTTTGTAGACAGGAGTACATGTTTTGATTATGTAGAAGTTGTGTGCTTCCTCAAAAAAGTACTTCCTTTCCACACATATGTGTTTATTTTGTTTGTTTACCCATCTGTATGAGCAGTCTAGATGCCTAGAGAAGGTGCACTAACATGTATAATGTACCAGGCTTACAATGGGACATAGCTTCATCTTTCAGGAGCAAGCACATAGGACCTCATTACAACATTAGCGGTAAATGCTGCCTACCGCCGTGCTGACGGCCGCCAACATACCGTGACCGCAGCGGTATACGGCTACGGGTATTATGACCCACACAGAGAAATCCGCCACTATACAGACACCCACACCAGTCCGCCAGCCCAAAGGTCAGTGATAAACTGGCGGTACCAAAACGTACACTATTACGCCAACAGAAATACGCCCACAGTATCAGGACCCACGAATCACTGCAGTGGTCTTTCAACCACGGTAAACCATTGGTGGTACACACCCCTGCACTCAAAATACACACACACTAACAAAACTACACCACATTTGATAATTCAAAATACACACACCTGACACACATACATACACCACACCCACACACCCAATCCAGTATAAAACACACAGCCACATTACCCACAACCCTTTCAACGAACAAAAAGATTGCTGAGAGAGAGACAAGCCAAGAGCGCCCACTAAATCTGAGCCACAGAACACCATCACCCATACACCATCCACGCACCTCACAGCACACACACCAACACATCACCCCACACACCCTGACACATACCACTCACACCACATCCTTGGCACCCCAAAGACACCTCAAGTTTTCAGAGGAGGAGTTAAACGTCATGGTGGGGGAAATCATCCGGGTAGAACCACAGCTATTCCGATCACAGGTGCAGCAGACGTCCATTGCAAGGAAGATGGAGCTATGGCGGAGAGTCGTGGACAGGGTCTAAGCCATGGGACAGCACCCAAGAACAAGGGATGACATCAGGAAGAGGTAGAATGACCTACGGGGGAAGGTGCGTTAGGTGGTTGCAAGACACTAGGTAGCCGTACAGAGGACTGGCGGTGGACCCCCACCTCCTCCCCAACAAATAACAACATGGGAGGAACAAGTCTTGGCAATAATGCATGCTGAGGGCCTCGCAGGAGTAGCAGGATGACTGGACTCTGGTAAGTCAAATCTTTACTATTATATCCCCCACCCTACCTGCATGCCATCACAAACTCCTACTCCTACCCTCACCCCATAACTCCACCACCTCACATATACCCCATTATCACAACCCACCCATCCCAAAACCAAGCCCTGTATGCCACACCAATGCATGGACACCCATCACAGACCTGCATGGACACCCATCACTAAAGCATTCACATTAGAGAGAATCGCCTAGCCCACAAAATCACCACTCACACAAGGCAAAGCTGACAGGGCAATCACAACCATACAGGGAAACACACCCATGCACAAGATGGCACACGCAGATACAATAACACTGCATTTACATCCCCACAGGACCCCCACTCAATGTCACCCGAGAGGAGGTTCCAGCCACATCCAGTCCCCATCCTGAAGAGGCCCAAAGTGATGACAGCAGCTCTGCACGCCTGGATCAGGATGAGCAACCTGGCCCATCAGGGACCTCTGGACAGTCGGTCACCCTACCACAGTCCCATACCACCACAGAGCCTCCCCTCTCAGGAAACACCAGCACAGCACCCACCCAGCGGGCCCATACCTCTGTCCCCAGGACACTTAAATCAGCAGTGTGTCCACCACTACAGGGACCCCAGGCAACCCCACAAACACAGGACGATCAGGGACCTGGGGTCGGTGGCAGTGGCCCGACGGTTCAGGGGACAGAGGCACAGGACAACAGAGACACTGGGAGGACTGCTGTGCGACAGGTGGAGGACAGGCCCAGGGAAGCCACTCTCCACAAGGCACTTGTAGGGATCCTGGGAGCATACCAACAGTCCCAGGAGACCTTGGGCCAGAAACTGTACAAGTTGCAGGAGACCCAGCGGATGCAGGAGGGACAGAACCTGGGGATCAGGGAGGACCTCAAACACATCCACACCATCCTGGTCACCGTTGCAGGGGTGCTGACTGACATGGCCAACACCATGAGGGAGGCAGTGGCACACCAACGGGTCCCTCCTGACAGTAGCACACCGATGAACAGCCCTCCACCTCAGCCGGCGCTAGTGGACAGGAGGCCTCTCCACTGGACCAACAGGCTACCAGCACCCCACCCCCTGCAGAAGGAAAAACAACCCGCAAATGGTCCCTGCGATCCAGGCCTAAGCCAGAGAACATTGACAAGACCCCCACCAGGAAATAAGACTCTCCTGATTGTCACCCTTCTATCCCACTCTGTCACCCTGTCCACCTTGAACTGCTATTGCTCACCTTCCTATGCCCCATTGGACAATGCACCTGTAATACCAATAGACTGGACTCTACCCTGGACTTTCCTCCATCATCAACCCAGCCCATTGCAATACCCCCTCCACTTATTAGCACCTGAATAAACACCCTTTGAACACATTCAAGTATGGAGTCTGTGGATTATATGACAAATGTATTAGTTTCACAAACTGTAAACATTTCATTACTAATCAACTGTAATATTAACATAGGTATAACCTGTAGTGGGCAGCAGTAAACACACCAGGAGCCAGAGTGGGGCACAGAGATCTGAAAATAGAGATGCCAAAGGGTACAGTAAGTGGCCATAGAAATAGGGAAATCAGGCTGCCATGTTCAACAATGGAAAGTGAAGATACAGTGTCTCTGCCTCCTCTTCCTCACTGTTCACAGGCTCCACCACTGCCACAAGACCATCTCCAACCCATCTTCTTGCAGAAAAGGCACCTGGCATCTCAAGGCCAGGTTGTGCAACATGCAACATGCAACGATGATCTTGCACACCTTCCTGGATAAGTAGTACAGGGATCCACCTGTCAGATGGAGGCAGCGGAACCTGGCCTTCAGGAGGCCAAAAATTATTTCAATTATCCTCCTTGTTCGCCCATGTGCCTCATTGTAACATTCCTTTGCACTTGTCCTGGGATTCCTCACTGGGGTCAGTAGCCATGAGAGGTTGGGGTAACCAGTCACCTGCAAACATTCGAGGGATACCTGTTAGACATACACTCACTCTTAGGGACAACCCCACACCCATATACCAACATCAACTAGATGGGGACCATGGGCACACCTATTAGCCACACCCTGTGCCTCTGGAGTTGAGACATCACATATGGAATGCTGATATTCCTCAAAATGAAGGCATCATGCACAGAGCCAGGATACTTGGCATTCACATTGGATATGTACTGGTCCGCCAAACACACCACCTGCACATTCAGAGAGTGATAGCTTTTCCTACTCCTGAACAGTTGTTCATTCCTCCGGTGGGGGGGGACAAATGCTACATGTGTACCATCAATGGCACCAATGATGTTGGGTATATGTCCCAGGGAATAGAAGTCAGCTTTCACTGTTGCCAAATCCTCTACCTGTGGGAATACGATGTAGCTGCGCATGTGTTTCAGCAGGGCAGACAACACTCTGGTCAACACGTTGGAGAACATAGGCTGTGACATCCCTGATCTCATGGCCACTGTCGCTTGGAAAGAACCACTTGCCAGGAAATGGAGCACTGGCAGGACCTGCATTAGAGGGGGGATACCTGTGGGGTGGCGGATAGCTGAAATCAGGTCTGGCTCCAATTGGGCACACAGTTCTTGGATTGTGGTCCTATCAAGTCTGTAGGTTAGGATAATGTGTCTGTCCTCCATTGTCGCCAGGTCCACCATGGGTCTGTACACTGGAGGATGTCTCCATCTCATATTCATTCTCAGCAGTTGAAGTACAGGGAGGAAAACGGTGAGCAGAGGGTCATATTCACACATCTATTGAAATAATTATGCATCTTTTCCTTTACAGAACCAGTATGTGAATCCGCGAGTCAGCTGATGTTCCAATGTCTGCTGTGACGCAGTTAGGTGCCATGGCCTGTGCCCCCCTGAAATGGTGGGTGCCTGACCTGTGAGGAGAGGCAAGTGGAAATGAGGTCATTCCGCTGGCATTGTGCGCCGTTGCGGTCGGTGGTCAATGACCGACGCGCAACTTTGCATTGGTTAACATTATGCCCTATGGGTTCCAGGAGCCAATGGCGATGTACACCGGCGATGACGGTACGCACCGCCGTGGACATGACCGCCATTTTCTATCTATTCACTCACTTGCTACCTGACCTTCCACAGGAGAGGACCTACTCTGCAAGTGCTGTTTTGACCTGTGGCTGGAAGCAACAATGGCTCATGTGTCTGGGGAAAGGGCCCCTGCCTTCACTTTGGAGGAGTTGGAGAGACTGGTGGATGGGGTCCTACCCCAGTACACTTTACTCTATGGTCCTCCAGACAAACAGGTGAGTACACTGTAAGCATGATGTGTGGGCTATGAATGTATGGAGTGCTGTGTGTGTAAGCCACATGTAGGGGGGGCTGAGGTGGCCTGGGCAGAGTGCTGCATGTATGGTGGTCAATGTCTGTGCATAAGGGAATGGGAGGGATATGGTGGGCCATGAGTATGACAGTCCAGACGGTATGACTAATCCCTTTTCTGCTGTCTTTTTCCTGCAGCTCAGCGCCCATCAGAAAAAGGTATTTGGTGTGCCATCGCCAAGGAGGTGCGGACCCTGGGGGTCTTTGACAGGAGGAGCACCCACTGCCGTAAACGATTTGAGGACCTGCGCCACTGGGCAAGGAAGATGGCGGAGGCCCAGCTGGGGCTGGACTCCCAACAAGGAGGGGGTGCCTATAGTAACCTGACCCCCCTGATGTTCCGCATCCTGCGGTGGCTTATCCGGAGTTGGATGGGCGATTGAAGGCATCACATCAGCCACAAGGGGGTGAGTACAGATTCAGAATCATGACGTCTGCGCGTGTTAAGGTTTTACCTGGGTGGGGATGTGGACTCTGGGTGCCCCTAGGCCAGGGCAAACATGGCAGGGTAGGTGACTTGTTGGGCAGGCTTTGAAGCACTCCAACCCCAATAGTGTTAGTGGGCATCTACTACTGGTCAGGGCCCTGTTTGTTTCAGGTGTGCAGCTGATGGCGTTATGCTATGTACCCCATGGGCCGGTGACTATCTTTGTAACTGGTAGTGCATGGCCTAGTGCATAGGGCTGCTCCCTGTGTGTTGTGCACGCCAACGGTAGTGTTGTTGCTGGCATTGACCAAGTGTATCCTCTGTCTCTCCCCCCACTTTTTGTTTTGTCACCCTTTCCTTGTGTGCATTAGCATCATCTGGCGGAGGAGCAGAGGCACCGGCGACGGAGGGAGCTGCATCCCACATGGGCCTGGAGGCCGAATCCACCAACGGTGAGGGCACCAGTCGATGGAGGGCAAGGGGAGTACCACAACGGAGACAGGAGAGGGACACTACAGACAGCGACTCCTCCTCCGATGGAAGCTCCGTGGTGGTGGCGGACATCTCTGTGCCCACCCGAACAACAGGTACAGCTGCCACCCCCCCCCCCCACCAGCGACACCCTCCCAGCAGCCCCTCAGCGTGTTTCCCGTGCCCACTCATCCAGGAGGGTGGGCATCTCCTTAGCCCCAGGCACCTAAGGCCCTGCCCCAGTCAGCCCTGCTGCCCTCAGTGAGGAGTCTATTGACCTTCAGAGATCCCTCACTGTTAGGCAGTCAAGCATTCTGAATGCCATCCAGGGTGCCGAGAGGCATTTGCAACAAAAAAATGCATACCTGCAGGGCATTCACTCTGGCATGGCAGCCCAACAGTGATCATTTCAGGTTCTGGGTTCCACACTGATGGCAGCCATTGTCCCTGTCTCCAGCCTCCCCCCTCCAACTTCCTCTACCCAGTCCCAATTCCCTCAACCCCAACCTATCCCAAGCACACCTTCAGACCAGTATTCACCCAAATCAACACACAGAAGGGGCTCAGGCAAACACAAGCACCACACTCCATCTCACAGGCACTCAAACAAGCACCATCCCCATTCAGACACATTAACATGCACTGCCTCCACTGTGTCTCCCTCCTCCTCCTCATCCACCTCCCTCCCAGTAGTGTCTCCACTCACACCTGCATGCACTACATCCTCATCTACTACCTCCATCACCAGCATGCCCATCACTACACACCCCTCACTGGCAGTCACCAACCCCACATCCATGCACATGTCCCCTGTGTCCTCTCCCACTGTGTCTGTGACCCCTCCTCCCAAAGTACACAAACGAAAGCACACACCCACCCAACAGCCATCCACCTCAAACAGCATCCAACTCATTCACCTGCACCAAAACACAGCAGACTGACACCTCCTACAAGCACTCCCTCTTTCTCCACTCCCAAACCTTCACCCTCTTCCCGCCCCAATGTCCCTAAGAAGCTTTTCCTAGCACCCATGACCTCTTCCCTACCCCGTCCTTCACCTCGGGCCAGGTTGGCCAGAACCCAGCCCAGCACCTCAGCCACCAAGTCCATTGCAGCTGTCAGAGGCTCTAAGGGGGCACCCGTCAGCCCAGCCAGTGTGCCACAAACCCCTGCCAAGGCCAAGAAGATTCCACCACCTGGCAAGGTCAGGAAGGGGACAGCATCCAGCAAGGAGAAGGATCCACAACCACCCAGCAAGACCATGTCAAAGTCTCCAGCTGCCAGCCTAAAGGTGACACCACCATCTGCCATGGGCAGGAAGGGGCACAAAACACCAGCCAAGACACTTCATCCGTCCGAGCCTGCAGGTGAAGGCCTGGTGGCTACCAGCACAACTGCCAGCACCGCTACCTGCACCGCGGCCAGCACCGCCACCTGCACCACCTCAAGCATCACCACCTGCACCGCCACATGCACCGCCGCAAGCACCACTACTGTCAGCAGCAGCAGCCCCAGTGGGCAGGCGTCCGAGGCTGCAGGAGAAGGCCTGGAACCTCCCCCCACCTCTGGCAACATTGGCATCTGCACCGCAGCCAGCACCGCCACTTGCAATGCTGCAAGCCCCGCCACAAGCACCACCACCTGCACCGCTGACAGTAGCACTACTGTCAGCAGCAGCCCCAGTGGGCAGCCGTCCGAGGCTGCAGGAGTAGGGCTGGAGCCTCCCCCCACCACTGGCAGCACCCCCACCAGCACCGGCACTACCATCACTGTGCAGCGGTAGCCGCCGGCGGATGGACTGTAGCCCTGCCTCCATGGACTATCATGCATCCTGGCCACTGCAAATCTCGAGGCTCTGACACCCAGGTGAGGGACCGTGACCTGGCACCCCCCAAGTGCTACATCACTGGGCACAAAGCCCCTTCCAGAACCAGTGGATTAAGGCATCCACTCACCCTATCCTTGGCAGGATGAAGCACACTGGGCACAAGGCCCCCTCCAGAACCAGTGGATTAAGGAATCCACTCACCCTATCCTTGGCAGGATGAAGCACACTGGGCACAAAGCCCCCTCCAGAACCAGTGGAAGAAGTCACCCACTTGAGAGACTATGGCCTTGCACTCCCCAGGACCAAGCAGTGGGCAAAGCACCCACTTGAGAGACTGTGGCTTTGCACCCCCCCGGACTAAGCAGTGGGCAAAGCACCCACTTGAGAGACTGTGGCTTTGCACTCCCCAGGACCAAGCAGTGGGCAAACCACCCACTTGAGAGACTGTGGCTTTGCACTCCTCCGGACCAAGCAGTGGGCAGACCACCCACTTGAGAGACTGTGGCCTCGCACTCCCCAGGATCAAGCAGTGGGCAACATACTCACTTGAGAGACTGTGGCTTTGCACTCCTCAGGATGAAGCAGTGGGCAAACCACCCACTTGAGAGACTGTGGCTTTGCACTCCCCAGGACCAAGCAGTGGGCAAAGCACCCACTTTAGAGACTGTGGCTTTCCACTCCCCAGGACCAAGCAGTGGGCATGGAGCCCCCTCCAGGAGGAGTGGCGTAGTACCATCTTCTGGCTGATGTGCCCCCCCTTCTCTGTCCCCATGAGGTGCCTGTGTGTTTTTGACCTGATGCCCTTCAGTGTGCTCTCCGTTTTGAGGCAGGAGTCAAGTGTGGGCTTGGCCTATGTTTTATGGCTCAGTGGGCCACGGACTATTTTTGTGTGGACATTGTCCCTCATTTTGTACTTATTGCATATATTGTACATACTGTTTATTTATTTATGAATGTATTTCTCGAAATTTCTAACATTACACTAATTTGACTCCATTCCTTTTGACTTGCGCTATTCCAGAGGGTTACCGGGTGTATATATAATGTTATTGCACGTGTTTGTGTTGTGTATGGTGTTGGGGTGAGGGTGGGGGTGGGGGTGTTGCGTGTTGCGTGTGTGTGTCACTCTCTTTTTCCTCCCCACCCTCCTGTGTGCTAGGTGCAGTACTCACCGTGGTCGTCGTCGCCTGCATTGGTACTCCGGGTTTTTAGCAGATACACCAGCATGGGAAGGAAGTGCAGCTCGGGTTCCATGGCGTCCTGGTTCTTCCTGAAGTGTTGAGAGGTGAGTCGTTTCCCTTCTGTGTACTGTTTCCAACGTGCTTTTGATGGCGTTGGTCCCACCCCAGAAAAGGTGGCAGATAGGCCTCTTGTAATACAGTGGACGGAACCTTGTCTTCTGCCTGACTGTTGGCGGTTACCGCCGCAGTGTTTGTTGCTACCGCCGTGGCGGTCAGAGTGTTAAAGTGGCTGTCTGTGTTGGCGGTTTCTGCCGTGGTCACGATTCCATTTGTTTACCACCGGCCTGTTGGCGGTATTACAGCCACTTTACCACCAACTGCCAGGGTTGTATTGAGGGCCATAGTACTGTTAAAGTGTCTTAGATAAGTTTACTGTGTTTTTCTCTGTCTGTGACATTATCCTCTTTCCTTTCCATCATCAACTTTAAACATCAGAGTGCAGTTGAGTGTTTGAAGGCAGTATAGGATAACCAGGGCTACAGTAATGGAAATGCATCTTTATGTCTGCCTTGACAGCACAGCTGTTGCTGCTCTTTATGTGATTAACCAAAAAGAGCTTTCATAGTACTACTGAAAGAGGGGCCAAGGCTCCACCCACATGCCCAGCTCCCACTTACCTTGGACTGGTCCTCCAGCCAGTCTAAAGCCCTTTCGGACCCACTGTCTACCATGAGGACCCACCTTGGCCACTGCTCTGTCTCCCTCTTCTGTTTCCTTCTGATTTCTGCTTCTATTGCCACTATGCTCTCACTCACTCCTCCGGACTCTCGTTTTGCACTCTGCCTTCTTTGTTTTTTGTGTTTGATTTTGTGCCTGTTTTTTGTTTTTGTGTCCATTCGCTTTCTTTGGCTCCTGTGTTCTTGGCGCTCTTCTGCCTTCCCACTTAGAGCCAGTTTGTCTTTTGTGCTCACTTGTCTTCTATGCCTGGTTTGGCTCTTGTGCTCTTTTCTGCTCTATTGCTTTTTGCTCATTATTTGTGCCAATTTGTCTTGTATGTCTGTTTCTCTTTTGTGCCCATGTCTGTGTCCTTTTCTAGTGCTTTCCTGCTTTAGCCCCCTTGTCTTCCCTGCCTCTCTCCTGTGCTTTTCCCACCTTTCTCCTCCTCCTCTCTTTATCTGCCTTCCTGAATGCCTTCTCCTGCTAAGGGTTCTTGCCCTGGCTAGTCCCGCCCCACTGCACTAATTTCCCTCCTAAAACCTATTTAATCTCAGCCACTGCGCGACCATGCCGAATGTGTGCCAAAGGCAAATCCATCTGCACCCATCCACACTTGGAGGAGGCCTCACAATCATCCACAAAGACACCATCACCTGCACTACCTCTACAGACGAACTACCCATACTCATGGAACACTTGTACTTTCAACTGTAGCTCAATTACTCTATGACCATCCCAGGCACCCTCACTTACCGACCTCCAGGACTCTGCACCACCTTCAGCAACCTTCTCCCCAACTTCATCACTCACTTTGTCATTAGATCCAACCACCTTCTCCTGCCCGACGACTTCAACTTTCATCTTTTGAACCATGTGTACTGCAATGCCACTGAGCCTCTAGAAATCCTCAACAGCATTGGACTCAAGAAGCTTTGCGCAAGGTCCAACTCATACCACCAGACACGCACTTGACCCAATCTTCACGGCCAGAAGCAAGATTACCTACAGCCACATCTCTCCACTCACTCCATTGCACACTTCTACGCTGATGCGCCCCACTCCAACAAACCCAACTAACCACCAACCTCAGCTGAAGCTTGATTAACATAACAGAAGCAGAATGAACCCATGTCCTCAGATCCAAACAGCCTATCCTCACAGGCGATCTACAGAGCAACCTATCCACCTTCAACAATTGGATCTTAGACTGTACCAACACCTTGGCCCCCATGAAAAACATCACGAGAACTAGCACTCAAGCATTGTGATACACTGAAGACCTAAGAGACTCCAAGTGCTATTGCAAATGACCAAAAAGAAGATGGAGGACCAGTCGAGAGAACCCCACCAGAGCCATCTACAAATCGTCACTCAGCAGATATCACACACAGATCAAAGAAGCCCGAAAAGTGGCCCTTGTGGTCAGACTTGAAATCTGCTCCAACTCCATCAAACAACTAATTATCAAGGACTTCACCAACCTAGCACCAGCCAGCAATACCATCATCCCCTCACAGATCCTCTACAATTATCTTTTTGACTTCTTCTTTGACAACAAAATTCTCAAGATCTACTCTAACTTTACACCCAACCCACCATGGAGTACATCATCACGCAACCCCTCACCCACCAACAGGAGCACCCACCTCCTAACAAATTGGAGCCCCCCTCACTACAGATGACACTGCCAGAAATCATGCAGACCATCCACTCATGGTCCTCCTGAGAACCCTGCCCTCACCACATGTGCAAACTGGGAGACACACTGATCAGTGCCATCCTCACCACAATCATCAACTTTTCCATGCTTAGCAAAAATTTCCTGGAAGCTGGAAACACACTGAGGTTACTGTCCTACTGAATAAACCCTTGATCAACTGAAAATCTCAGCAACCTCAGGCCCATCTCACTCCTACCTTTCCTGGCTAAAGTTGTGGAGAAATAGATGAAAACACACCTCTCCACCCATCTTGAACAGCACCACCTCCTGGCCTCCACCCAGTCAGGATTCTGTAGTAACCACAGCATACAAACCATCTTCCTGCAGCAAAAGATGATATTGCGTCAATCATGGACAGAGAGAAACTTCCTCTTTCATCCTGTTTGACCTCTCGGTGGCGTTCAACACCATCTCCCTCAACACCCTCATAGCCAGACTTCAGCAATTCAAGGGCCCACCCTTAGTGGGATTGCCTCCTTCCTCTTCAACAGGACACAATGAGTCAGCCTCTTCACTTTCACCTCAAACACAAGAAGCTCATCCCCCACATCTCCCCCTTCAGTTCATCCTGTTCAACATCCACATGGAATCTCCCGCTTGAATCATCAGAACTCACAACATCAACATTGTCTCCTAGGCCGATGACGGCTCATCCTCTCCCTCACTGACACCAACAACACCACCAGAACCAACTTCACTGCCTGCATGCCCAGCATGCCAAACTGAATGCGAGAGAACTGCCTCAAAGTCAGCGTTGGCAAAACAGAGGTCCTGACCTTTGGAAGTAAGAGCTCCTGCTGGGACTCAACCTGCTGGCCACCTGACCTGAGTCCCACCCCTAACCCCACAGAGCACACCAGAAACCTCAGCAGCATCCATGATGGCAAATTCTCGTTGAACAAGCAGGTCAATGCAGTGATCGCATCCTGCTTCCACATCTTCAGAATGCTTGCAAAGTGGCTCCCCATGCACAAGAGATGCACATCACTCAGGCCCTCATCAGCAGCAGACTTGATTACTGCTACTCACTCTGCCAGCATCTCTAACCAACTCATGCAAACACTACAAATCATCCAAATCAATGCCGTGAGACTCATCTTATATATTCCTAGAAACACCCACATCACTCCCTTCCTCACACAATTACATTGGCTACCCATTCAGAAATGTTGTAATTTCAAGCTGCTGATTCATGAATGTAAAGCCCTCCACAACACAGGACAACCTACGTCAATGACGGACTCCAACTTCACTAGCCTTCCAGACAGCTACTCTCCACCTCTCTCCCTTGCACAAATCCCTGCAACCCCAGAAGCAAGACAGGAGGGTCTACTTTCTCCTGCATCACCGTCAAACACTGGAATGAATTTCCTCTACGTATCAGGACTGCCACTCCACTCCTCACCTTCCGCAAGTAACTCAATATCTGGCTGTTCAACTAGGACCACCGCTGGTCCTTTACTACTGCTCCAGCATAACATAACATAAGATAGCATAACATAACATAACATAACATAACATAACATAATATAATATAACATAACATAACATAACACATGATAACATAACATATTAATTTCCTTGAGTAAAGGATTTGATTGGGCCAAAGTTCTGTGTGTTGACTAAAAAGAGAGCTTTCATTACACATTGCACTTTTTGGGTTTTGTCAAAGCTAATGAACAGCATAGCATGGGCGTCGTTTAAGAGTCACCAGGTGTAACAGCTGCAACCAATGGCTTGTCCCTTGCAACCCCTGACACTGACTTTCTGATCCCTGGCTTCAGAGGTGGCAAAATCAATGCCAAAAACAGAGGGTCAGCTCTGCATTCCTTATTTTCTGCTTGTTTTTTTATACTAATAGTGAACAATATTCTATTATTCACTATTACACAGTTGGAAAGAGACCTTTGGTGGCACCTGTGGTAAGTAAAAATGATTTTGAATGTATGTGTGTGTGTGTGTGTGTGTGTATGTGCTTGGTAGTGACAGTGTGTTTATTTGAGAGAGAGCATGTGTAGGTGTGTGCATGTGTCTTTATATGTAAAATGTATGTGAAAGTGAAAGTGAGATTCACTGACAGGTAGTGAGTGAGAATGTGTGAGGTTGAGGCCCAGATATACTATTATTAGATACAAGGCAACTGCTAGACGTGGCCCTTTCTGCAGGGTCATCGTCAGACTTTTTTTTAACTCAACCCTCCTGCTTTCTGAACCTATTTGTCTTCGTTTTTAGGCTCTTTTCACTTTACCAATGTTAACCAGTGCCTGTATTTTCTCCTTAAAATATGGTAACATTGGCCTATCCACATCTGGCATATTTAATATACTTATGCATCCCTAGTAAAATGGTACTATGTGTACCCAGGGCCTGTAAATTAAATGCTCCCAGTAGGCCTGGAGTACTGGTTGTGCCACCCTCTTAACTAGCCTTGCAAACCTCTCTCAGGTCTGTCATTCCAGCCTGTGTGTACAGTGTTAAGCTGCCATTTCACCTGTTAAATAAACCCTTTGCCCTGTCCATACCTTCCTTTTTAATAAATATATGTCACCCTTCAGATTGGCCCAGGACAGCCAAAAGTAGGACATACTTTTAAGCTTAACATGTTTTAGAAGGGGAAAACTTTTGAATTTCTTTTTCACTATTGCAGGGCATACACCTCCTATAAGATAAGATTAGAGTCAGCTTATTTTGCTGTGTGAATCTTTTCTGGATTCACATGTTGTGTATTATTCCGCCATCTAGTGGTTGGGTCTGGAATTCTCCACTTTTTCACTATTTATTAGTGATTCCACTCTTTTTTTTTGTGTTTGGAGTTATCTTATTTCATTTAATAGGCTGTAATTTCCAAATGGGAGCAGGTGACCAGTTCATGGTTGGTGTTTTTGGAATTGGAATTAAAAATCCTCTCTCATGGTAAAGTCAGATTTTAAAATACAATTTTGAAAATGTCACTTTTAGAAAGATGGCATCATCCTATCTAAGGCATTTAGGGGCATATTTATACTCCGTTTGCGCCGATTGTGCGTCAAAAAATTTGATGCACAATCAGCGCAAACGTTGCCCCATATTTAAACTCTGACGCCCGAGCCCGCGGACGACAAAATTCCACTGTGTGCGTCATTTCTTGGATGCAGCAACCCGCCCTGTGTTAATGATATGCAGGGTAGGCGTTCCCGTCCAAAAAACGACGCAAACGGCCGTGCGTCGTATTTATGCTTCGGGGCAAAAATGTCTCTCGGCGGGAAGGCGGAGCAAAAAAATGACGCACAGCCCGATGTGCGTCAAAATTTAACGCCTGGGTCAGGGCAGGCGTTAAAATGGGGCAAACACACCTGTATTTAATCAGAACACACAGAACAAACAGCAGAGCAGCAGAGCAGCAGAGCAGCAGAGCAGCAACAGGGAGACATGGAGGTGATTTTTATCCAGCGTGCACGTAGACGCAGAGCCCAGCAGCAACAACAGCAGCTACAACAACACTAGCAGGGACCCCAAAGGCAGCGCAGAAGGCAGGAGAGGATATTCCGCCCAAGAACAACCCTGCATGGCCTCAGGGAACACAACATCATACAGAGGTACCGGTTGAACTGGCAGGACATTCAGCAGCTGCTGCGCAACATTGAACCGCAGTTGGCCCTCACTTTAGTGACACCCCGCACCATCCCAACAGAAACAAAGCTGCTTGCCGTACTTCACCTGCTGGCAAGTGGCTCATTTCAAACAACTGGTGCCCTGGTTGGCGGAATATCACAACCATCATTCTCCGCATTTCTGCCAAAAGTACTGGATGCCATCATTCGCCTGACACCCCTCCACATCTGCTTCCCTAACACACTGCAGAAGCAGCAGGAAACTAAACAGGGGTTCTACGCAATCAGTGGCTTCCCACACGTCCTTGGTGCAATCGACTGCACACACGTACACCTTGTGCCACCTGCTGCAACAGAACACCTCTACCGCAACAGGAAGCACACACATTCAATCAACGTGCAGGCCATAGTCGATCACCAGGGATTGATCACCAACATCGTGGCAAAATATCCTGGGAGTGTCCATGACTCATTCATCTTCCGTCACAGCACCATCAACCAACACTTCTAGGATGGACGGTATGGCAATGGACTACTTGTTGGTAAGTACATAAACCTACTTATATACACACTGCACAGCAACCCTCTAGGACACACAACACATACACCACAACAGCAACATCTAGACAGGAACACACTGAGGTCCTGACATCACTAGCCATGTTTCTTAACTCACCATTGAACCTGTCACACATTGGAATTTACTGTACAGCCTAATGTGAAGACATCAATGAGTGTGGTTGCCAAAATGTCACCTTGCAAATGTTAAGTGTCACAATGACCTTTACATTAATACATTGCATAAGTTTCAAGGTATGGGATGTAGAGGGTACTTTGATATGAACGTGTTAACAACACTTCCAAATTTAAATGTGCATGGAACTATCATCTCACCCTCAGTGAAGACACACGGACACCTGTATCACAAGTCACAATGCTAGGGAGAGCACACTGTACTGAAAATCCCAAAACATACTGCTGACAAACGGTTAGCAGACAAACACTTGCTCAGCCAAGGAAACAACACAATGCAGATGGTATAACCTACAAGTATAGGATGTCACATTAGTACACAAAAGAGTCACACACAACACAAGACAACTACTGCCATTAAAGGTCTTTTCAATAGTGCCAGCTACATCTACATGATCCCATTCTGTGTTTTTCTTTCAGCTGATCAGGGTATGGCATCCAGCCATGGCTAATGACACCATTTGGGAACCCGAGTACTGCTGCAGAGCGGGCATACAACGACACCCATAAGAGGACAGGCAGCATTGTTGAGCGGACCTTTGGGATCCTCAAGTCAAGGTTCCGCTGTCTTGACATCACTGGCGGTAGCCTACTATATTCCCCTGAGATGGTCTGTAGGATCATACTCACATGTGCAATATTGCACAACATTTGTGTAAAAAGGAACATTCCCCTCCTCGAACCAGACCCATACATGCCTGAAGACGAAGAAGAGGAGGATGCTGGCCTGCAACAGGAGGGGGAACAACCAAACACTGCTGCTGGAGTGCGTAGGCGCCAACACATTGTAAATAATTTATTTTCATAATTATCACCATCACCACTTAATGCACTATTGTAAATAAACACTGATAACAAACACCACATCATGGTTTGGCCTATTCATTTCTGCCCACCTTTAGCTTGAAATATCTGAAGAAGAATGTCGTCTCATTGAGCAATAATGATATAACAATCATGACACAAAAAAATACACCACAAGTGTAATGGCCACCATACAATGGTCAAATACACACACAATGTAAATGACAGACATCCTGTACAGTTCACCTTTGAAGGGCAATAGCTGAGGACCACACATATGACTCACATACATGTAGTAAACATGGATCATCGCAGCAGATGGCACACAACTAAAACACCATCACTCAACTAGGGGAAAACAGGCCTCATACATCAGGCAGTTCACATGCTAATGCTTCAGGAACAGGAATGTAGTACTAGACTCTTGCCAACAGTAATTCCAACTACTTACTATCATTGCAATTACTATCTGTCTCTAGAGTTACACATAAGCAGAACATGCACAGCACAAGTGCTACACCTATGACAAGCATCCAGCACATCACATCCCATCTACATGTCAGCCCTTTTCTAAATACATTACACACACTTGCAGCTGCTCACACCCCACCTGTCTGAAGAGGTCCCTGGAATGCCGATTTGTGTACACTGAGATTCCCTCATCTACACACACACACTCACAAGCGTCATCCAGTGTGCCACACCCTTTCCTATGCCTACCATTGTCATAGTACCTCCTCACTGCATGGAACTCAGCTCATATAATACACTGGCTTAGAGTTTATAAGGCCTGGTATCACCTGTAGATTGATTCTTCTGTGAAAGGTACTGTAGGCTATTTATCAGCAAAGCCCATCTGACAGGACTAGTGAGCCACTGATGGAGGCCACACCAGTGATCCCCTCCATGCACACCACTCAAATGTACATGCCCCGTCCCTGCTGATGCCTCCTACTGCATACATGTTTGAATTTCAGCTATGAAATCATTTAGCTTTGACACTAATGTTGCCGTAGAAAACTTAATCAGGGTTCATGTGTCACCTTCAAAACAACACAGGACATACACAGTGTGACATCTCAACTGTCTACTGCTCCCTCTGACCAGTCCTAGTCAGAACACTTGATCATGTAATTACTGAAAGAACTTGCTCCTGATTGACCCAGCATCCTGTCAGCCTGACTGGCACCTGTCCGTGGGTCACTCTACAGATACCTGGGGTCCACCTATGGACCACACGTGCTGTCCAAAACCTCTTGTACCTCAGACACTAATTTGTCATTAGCCTCATCAATGTATACTCAAATACATAGTATTGCATCATCTGACTGTTATTTGCATCCGATTTGTGACAGTGCCCTTGAATAGCCAAATCTTGGCCCTTCCGTTGTCTGGCCCTCATTAATGCCTTAACTACAAAGTGTGACAGTGGACCAGGACCATAATGTATGATGGTGTAAATGGCCTCCATCAAAACCAGCAACCTCAGATAATGTCCATGAAAAGTCAACACATATGAGGACCCTGACTGTTCAAACGCTGAGTAACATTGTACAAATGATAAAGATGAGTTGTGTGTGTTGAATACCAGCCATTTACTTCTGCACAGAGGCTATGATGTTTCCTGATACATTACCATCCACAGAGGCCAACTGGAGTTCAAATGTTGCAATGACACATGCCTGATCCAGACACCTGAGACATTCTCTCACTCAGCACACCAAGGTTGCCCAGTTGAAAGTCTCATTACACGTTTTCAGTGACAGGGTGGGACCATCCATGTGTAGGTGACCGTGTCCTCAATGGCTTCTCTCAAATTTTGCTACAAACAATACCCAATAGAAACAAGATTAGCTGCCACTAACTTATGAGGAGACCTGGAAGTTACAGTGACAACATACACCCTGACAGTTGATACTGGATCAATATTGGACCACACACATGTACATGTACCATTCAATCAACAAAATATTTGCAAGCAGCCGATCACAGTAGTGTCCCAGTTGTAACCTAGCAGGAAGAATGAAACATGCCACTAAACCAGGTAATGCATAAAGGGCCACATACATCAACAACCTATTTGCTATCATGAGATGAGGAACGTTGAGATTTTGCAAAATATATCAATGCAAAATGGTAGGTCAGATTTCTCCAAAGAATCAATAGGGCAAACGTAAAATGGGCAAATGGGATTACAGAACGGCAAACAGTGAATCATATCCTATTTGCTTCCATGAGCCTGCTGCTGAAGGTTTAGCATCACTGAATTTGGGAAACCCTTGGAAAAATTTGCAAGTCTGGAAGAGCAAAACCTAGGGTGCTGGGGGCCTAAGTCCACCTCTACTGCCTCCCAAATATACATTATTTATGCACATGTGAAGCACACACATGCATAAGGCGCATGTGTGCCCTACATGTCAAAAGTAAAACACATTTAAGATACATTAACTCGTAATTAGGACATGGTTACCCCCTTAAAAAGTGTAGGCGACAATTGCACTACCTATTTGGCTTTATATAATTTTGATTACTGTGATAAATGTGGACACATTTTTGCTAAGGAATACATCCTGGTATCCCATTCATATTTTGAAAATAGCCATCAGCAATTACCCACATATGTGTACAATTATGAGTAATATCCATTCTGACCAATCATTACTATTGCACTGTGAATACCTTCTACACATCCTATAAGGGACATTTGCCATAGCTAACCCCAAATGTGTATCACTTAGCACCGTTTGGTCATGACAAAATTCATTTCTCAAATTGACAAATGAAAGACATATTTGTCATAATGCGTCATATTTCCACGCATACAGCTTGTGCGTCATAATTTTTTACGCACAGGATTGCAGATAATGCAGAGTCAAAAATATTTTTCTTATTTAGATATCATATCTTCCTCCGGCTTAATTTTCAACTCTAGAACTGTAAAATAAGCCTCAAACAAATATAATAGACCAATGAAGATTTTTATTTTGACTCTGCATTATTTGCACTCCTATGCGTCAAAAAATATGACGCACAAGCTGTATGCCTGAAAAAATGACACATAGCGGAAAGAAAACCGGCGGCCATTTTATGCAGGATGTGATGTAATAGGATATCCTGTTTACAGAATCTGTACAGTGGGTGTACTTTCACTTTCACTTTGCAGTCTCAGATTATTCTAGACTGTGTGGCTGTGTGCAAAGTGTTGTCCTGTGTATTAGTGCTTTTGTGTCCAGTGTACCATCTCAATTGTGCTTTTGTCATCATTGTCTTGTTGTTGAATACTGTCTGAGTCTGTGTTGTACTATTTTGTCAAGTCCAGTGTTTTATTTATTGTCTGTGGGAGTCTGTTGTGGGTACTGTAATATAGGGGTTAGTTGGGCTCTTCTTCTTAAGTTTTCTTTGTATTTCACCACTCTACCTTTCCCCATTTCCCCTTTTCCTTTTTCTACAACTTTTTCCCCTTTGTCAGTGCTGACATGTCTGGTAGGCCACGGCTTTCCAGGATGGGTGAGGAGGAATTGGGGGGATTTATATGGCTTGTTTGCCATTTCCTCCCACTCATGCTGGAGGCTGGGGGTAGGGTGATACAGGGGTATCACACGGAGGCCCGTAAAGTCCAGTGGGGGAAGGTGCGCAATCACTTGGTCCGTGTATATGGTAGCCTAAGGAATGACCATCAACTGAAGCACCGCTGGGCTGATCTGATATCCAGGGAGCAAGATCTGCTGGACCACCTGGGAATCAGGATTGGTGGCCATGTTGGTGAGTACAGATCAGTTACATGTGCACATTTTAAAGCTGTGTGGCGTCATGTGATGATTGTTACCCAATCTGCCAGATACGTAGCTGACTGTGTGTAATGCTAGGGAAACCTACTGGGTAATTGATGCACAATGTGAAGGAAGACAAATGCTAGCAGTCAGGTAGCTCATGTTTTCTACACATACCGGTTGCCTGTAGCAGTATGTAATGTAGTGCTGCCTTTGTGTCAGACAAGCGACACATTAATGACGCAATTAGGACTCTACAGGTCACAATAGTCAGTGAAAAATGGATGTAGAAACATCATACCTACATATGTAGACGCCATAGCTAGACTGACATTTGTAAACCCTACATGATGCGATAAATGAGTGCTGCCTTCACGTCAATTGAAGTTAGCAATGTTGTCCACACATATGTCACATGTGTGTCTGGTTGGTGTGTATGGAAACTGACCACATAGGCTGTTTGAGTTTGAGAGGTCATGCAGTCCTCAAGTAACCAGCTTTTGGATATCTCTCTTGGATGCACATGATGAGATGAATGCACCCCTATATTCTTGGTGCATACTAATGGAGGGGCATCTTTGGCACCACATGACTGTTCAGGCCACTGCATGTGTGTAGTAGGGTGTGTAACTGTAGCAGGAGACTCGTCCAATGTAAATTTTGCTCATGAATAATTCCATGCAGTATGAGCATGTGTGAAAGGGTTTCATTACTCATGTCATATTCTCACATTGTCTTTGTAATTGCAATTGTTTATCAGTGCACGGATTCTTAGTATATTCTTCCTTCCATGCTTTACAGGTGGACCTGCACCGTACACAGTGGGAGAGGTGGCTCATTTTGAGGACCCCGACACCTACAGTGAGTGTTGCATGTGTTCTATTTTTAATGTTTGCTGGTGATGCATGATGGACTACTGTGTGTTCAACAGAATTCAAGGTTTGATGCGCTGCCCATTCATTAGTATTGTTCATTAGTGGGTTTTCAGTTATCACTTCATTTTGAGTTGACCTATGCTTATCCATTTCTCAGATTTTGGGTCTGTAGGCCATTCCAGTAGGGCCCGCTATGGGGAATGGGGTGAGTCATGTGGAATACACTGGTTAATGTAAGAGTTGCTCTGGGACTTGTCTCGGACTGAGTCTGCATCTCAAATCAAATCAAATCAAATCATTAACATTTATAAAGCGCGCTACTCACCCGTGCGGGTCTCAGGGGGGAAAGGGGGGGTTATCGCTGCTCGAACAGCCAAGTCTTTAGGAGTCTCCGGAAAGCGGAGTGGTCCTGGGTGGTCCTGAGGCTGGTGGGGAGGGAGTTCCAGGTCTTGGCCGCCAGGAAGGAGAAAGATCTCCCACCCGCCGTGGAGCGGCGGGTGCGAGGGACGGCAGCAAGTGCGAGGCCAGCGGAGCGGAGGGGGCGGGTGGGGACGTAGAAGCTGAGGCGTCTGTTGAGGTATTCCGGTCCCTTGTTGTGGAGGGCTTTGTGTGCGTGGGTGAGAAGACGGAAGGTGATCCTTTTGCTGACTGGGAGCCAATGCAGGTGTCTCAGGTGTGCGGAGATGTGGCTGTTGCGGGGTACGTCGAGGATGAGGCGGGCCGAGGCGTTTTGGATGCGTTGCAGGCGGTTTTGGAGTTTGGCGGTGGTCCCGGCATAGAGGGTGTTGCCGTAGTCCAGGCGACTCGTGACAAGGGCGTGGGTCACGGTTTTTCTGGTGTCGGCGGGGATCCAGCGGAAGATCTTGCGGAGCATGCGGAGAGTGAGGAAGCAGGCGGAGGACACGGCGTTGACTTGCTTGGTCATGGTGAGAAGAGGGTCCAAGATGAAGCCGAGGTTGCGGGCGTGGTCTGCGGGGGTCGGTGCGGTGCCGAGGGCCGTGGGCCACCAGGAGTCGTCCCAGGCGGACGGGGTGTTGCCGAGGATGAGGACTTCCGTTTTTTCAGAGTTCAGCTTTAGGCGGCTGAGCCTCATCCAATCTGCGACGTCCTTCATACCCTCTTGTAGGTTGGTCTTGGCGCTGGCGGGGTCCTTGGTGAGGGAGAGTACAAGTTGGGTGTCGTCGGCGTAGGAGGTGATGATGATGTCGTGCTTGCGTACGATGTCGGCGAGGGGGCTCATGTAGACATTGAAGAGTGTCGGGCTGAGCGATGAGCCTTGAGGTATGCCGCAGATGATCTTGGTGGGTTCTGAGCGAAACGGAGGGAGGTAAACTCTTTGGGAGCGGTTAGCGAGGAAGGAGGCGATCCAGTCCAGGGCCTGGCCTTGGATCCCGGTGGAGCGTAGGCGGGTGATTAGGGTGCGGTGACAGACGGTGTCAAAGGCAGCCGAGAGGTCGAGGAGAATGAGGGCGACTGTTTCACCGTTGTCCATCAGGGTTCTGATGTCGTCTGTGACTGAGATGAGGGCGGTTTCCGTGCTGTGGTTGGTTCGGAATCCGGTTTGTGAAGGGTCGAGCAGGTTGTTGTCTTCCAGGAAGGTGGTCAGCTGTTTGTTGACGGTCTTTTCTATTACCTTGGCTGGGAAAGGTAGAAGAGAGATGGGGCGGAAGTTTTTCAGGTCGCTTGGGTCAGCCGTAGGTTTCTTTAGTAGGGCGTTGACTTCAGCGTGCTTCCAGCATTCGGGGAAGGTAGCAGAAGAAAAAGAAGAGTTGATGACGGTCTGGAGGTGCGGGGCGATGATGTCGTCGGCTTTGTTAAAGATGAAGTGCGGGCAGGGGTCCGAAGGGGCGCCGGAGTGGATAGAGTTCATGATGGATTTGGTTTCTTCCGTGTTGATGTGGGTCCAGTTGTTGAGGGTGATGTCCGGGGAAGCGGGTTCAGTGGTGTATGGTTGGGTCTGGTGTCCGAAGCTGTCGTGGAGGTCGCTGATCTTGCGATGGAAGAAAGTGGCGAGGGATTCGCACAAATCCTGTGAGGGCGTGACGGCGTTGGCGCTGGCGCTGGGGTTGGAGAACTCTTTGACGATGCTGAAGAGTTCTCTGCTGTTGTGGCTGTTTTTGTCTAGTCTGTCGGTGAAAAAGTTCCTTTTGGCAGTGCGGATCAGGTGGTGGTGTTCGCGTGTAGCGTTCTTGAGGGCGGTCATGTTGTCAGCGGTGTGGTCCTTGCGCCAGGCCTTCTCAAGGGCACGACAAGTTTTCTTTGATTCTTTGAGGGTGTCAGAGAACCAGAGAGGTTTTTTGGTGTTGGTCTGTCGATGCGTGCGTTTGAGGGGAGCAAGGTTGTCAGCGCAGTTGGAGATCCAGTTTGTGAGGTTGAGAGCTGCGTCGTTGGGGTCGGTGGTGAGGGTGGGTTGGTTGGCGGCGAGAGCGGAGAAGAGTTGCTCTTCAGGGATCTTGTTCCACTGTCGACGAGGGATGGGTTGAGTGCGGAGGTGGGAGGTCTCGCGTCGGAATGTGAAGTGGACGCAGCTGTGGTCGGTCCAGTGTAGGGCAGAGGTGTGGCTGAAGAAGACGTGTTTGCTGGCGGAGAAGATAGGGTCGAGCGTGTGTCCGGCGATGTGGGTGGCGGTGTTCACCAGTTGTTTGAGGCCGAGGTTGGCGAGGTTGTCGAGCAGGGTGGTGGTGTTGGGGTCGTTGTTTTGTTCCAGATGGAAGTTGAGGTCGCCTAGGAGGATGTAGTCCGGTGAGGCGAGGGCGTGCGGGGAGATGAAGTCGGCGATGGCGTCGCTGAAAGAGGCGCGAGGTCCGGGAGGACGGTAGACGAGGGATCCTCTGAGGGTGGTCCTTGGGTCGGTGCGAATCTGAAAATGCAGGTGTTCAGCGGCGAGGGGGGGGTCTTCGGTGGAGGTGGTGACGCTGATGGAGTCTTTGAAGATGATGGCGACACCTCCTCCTACTTGGTTGGTGCGGTCTTTTCTGGAGATCTTGTAGCCTTCGGGGATGGCGGTAGCGATGTCTGGAGCAGAGGAGGCGTTCATCCATGTCTCCGTGATGAAGGCGACGTCCGGGGCTGTGGAGTCCAGGAGGTCCCAAAGTTCAACGGCGTGCTTGTGGACGGAACGAGCGTTGACCAGGATGCACTTGAGGTGGTTGATGGCGCGTGGGCTTGTGGTCGTGGTAGTTGCGTGGTGGAAGATGCGTTTGCAGGAGTTGCAGGCGAAGGGTCCATGGGTGCGTTTGGGGTGAGCTAGGAAGCAGGTTTTGGAGCGCCCTGGGTTGAGGGCGTGGAGGGTGGTGGGGTCGTAGCGGATCAGCGGGGCTTGGGGGAGCTGGGGACCAGGGGTCGTGGCGCTGGGCGTGGGCCAGGTGCGGACGGGCGCAGACGGGCTTGCCTCTGGCGCGCCTCCGGCGCGCCAGCGGCGTGCCCGCTGCGCGCGCCCGCTGCGCAGTCGCGCAGCGGCCGCCATAAGAGGTAGGAGGGGGGGAAGGGGTCAGCTGGGGGCGAATGGGAGCTGGGGGGCGGGGGCGTGCAGGAGGTCGCGGCGGGAAAGCGCGAGGGAGGGGGGGGACAGGTAGAGTGAGAGGAGCTGGGGGAGGGGGTTTAGGGTGGAGGAGGGTGAGTGTTAGGAGGTTTGGAGATTAGGGAGAGAGATAGGAGTAGGGTTGTGAAGATAGGGGAGGGGGGGTTGTAGAGGTGGGTGAGGGAGAGAGGTAGAGTGAGAGGATAGGGAGATAGGTAGTAGAGGGGGTGGCGGGAGGGGGGGAGAGATAGAGAAATAGATAGAGAAAATAGATAGAGAAGTCGATAGATAGGGAAATAGATAGATAGACAGATAGGTAGGTAGGAGGAGGTGGAGAGTGGGGGAGTTAGATAGTGAGATAGGGAGCTAGAGAGATAGGAAGATAGGAGGAGTGAGGGAGGTAGATATCGAACGGGTTAGCTAGGGGTGAGAGAGGGGGAGGCGAGTGAGGGAGGGGGATGAGGAAGGAGCAGGAGGGCAGGCTCGGGGGAAGAAGACGGAGGAGGTAGAAGAGCCGAAGACAGGAGAACAGAGGACAGAAGAACAGAAGACAGAAGAACAGAAGACCGGAAGAGCAGAAGACAGAAGAACAGAAGAACAGAAGACAGAAGCACAGAAGATCGGAAGAGCAGAAGAACAGAGAAGAACACAGAAGAACAGAGAAGAACACAGAAGAACACAGAAGAACACAGAAGAAACGAGAAGAAGAACACAGAAGACCGGAAGAACACAGAAGAACAGAAGGGAAGAACAGAAGAACAGAAGAGAAGAACAGAAGAACACAGAAGAAGATTGCAGAGGGGGAGCGAGGAGGAAGAGACAGAGAGGAGGAAAAGAAGCAGGAGCAGGAGAGAAGGTGAGTGGCGCAGGGCAGGGCGAGGGGCTGGGAGGAGGGGGGTACTTACAGTTAGGTGGGTCTCAGGAACACAGGAACTCGGGAACTTGGAGGAGCTGCAGCGGCAGGGGGAGCGACCTACCCTTGGGTCAAGGGTCGCTACCACTGTCGCGCAGCGGCCGCCATAAGAGGTAGGAGGGGGGGGAGGGGTCAGCTGGGGGCGAATGGGAGCTGGGGGGCGGGGGCGTGCAGGAGGTCGCGGCGGGAAAGCGCGAGGGAGGGGGGGGGACAGGTAGAGTGAGAGGAGCTGGGGGAGGGGGTTTAGGGTGGAGGAGGGTGAGTGTTAGGAGGTTTGGAGATTAGGGAGAGAGATAGGAGTAGGGTTGTGAAGATAGGGGAGGGGGGGTTGTAGAGGTGGGTGAGGGAGAGAGGTAGAGTGAGAGGATAGGGAGATAGGTAGTAGAGGGGGTGGCGGGAGGGGGGAGAGATAGAGAAATAGATAGAGAAAATAGATAGAGAAGTCGATAGATAGGGAAATAGATAGATAGACAGATAGGTAGGTAGGAGGAGGTGGAGAGTGGGGGAGTTAGATAGTGAGATAGGGAGCTAGAGAGAAAGGAAGATAGGAGGAGTGAGGGAGGTAGATATCGAACGGGTTAGCTAGGGGTGAGAGAGGGGGAGGCGAGTGAGGGAGGGGGATGAGGAAGGAGCAGGAGGGCAGGCTCGGGGGAAGAAGACGGAGGAGGTAGAAGAGCCGAAGACAGGAGAACAGAGGACAGAAGAACAGAAGACAGAAGAACAGAAGACCGGAAGAGCAGAAGACAGAAGAACAGAAGAACAGAAGACAGAAGCACAGAAGATCGGAAGAGCAGAAGAACAGAGAAGAACACAGAAGAACAGAGAAGAACACAGAAGAACACAGAAGAACACAGAAGAAACGAGAAGAAGAACACAGAAGACCGGAAGAACACAGAAGAACAGAAGGGAAGAACAGAAGAACAGAAGAGAAGAACAGAAGAACACAGAAGAAGATTGCAGAGGGGGAGCGAGGAGGAAGAGACAGAGAGGAGGAAAAGAAGCAGGAGCAGGAGAGAAGGTGAGTGGCGCAGGGCAGGGCGAGGGGCTGGGAGGAGGGGGGTACTTACAGTTAGGTGGGTCTCAGGAACACAGGAACTCGGGAACTTGGAGGAGCTGCAGCGGCAGGGGGAGCGACCTACCCTTGGGTCAAGGGTCGCTACCACTGTCGCGCAGCGGCCGCCATAAGAGGTAGGAGGGGGGGGGAGGGGTCAGCTGGGGGCGAATGGGAGCTGGGGGGCGGGGGCGTGCAGGAGGTCGCGGCGGGAAAGCGCGAGGGAGGGGGGGGGACAGGTAGAGTGAGAGGAGCTGGGGGAGGGGGTTTAGGGTGGAGGAGGGTGAGTGTTAGGAGGTTTGGAGATTAGGGAGAGAGATAGGAGTAGGGTTGTGAAGATAGGGGAGGGGGGGTTGTAGAGGTGGGTGAGGGAGAGAGGTAGAGTGAGAGGATAGGGAGATAGGTAGTAGAGGGGGTGGCGGGAGGGGGGGAGAGATAGAGAAATAGATAGAGAAAATAGATAGAGAAGTCGATAGATAGGGAAATAGATAGACAGATAGGTAGGTAGGAGGAGGTGGAGAGTGGGGGAGTTAGATAGTGAGATAGGGAGCTAGAGAGATAGGAAGATAGGAGGAGTGAGGGAGGTAGATATCGAACGGGTTAGCTAGGGGTGAGAGAGGGGGAGGCGAGTGAGGGAGGGGGATGAGGAAGGAGCAGGAGGGCAGGCTCGGGGGAAGAAGACGGAGGAGGTAGAAGAGCCGAAGACAGGAGAACAGAGGACAGAAGAACAGAAGACAGAAGAACAGAAGACCGGAAGAGCAGAAGACAGAAGAACAGAAGAACAGAAGACAGAAGCACAGAAGATCGGAAGAGCAGAAGAACAGAGAAGAACACAGAAGAACAGAGAAGAACACAGAAGAACACAGAAGAACACAGAAGAAACGAGAAGAAGAACACAGAAGACCGGAAGAACACAGAAGAACAGAAGGGAAGAACAGAAGAACAGAAGAGAAGAACAGAAGAACACAGAAGAAGATTGCAGAGGGGGAGCGAGGAGGAAGAGACAGAGAGGAGGAAAAGAAGCAGGAGAGAAGGTGAGTGGCGCAGGGCAGGGCGAGGGGCTGGGAGGAGGGGGGTACTTACAGTTAGGTGGGTCTCAGGAACACAGGAACTCGGGAACTTGGAGGAGCTGCAGCGGCAGGGGGAGCGACCTACCCTTGGGTCAAGGGTCGCTACCACTGTCGCGCAGCGGCCGCCATAAGAGGTAGGAGGGGGGGGAGGGGTCAGCTGGGGGCGAATGGGAGCTGGGGGGCGGGGGCGTGCAGGAGGTCGCGGCGGGAAAGCGCGAGGGAGGGGGGGGGACAGGTAGAGTGAGAGGAGCTGGGGGAGGGGGTTTAGGGTGGAGGAGGGTGAGTGTTAGGAGGTTTGGAGATTAGGGAGAGAGATAGGAGTAGGGTTGTGAAGATAGGGGAGGGGGGGTTGTAGAGGTGGGTGAGGGAGAGAGGTAGAGTGAGAGGATAGGGAGATAGGTAGTAGAGGGGGTGGCGGGAGGGGGGGAGAGATAGAGAAATAGATAGAGAAAATAGATAGAGAAGTCGATAGATAGGGAAATAGATAGACAGATAGGTAGGTAGGAGGAGGTGGAGAGTGGGGGAGTTAGATAGTGAGATAGGGAGCTAGAGAGATAGGAAGATAGGAGGAGTGAGGGAGGTAGATATCGAACGGGTTAGCTAGGGGTGAGAGAGGGGGAGGCGAGTGAGGGAGGGGGATGAGGAAGGAGCAGGAGGGCAGGCTCGGGGGAAGAAGACGGAGGAGGTAGAAGAGCCGAAGACAGGAGAACAGAGGACAGAAGAACAGAAGACAGAAGAACAGAAGACCGGAAGAGCAGAAGACAGAAGAACAGAAGAACAGAAGACAGAAGCACAGAAGATCGGAAGAGCAGAAGAACAGAGAAGAACACAGAAGAACAGAGAAGAACACAGAAGAACACAGAAGAACACAGAAGAAACGAGAAGAAGAACACAGAAGACCGGAAGAACACAGAAGAACAGAAGGGAAGAACAGAAGAACAGAAGAGAAGAACAGAAGAACACAGAAGAAGATTGCAGAGGGGGAGCGAGGAGGAAGAGACAGAGAGGAGGAAAAGAAGCAGGAGCAGGAGAGAAGGTGAGTGGCGCAGGGCAGGGCGAGGGGCTGGGAGGAGGGGGGTACTTACAGTTAGGTGGGTTTTAGGAACACAAGAACTCGGGAACTTGGAGGAGCTGCAGCGGCAGGGGGAGCGACCTACCCTTGGGTCAAGGGTCGCTACCACTGTCGCGCAGCGGCCGCCATAAGAGGTAGGAGGGGGGGGAGGGGTCAGCTGGGGGCGAATGGGAGCTGGGGGGCGGGGGCGTGCAGGAGGTCGCGGCGGGAAAGCGCGAGGGAGGGGGGGGACAGGTAGAGTGAGAGGAGCTGGGGGAGGGGGTTTAGGGTGGAGGAGGGTGAGTGTTAGGAGGTTTGGAGATTAGGGAAAGAGATAGGAGTAGGGTTGTGAAGATAGGGGAGGGGGGGTTGTAGAGGTGGGTGAGGGAGAGAGGTAGAGTGAGAGGATAGGGAGATAGGTAGTAGAGGGGGTGGCGGGAGGGGGGGAGAGATAGAGAAATAGATAGAGAAAATAGATAGAGAAGTCGATAGATAGGGAAATAGATAGATAGACAGATAGGTAGGTAGGAGGAGGTGGAGAGTGGGGGAGTTAGATAGTGAGATAGGGAGCTAGAGAGATAGGAAGATAGGAGGAGTGAGGGAGGTAGATATCGAACGGGTTAGCTAGGGGTGAGAGAGGGGGAGGCGAGTGAGGGAGGGGGATGAGGAAGGAGCAGGAGGGCAGGCTCGGGGGAAGAAGACGGAGGAGGTAGAAGAGCCGAAGACAGGAGAACAGAGGACAGAAGAACAGAAGACAGAAGAACAGAAGACCGGAAGAGCAGAAGACAGAAGAACAGAAGAACAGAAGACAGAAGCACAGAAGATCGGAAGAGCAGAAGAACAGAGAAGAACACAGAAGAACAGAGAAGAACACAGAAGAACACAGAAGAACACAGAAGAACACAGAAGAAACGAGAAGAAGAACACAGAAGACCGGAAGAACACAGAAGAACAGAAGGGAAGAACAGAAGAACAGAAGAGAAGAACAGAAGAACACAGAAGAAGATTGCAGAGGGGGAGCGAGGAGGAAGAGACAGAGAGGAGGAAAAGAAGCAGGAGCAGGAGAGAAGGTGAGTGGCGCAGGGCAGGGCGAGGGGCTGGGAGGAGGGGGGTACTTACAGTTAGGTGGGTCTCAGGAACACAGGAACTCGGGAACTTGGAGGAGCTGCAGCGGCAGGGGGAGCGACCTACCCTTGGGTCAAGGGTCGCTACCACTGTCGCGCAGCGGCCGCCATAAGAGGTAGGAGGGGGGGGGAGGGGTCAGCTGGGGGCGAATGGGAGCTGGGGGGCGGGGCGTGCAGGAGGTCGCGGCGGGAAAGCGCGAGGGAGGGGGGGGGACAGGTAGAGTGAGAGGAGCTGGGGGAGGGGGTTTAGGGTGGAGGAGGGTGAGTGTTAGGAGGTTTGGAGATTAGGGAGAGAGATAGGAGTAGGGTTGTGAAGATAGGGGAGGGGGGGTTGTAGAGGTGGGTGAGGGAGAGAGGTAGAGTGAGAGGATAGGGAGATAGGTAGTAGAGGGGGTGGCGGGAGGGGGGGAGAGATAGAGAAATAGATAGAGAAAATAGATAGAGAAGTCGATAGATAGGGAAATAGATAGATAGACAGATAGGTAGGTAGGAGGAGGTGGAGAGTGGGGGAGTTAGATAGTGAGATAGGGAGCTAGAGAGATAGGAAGATAGGAGGAGTGAGGGAGGTAGATATCGAACGGGTTAGCTAGGGGTGAGAGAGGGGGAGGCGAGTGAGGGAGGGGGATGAGGAAGGAGCAGGAGGGCAGGCTCGGGGGAAGAAGACGGAGGAGGTAGAAGAGCCGAAGACAGGAGAACAGAGGACAGAAGAACAGAAGACAGAAGAACAGAAGACCGGAAGAGCAGAAGACAGAAGAACAGAAGAACAGAAGACAGAAGCACAGAAGATCGGAAGAGCAGAAGAACAGAGAAGAACACAGAAGAACAGAGAAGAACACAGAAGAACACAGAAGAACACAGAAGAAACGAGAAGAAGAACACAGAAGACCGGAAGAACACAGAAGAACAGAAGGGAAGAACAGAAGAACAGAAGAGAAGAACAGAAGAACACAGAAGAAGATTGCAGAGGGGGAGCGAGGAGGAAGAGACAGAGAGGAGGAAAAGAAGCAGGAGCAGGAGAGAAGGTGAGTGGCGCAGGGCAGGGCGAGGGGCTGGGAGGAGGGGGGTACTTACAGTTAGGTGGGTCTCAGGAACACAGGAACTCGGGAACTTGGAGGAGCTGCAGCGGCAGGGGGAGCGACCTACCCTTGGCTCAGACTGACATTCTCCCAGATAGCTTCTGCAAATGGCTTGTCTGAAATCTGCTGCTTCCCTAGTTAACGATGGACTGAGTACACTGTAGGTTGGATCTTCCGGGGGCATGTACTTCCACAAGTTGTACTAGAAGTGTGTGGGACTAGAGTGCAATGGCCTAGGTGTACATTCTACTCATGATCATGGGTGTTCTTGGTCCTCTGTGTCTGTAGAAAAATATGCCTCACTGGTAGTATGTGATGTTGCCCTAAGTCAGTACATTTTGACATGTGTGGACCTTGGATAGGACAAGGTTTAGCTGACTCCGATTTGTTGCTAGCCCTTCACTGGTGTTGTGTGAGTGGAGGCAAAAACTTGTTGAGCTTTCTATACACTGCTGGTAGTGCATTGATTATGGGATTGTTGGATGTTCTTCCCACCCCCCCCTCAAAGACTGCCATGTGTTTGGGAATAGGGTACCTAGGACTGTAGCAACCAGTATGTTACACAAACTTGTGACCATTTGAAACTTTGGGGATCATTCCGACCCCGGCGGGCGGCGGGTGCCGCCCGCCGGGCGGAAACCGCCCAAACACCGCCCCACGGTCAGATGACCGCGGGGGGCATTCCGACTTTCCCGCTGGGCCGGCGGGCGATCTGCAAAAGATCGCCCGCCGGCCCACCGGGAAAGCCCCAGCAAAGATGAAGCCGTCTCCGAATGGAGCCGGCGGATTTGCTGAGGTGCGACGGGTGCAGTGGCACCCGTCGCGATTTTCAGTGTCTGCCAAGCAGACACTGAAAATCTTGCTGGGGCCCTGTTAGGGGGCCTCTGCACTGCCAATGCCAGTGGCATGGGCAGTGCAGGGGCCCCCAGGGGCCCCACGACACCCGTTCCCGCCAGCCTCACCGCCAGGAACAGGCTGGCGGGAAGGGGGTCGGAATCCCCATGGCGGCGCTGCTTGCAGTGCCGCCATGGAGGATTCCTTTGGCCAGGGGAAAACCGGCGGGAAACCGCCGGTTTCCCTTTTCTGACCGCGGCTTTACCGCCGCAGTCAGAATTGGCCAGGAAGCACCGCCAGCCTGTTGGCGGTGCTTCCGTGGTCGTTGGCCCTGGCGGTCAATGACCGCCAGGGTCAGAATGACCCCCTTTGTCTTGAACCTAGTGTACACTCTCGGTTATGGCACATGAGTTCTATACTAGCAAATCCAATTACAAATCGCAGATATTGAGGGTTGTGATTGTTATCACATACACTGACATATGTAGTCAAGGCAATAGGCGGAGGAGGTGCAGCCATAATGTCAGCTGCATTACTAATTATTTTGATGAGAAGTTTAGGCTGATGTCAACCATCATGTATAGACATGTATATGCTAGGTGTGAGATGCCCTTTGTATGCAGGCTTCCCATGTACTTCCTCTGAGACTTTCAATGATCTATGTGGTGATATGAGCTGTTACAACTATAGTAAAAGTAATTTCAAATTGACCCATTGTGCTATTCCACCCAATGCATTTCCTATCGTAAATAGTTGCCCTTTCTCTTCACAGCTGCAAATATGAGTGCCGCACAGAGGCATGATTTTGAGAGGCGGGCCATGAGATACCGGCACATCCTGCAGGTGCAGTCGGGGTTCCGACGGATGGCCCGAAAATACCAGGCGGATCGGGCCTCCGGAGCATGGTGGGCCTCACCACAGGGTGGGCCAACGTTGCCCACTACAGCCACCACCACCACAACCACCAGTTCTCCCCAAGTGGCCCCAGCAACGGCGGGGACAGTTGTCCCTGCCTCTGCAGCACGACCTGGACCCAGCAATATCAGAGCTGCAGGACAGTCCAGTGGGCTACAAACAACTCCCACACAGAGCACCTCTGCCAGCACACAGACAGCAGCAGCACCTCCAATTGACCCTGCGGCATTCCAGGCTTTAGACCGCAAAATGGACAAGTTCATTCGGAAGGTGGACAAGCTGAGCCAGGATGTGGCGTACATAAAGATGCGGGTCAGGTCCATCAGGCGGACCCTACGGAGGGCCAACCTCTAGGACTTATATTGTCTATTTTAATTTATCCCTCCCCTCTCTCCTCTTTCCTTTTTATCATGATAGGTGGGTTTTGGGGATTAGTGTTAGGTTAGGTTAGTATAGGTTGTTAGCTTAGTTAGTGTTAGGGAGGAGGGTGGGGGGTCCTTATTCTTTCTATTTTTAATTTTTGAGTGTGTGGGTGGGTGGTAGTCAATGTTGGGATTCCTGTCTGTTTAGAAAAAAATAATATATTTAAAAAAAATATATAAAAAAAAATACAAAAAAATATATGATTGTTTGGGATAGTATAGTATGTGTGTAGGTTAGTATGTGTTGTCCTGCATGTGTCCTGTCTCATAATGGTGGGTGGGGGGTTGATGTTTAGATCGATTTGTTATATGTGTAGAGTAAGTTTAGCTTAGGTTAGTTAGGGACAGTTGTGGGTTAGGAGTAGTCAGATTAGATTAGTGTAGGTATGACTTTTCCCTTAGTTGCCTCTGGTGTGAATACTTATGAATAAAAATATAGTTAACCCTTTGCATTATGTGTTAACTGATACTTGATCATGGCCTTGCCATCAGTGTAGGTGATTGTTGTTCTATGACATTTGTGTCCTATGCTACACACCGAAGAAGAAAGAGGTTTAAAATGGCAGCTACCCCTGTGCTAACTTGGTAAGTATCCACCATTTGATAGAACCACCATTTGGAGTTTACATGGCTCACAAAGGATTTGTGTTGATGAGTATGTTTTCTACATCACAAAGGGCCTGATTCCGACCCCGGCGGTCAAGGACCGCCGGGGCCGGGGTCGATGGGAGCACCGCAAACAGGCTGGCGGTGCTCCACAGGGTATTCTGACCGCGGCGGTTCAGCCGTGGCCAGAAAGGGAAAACCGGCAGTCTTCCGCCGGTTTTCCGCTGCCCTGTAGAATTCTCCATGGCGGCGCAGCTTGCTGCGCCGCCATGGGGATTCTGACCCCCATACCGCCATCCTGTTCCTAGCGACTTCGGCCGCCAGAAACAGGATGGCGGTATGGGGTGTCGTGGGGCCCCTGGGGGCCCCTGCAGTGCCCATGCCAATGGCATGGGCACTGCAGGGGCCCCCGTAAGAGGGCCCCACCCTGAATTTCAGTGTCTGCTTAGCAGACACTGAAATTCGCGACGGGTGCTACTGCACCCGTCGCACATCCTCCACTCCGCGGGCTCCATTCGGAGCCGGCATCCTCATGGAGGGGTGTTTCCCACTGGGCTGGCGGTCGGCCTGTTGGCGGTCGCCCGCCAGCCCAGTGGGAAACCCAGAATACCCGCGGCGGTCTTTTGACCGCGCAGCGGTATTCTGGCGGTTCCCTCCAGGCGGGCGGCTCCCGCCGCCCGCCGGGGTCAGAATGACCCCCAAAGTGTGCTTCCAGACTTGGTATTGTGGGGAATTTATTAGGTCGGACTGCAGTGTGATGTTCAGGGACATCATTGTAGATGAGGTGTTGTTAACACTCTTGTCTTCTTGTCTTCATTACTGACATAGATCATGTGTGCAACAATTCTGCATGACTTCCCTTCTTGGAAGTATACTCAGGAAGGGTGATTGATGCTGTGTTTAGTTGTGTTTGCTTAGATTAGACTGCATAATTTAATGTTTTAGTATTGCATGGTGCCCACATTTATCAGCCACCATTAGTTGACTTTGATTGCTGTTGATGGAGCATTATTCTGTCCGACACAGCATGATTGTGTGTGGTTTCTCCCTTCATCAGTTATTCTCCTCAGGATGGTCAGGCTATGATGCAATCCTGGCCACTGCATAGATGTATCAGACTACATGATGTCAGTACAGTTGTATTGACAAGCTACATGGTTGTCACACAGGCACTTTTGAGTTATCTACTGCACAGTTGATGTGTCAAATTACACAGAGACATATTAGGTGTGCAAGTGCTATTTATTGATAGGTGCTGTAGTGCAAAATGTACATTGTCCATGTTTGCTGAGTCCGTTCTAGTGCATTCTTACATGGTGATCCAACAGAAGGGGTGTGGATGATGCTCCTGACATGCTGGGGTGATGTTACAGACAGTGCAGAGGGACAGGATTTGCCAATTAGTAGGAGAGAGACATTCACTGGCAATGCTGACAAGTCATACAGTGGATAGCAGAACAGTCATTGAGTATAGTTGTAGTGAGACTGGCAATTGACAAAACGTAGGACCTTGGTCAAAGTAGGCCATGGTGCAGGGACTAGTGCTTCCGGGTACTATTCCGTGTGAATGTGATCTGTTCCATGTCTTCTTCTTCTGATGTGTGTGTTGCCTGCTTTGTCCTTGTTGTTGTTGGTCGTGAAGGGGCAACACACACCTCAGTGTTAGAAGATGTGGAGTCAGACATCCCGGTGGCTGCTCCCTGTGAAGGTCTTAAGGGCAGTACTGCAGCAAGGAGGGCCTGCTGGTTTTTGAGAATAGCAGCTACATCACGATGGTAGGCAGCCAGGTCGGCCCTGAGGGAGTCATGATTGCATTCGTGCATGCAGTGGAAAGTTTGGGGTGCGAGGTGTTGTGGCAACTCCCTTACTGCAGTGGTGAATTCCTTTATAGTTTCTTGTAGTCCTTGCAGTATGGATGTTAGGGCTTGCATAGCTGCTGCCTGATCTGCAGATGACATCATGCACGAGCGCACCCCCTCAAGGCTGGCTGCCATATTTTGCATCCCCACCCGCACCTCCTTGGCCAGCTCCCGCTGTACTCCAACTACAGTTCTTTCAAAGCTGGTGCCAGTGTCGTCAGAGTCCTCAGCTGTGTAGGAGCTGGCAGGTCTTGCAATTGGGGTGGTGGGTGGTTCTTCTGTGATGGCTGCTTGTTCTGTGCTCCTCCTTGTAACTGAAGGTGGGGTATGGAGGGTTTCAAGGACCTTTTGGGTGGTCTCCTGGGGAATGTTTATGAGCTCGTCATCCATGTCATCAGGGAAATCAGGGACAGGCATATCGGCAGGAGATCCATGTTCCTCTGCAATGAAACAGGGTACAATTAGTGTGTCTGTGTTGTGACAATTTTGACGTAACATGCCAGCCTTTTGATGAATTTACTTTGTGATCTTGTTTGGTATTGGTATCTGCTGTCCTTCATATGGGCATTGTTATAGGCCTATGGCCCACCTGTGTGTCACATCTATGATATTGAGTTATCAGACTTGTCTGCCTAATCGCCTCTAGGTGTTGCTTTGTACCAAATAGGGAATAGCCATCTTTTTGTCCTACTCATCCCTCCGTGTATATCTATTCTTATGGTGAGACCTTTCACTGGCTGTGGTTGTTCTGATTGCCCTGGCAGCACACTTGCCTCTCAGGACCTCCCCCAATTCCTGATTGTTCACATTGACTTAATTGTAATTGACATGTGGCATATCCTATGCATGGCAATGTTATGATGTGATATGGATGTAGACATTGTTAATGTGTCCTGCTGATGTTGGGTAATGTGTGTTTAATTGGATTGCCCTGTTTATCGTATCAATGTCCTATTTGGTCCTCTGACTGTGCAGGTGTATTTCAGTGACCAGTTGCATGTGTCCCCTCCTCAATGCTGTTGTCTGAGTAGTATGACATTTGTGATGTTGCCTGGTTAGCCAGGCACGTGAAGGACCCTGACAAATACAGCATGGGTGTGTCCTTAGTGCTGTGTCGCTCCTATTGCTATTTACTTTGGCTGATGTATGTGACAACTATGGGCATTGACATATGAGTGTACTGGGGCCTTTGTCTTGTTTCATGAGATTGTTGCAGATGTCATCCTCACCCCCTAATTTAGGTATGTATGTTCCATGGGGAGGTTACTGCCATTGGCTACTATAGCTGCACAGAGATCAGAGGTGGTAGTGTCAACTGTTGTTGCAGTTACATTGCAGTTGTTGTTTTGGCTAGTGGATTGCTGATAGGGCCCTAGTTAATGTAGGAGATAGTTTGGCTGACGAGTGCCAGGATGTAAGTTTGACGTAGTGGCCTTCCCTCCTGTCGAGGCTTTCCCTTAGCTCCATTGTTGTCATGACAGGATGCCCCCATGGGACTGTTGTTGGTGTTGTGTTATGTTGTGCCCCAGCTTCTGTATGTGCAGGGCATGCCCCCCTGCGGTGCCCCTTTACCCATGCCACTCCATGTATATGCTGACTTACATGCAATGTGTAGTAGGTATTTCCCCCCCTGCTTACAGTCAACATTATTGCATTATAATTCCCCATGCGACTTACCCTGCATGTGCGTTGTCTCGTGGTAGTCTGCACTGTCCTGTCCTTGAATCCCTGTGACGATCTCTTCAGGGATGACGGCTGCGACCATCTCCTCCATGTGGTCCAGGGCCTCCTGGTGTGCTGGACTCCCCCCTCCAGTCTGCAGTGCTGCCTTCCTGTTCCTGGCCATTTTTTCCTTTGTCCTACGTTTGCAGTCATGCCAGCGTTTCTTACACTCGGTGACTGTCCTGCGTACTTCAGCCACACTGTTGATCTTGTCAACAATTTGTTGCCATATGGCCTCTCTCCTACTGATTGGCAACTTAGAGGTGATAAACAGTTGGTGCTGCTGTTCCGTCACCTCTTTAACCAGGATTTCCTGCTCCTCTGCACTGAAGCGACACTTTCTTTTTTTTCTATATATGTCCTGGTTCTTGTATGGATCATCCTGGCTGGTTCCTGGTCTGCTTTCATCTTCCTGGGGTCTGTAGTGGCATCTGGGATCCATTTTGGCTCTCCTCTGCTGAAAGGGCAGTGTTTGCAGGTATTTTTGACGCTATTGCGTCAAAAAAAAACGGCGCTTTCCGGGTTGCGCTGTCGTAAATTGACCCACAGTCAATTACGTCGCGTTAACGTCGTTTTCCTTTACGACATGACGCCACGATGTGCGTAAAAAAAAATGACTCCCACCTGCTGATTGCGCCGCCGTGCGTCAAAGTATAAATTTGACGCCCGCACAGCGCATCGAAATAGGCGTTAGCCGGCGGTAAAAGTTTTGACGCAAAACTGCGGCGGCGCAGCTTTGCGTCAAAAAGTATAAATATGGCCCTTAGCGTCAGAATTACAAGACCCTAGCACCTCTTAGCACCATATTAGTGTCAATTTTTTTAATGCTAATGTGGTGTTAAGGAGGTAATTATCCTTTGCCATATTTACAAAGTGGTGCAATGCTAGCATTGCATAACTTTGAACCCCTTGCACCACAATATCCCTGCACCAGGGGGCATTCCCAAGCAGGGAGGCTACAAAAAATGGTGCAGTAAAATGTACAAGATTTCACTGCAACATTTGTTCTGTCATTTTGAATGGCTGCTTTGGGCAGGCGTTAATGTGACAAGCCCATAGTAGCCTTTGGGCTTCCCTAGTGCTTTGTCATAATTTATGGCACTAATCCAGTAAACCCCCACAATACTATCATAAATTATGACACTATTGTGGAAACAAGTGCCATGGTATGCCATATTTTAAATACAGCACAACCATGTTATCGTTAGGTGGGGCAGGGGCGGCATAAGAAAAGTGGTGCATCGGGACCGATGTGCCACTTTCTTGTATACCTGGCCCTTAGTGCCTGCAGCCCCCCCGAGCCACATGACTCGATGTAGCTGATAGTTGGGTTTTGTATATTCCTCCTCGACAGCCACACACAATAAAAAGCATAGGTGAGCCAGGATGAGCCATCAATGGCAGAATGAGAGGGCGAGCTGGGCACATCCCTACTTATACTTGAATAGGCTATATTTTCCTTCTACACAAAGGGCTGTATTTAGTTTGGAGCCAGGATAGGAAAGGCAGAAATCCTGTGGACTTCAAAGGGAAACGTCTAGATGCTTATCCCATTTTCCAGAGAAACTGCTCCAGGTATAAATATTGTACCTCAGATACCAACTCTTCAGTACACTCCTGGAACTGTGGATACTCGGCCAGGAAGTTGGACTGCTGTGCTGCTGAAAGGACTGCCACCCTGCTTGACTGCTGCTCTGAAGGACTATTGCCCTGCTGTGCTGACCTGCTGCCTTCTTGCCTGGGTGAGAAGGACTGGACCTTGACTGCCACTCTGCTGGATTGCAGCTTTGAAGGACTGCTGCCCTGTTGTGCTGACCTGCTGCCCTCTTGCCTAGGTGAGAAGGACTGGAGCTGCAACTGTTGAACCCAGAACCCCAAAGTGACTAAAAGGGCCAGTTGGCTTGCCTCTAGATTAGAAACTCATGGACAGAAAGTTCCAACAACCTTGAACCCAACACCTGGAATCTGCCATCTGTGAATCTACCTTGCCAAGTGGTGCAACCTCAGTCCCATGCCTATGAAAGTGGGGCTAAGCTGCTCGGCCAGCCTCTCTGATTCCAGCTGAACAAACGTATCTCCTCTGCCACGCAGTGCAATCCTGAGCATAACCAACACATTGCTGCTGCAAGAAGTGGTTCTGTCACTGAGACCCGCATCACATTGCAGTCTGCCACCTCATCGGAATCGCCACTGCTCAACGCATCCTCGGCTCAAGTCCTTGCATCCCTTGTCAACAGCAGTCTTGACGACAACGCCAGATTTTGCATCACAACCACGGAGCTCCCTGGAATCGGTGCTTCGCCCTGACTGCACAAAGCATCCTCTACACCAGACTTCGCATCACAAGCCCTAGTTGACAGGATCCTTGACAATGATGCCCTGCAGCTTCGCCACATCTCAGACTGACACACTGCTTTGACTGCCTGAAACATTTTTAACACAGACTCTCACCAAGCTCCTCAAAGGCCCAAAAAAGGGTTAAGGTACTTCGTTGAACATGCCTAACTGGGTCCTTGTAGCTGGCCCGCACTCCATCGCGGTCAGCCTGAACTTGTGACTTTGTCCTAGTCTGGCACAACCAGATATCCACAATTGGCACTTTGGGGGTTATTACAACTTTGGAGGAGGTGTTAATCCGTCCCAAAAGTGATGGTAAAGTGACAGATATACCACCAGCCGTATTACGAGTTCCATAGGATATAATGGACTCGTAATACGGCTGGTGGTATATCCGTCACTTTACCGTCACTTTTGGGACGGATTAACACCTCCTCCAAAGTTGTAATAACCCCCTTTATGTTTTTTATCACTGTTTTTACAAAATCTTTAAATCTGCATATCTCAGGCTCCAATGATTGTATTTTTGTCATTTTGGTCTTGCTTTGTTTATTAAAAATTATTAAATTTTTCTAATCTGGTGTGGGATCATACTGGGGGGTGTTTTCATCGTGTTACTGTTTGGAGTGTTGCACAAATCCTTTACTCACTGCCTCTAAGTTAAGCCTGACTGCTTTGTGCCAAGCTACCTGAGGGTTGAGCACAGGCTAATTTAGGGTTGGCTTATGACTCCAATCTGACCAGGATTGTGGTTCCTGCTTGAGTAGGATTCCATCCCCCTCAACCAGTAACCCAATTTCTTACAGCAGCGCTTCATCACAGTGGCTGCTCTGCCTTGCATCAAAGAGAGGGAGAAAATAGTGCACTACGATATGGTGTATTGTTTCTCTCAATGTGTGCTGATGCACTTTTGACAGCCATGTGCCAATGCACTCTTGTGTCATAGTGCAATATTGTGTGCAATCTCTCAAGTATACGTTTTGAACTGGAAAGCGTCACTTCATACAAAAACTATGCGTTAGGGCTTTTCCCTCCAGGTGTGTGCTGGCCAATGCAGCATACATGCAAAGCTTGAAAAATGAGGAGAATTTAAGCATTTTCCTCATTACACCTGCCTTGAAGAGCCTTTCAAGGAGATCACCTGTGGTGTCCCCAAGGGCTCATCCCTCAGCACCACGCTCTTCAATGCATATATCCTTTTTAAATAATTTTTTCAAGATGTAGCAATGACAAAACAAATCAAATGCTATAGCATAATTGATTCAAAATAGTTAATAATCATGCACCGAAGGCGGACTTCATTTTACCATGCTCGGGCCTGGGAGTAGCGTACCCCTAATTTCCAAACCCAGGCAATGGTTTGCTTCCTAATTTTTCCATATTCTGTTTAATTAAATAGTAGAGCCTGATCTTTTCGCATATACTGTTTCCCGGCAAAAAAAGATATTTATTTTTGATACCCTTTCAGACACTACTAGAGTTTTATCCCAATCTCCAGTTAGCTAAAATCAGGCACCTAGCCACGAAACCAGCAATGAAAACCAGTTGCCGCTGCCCCCGGTCAACTCAGGCTGTGATCTCGTGAAACCAAAAAATTCAATATGTGCATCTGGGGAGAGGCAAAGTTACAGTCTTAGGCCCAATTCCCGAAAAATCCCTTTCCCAAAGTTGTCCAGAATTGGCCATGTGAATATAATATGAAGCCAATCCTCATGGGGCTGATGACATATAAAGCAACACAGGGAAACCCCTGGATGCATTCTATGGAGTTTTGCTGGGGTATAATATAGCAGCCACTTACTAAAAAGAGCCATCCTCCAGAGATTCGCTGCTCTAACCACCTTATGATTAATTTGGTTATAAGATTGCCACTGCTTTGCATCCAAGGTAATCCCGTAGATTTACCAATATACTACAGATGTCTTGGAATGGGAGTCCTGTTTTCTCAACGCTCAAAACCCTATGCCAGCTCCCTATTCTGTGTAGAGATAAAATAGGCCTGCCCCAGTTTTGCAGCTATCATCCCGGTCGTCTCTCTCCTTATATCTTAAGTAAATATGCTTGATCTGAGCATAGCTGAAGAAGAGGGAAGCATTCATATAGGATTTAAACTCACACACCACTGCCATTGAAATATTTGTCCCATATAATAGAAATCTTGTAACCTATGGAATCCCAGGCCAGACCAGTGAATGCATGAATGCGTGCTTAATTGCAAATTCAATGGGGTGCAGTCTGATATCTTCAACCGAGGGTGGAAGCCCGGAATCCCATAGCCTTCACAAATCTTCTGGAACTGCCATAGAATAATACAAGGTCATTTGTACCTCGATATTTTGGGTAGGCTTGGGATTTTCAAAAAAGAAAAGAAGTCAATCCCAGATTCTTTAAGTAGAAGTTTAGGGGAAAAAATAGCTTCTTCGGAGAACGAGTAAGAGGATTGAACTAGCCAGTTCCTGGTAAAAATCACTCAAATTGGGTAAAGCTAACCCTCCTTCTTCTGGGTGCAACTGTAAGACTTGCATTCTGAGCATGGGGTTTTTCCTTGCCAGAGAAGCCGCCTGAATTCGCTATTGATTGTCTAAAAAAAAAATTGTAGAATCTTTATCACAAAGTTAGCAAATAGAAACATGAATGGACATTTTAATTAATACCACCCGTCCCATAATTAAGGGAAGCAGATTTTGCTATTGATTTAGGAGGTGACACATTTTTGCAAGGTGGTCTTAACATTCAGGGCATATAACTCTTCCAAATTTGATGAGACCCGGATCCCTAGATATCTTATAGGTTCTATTGAAGAGTATTGGGCCTGTCTGGATACTCGTAGAGCCTCCTGGGCGCAATTGATCAGTATGGCCTCTGATTTCGAGGGGTTAATCACATAGGGGGTCATTCTGACCCTGGCGGTCGGTGATAAAGCGGCGGCCAACCCGCCAACAGGCCGGCGGACAAAAAAATGGAATTCTGACCCTGGCGGGAACCGCCAACACAGCCCGCCGCATTAACACTCCGACCGCCACGGCGGAACAAACAAACAGCGCGGCGGTCACCGCCAACAGCCAGGCAGCAGACAATGTACCGCCCACCCTATCACGACCCACCAATCCGCCACCTTTTCCGGGGCGGGAGCCCCGCCGATAAAAACACGGCGGAAACAGACATTTCCAATGGAAAACGCTCACCTCGAGACACTCCACGCGGAATCCGGACAGCATGGAACCCGAATTGAACATCATACCTGCTCTCGTCTACCTGCTCATCTACCACGAGTACGAACTCCGGAGCAGACGTCAACGGTGAGTACTGCACCTACGACACACGGGAGGGGGGAGGAAGAAAGGTTATGGGCATACACATATGCGACCCCCCCAATATGTACACACAAATGCAGAGCAGGAAGTCACAGTGACACCACACAAAGACCCTTCAAAAATACAATGACACAACCAAATTTGGAATAAATTTTCATGTACAAAAAAAGCACCTGGTAATAATTGAGCAACCGTGAAAAATATTTACAAAAACCAAAAAGATATACACATCAGTGTATCACTGAAGTAACAAGTCCTGCACATCCTACGAATCTAACATGTCCGTGGGCCAAGGTTCTGCGAAACAAGGGCAAAGCCCACACACGAGACCTGAGTCCTTTGGAGAGAACACTGCAGGGGCATCTGATGTCAAAACTACAGGCACCTCAGGGGGAAGGGAAGGGGGGGCCACCACAGCCACATGAGTCCACGACGCCAGATCCACGAGGAGCCACCATGCCCACTGTACCATCCTGGGGAGTGCAAAGCCACAGTCTCTCAATGTCTCTACAGTGGGTGGGTTGCCCACTGTACCATCCTGGGGAGTGCAAAGCCACAGTCTCTCAATGTCTCTACAGTGGGTGGGTTGCCCACTGTACCATCCTGGGGAGTGCAAAGCCACAGTCTCTCAATGTCTCTACAGTGGGTGGATTGCCCACTGGACCATCCTGGGGAGTGCAAAGCCACAGTCTCTCAAGTCTCTACAGTGGGTGGATTGCCCACTGTGCCATCCTGGGGAGTGCAAAGCCACAGTCTCTCAAGTCTCTACAGTGGGTGGATTGCCCACTGTGCCATCCTGGGGAGTGCAAAGCCACAGTCTCTCAGGTGGATTACAGAGTCCACTGGTCAAGGAGGAGGCATGGTGGGCACAGTGAACCATAAACAGTGCCTGAGACGGCGGGACCCAGCGCAGCGGTGCATGACATGGCGATGTCCAGCGGAGCGGTGCTTGACAGGAAGGGTCCAGCGGAGCGGTGCTTGACAGGAAGGGCCCAGCGGAGCGGTGCTTGACAGGAAGGGCCCAGCGGAGCGGTGCTTGACAGGAAGGGCCCAGCGGAGCGGTGCTTGACTGGAAGGGCCCAGCGGAGCGGTGCTTGAGACGGCGGGGCCCTGTTCAGCGGTACCTGTCTTCACGGCGGGGCCCTGTTCAGCGGTACCTGTCTTCACGGCGGGGCCCTGTTCAGCGGTGCTCTTCTGCACGGCGGGGCCCTGTTCAGCGGTACCTGTCTTCACGGCAGGGCCCAGCGGAGCGGTGCTTGAGACGGCGGGGCCCTGTTCAGCGGTACCTGTCTTCACGGCGGGGCCCTGTTCAGCGGTACCTGTCTTCACGGCGGGGCCCTGTTCAGCGGTGCTCTTCTGCACGGCGGGGCCCTGTTCAGCGGTACCTGTCTTCACGGCGGGGCCCTGTTCAGCGATACCTGTCTTCACGGCGGGGCCCTGTTCAGCGGTGCTCTTCTGCACGGCGGGGCCCTGTTCAGCGGTACCTGTCTTCACGGCGGGGCCCTGTTCAGCGGTACCTGTCTTCACGCCGGGGCCCTGTTCAGCGGTACCTGTCTTCACGGCGGGGCCCTGTTCAGCGGTACCTGTCTTCACGGCGGGGCCCTGTTCAGCGGTGCTCTTTTGCACGGCGGGGCCCTGTTCAGCGGTACCTGTCTTCACGGTGGGGCTCTGTTCAGCGGTACCTGTCTTCACGGCGGGGCCCTGTTCAGCGGTGCTCTTCTGCACGGCGGGGCCCTGTTCAGCGGTACCTGTCTTCACGGCGGGACCCTGTTCAGCGGTACCTGTCTTCACGGCGGGGCCCTGTTCAGCGGTGCTCTTCTGCACGGCGGGGCCCTGTTCAGCGGTACCTGTCTTCACGGCGGGGCCCTGTTCAGCGGTACCTGTCTTCACGACGGGGCCCTGTTCAGCGTTACCTGTCTTCACGGCGGGGCCCTGTTTAGCGGTACCTGTCTTCACGGCGGGGCCCTGTTCAGCGGTGCTCTTCTGCACGGCGGGGCCCTGTTCAGCGGTACCTGTCTTCACGGCGGGGCCCTGTTCAGCGGTACCTGTCTTCACGGCGGGGCCCTGTTCAGCGGTGCTCTTCTGCACGGCGGGGCCCTGTTCAGCGGTACCTGTCTTCACGGCGGGGCCCTGTTCAGCGGTACCTGTCTTCACGGCGGGGCCCTGTTCAGCGGTACCTGTCTTCACGGCGGGGCCCTGTTCAGCGGTACCTGTCTTCACGGCGGGGCCCAGTTCAGCGATGCTCTTCTGCACGGCGGGGCCCTGTTCAGCGGTACCTGTCTTCACAGCGGGGCCCTGTTCAGCGGTGCTCTTGCAGTATGTCAAGGGAGTCATACCTGGCCTGGACACCCTGCTCAGTCGCCCTCCGACCGTGCTGTGTCAGGCCCCTTCGGGGAGTGAGTCCTGGGCCCTTTGGTGTCGTCCCTTGCAGCCGGGATGGGGCTTGTGGGGCCCTCCTGCTCCGCGCTCCTGGTGGTTGTCCTCTCCGCCCTGCTGTCCTTCCGCTCCTTAGATGGGGCTCTCGGGCCCTTGCCTCCCCTGGCTGCTGTGGCCGGTGAAGTGGCCGGAGTCACCTCCTTGGGGGCAGCCGTCTCTGTCCGCTCACGGCGGCCCTTCAATTTCCGGGTCCTCTTGCCTGGGGGGGGCTGGCTGTCCCCTTGCTGCTCACCGAAGTGTTACTGCCGCCAAAGGGTGGACTCCACATGCCATGCACCACTTGCACTGTAGAAGTTGGGCTGGTGGTGGCTGAGGTGCCCTTGGGACTTTTCCCAGTTGGAGGGGGTGGGTCGGGGGAGGGAAAGAGGTCAAAACTGGAGAGGTAATTTTTCTTGGGACCAAGGTAAGGGGTAGGTGTAGTGGTGAGAGAAGTGGAGGAAGAGGATGTGGTTGTATGAGAGCCAGGTGTGCTGTCCTTGGGTGCAGGTGACTGGGACGTAGGCTGTGGTGAGGTGGTTGGCTGTTGTTTGGGTGTCTGCCTGCGTTTATGTGTCTTGGAAGAGGGGGTGACAGACACAGTGGGAGAGGACACAGGGGACGTGTAAATGCCAGTGGGGGTGGTGACTGCAGGTGTGCGGACTGTAGTGGAGGGTTTGCTGGTGGTGGAAGAACTGGCTGATGTTGGGGTGCATGCAGGTGTGAGTGTAGACGTCACAGGGAGGGAGGAGGGAGACGAGGAGGATGGGGACACAGAGGTGGTAGTGACTGTTGATATGTCTGCATTTGTGTGTTGCTTGGGTGAATGCTTGTGTTTTCTGTGGTGCTTATGTTTGGATGAGCTGGCCTTGGGTGTTGAGGTGTGTGCAGGCTGGTCTGATGGTGTGGATGGGATAGGTTGAGGTACAGGAGACAGAGAAAGGGTGGAGGCAGATAGAAGAGGGAGACTGGAGACAGGGACAATGGCTGCCGTCAGTGCTGAGGCCAGAGCAGTGAACGCTCGTTGATGGGCAGCCTGACCCGAATGAATGCCCTCCAGGTAGGCATTGCTCCGATGCACCTCCCTTTCCACCCCCTGGATGGCATTCAGAAGGGTAGTCTGCCCAACAATGACCGTCCTCACCAGGTCAATGAGCTCCGCACTGAGGGCAGCAGGGGTAACAGAGGCAGGGGCTGAGGTGCCTGGGGCGAAGGAGACGCGCGCCTTCCTGGCCGAGCGGCCACGGAGCGAAGACTGAGGGGCTGCTGGGAGGGCGGTGCTGGTGCGCTGGGTGGCGGCTGTACCTGTTGTTGCGGGGGGCACAGATGGTGCCGCCACCGCTAGGGAGCTCCCAAACGAGGACGTGTCCGTGTCGCTGGTGTCTCCACCGGCCCCCGTTGTGGTGCTCCCCTCGCCCTCCAGATCACTGGTGCCCTCGGTGTCTGTGTCAGTGCCCACCGGGGCCTGGTGACCTGCAGCTCCCTCCTGCTCCGACGCCAAATCTCCTCCACCTGATGATGCTAAAACACAAGAAGACAAAGATTTAGGGTGGGGGGAGAAATGAAACAAAGTTGAGTGCATGCCTTAGCAATACCCTTTGCGGAGAGGATAGACACAGGTGCCTCGTGCACTAAGTCGCGAACTTGGCGTACACTACTCAGTACTTCTGACTAGGCAAACAGGTCTAGGGACAACACATGCGCACATGTGTGATGCTGGAGCATGGGTAGCTGCACTTGGCACCCTACAGAGGTGGGGGGCGGGGGCACAGGGCCATGCCTAAGGGAGCGGACTACACTACAGAGAGCGCCCTGGCCTAATGTCACCCACAGCCCTCCTCCCCCACCCAGACGCCTCCAATGCGCATACAGATAGGAGAATGTGCGGATACTCACCCCCTTGTGTCTGCTGTGCTGTCCTCAAGCGCCCATCCAAATTAGGGTAGGCCACCGCCAGGATCCGGGACATCAGGGGGGTCATGGTGCGACTGGCACCCCTCCTAGGTCGGGAGGCCATCCCCAGCAGTGTTTCTGCGGTCTTCCTCGTTCCGCGGCAGATGTCCTCCCACCTCTTGCGGCAGTGGGTGCCCCGTCTGTTGTGGACCCCCAAGTTCCGGACTTCCTCGGCGATGGCACGCCAAATATCGATTTTCTGGTGGGCGCTCACCTGTTTGACATGTACAGGGTGGGAAAGAGAAACCGTCACATATCTGCATGTTTGGAGTACATGCCCCCCCCTCCCCAACCTTGTCATGGTTCCCATTCTCTCATCTGTCGTGCGTTGCACTCCTCATTCCCTCCACACCCCACCAACTTACATCCCCCCCCTCCACACAGGCATAACCCATTCAATGTGCACTGAGTGTACTCACCTGTTGGTCTGGAGGACCGTAGAGTAGCGCATACTGGGGGAGGACCCCGTCCACGAGCTTCTCCAACTCTTCTGAACTGAAGGCGGGGGCCCTTTCACCAGTAGCAGCAGCCATTGTCACTTCCAGACCGAGTTCACAGCAGCACTTGCAGTATAGGTCCTCTCCTGTGGATGATCAGGTCTCGAATGATTGAGCAGATAGAAAATGGCGGTCACGCCCGCGGCGGTGCGTACCGCGGCGGTGCGTCCCGCGACCGCCGGCGCACATCGTCATTGGCTCCTGAAACCCATAGGCTTCAATGGTAACCAATGCGTCTTCGCACAGCGGTCTTCGCCCGCCTACCGCCACGGTGTGCCCCGCCAGCACAGTGACCTCACATCCCATTGTCCCACTTCACAGGTCAGGCATCGGCCATTTCAAGGGCCCACATGGCTTAATTTCTAATGCGTCACACAGGCCTAGGCCTTGCAATGGCACACATACAAACATATCAAACCATACATTTACCTGTACTGTGCAAGCTGTGTTGTACGTACCTGTGAGTGGATTGACTCTGTACTCCATATTCTCCTTCCTAGGCACCGTCCGCTGGGACTAGCAATGAGAAGGAGGAATCCTCGCGTGTACCGGCCGCTGGTGGACCTGTCACAATGGAAGAACGCAACATAATACTACGATACCGACTTGACCGAGCCTCCATCCATGAACTGTGTGCCCAGCTGGAGCCAGCCCTGATGTCCCCCATCCGCCAACCCACAGGAATTCCCCCTCTAGTGCAGGTTCTGTCTGTCCTCCATTTCTTTGCAACTGGCTCATTCCAGACAACAGTGGCCATGTCATCTGGGATGTCTCAGGCTATGTTTTCCAAGATCTTATCCAGAGTGTTGTCTGCCCTGATGAAACTCATGCGGAGCTACATCATTTTCCCAGAGGAGGGTGATTTGCCTACAGTGAAAGCTGATTTCTATGCCCTTGGACACATCCCCAACATCATTGGTGCAATTGATGGGACCCATGTGGCTTTAGTCCCCCCAAATGACGATGAACAGGTGTACAGGAACAGGAAGAATTACCATTCAATGAATATCCAGGTGGTCTGTTTGGCTGACCAGTACATCTCCCATGTAAATGCCAAGTTCCCAGGGTCAGTGCATGACGCGTATGTTATGCGAAATAGCAGCATTCCCTTTGTGATGGAACAGCTACAGAGACAGCGTGTGTGGCTAATAGGTGACTCTGGTTACCCCAACCTGCCGTGGCTATTGACCCCAGTGAGGAATCCCAGGACCAGGGCAGAGGAACGGTACAATGAGGCCCATGGGCGTACTAGGAGGGTGATTGAGCGAACCTTTGGGCTCCTGAAGGCCAGGTTTAGGTGCCTGCATATGACAGGTGGATCCCTAATGTACTCACCAAAGAAGGTGTGCCATATCATCGTGGCGTGCTGTATGCTCCACAACCTGGCTTTGCGACGTCAGGTGCCTTTCCTGCAGGAGGATGGTCCAGATGGTGGTGTTGTAGAAGCCGTGGAGCCTGTGGAGAGTGAAGAGGAGAAAGACTCTGAGGACGACACAGACAATAGGGACAGAGTGATACAACAGTATTTCCAGTAACACACAGGTAAAAATCACCCACGCCATTTCACAATTGCTTATAGCCTCCTGCATCTCTACTTTCTGTAGTTCCCCACAGATGTTTTTCATTAATTTTTGCCTTTCCCTTCCCTTCTCAGTGCTGTCTGACTCAGTACCTGACTTCTGCTTGGTTCGCCCATGAAATACAGCGTATTGACATTGGTATGTTGTCATGACTAATTGACAGAACAGAAATTGAACAGTAATATGTAATACATTTGTTAATAATACAGCATGACTCAAAACAGATTTGTGTGCAAAATGTGATTTATTTACAGTGCTAGATATCAGTACATGTGATTCTAAGGGTGATGGGTGGGGGTGGAGGAATATCCATGGCAAAGTCCAGTTCTCAGTCTCACAGGTGCATTGTCCTTTTGCCTGTGGAAGGATGGAGCATAGGCAGTTCATGGTTGGACAGGGTGGCAATGTGGGACAGTGGGAAGACTTGAGGGGGTATGTCCTGCTGGCGGGGGTCTTGACATCCTACTCTGTCTTTTTCTTTGGTCTCAGGCTCCTCTTACGGGGTGGTTGTTCTTCAGCAGGAGGTGGGGTTCTGGGGGGCTGTCGAGGTGTTGGGACCTCCTGTCCACTAGCGCCGGCGGAGGTGGTAGGCTGTTCCTGGTCCGGGCTAGTGACAGGGGCCCTGTGTGGTGCACCATGGTCCCGCAACGCGTCCTCTATCCTGTGGAGGGCCAGGACGATGGTCCCCATTGCGGTCCCGATGATTCTCAGCTCCTCCCTGAACCCCATGTAGCGTTCCTCCTGCTGTGCCTGGATCTCAGTGAACCTGGCCAGTACCGTCGCCATCGTTTCTTGGGAGTGGTGGTATGCCCCCATGAGGGTGGTGAGGGCCTCTTGGAGAGTGGGTTCCCTGGGCCTCTCCTCCCCCCCCTGTCGCACAGCAGCCCTCCGAGCTGCCCGGTTTCCCCCGGCCTCCGTCCCCTGGACGGTGTGCCCGCTACCACTGCCCCCAGGTCCCTGTTGTTGTTGGGGTGTTGGGTTAGCCTGGGTGCCCTGTAGTGGCAGACACACCGCTGATTGAGCTGTCCTAGAGACAGAGGCATGGGCCCGCTGGGTGGGAGCTGTGCTGGTGTTGGCAGAGGGGGTCGGGTCTGGTGTGGCCTGTGGCTGCCTGAGGGGAACCGACTGCCCAGAGGTCCCCGATGGTCCGGGCTGGTCATCAGGTTCACTGTCGACAGAGCTGCTATCCTCAGTGTGGGCCTGTTCCGGTGGTGGGATGGACACTTCTGGACCCTCCTGGCTGGTGTGTTGTCGTTCGGGTCCTGCATGGGGTAAGAGAGTTTGGTTATTGTTTCTGTGTGTGCAATAGCGTGCGTGTTATGGGTGCCCTTGTCCCCCAGTGCAGGCATTCCCTTGAGGGAGGTGTTGTGAGGGTAGTTAGTTTAGTGCAGTGGTCATGCTTAGGTGATGGGTGCCCATGATTTGTGTTGGCATGCAGGAGTTGGTGTTGGGATGGGTGGGTTGTGCTGGTGAGACATTGTCAGGGAGGATGTGTGCTGGGAGGTTGGGGGTGAGGGTGGGGGTGTGGGTTGGCATGCTGGTGGGGTGGGGGGGATATAGTAGTTGAGATTGGACTTACCAGAGTCCATTCCTCCGGCTACTCCTGCGAGGCCCTGAGGATGCAGGATGTTCAAGACGTCTTGCTCCCACGATGTGAATTCGGGAGGGGTGGGTGGGGGTCCGCCGCCAGTCTTCTGGACCGCGATGTTGTGCCTGGAGACCATCGACCGGACCTTCCCCCGTAGGTCGTTCCATCTTTTGCGGATGTCCTCCCTATTCCTGGGATGCTGTCCCACCGCGTTGACCCTGTCCACGATCCGCTGCCATAGCTCCGCCTTCCTAGCTATACTGGTGTGCTGCACCTGCGAGCCGAAGAGCTGGGGTTCCACTCTTAGGATTTCCTCCACCATGACCCGGAGTTCTTGGTCCGAAAAGCGTGGGTGCCTTTGGGGTGCCATGGGGTGGTGTGGGTGAGGTGTGGGGTGGTGTATGTGATGATAAGTATGTTGGTGAGTGGTGCTTTGTGCTACTATGTGGTGTGTGTGATGGTGTAGTGTGCCTCAGTGTGTCTTGCTATGGATTGTCTGCTGTGTCTCTCTCTCCTTCTCTCAGTAATTATGGTCGCAGGGGTTTGTGGGTGATGTGGGTGTGTGTTTTATAGTTGGTTGATTGTGTGGGAGTGGTGTGTGTATGTGTATCAGGTGTGTGTATTTCAAATTGTCCAATGTGGCTGTGTTTTGGTGCTGTGTGTGTATTCTGACCGCGGCGGTGTGTAGCGCCAATGGAATACCGCGTTTGAATGACCGCCGTGTGGATTCGTGGGTCGTAATGGCATGGGAGTATTTCTGTTGGCGTGACGGTGGAGGTTTGGTCATCTCCAGTTTCTCGCTGCCCGCTGATGTGGCGGGCTGCAGTGGAGGACGGATTTTTGGAGGTTTGGCCGTTGTGGGTCAGAATGACCGTGGCGGTTAACCGCGGCCGCGGCGGTGTTATGGCGGTCTTCTGACCGGCGGTAAGGGCCTTTTACCGCCGAGGTCAGAATGACCCCCATAGCCTCTTATTTTTGTAAACTGACTAATTTTAGAGAAGGTCTGCTGCATATTAGCCTTATCAGTAGCCAAATATAAGGCCATATTGTCTGCAAATAGATTTAATTTGGCGGAACCTGCAATTGGAGCAATTGCCAGAGGGCAGAGGCCAGTGATTCTAAAAACAAAGCAAAAACAATTACGGGACAGGTAACAGCCCTGATGTGTTCCATGACAAATTCCCATTAATGAATATAGATGGTTTAGCATCCACGTAAAGATTTTTAATTACTTGAACCAACTCGGACAGGAAGGTGAACTTTGTCAATACCACTAACATAACTTTCCATTGGACCCTATCAAATGCCTTCTCTGTGTCCAGCATTATCATTGCAGCTCTAATTTGAGTTGAGGTAAAAATAAATCAATGGCTTGGATCAGGTAATGTTTATTGATTGACATGCTCCTACCTTGAAGGAACCCATTTTGGTTCTAGTGAATGACCGAGGACACCAGTGAGGAAAGGTGATTAGCCATAATCTTCATGAAAATTGTGAAGTCTATGTTTAATAAATTATAAAAGTTTGCGTCCTATGCTGGCTTGTCTTTCTCAAAAAAACTAACCACTACTGCTTGAGTAAATGAGACTGGAACCTCGGTACCTCTCAAAGTACTTTTTTTAAATTTATTTTTATTCATTCAGTCCAGAAATTTAGACCATTAAAATACGAAGAGAAAAAAAGAACGGACACTCTTACATAATAAAATATTGCATAGTAAAATTACACCATTTGTACGTAGGAAATACTGTTGAAACATAAAACTTGCAATCATATAAATATCGACAGTGTGATGGTTAGCATTAAAACTTTAGGCATACTTAAAAACAATAAAATCTGTATAATAAATACTTGGATATTAAGTTTTTATAAAAAATTAGATATCATAGCAATTCGACTAAAATAGCATATCTATAAACTTGTAAGGTCTCATCTTTTCCTGTACGGGGATACAGGTTCGTAACAAGAGATTCCTGAAAAGACCTCATAAAAGTTTGCTAGGGTTCACTTCAATGACATAGTACCTATTGTATCTAAAGATTTAAAAATTAAACATCAAAAATGTAAATTCCATATAAAAACCACCTTCTGTATGCGAAAAAAGTGATTCAGGAACCCGTGGCTGATATGTACCGACGACGAATAGACCAGGCTTCAGTTAAGTATTTGGGGACTGCGCTAACTACCCGTAAAGAAGTATCGTATCTGCATATTCTGGTGGCGTTAGCTCGGTCCTGCAATAATAGATTTTTACAAAGGGGGATAATCCACCTCCCTCTAGGGTTCTTGTAAAAGGGGCAGAAAAACAGCATGTGCTCAGTTGTTTCCTTGCAATGATGGCAAAATATGCATCTGTCAGTCAGAGAAATATTTGATGACCAGCGAGCAGTGAAGCTATTAATCGGCAGGATGCCATATCTTAGCTGGAGAAATAGAGTACGAGCATATGCAGGTATAGGGAGATCCATGAGGCTCTCGGACCGGGGTTCGTGTTTGAGCTGGAGGAATTCTGATGTTAACCTGCCCGCCCTATTGCGGTGCAGTAAATCCTCATTGGTTTTCTCCCAATACCTTTTTTTGACAAGTTGTCTTGCATTAGAGGGGATCATTTCAGGGTGTTTCCAATAGAGGGGAAGAGCTAGGTTGTCCCATGCAGCTTTCATCTCCTTCAGCCATGGGATTTTCTTCGGACCTTGGGGCAATGCTGAGAGTTCTCTTATCGCCACCCTGAATGGTTCAAGTTCGGTAGTTTTCCAAAGGCGAATCCAGTAGGAAAGGGGTCTTAGGGATGCTGTGTTTTTAATGCTATTTAAGCCTAAGTCAAGCCTAGGAGTGGTCATTGGTGTACCTTTTCCTAACCTGGAAACCTGTCTAAGGAAATTATTTTCTTTGGTTTGTAAAAGGTCCAATTTTCTATGTGAGCCCCAAAGTTCCGCTCCATACAAGGCAGCCGCACAAATTTGTACATTATAAATCTCAGCAATTATATTCAGGGGGGGACTCAATGCCTTTCTAGCTCTGCGAGCTAGAGCCTCACCTCTTTGACTTATGATAAGTGCTCCTTTGTCAATAGCTGCCTCCCAGCTACCTGTATTAGAGAGCCGGATATCTAGATAGTCGAATTCTTCCACTTGTTCCAACGGAATTGAGTTCATTACTATTCTAGCACGGGGTTTTTTCCTTGAGGTGCTGAAGATCATAAATTTCATTTTCTTTATGTTGATGTCCAGCCCATAGTCTCTGCAGAAATCGCAGAATTGGTTGACCAAGTTTTGGATTCCTATTGGTGATTTAGCTAGAAGAATAGTATCGTCTGCGTAAAGCAGACATGGAGTTTTCTTTCCAGCCAGTTTGGGCGAGTCATTAATACAATTTTCTAGGTAGTGGATGCAGTTGTTAATATAGAGCAAAAAGAGAGTGGGGGCCAGAACACAGCCCTGTCTAACACCTCTTTTAATAGCTACACGGTCTGTTAGTTCACCATCCTTACCGCACCTGATTTGTGCATAAGTATTGTCATGTAATCTGACAATAAGTTTCAAAAGGCCAGATGAAACCCCCATGTTTGAAAGAGTTAACAAAAGCATATTCCTGGGGATCAGATCAAAAGCAGCTCTGAGGTCGATAAAAATCACATACACATTCCCCCCCCCCAGGTCTACATTCTTCCATTTGATTGCCAGGAATCTTAGGGCTTGGTCTATAGTGCTAACTGCGGGTCTAAACCCAGCTTGTAAATCAGATAAAACTTCAGACTCCGAGATTCATTCATCTAAATGGGACAAAAGCTGTTTTGCATAGATCTTTTGGGAGTTGTCAAGTAAACATATTGGTCGATAATTAGCAGGATTACTGGGGCAGCCTTTCTTGAAAATGGGAACTATCTCAGCCCCATTCCAAGAAGATGGAGCAGGAGCTCCCGCTGCAACTGCATTGCAGATTAAATTGAGATAGGGTGCCCAAATATCAGGTCTTGCCTTATATAGATCGCCCGAGATCTTATCAGGGCCGGGGGCCTTTCCCCATTTAAATTAATCAATTGCAGCTCTAATTTCATCAAGGGTAAATTTGATCAGGGAGGCTCCTTGAGTTATTGGAACATCGCGGGTCCTAACAGATACTTCAGGTGGACCATCATATAATTGGCCGAAATGCTCCACCTATACTGCAGAAAGAATTCCAGAGCCGGGTAAAGAGGCTGGATCGCTGCAGTCATCTGCTATCAATTTCCAAAACTTGGAAGTATCATTTGATTTGGCAGTCTCCAAAATAGCTGCCCATCTAGCCTCTTCCCAGGCTCTGCACGCCTTAAGACATTCCTGTTTATAATCCTTTCTAGCTTTTCTTATGGGTTCTGTGTGGTCTTCTTTTAATGATCTCAATAAGTTGAGCTGAGCTTCTCTACATGAGTTACTGAACCACTGTGCACAGCCCTTTTTCTTGGGATTGCTAATAATCTCTTTTGTAAAGAGAAGCTTTAAACAATCAAACAGTTCAATGTGGGCTGAAAATATCCCCTCTACATCATCCTCCTCATTATATGGAATCATATGTTGCATTTGATCAGCTAATAAATTATATATTATTGAGAGTTGTTCGGGGGATGAAACAACAGAGTCCCATTTTACATTACGTCTGTTATTAGATAAGACGAGCTGTTGTACATAAGCCGTAGAGTGGGGAGATTCAAGCGAGGAGAAAAGGCCTCTAGTCATTAAAATCAATGGATCATGATCGCTCTCGTCATGCTCATGTACCCTCATGTCAAACATGTAACCCCACAATCGAATGTCAAGGAGTATGTAGTCAATCTGACTCCTGTGCACTCCACGCCTAAAGGTGGGGTGGAGGTTAATATCAGAGCGGGAGCGACCATTACAAGCTCGAAGACCGTGTGTTAGAGTAATATCAGCCACTAGACGCGCTTTTTTATTCAATCTCGTTTTTTTGTGTGCAGATGACTGGGGGATGCCCCAATAGGCATCCTCTTCTTTGTATAGCTCTTGGACCAAGGTGTTGGGCTCAAATGAAACATTAAAGTCCCCAGCAATCAAAATGAAACGGGATGCAATATTGTTGTGGAGAAGGGTGTCCAATGAAGTAAGAGCATCAGACTCATAAAGGCTGCCTACACTTCTATTGTAAATATTGATTATTAATAGAGATCTATCCTCAAGATTAGAAACTAGTAGAACCTGGAGATCAGGGCAGCCCGTATCTATGGCTTCGACCTTGCACTTGAGGGAACTGCTTAGCCATATTAATAGCCCTCCCGAAGGTCTCCCAGTGGGCGTCTTACGTGCTGCCACCCAGTAGCTCTTAAAACCTGATCTGTATTTGGGTCCCAGTTCCCAAGTTTATTGAAATAGACAGACCTGGTGTTCATCAATGAATTGACCCCATCCAGGACTTTGCAGTTTGCCCTCCAGGCCAGCTACATTCCAGCTAAGGACTGTGGCCAGGAGATTTGGGGGGGTATAATCAGCGACCTCACTGTTCCCCCCAAACAAGTGAAAGCCCTTTTTTCTGTTACCCTGTGAGTTGATCTCCCCATGGCATACTAAGCCAGACGAGTTTGTATCTGTTGCATTGATAGGGGGGATAAAACCATAACAAATTTATTTAGCTGAGGTGCAAACAATTGTATATTTCTGCGGGTATCCCATCTGCTCCACAAGCTTTACGGGCAGGGATCATATCAACTGCCCCTTTCACCTTTGCTAAAGTCATAGGACTGATTGTCATGTGTTAGAAATGGGGGCTCTAATTGGCAGAGGTATTCACCTTTGTCCAAATAAGGACCTCAATCCTAGTCAGGGTAAGTCACATACAATCCAAATTATCCTGTGCCTAAACTCTGGCAGCTTGGCACTGTGCAGTCATGCTTAATTTAGAAGGCAGTGTGTAAAATATTTGTGCAATAAGTCAAACAGTAACACAGTGAAAACACCACAAAAATACACCACACACGTTTAGTAAAATAGAAGATATTTATCTGGTTAAATTAAGGTGAAAAATGATATAAAGATTCAAGAAGCACAAGTTGAGGTATCACTTTTGCAAGATCAAAAAGAATCTGAAATCTTAGAAATCAACAGTTATCTCTTGATCACACAAAGTACCTGGTTTGCATAAAAAATAACATGAATGGAGACCGCAGAGGAGGAGATGCTTGGAAAAATAGGGTGTGCGTCAGAATTTCTGGCGCAGCACAGATGATGTGCTGTTTCTTTCCATGCTGCAAGGGGCTTTGCTTCGATTTCCGGCATGTAGTCTTGGTTCCTGCCTGCATTGCGGGGATCTTTTTGATGCTCAGCGATGATTCGGGGAAAATCCTGGGCGTGCGGAAAGAAGTCACAGGCGGTGCATCGATCCTGTAGGCAGAGCATCAAATTTTCTGTTGCACAGCAGGCGCTGCATCGATTCTTCACTCGGGAAGTTGCGTTGCATTGTTACGGTTCGGCTGTGTGTCGATCCGGTAGGCTGTGTGTAAAATTTGTATGATTTTCTCAGCGCAAGGCAGGCTGTGCGTTGTTTCTGGAAGGCTGTGTGTTGATTTTCTGAGCACGAGGGGTTTTCTCAAGAGTTTAAGTATTTTTGGCCCTGAGGCTTCAGAAAACACGAAGCAAGCCCAATCCAAGTCCTTGGAGAGCAGCAAGGCAGCCGGGCAACAGCAGGGCAGCAGTCCTTCTCAGCAAAGCAGTCCAGGTAGTTCTTCTTGACACGTTTCAGGTTCAGGTTGAGAAGTGTCTGATTTGGTGAGGTCAGAGACCCAGTTTATATATCCAAAAATGCCTTTGAAGTCGGGGAGACTTCAAAGAGTGGTTTTGAAGTGCAAAAGGTCCTCTTTCAGTACAGGTCTGTCTGCCAGGGTCTCGGTAGGAGGTTTGGCAGTCCATTGTGTAATGGTGTCACAGTGTCCTTTCCTCGGGATCTGCACGCTGCTGAACAAAAGGCCCACCTCCCGGCGTCACCAACTCAGAAAGCTATTATAGCACAGAGTTATGATGAAGCCAGGCGGGGGGAAGGGAATTAGGGTAGGGAACTGCAGCAAGAGAGATATGAAAAGAAATGGTTATAACAAATTTGCATATACTCATTCATAGCAGTATAACTCATCAATAGAGTCTTGAATAAAGGCATCTCCGTGATATCAGATTGAGACCCCTTTTGTGAAGTGAGGGCGAAGCCCCTTCTTTCAATCATGGAACAAGAACAAACTACAACCTCTGAACCAAGAGATGGCAAGAGCTTTGGACTATGGTCATACTCTGAATATCAATCCTGTAACAACTATGCATTCATAACATAAACGTTTGATCACAGCCTAGAAATTCTCAAAGACATAAATGTGTATCTCATATTATGCTTTCCAAAAACCAATACACTATAATCTGCTGATCTCCGAAAATGCTTTCACATTTACAACTAAAGACCTGAAAGTTTTACTTATTGAACTTGAAGCGCTTTATTCGTTGGGCAGAAGCGCCTTGTTATTGTTCATGAAGTGCTTTGATTATTATACACAAATCGCTTTGTTCCTTATGCTAGAAAGCGCTTTTACTTGTCTTGTCTGAAGCGCTACGCTCGTCATGCTAAGGGGCGCTTTACTCATGTGGCCTGAATCACTTTGATTGTTGTGCCAAGGGTGTTTTACTCATGTTACCTATAAGCGCTTTGATTGCCATGCAAAGGGCGCTTTACTCATGTGGACTGAAGCGCTTTGATTGCCGTGCCAAGGGAGCATTACTCAGGTGGACTGAAGCGATTTGATTGCCATGCCAAGGGCGCTTTACATGTGTGGCCTGAAGCGCTTTGCTCGTTGTGCTAAGGTGCGCTTTACTTCTGTGCTCCGAAGGACTTTGATCGTCGCGCCAAGGCTGCTTTACTCTTAAAACTGAAAACGCTTTGCTCGTTGTTCTAAGGGGTGCTTTGCCTTTGGAAGTAACAACTCCCTTCAAAACTGGACTCATCAAGACCTTACCGCTGCGAGTACGACCTACTCGTATCTGAATTCACCATGGAAACAAGGATACTCTGATTTGCTGTCAATCTACCATGCAGGAAATCTGCTCTTCTTCAGAGGAACCCCCACGAGGTCTGACTGCATCGAAGTCTTCAAAATAGTGAGCAATGTGCTTGGGTGTGGCTGGGCTTTATAGGCCTGCCACACCCCAAGATGGCTGCTGCCTTTAAAAACATGGGAATTGCAGTCCCTTCATAGAATAGCACTGATAAGTGCATCTTGTCCACCAATGTCCTGACCCTGCAGCTACATGAGCTTTACCACAGGGAAGATGACGTTGAGGACCACTTTTAGAACAAGAGGGGATATCAAGTGGTGCGCATGAAGCGCTGCAAATCCCCACAGCGGAGTTTCGGCGGGACCTGGACAGCGCACAGTCTTAATCCTGACAAAGGGCAGGCCACTAGCATTTGACATTTAAGTGCTAGGCCCTCCACCCTCCCAGCCCAGGAAGACACATTCAGTATGCAGATGAGTGCAGGTGTGACTGAGTATCCTGTGTTTGTGGTTGTCTGGCTGAAATGAATAAGGGAGCTGTCAACCAGTCCAGCCCAGACATTGATTGGAGACAGGCTGTAATACACAGATGGATTTTAAGTGCAGAGAGATGCTCACTTTCTATAAGGGGCATTTCAAAAATAATAATATGAAATCCAACTTCACCAATAAGCAGGATTTTGAATTACCATTCTGGCCAAACTAAATATGACCTGGTTACTCCATTCTGATCATAATCTACCACTCAAGCAGTGTATGAGGGTAATCCTAATACTATCCTATGAAAGGAGCAGGCCTCATAGTAGTGAAAAATCAATTTAAGAATTTTCCCCTACCAGGACATTTAACCACACATGTGCATGTCCTGGCTTTTAACTACATAGCACCCTGCCCTATGGGTTACCTAGGGCCTACTTGAGGAGCGACTTACATGTAGAAAAAGGGAGTTTAGGGCTTGGCAAGTACTTTTAAATGCCAAATCGAAGTGGCAGTGAAACTGCACACACAGGCCTTGCAATGGCAGGCCTGAGACATGGTTAAGGGGCTACTTATGTGGGTGGCACAATCAGTGCTGCAGATCCACTAGTAGCATTCAATTTACAGGCCCTGGGCACATGTAGTGCACTTTATTAGGGACTTACAAGTAAATCAAATATCTCAATTGGGTATGAACCAATGTTACCATGTGTGTCGGGAAAGAGCATAGGCACTTTCAGCAAAAACAATGTCAGAAAAGTGGAGGGAGGCAGGCAAAAAGTTGGGGGATGACCACCCTAATGCTGTCAGGTCTAACACTATGGCACCCTGCTCAGGCGTTATTGCTGGAATACTCACTCCTGCCAACCATTCATTTATGACCTCAGTGGGAGAGTCTAATGTGTCCGAATACAGATCTGTGTAGTGACAAAGAAAGACCTTCGCTATGAGGGTCCGATGTGAGTGTTTAGAGTACTGGATAAAAAATCTGTTTAACTCAGTTAGAGTTAGCTTTACTCCTGACAGACCATGCAAGAGATTTCCCAACATGCTCATCTTCTTCATAGCTTTTCTGTAAAATTGTATTGTGATTAACTATCTCTCCAGCTAAGAAGTAGTCCCTAAAATTGTGCTGAATCTGAGCCAACTTAGCCTTAGATTCTTGTGTGAGGGATGCTAGATGGGCTGAAGTGGCTTGATTAAGTGCTACCTAAAGCTTCTGATAGGCTGCTCTTTCAGTTTGTCTCAGTTTTGCACAAAAAGCAATACCTCCCCCTTAAAAAAGCCTTTAATGCTCCCCCACTGAAAACTCAGAGGCCAAACTTATATTCGTTAAACTTTATTTCGGCAAATATTGCCATAAAAGTCAAGACAAGAGATAAATACAACATACATATATACATTTCACAATTAAATATAAGATACAATACATACAATTGGCAAGAAATATATGGATGTCTCCATGATTAAGCAGTACCGCATATAAAAATATAAATAACAATTTATAAATTAATTAAAAGCCAGAACTAAAAAACTAATTAACTTGGCTCGAAGGAACAGTGCATCATATACCTATACAAGGAAGGGAAAGAGCGGGCCACCTAACAAAATATTACAGTTTGTGACCAAGTCGTTTTCTAATAAGGTACACATTGAATAAAAATCTACTCGTGCCAAACACCACTAATTGTGAAGTATTAGACTGGAATATGCGCTCTGCTTCTTTGTAGGATCTAACCCCCACATATTTACAAACGGGTTTGATCCAACGATCCCTTGGTTTCTTATATACTGGGCAAAAGAAGAGTAGATGAACAACATCTTCTTTAGCCCCTAGAGTACAAAGAGTGCACAATTCACAACCTTTTACGCCTCCCCAATTGCATGTGTATGCATTAGTCTGTAAGACCCCATACCTAAACTGTAAGTATAGTGTTTTTGCCAGTGGAGGACCGATCTCATCCAAAAATTGTTCGAAATTAGGTGTATCTTTTATGTTCAAAAAATTAAAAGTCAAGATACCAATCGATGAGCTATGCAATAGCTCTCCGTTGACATAAGACCAAAAGGTGTCCTTTACATGTTTCCTGGTCCATGTTGTCATATTCTGAGGAACTTCCCATAGGTGTGATAAACCTAATCTCTTATACCACTTAGATACATATTTTAACCAAGGAGTATTCATATGACCATCTATCTGAGTTAATTCAGTCAATCCACTCTTGTAATCACTCAACTCCGGGGTTACCCATAACCTAACCCAATACAGCAGTGGTCTTAATAATGCTTGATAGTCTGCTTTTTTAAGGTTAATATCAAGGAAAACAGGGACTAGAGGAGTTCTTGTCGGTATTTTGAGTAGCCTTCGTACAAAGTGGTTTTCCGTTTTTCCAAAGTTATTGTTACAATAGTAGCCCCAGAGTTCAGCACCATAAAGGGCGGCCGATTGGGCCTTTGCTTTATATACTTCAAGTGCCGGTGAAATTGCTTTAGGATAACTAGCTCCGTGTACTTTTAAAATAGGCATTGAGTTTTGTTTAAGGGATAAGATGCTTTTATCCATCTGTCCTTTCCAGGACAGGTTACTATCCAGCATTAACCCCAGATAATTAAAACTCCCTACCTGTATCAGTTTTTGATTCTCCAAGGACAGATTATTCCTGAGGGATTTCTTGGGGTTTATGGACATATACTTAGTTTTGGTAGGATTTATTTCTAACCCCTTCCCCACACAATACTTCTGGAAAGAATCCACCAAATTTTGCAAACCTCTCGGAGTTTGAGAAATAAGGATGGTATCATCGGCAAATAATAATGCCGTAACCGGCTCACCGCCTAGCTTCGGGGAGTCATGTACACAATTCCTTAAATAGCTCGGAATATCATTAACATATAATGAGAAGAGTGTAGGTGCTAACATGCAACCTTGGCGCACACCACGGTCTACAGGTATGGCCCTTGAGGTTTCACCTTCTTTTCCCCATCTAATTTTTGCATAGTTCCCTGTGTGTAGCTTGATAAGTTCTTTAAGTAGTTCCCCAGGGACCGCCATGTTCCTTAGAGTAATCCACAACAAATTGCGAGGAACAAGATCAAAGGCGGACCTTAGATCCACAAATGCCACATAGAGACTACCCTTCCTTATGTTTATATACTTCCAACAGATGCACATAAACCTAAACACCTGGTCAACCGTACTGATTTTTATACTAAAACCATCCTGATATTTGGTTATTATTTTAGTTTCTTCAATCCAATCTAAAAGCCTATTTAAAATGTGTCTGGCATATATCTTTTGGAAAGTGTCTATTAAACTTATTGGGCGATAATTGCTTGGATCATAGCGATCACCTTTTTTAAAAAAAAATGTGATTTCTGCCCCTTTCCATGAATCGGGGATCGGTGTGCCTGCCACAATGGAATTACTCAGGTAATTTATATAAGGCCCCCACACATCCACATCATATTTTAGTAGATCGCCGGGAATTTTATCAGGGCCTGGGGCTTTGCCCATTTTCACAGCTAATAAAGCCTTATTAGTTTCTTCTAAACTAAAAGATAATGGAGCGATACTCATTTCTAAGTTTGTCTCATAGTCCCCGAAGGGCAAACTCTCCTTTTTGTTAGCATAGAGCTTAGTGAAGTGATCACACCAAGTATTTTCATCTAAAAAAATATCCTTTGTTGGTCTACCCTGCTTGTTTCCCTTAGCGATTAAATTCCAGAACATGCTCTGATCCCGTAACTTAGCTGCACTCAAGAGATCCTCCCAAAGACTTTCATCCCATACTTTTTTAGCTTGGGCCATAGTGTTTTTGTAGGTTAGTCTACTGCTTTTTATATCCAAACAGTTCCCGGATTTTACTGCCTGGATCAGTCTTGATTTTGCTATTCGACAATCTTTATTATACCATGGGTTCGCTGTCTCAAGATGGTTCCTTATCCTATTACCATCTTTTTTATAAATTTTACTCACTAGTGGGGTTAGTGCATCTACCAGCTTAAGATGTAAATCAAGAACACCTTGTGTTCCCACTAATGCTGACTGTAAGTCTCCTACCGTTTCAGTAAATACATTGTAAATATTTATCAGCGTCTTTTCTGTTCCCAAGATATATGGCCATCTTAGAGCACGCCTGTTATTGGTTACCTCTAGCTCCGCGACCGTGGTATTTCTCTTCTTTGGATCTAATAATAAATGATTGAGAGTCTAGCCATAGTTGGAGGGGGAAATGATCACTCTCCGTCCTATGGTCTATCTTGAAATCAGTTATTTGGTCCCATATATTCCGGGTAGCATTACAAAATCTATATGTGACCTGGAATTTCCCTTAAAATAGGTTGGAGCTGCTGGTCTGTCTGATCGGAATCGACCATTACAAGCCCTTAGATCATGTACCACAGTCAACTGTAAAATCTGTAGGGCGGCTTTTGTGCTTTTAGCTGAACTTGCAGATTCTAAGGGCAAGATATCATTAGCAGCATCTTGTTCATCAAGCAATTTTTCCAACCCCAAGACAGGCTCATATTTACAGTTAAAATCCCCACCAACTAACACCTTCACATTATCTCCTAAGGAATCTAAAAGGGAATCCAAGAGTTCTACCACCTCTGATTCCTTGTTAGATGAGGACGGTCTATTATATATATTTATTAAATATATAGTTTCTTTCCCTCTTGTATCAATTTTAAGGCCTAGTAGGTCCAGAGAGGGGATGGATAATTGGGTGACAGCTATTTCTAGAGTCACTTTAACCCAGATAACCAGCCCCCCTGAGGCTCTACCTCTAGTTGATGGAATAGCATAAGAACAGTATGTTTTATACCCCAACCTATGGGGGGTTTCTACCATCCAAGTTCCCTGTAGGAATATGATATCGTAATTTTCAATATAGGAGCACCATACCACGTCCTCAAGGTTCCTGGCTAAGCCAGCTATATTCCAAGATATCAGTCTAATATTTGTTTTCCCTTTTACACAGAGTGAATCTAATACTACAGGTAAGTTGTCTTTTTCTGTATCATCCTCTAGTTCGACTAAAGGATTTAACTCTTTGTCTTGATTATAGTCTTTACTAACATCATTAACCTCCATTGTCACTGTGAGGCACTTATCAGGTACGCCCAAACTGGTTACCTCACTCAAAATAGAATAAGGGGATTTAACGCTATTTACCAATTTAACTGTCCATGAGTTTCTGGGGCTCGAAGGTACTAAAAGTTTCGGTTCTAAATATTCTATACTCTGTTTTGCTCCCACGTCTGGGTATATGCTAACATTTCTGTGATAGGTTCCCCTGCTCGTGGGAGTCAATCGTTTTCATCCAAAGTACTCAGTACCGAAAATCTATTTTCAATTGGAATATAAGAATTTGTGTTTCTTCTGTTAGTCAAGAGTCTGTGTTTTTTAGAAAATTCTGATGTACTGGCTAGATGTCTATAAAAATAACCCAGAGGGTGCACACCCACGTCAGACTCCTCTACAACCAGAGAAGCTGCTCTGAGAAGAACAGTCGCAACATGTTGAGGGTGCCTAAAATTAACAATTACACAATCCCCCTTACATTTTTTCCTCTCGTTTCCGATCCATGATACCCGTCTAGTAGACAGTATATGATCGGATAGATGTGGGGGGAAACCACAATTTTTGTTTAGCCAAGCAACTGATTTCCGTTTGAGAGAATCATGTGATTCCTCACGGAACTTCATTGCTGTTGGGTCTAAGGGAGGAACATTCGAAAGGACTATGACATATGGTTCACAATCAGGTGGGAGATTAATATGATTTGGTCTGTTCTCGGGAGTAGCGTACCTCACGGTATTGGATGCAGCTGCTTTCATATGAGAGGTACTATCCACCATACATGGAGGCTCCCTAGATTCTGGTAAACATGACCTCTGTGCTACAACCAATTGTGCAGAGCTACCAGATTGGACGGGTAGCTCAGACTGTTTCATAGTCTGTTCCTTACACATCTTATCTAGAAGACCACCCAACCTAGATACCTCCGTAGATAACAATTCAATTTTTTCCATAAGAGGTTTAGTCATATGGATTAGTTTTTCCTCAAATAGCTTAGCGATGTGACCCAAGAGATCACAATTCACATCGTCCTTATTAATTATAATCTCGTTATTAGCTACATTACTTCTATGACCATGTTCTATCTTTGGTTTAAGATGTATGTTCCCCCGCTTTATTTGCGTTTTTCTGCATTTTCTAACAGCTCTCTTAGGAGGAGAGTTAGACAATACAGACTCACTCGGGGGCTCCAATGGGTCTTGGATTGGTGGTTCTAAAACTAAGGGCAAAATGGCTAAGTTTTCCAAAAGGAAAGCTTCAATATTAGGGGGATCCACCATAATAGAACCGCTACCATCGTCTACAGAAGAAAAACATTCTGAGGTGGACTCCTTCCCTAAGGATTTCCTTCTATCAATGTTTATCTTGCTCACCATTTTAACTAAGTAATTATCCAGGGTGGAAATATTTTTAGCCAGTCTCCACCACCCTCATGTATATAACAACCACTACTAGTATTGATAGAATACTCGATGGACTGTCTAGTATTTTATAACCCTGCCCTACACAGAGCTTTTATATCTTAACAAAGTATAGGGCACCTACATATATCAACAATAACACAGAACAGCAAGTGTATATGACCCAAAAGGCACAATAATTCAATTAAATGGAGCCCAAGTATACAGCTTACTAAAGCGTTAAAATAGAAGCAATTAACAGCTTTGCGAATTGGCCCAACCCGACCCCTTCCGGCCCCCTAACGGCTACACGACGGCCCGCCCTCTACCCGGGCTTAGCCCGGCGCAGCCCGCGCGCGGTCCCGCTCAACCAGGGGCAGGACCAGTTTAATAGCGCCTTCGGGCACGCAAATGCGTTGGTTCCGCTTTCGGGGTGCAAGGGGACCTAGGTAATGTAGTCCCGTCCTGTCCCGTCAAACGCTCCCCCCACACAGCGGTCGCGATGTCAGGTGATGGCGGAGGGGAGACGTGGAGGCCAGCAGAAGGAACAGCAGTCCCGAGGTGTGAAAGGAGACTTAAGGTTTTAGATAACCAAAAGTGAGAGTGGAGACAGTTCCAAATGAGTAAGAACGGCAAGCTAATAGGCTATAGTTTCAACCAGACTGCGCCTTTTAAATGGGATATTTATTAGGTGTGTAAGCCAGGTTAACACCAACCCAGCTAAAGTAGTTAAACAATCTAGCAGAAAGTGATGTGTATAGAGAACACTTTGCCGAGGGGTAACAATCTATTCGGGTATAAGTTAGGATTAAAAAAAAAGAAGGAAGATAAGAAAAAGAATGAATAAAAGAATAGATTGTCACTTATTTGTCCCACGTGTGGTAGCTCCTGAGATGTTCCTGCTCTTGATATCCCAACAAAGGCTGAAGGCGAGTCCCGAAGTTCCCAAAAAGACGCTGCTGGCAGGGTCAGGAAGGACGATAGTTCTCCGTTCCAGTTAGTATTTCACTTTCCTTTATGAGCTGGGGCCCTCAGAGGGCAAGTGAAAGGGGGGGGGCCCAGCCCAGCCTCTTCCGGGCAATGATGGGCAAGGACGGGCCCTGCCCTTGGCCCGGGCTTCGCCCGGGTGCCGCCCGCGCGCGTCCCGCGACGGCGGGAGCGCAAGTTTAATTTAAAGGGCTCCTGCCCTTTCACAGCTGCAAAGTGTTTCCCCGGTCTCCGGCTTGCAAAGCGCTTCCCGCGACGGCGGGAGCGCGAGTTTAATTTAAAGGGCTCCTGCCCTTTCACAGCTGCAAAGTGTTTCCCCGGTCTCCGGCTTGCAAAGCGCTTTTCCAAACTTATATTGCATTTCAAGAAGTCTTCCAGAGCCCACCTGCATTTGTGAGACCCATGACTCACTGGTTAAAAGAGATTTATCAAAGATCCATCTAGGTGGAGCACGATTTGGGTGTAGAAATTCAAGACAAGTATTGATCACAGCATGATCCAAGACAGGATTTGCTAACATTTCAGACTATGCTCTACTGAGAGAATATGAAACCAGAAAAAAATCATTACGCAAGGATGAGTGAAATGATTTAGAATGACAGGTGTACATTCTATCCTCTAGGTGATGCCACCTCCAGGGGTCAATCAAAGCGAAATCACGCATCAGGACCCATAGACGTTTAGTGGATTTGGGTTTCTTCTGTGATTTATTCATTTGTGAGAAGTCTGTCACTGGATTATAAAGAATATTAAAATCTTCTTCTCCTATCACCAAAGGGCCTGGCTCCTCCTTGGCAAAGTTATAAAGGGCTTGCAGAGTCTCATGAGGGTCTTCAATAGGGCTCTATATACTACCTAAATAAATCAATTGATTCTAAACCTTCATTTGGACGCAGACCCATCTTGCCTTGGCATCTGTGTGGACTTTAATTACTTCAGCACTAATCTCTTTAACAATTAAAATAGCAACACCCAGGGCTTCAGCATTTGATGAAGCGAAAAAGGCATGCTATATAAGTCCGCAGAGTTTCATGGGGGATCCTGCAGATTTAAAGTGTGTCTCTCGCAACAAAATTATACTAGCCCAGGGGGATTTAAACCAAGTCAGCATTGCTCTTCATTTTAATCTATTATTGAAGCCATTCACTTTGCATGATAAAATGGTTAAAAATATATGGGCCATAAAATAAGAACAAAATACCCACAAATCCTGTGTGAAAACTGGCACTAAGCTCTCTTGTTAAATAGCTACATCGTTTTAATATTTGCATAGTTCTCCCACACCTCCCCCTGCCATCACCTTGCCCCCGCAACTCACCCGTGTCACCTCTCCCTTTCCAACTCCAACCCACCAACCCCCCTCCCAGAATTCACCAGCCAGCCATGGAGCTCCATAAAGGAGGCTGGCCTAGTTTGTGGTGGGTACCTAAGGTACTTACACCTTATACCCGGTCCAGTTATCCCTTATTAGTGAAATGTAGGAAGTGTTCTAGCAGCTTAGGCTGTCTAGAGGTAGCTGAAGCAGAGCAGCTGAGGCTGAACTAGGAGACATGCAAAGTTCCTGCAATACCACTATAGTTACACAGTACTTATACACAATAAAAGACAATACTCAGTGTTGCCAAAAATAAAGGTACTTTATTTTAGTGACATAAGGCCAAAAATATCTTAGTGGCAATACTCCTTCTGGATGTAAGTATTATACACAATATGTACACTAGTAACCAAAACAAGGTAAGAAAACAGTAAGAAAATAGTGCAAACAGTGAAAACACAATAGATTGCAATAGGCCTAGGTGCAACACAAACCATATACTAAAATAGTGGAATGCGAATAATGAATTCCCCCCTAGGTAAGTGTAGTGTGTAGAGGGGTGCTGGGAGTGTAGGAAATCACCAAAGGTAAGTACAATACCCCACCCCAGAAAAACAGGAGTAAAGTATAGCGAGTTTCCTCAGAACACACTATGGCCCTCATTACGAGCCTGGCGGTCTGTGACCGCCAGGCTCGCGGTTGGCGGGAGCACCGCCGACAGCCTGGCGGTGCCCCTTAGGGCATTCTGACCGCGGCGCTTTGGCCGCGGTCAGTGCAGGAAAACCGGCGGTCTCCCGCCGGTTTTCCGCTGCCCGTCAGAATCCTCCAAGGCGGCGCAGCATGCTGCGCCGCCTTGGGGATTCTGACACCCCCTACCGCCATCCTGTTCCTGGCGGTTCGCCTGCCAGGAACAGGATGGCGGTAGGGGGTGTCGCGGGGCCCCTGGGGGCCCCTGCAGTGCCCATGCCAATGGCATGGGCACTGCAGGGGCCCCCGTAAGAGGGCCCCGCTTGTATTTCACTGTCTGCATAGCAGACAGTGAAATACGCGACGGGTGCAGTAGCACCCGTCGCACCTTCCCACTCCGCCGGCTCGATTCCGAGCCGGCGTCCTCGTGGGAAGGTTGTTTCCCGCTGGGCTGGTGGGCGGCCTTAAGGCGGCCGCCCGCCTGCCCAGCGGGAAACTCAGAATGCCGGCCGCGGTCTTCAGACCGCGGTGCGGTATTCCTGCGGCGCAACTTTGGCGGGCGGCCTCCGCCGCCCGTCAAAGTTGTAATGAGGGCCTATAAGTCGTAATAAAGGATTTTGCAAGGACCAAGCAAGACTGCCAGAAACCAACAATGGATTCCTGGACCTGAAGACCTGTGAAGAGAGGAGACCAAGTCCAGAAGTCACAGAAGAGTCCAGGAAGGACACGAACCCTGCCAACCTAGAAGAAGGTGCAAATGTGGATTCTCCGGCCAGAAGAAAAGTACAGAAGAGCACCAAAGAAGATGGCTGCGGGTTCCTACATGGTGCAGGAGATGTCCCACGTCGGGTTGTTGGATGCAGGCTGTTTGCATCGCTGGATTCCGCCGACAAGCCTTGGTTCAAACAAGTATGCGGTTTGCATCATAAAAGAACTGCCTGGACCCAGGAGGGACCTGGGGGTCTCAACTCGGACTGAGGAGACAGAGAGGGCTCTCAGCACTTCAGAGAGCCCTCAGAAGACCAAGCAGCACCCACAGGAGTCCCAGAACATGGGGACAAAGAAGATGCAAAGTGCAGTTGTCAAAGCACTACATTGGAAGGTCCCACGTCACCGGAGAAAAACTCAGGGAGCTGTGTGTCACAGGATGGAGTGCTGGGGACGTGGGCTATGCTATGCATGAAGGATTCTTGGAAGAAGTTCACAGAAGACCAAGGAGCTGCAGAAGACGCAGTGCACAGGGGTACTGTCACAGCACAGGGAGGCAAGCTCTTACCTCCACCAAATTTGGACAGCTGGAGCTTTGGACAGTCTGGGTCACTATGGTCCACCACCTGTGTTCCAGGGAGCACGCTTGTCATCCAGAGAGGAGTCCCAGAGTACCGTCACAGAAGAGTGCCTGCAGAAGCAGGAAAGTGATTCCGTCACTCCACTGGTGATTCCTTTGGTTCTTCTGGTGCAGGGTGAAGACAGGCAGTCCCCAGAGCGTGCACACCTTGGAAACTGTTGTAAAAACTGGCTGAAGCTGAAGTTGCAGGTCACAGTAGCCTTTCTGGATACTATGTTGCAGTTACAGCGGTTACTAGAGCAGTCTGCAGTTGATCCGACGGTCAGAAGTAGAAGCAGAGAATGCAGAGAAGTGCTGGAGGAATCTTGCAAACTGAATCCGAGGAAACACCCAGAGGAGAGAACCTAAATAGCCCTGACTATGCACCTATCAGGATGGGTCTCTGACGTCACCTGCTGGCACTGGCCACTCAGAGATCTCCAGAGGGTCCCCAAACCTTGGAATCCAAGAAGGCTCACGCCAGGAACACTCTGGAGGAGCTCTGGGCACCACCCCTGGGTTGGTGATGGACAGGGGAGTGGTCACTCCCCTTTCCTTTGTCCAGTTGCACACTAGAGCAGGGACTTGGGGTCCCTGAACCGGTGTAGACTGGCTTATGCAAGAAGAGCACCATCTGTGCCCTTCAAAGTATTTCCAGAGGCTTTGGGAAGCTACCCCTCCCAAGCCTGTAACACCTATTCCGAAAGGGAAAGGGTATAACACCCCTTCCCAAAGGAAATGCATTGTTCTGTCTTCCTGGGATTGAGCTGCTCAGTCCCCAAGAGGGCAGAAACATGTCTGTGAGGTGGCGGCAGCTGGGGATGCAGTGGAAACCTCAGAGAGCTGGTTTGGCAGTACTGGGGGTCCATGGTGGAACCCCCAGGGTGCATGGGATTGGGCCCCAATAACACATTTTGGAAAGGCGGGACAATTCTATGATCTTAGACACCTCACATTGCCTTATTCTGAGTTACCATTGTGAAGTTAAATATATGTATTGATGTATATTTAGTGCACGCTTATAATGAAGTCCGTGGAATTGGCCTTTGACAATGTGGGGGCACCTTTGCTAGGATGCCCTCACACACAGCAACTTTGCACCTAGCCTTCAGTAAATAAAGGTTAGACATGTAGGTGACTTATAAGTTATTTAGTGCAGTGTAAAATGGCTGGGAAAAAGTGTGTGCACTATTTCACTCAGGCTGCAGTGGCAGTCCTGATGAAAGGTTTGTATGAGCTCCTTATAGGTGGCAAAAGAAATGCTGCAGCCCATAAGGATCTCCTGGAACCCCAATGCCCTGGATACCTAGGTACCATATACTAGGGACATATAAAGGGGGCCCAGTGTGCCAATCAAAATTGGAATATGGAGTCACTAAACTATAGTCACAAATTTGGTAAGTAGAGAGAGCATAAGCACTGGAGTTCTGGTTAGCAGAACTTCAGTGACACAGTCTAGCATACTGACAACACACATTGTCCACAAACTATGGGCATGGGGTCCTGGCTAACCAGATCCCAGTGAGACAGTAAAAACACACTGATAAACACTCACAAACAGGTCAAAAATGGGGATAACCATGCTAGAAAGAGGCTACTTTCTCACACTCCACCCATCATGGCTCACTCCCTGGAAGGGATCCAACCCCCCATCCCCTTGCCCCCTACTCCATGTCTTCCCCCTAACTATCCCCCTTCTAGACCTATCCCCCAACCCCTAGAGTAGTGCCTTGACATGGCACTGTATAACTGCCTAGGGTGCCTAAGGGCATCTTTTTAACACATATACTCTAGGCTGTGCATTAACTAATATAAGTTACAGCTTCCCTTCTACTGCTTTCCGGACTTTCTCGCTTCCCTGCCCGGTTGCAGAATTGAATGCAAAAAGCCTCTTGTGTGACTTGCCCTTAAAAAGTACTTTTAACCTTGACTGCTGTACAATACCTGCAAGGGCATCAGCATTCTGAAAGTAATTACTCAGGCCTTTAAAGTCACTCCATCTTCATGCTGATAATGAGGCCATATCTGAAAAGATTTTAAAGGAAAAATCCCCTGTAGTTTGATAGTGTTTATCTTTAATGACCTTAAAAAGTGTGTAGTAGCCATTGGGAAACTGAACTGCTGGGATTTGGAGGGCACGCTTGATAGTGAGATCCAGTTTTTGAGATAAGACTTATGGATAAATATGCTCCAGTATCAAATCTGTGATTAACTTAGCAGTAGTCTGCCCATTTTCTCACCCCTCTGGGACCCCCATAAACCTCAGGTTTGAGCGACACGATCTGTTTTCGGCATCGTCAATTCTAATCTACAAGTCAGCAATCTTAGCATGAAGCTTGGCAACTGAATTATCCAGCAGGGTGTCTCCGTCACCCAGATCGAGACGTTGTTCAACCTCAGTGATGCTTGTATTGAACTGCTGTAGATTATTATTAATGAGGCTTAAGCGTACTTCTATCTTCCAATTCGCCTCATCCTGTGTAATTTTCTCTATTTTTAGATCACCTAGAATCTGATGAAGACTCTCGGTTATGGGGACATGCCTTTCATTTGTCTCATCTGCCTCAACCACTTGTGGGAAAGGTAAGGTAAGGCAGAGGGTGGCAGTTTCCCTACATTTTGAATTTGATGTTGCACCCCTGTCAGATCTGAAGACAATACAGTGGATGCAGCGTTCGGGGTAGTCAGACTGCTTGGTTCGTGTCATGCGTCCATCCTACTATTTGGCATGGTGGGCACTGAGTTGCATCTGGTTTGATTCTTTTTTCAAGGTCTTCAACAAATTTGGTCACTTTCAGAAGGTCCTTGGAACTGACAATACATATTTTTTCTTCAACGCATTAATGACCTCGCTGGCCAACATCAACACATCTCACAGTCTCAACATAATTTCTTATGCAGGCAACACCCAATTCATCCTCTCACTCACCGATGACCCCTCCACCACCAGAAGCAACTTCCACAGATGCATGACAAGTGTAGCTGACTAGATGAAGAACTGCCTGCAGCTGAACACAGACAAGATGAAAGTACTGATTTTTGGCAACAGCAGCAACACATGGAACAACTTCTGGTGGCCATCAGACCGAGGACCCGCACCCACTCTCTCTGACCATGCCAGAAACCTGGGAATCATCATTTGCAACAAGCTCACCATGAAATCAGAGATCAACCCAGTCTCCTCTGCTTGCATCCTCACTTTGCCCATGCCACATAAGATCTTCACTTGGCTATCCCTACGGATGAGACGCAGTGTGACACAGGCCCTCATCACCAGCCGACTGGACTACAGCAACACCCTTCATGTGGGAATTGCCACACACCTACTACAGAGACTTGAGACCATGCAGCACACCGCAGCCAGACTCATCCTCGGCCTTCCCTGACAAAATCACATCACACCCCACCTCATGCAACTCCACTGGCTCCCTGTACAAAAGAGATGCCAATTCAAGCTGCTGACACACGCACACAAGGCTCTAGACACCCAAGGACCCACGTACATTAGCTACCGCCTGAACTTCTAACAACCACCGAGGAGACTACTCTCTGCCTCTCTTTCCCTTGCCCATACTCCCAGCATCTACCGAAGCAGAAGTGGAGGACACTTCTTCTCTCACATTGCAGCAAAAACCTGAAACAGCCTCCCCACGCATTTCCAGACATCACCTCACTTCCGGAAGTTCTAATGACCCTCTAAGCCTGGCAGTTCGAATAATCCTCTGGGACATGCAGTGCCTGGATACCCTATCAGGTGATTAGACGCACTTTATAAATCCTGACTGACTGTTTATTGCGAAATACATAAGTTAAGGCCTATAGGCATTTAAGGGTGGATTGTTATTACTCTGCGTTAAAGCATACAGATGGTTATATTTTACATGGAAGCTCACAGATTACTGTAGTTGGCATGGATTATGGTGTTGGTTACTCCAGTGTTTAATTTGTGAAAAAGAAGCGTCATGACTCAATGTATTCTACTGCAACTGGAATCACCTATTGCACCTGCCACAGCTGCCAAATGGTAGTGCTAGTGTTACCTACCAACCATCACACTTAAAGAAGTGTGATATTTTGGACTATTGAAGGTCACCTCAAGCTTTAGAGCTGGCCTGGAAGTGCAAGGTTTATCTTTTTTTTAATCTACTGAATTGCTTAATGTATGAAAGTACCATTTTTCATGGCATGTTTCCCCCATTTTTACCTGTATGTCAGTATGTTTTTGCCTGTCTCACTGGGATCCTGCTAGTCAGGATCCCAGTGCTCATAGTTTATGGCCTAATATGTGTGTCTGTATAATGCTTAACTGTGTCACTGAGGCTCTGCTAATCAGAACCTCAGTGCTTATGCTCTCTCTACTTTTACATTTGTCACTATAGGCTAGTGACTTCATTTACCAATTTCAACTGGCACACTGGACCCCCTCATAAGTCCTTAGTATATGGTACCTAGGCACCTGGGGCATTGGGGTTCCAAGAGATCCTTATGGGCTGCAGCATTTCTTTTGCCACCCATAAGGAGCTCAGAAAAACCCTTTCACAGGACTGCCACTGCAGCCTGCGTGAAATAGTGCACACATTATTTCACAGCAATTTTCACTGCACTTAAGTAACTTATAAGTCACCTATCTGTCTAACCTTCATTTAATGAAGGCTAGGTACAAAGTTACTAGGTGTGAGGGCACCCTTGCACTAAAAAAGGTGCCCCCACATAGTTCAGGGCCAATTACCGGAACTTTTTGAGTGCAGGGACGCCATTACACACGTGCACTACATCCTGGTCAATTCCTATATGTAGCTTCACAATAGCTTCACAATAGTAACCCCGAATATGGCCATGTAAGGTGTCTAAGATCATGGAATTGCCCCCATATTTCAAATCTGGTATTGGGGAGCCAATGCAATGCATCCTGGGTGCTACACCATGGACCCCCAGTACTTCCAAACCAGCTCTCCTAGGGTTGCAATGCAGCTACAGCTGCTGCCACCTCACAGACAGGGCTCTGCCCTCCTGGGGTTTGTCCCAGGAAGGCAGAATGAAGCATTTCCTTTGGGAGCAGGGTGCTACATCCTCTCCCTTTGGAAATGGGTGTTACAGGCTGGCGAGGGGTAGCCTCCCCCAGCGTCTGGAAATGCTTTGAAGGGCACAGATGGTGCCCTCCTTGCATAAGCCAGTCTACACTGGTTCAGGGACCCCTTGTCCCTGCTCTGGCGCAAAACTGGACAAAGGAAAAGGGAGTGACCACTCCCCTGTCCATCACCACCCTAGGGGTAGTGCCCAGGTCTCCTCCAGTGTGTCCCAGACATCAGCCATCCTGCTTTTCAAGGTGTGTGGGCACTCTGGAGGACTCCGAATGGCCAGTGCCAGCAGATGATGTCAGAGACCCCTCCTGATAGGTCCATACCTGATAAGGTAGCCAATCCACCTCTCAGTGCTAATTAGGGTCTCTCCTATGGGTTCCCTTCAGATTCTACTTACAAGTTTCCAGCAGGAATCCTCCGCAACTACTACTTCATCTTCTGACCTCGGATCAACCGCAGCCTGCACCAGGAACTTCTGTAAAAGCAACAAAGTATCCAGAAGGGACACTTTTCCTCTGCAACTTCAGCCAGCAACTGCAACAGTTTCCTTGGTGTGCACGCTCTGAGAACTCCCTGTCTTCACCCTGCACCAGAAGGACTGAAGAAATGTCCTGTGGGGTGATGGAGTCACTCCCCTGCTGAAACAGGCACCTTCTAAGTCAATGACCAGTTCTTTTGGACTCCTCTTCTGGCAATGAGCGTGCTCCTTGGAACACAGAGTGTGGACCCCATCAACACAGACTGTCTTGTGGTCCTGCTGTCCCAATTTGGAGGAGGTAAGACCTTGCCTTCCCCAGAACAAAATTTCCCCTTTGCACTGCCTCTTCTTCACCTCCTGCAGCCTCTATGCACTATTTGCAAATTCCTTCATGCACAGCCTGGCCCGGGTCCTCAGCACTCTATCCTGCGATGCTCAACTCACTGAGTTGTTATCCGGTAGTGATGCACCAACCGCATTTTGCACCTCTTTTGTCCGTGTGTCCTGGGACTCCCATGGGTGCTATCTGGTGCTCTGAGGGCTCTCTGAAGTGCTGAGAACCTACTCTTCCTCCGTACACAGAGTTGAGGCCCCCAGGTCCCTCCTGAGTCCAGATAGTGCCTGCTTGATGCAAAACACGTATTTACCAGAGCCAAGGCTTGTTGGAGGAATCCAGTGGCAAAACTCGCCTACATCCAACTTTACGATGTGGGACATCCAGTGCATCATGCAGGAACCCGTTGACATCTTCCTAGGGTGCATTTCTGCAGTCTTCATCCAACTGTGGACTCTTCTTTTGCACCCTCTTCTGGGTTGGCAGGGGCTCCGGTCCTTCCTGGAACTTCTTTTGACTTCTGGACTTGTTTGCAGGTCTTCAGGTCCAGGAAGCCGCCATTTGTTGTTTGCAGACTTGGTTGGTTTTTGCAGTAACTTTAATCACAACTTGTAGTGTGTCCTAAGGAAACTTGCAGTACTTTACTCCTGCTTTTCTGGGCTCTGGGGTAAAGTAATTTACTTACCTTTACTGTATTCTTACTCTCCCAGCCATTCTGCACACACTACACATTTCTATGGGAGAATTTGTGATTCACATTCCACTCTCTTAGTATATGGTTTGTGTTGCCCCTGGACCTATTTTCTCCCATTGCATTCTATAGCATTTCCTATTGTTTTCACTATCCTTTGTCTAATTACTTGCCTTATTTTAGTGTCTAGTGTATATATTGTGTATAATACCTACCTCCAGAAGGAGTGTTGCCTCTGAGATATTTTTGGTACTGTGTCACCCAAATAAACTACCTTTATTTTTGGTAACACTGAGTATTGTCTTTACTTGTGTATAAGTACTGTGTATAAGTGATATTGCAGGAGCTTTGCCTGTCTAATAGTTCAGCCTAAGCTGCTCTGCTTTAGCTACCTCTACCAGCCTAAGCTGCTAGAACACTACTACATTTCACTTATAAGGGATAACTGGACCTGCTGTAAGGTGTAATACCCAAGGTACCCACTACAAACCAGGCCAGCCTCCTACACTTAACTCATGTTATGGTAGAAAAATAGGCTGAGAGTTCCACCAGAAACAAATACCAATTTTTAAAAAGAAGTGGTGATGTAAACCACCACCAAAAACCAGCACAAATTAAGCACTGGTGTGTTATACCCTCTGACAGGCCGTGGGCATAGAAGAATTGCACTCTGAGAATCCTTGTTAAGCCTTCATAGAAGAGATAGTATTTTGCTTTGCAAACTGTTTTTGCATACATTTATAATTTTATGACTGTGTGCCTAAAGGTTATACGTGGGAAAGCTTTCACCGCGGCCAGTAGACCTGAGTTGGCTATGGTCATAAGGCAATTAAAACAACCTATAGGCATAGATGGTGCACAGGGAAGCGTTTTGCTAGATGCCAAAGGTCTTGTTAGTTTATTATGAATAAGGGCAGATGCAGTAGGCCTCGTTATTTATTGTGACCAGCATTTGCTAAAGCCAATGGGCCTCTGTCACTAGGTTGGTAACACACTATGCTACATGCTGTAGAGAGGTATTTTGTTAAATGCAATCTCAAGGATTACCATAGAAAGCAAATGTTCTGGTGTAGATCACCCACATTGACAAATCCTGAGAGTAGAAGATTTTTACTGTGGTGATTCTTGTTGGGCCCTATTAAGAAGGGTTATATATTATTTTGCCAACTTTAATTCTGTACATATTTTTAATATTGTCACTGTATGCCTGATGGTTTTCCAGTTTATGCATAGTTCAGTACGCCTTGGTTGATTATAGTGTGAAGCCAATGGAAAAAGCTATAGGCCTTATTGGTTCAGTGGGAATAGTTACATCAGGTTTATTACTAGTGTGTTTTTTCAAACAAAATCTTACGATAAAGCAAGTAGGCCGGACTTCCTTATTGTGAAAAGCATATGTTAAAGGCTTTTAGGGCGGATTGTTATTGCTTGTGATAAAGCCTGTAGGCTAGAACTTTGTTACACTGAATATTGCAGGTTACCGTAGTTAGCAAGGGTTTTGGTGATCCACCCAAACAAATGACGGAGAAATAAGATTTGCATTATGGTGATCCTTATTAGGATCTAGTAGTAAGACTTATATATGGTTTTGACAACTGTAATTATGTTCATATTTGTAATTGCATTATAGTATACCTGATGGAGGCCTTTTGGGAAAGCTTATGACCAACACTGTAGGTCTGAGATGATTATGTTGACAAGCTGATGATAACTTTTATAGGTCTGTTTGTTTATAATGAAAAGTTATAATAATGGTAATAGTCCTTTCATATTGATTGTGAAAAAGTATAATGTGAAGTCAGTAGGCATTTAAGGGAGAATTGTTATTAATCTGTACTAAAGCCTACAGATAGGTATTTTATTATATAAAATCACACAAATTACCTTTGTAGGGAAGGTTGTTGGTGTTGGTTACCCCCTCTGATAAACCCTAGGGGGTAGAAGATTTCCAGTGTCCTAAAATCTCTTTGGAAGGCTTGACAGGCTCAGCTGTCGGGAAGTATCTTTTTAATTAAAAACTCAATACATAATATCTAGCCTTCTTCTGCCACTGTTCTGTCTGTCATTCACAGTCTGCTTCCATCCATTACCAGGTACTTTTGGGGCTAATGGTTCAGTCCACATAAGTCATTGGTTCTCCTGCCCTGTGAATGACAGCAGTTTCTGATCACATACACATCCGCTTTCTCTTTTAATAGTCACACATTTTCATTACTTTTTTTCTACTCTTTTTATTTTATTGTTTCTTAAGAGGATACAACACCTCTCTAGGCAGTACTAATGAGTTCCCTGCTTGAGGTTCATTTCATCTGCAGTGCACTGCATCCCACATGGCCACTTCCTGTAAACCAGGTGACCATTATGGAATGCTCTCTTCCATAGTGTATCATTGTTTTATAATTCTAAAATGGCCAATAAATTAGTTATCAATGTGGCAGCCATGCTTTAACTTCAAAACAGCGATAGACCATGTACAATACCCCTTCAAGACAAAAGCGTGCTGATAAATTTACTTTGCTGTTGCAAGCATATTTCTGCTGTTTAAACTGCATAGTTTTTTTGCTTCTGCTTCTAGTCTTTTAATTGTTCTTGAATATGTTGTTGATTGTGTGTGTGAGTTTTATTGAGGCTGTGTCAGAGGGTAAATGCAAGAATTAGTAAGTGAACTGATGAATCTATGGGTGACTGCAAAGATGAGTGACAGAGTACATGTACAATAACTTATTGTGTGCATAAACCTATTGATGACACAAAAAGCACTTTTAGTCATAAGGCACACCTAGTGGCATTTGCAATGCTTGTGTAAAGGTAGGTCAAAGAACGCAAACAAAGGGGATGTGAAAATAGGATAGGGAATGTCTGTGGCCCTTCTGCAAAAGTTCTCGTTCCTACTTTAAGCACTCAGCAGAGTTCACAATTTGACTTTGAAGGCTGTTTTGTTGTCCTTTTTTTATTCCTGCCCTTGCTACTTATAAAAGGAAATGTAACAATTATAAGGTCAATAATATTTCCCCAGAGGGTGATATAAAACATGCATATTCCTCTTCATGATAATTGAGTATACCTATTCTTCCTCCCATTTGAAGTACACTTTTGCCCATTAGGGGTTTACATTTTTGAGTGTTATGGATTATGGGGCATATTTATAAGCCTCTAGTGCCACCTTGCACCACATTAGCGTCATTTTTTTTTAATGCTAATGTGGGCCAACAAGACCCAAGGGCCAGATGTATGAAAGCATTTTGCATTCGCAAACGGTGCAAATGCCCGTTTGCGAATGCAAAATGCCATTTCAGAATGTATGAAATAAATTCTGAACGCAATTTTAAGGAATCGCTAAGATAGCGATTCCTTAAAATTGCGACCCTGTTTAGAGAGTCGCAAATTGCGACTCTCTAAAGTAGAAATCGCAAATAAGAATTCCTTATTTGCGATTTCTTAGCACATGTATGAAGCCATTCCTAAATGCGATTTTGGCATTTAGGAATCGCTAATTACCACCAAGTTGAACTTGGTGATAACCATGTGCAAAATGTAAAAATGCATTTAAAATAAATTTTTAGATTGTACATGTAAAGCACACATGCCCTTTTGGCATGTGTGCACCTTACATGTTCCCCAAAAAACTTTAGGGGTGCAGCAGAGGGGGCCTTAGCCCCCCTGCACCCTGGGGTTTTGCATTTCCAAAATTGCGATTTCTGGTTCAGAAATCGCAATTTTGGAAATGCAAAAAATGTGCAGATATAGCTGAAAATGGGGCCGGTATTGCAATTTGCGAATCGGTAATAGCATTTGCGAATTTTAAGAAATCGCTATTACCGATTCGCAAATGTGATACATGGCACTTTGTGAGTCGGAAATAGCGATTTCTTAAAAATCGCTATTTCCGAATTGCAAAGGGCCGTGATGATACATCTGGCCCAAAATCCTTGTGCCATATTTACACAGTGGTGCAATGCATGCATTGTGCCACTTTGTATCCCTTTGCGCTACATTGTGCCTGCACCAGGTATAATGAATGCAAAGGGGGAATTCCTCAGTTAGGGGAGCTGAAAAAATTGAGCAGGGAAATCTAACAGATTTGCTTGCGTCATTTTTTACAACACTTTTAATGCCTGCTTAGCGCAGGCATAAAAAGGGGGCTTCCATTATGTATAATGGGTCCCGGTGTACTCTGCAAGAGTAGTGTCAAAATATTGGCACTACTCCTGCAGAGTACATCAATAACAACAATAAAAATGATGCTATTGCCCCTTACCCTGTGCCATGGTGCGCCGTCTCTTAGATATGGCGCAGACATGGTGGCAGTAGGGGGGCGCTAAGGGGCACAAGGAGAGTGGCGCTGCACTAGCTGCAACCCCTCTTTATTTAAATATGCCCCTATGTTTCTAAAGGCTGAGCATAGATGTGTGTGCATGATTGCACCTTGAGAAAGTTTGATGAGATTGGCGAAACGTTGGTATTTTGTTGATGAAGGGAGAGCACTATGAAGAATCAAGAGCACAATGGTTCTGTTTTTTTATTTTACTAAACCAACGATATAAAATATATTTTTTTAACTTTTTCACCAAAGGAATCTGTGAGCAGTGAGAGAAAAATTCGAAACTAAAATGGTGAAGTACCAGGTGAAGAAGCGTGGACATTCACTGAAAAAGCAGCAGTGTCTTATGTCCTGATTTAGAGCTTGGCAGATGGGATCCTCCATCAGAAATGTAACGGATACCTTGACCGCTGTATCACAAGTGCTGTATATCTTATTGCACTTATAATATGGGATACATGATATTCGTCACATTTGTGACAGAGTATCCCATTAGCAAAACTCTAAATCAGGCACTTAGGGCCATATTTATACTTTTTGATGCAAAACTGCGCTGACGCAGTTTTGCGCCAAAAAGTTTACCGCCAGCTAACGCCATTTCTTTGCGCCGCTTGGGCGTCAAATGTATGCTTTGACGCCAGCGGCGCAAACCACTGGTGTGAGTCATTTTTTTTACTCAAACCAATGCGTCACGTCGTAAAGAAAAACTACGTTAATGCGGCGAAAATGACTGTGAGCCGATTTACGACGTCGCAAACTGGATGCGTGCCTTTTTTTGATGCAATTGCATCAAAAAGCAGCGCAAACACAGCAACATGTGCTAAGGAGAGCCAAAATGGATCCTACATGCTTGCACAGACCCCAGGAAGATGACAACAGATCAGGAACCAGCCAGAAGAACCCACAGAAGACCCAGGACAGGGAGAAGAAGAAAAGAGTGTCGCTTCAGTGGAGAGGAGCAAGAAATTCTGGTGAAAGAGGTGACAGAACACTAGCACCAACTGTTTGTCACCTCAAAGTTGCCAATCAGTAGGAGAGAGGCAATATGGCAACAAATTGTTGACAAGATAAACAGTGTGGCAGAAGTACGGAGAACAGTCATTGAGTGCAAGAAACGCTGGCAAGACTGCAAGCACAGGACGAAGGAAAAGATGGCCAGGAACAGGAAGGCAGCACTGCAGACTGGAGGTGGGAGTCCAGCACCGCAGGAAGCCCTGGACCACATGGAGGAGATGGTGGCAGCCATCATCCCTGAGGAGATCGTCACAGGGATTCAAGGACAGGACAGCGCAGACTACCAGGAGACAACACAGATGCAGGGTAATTCGCATGGGGAATTAAATTGCACAAATGTTAACTGCAAGCGGGGGGGACATACCTACTACACAATGCATGGAAGTCATGATATTCAGGGAGTGGAATGGGTAAAGGGGCACGGCACGGGGGCATGGCCCATTCAGAGGAAACCTGGGGCACAGTACTACACTACACAACCAACCTTTGCATGGGGTTATGCTGTCATGCCAAGGATGTTGGAAAGGTAAAGCCAGTCCAGGAGGGTAGGGTACAACGTAAAACTGGCCTGCTGTCACACGTCAGCTGGTATTCTCCCTACATGACCTAGGGCTCAATTAACAGTCTCAGCCCATATCTGCAAGTGGAATTTAACATTGACAACACTTGCCACTACCACCTCTGCTGTGTGTGCAGGACAAGTAGCTAATGGCAGAATCGTCCCCATGGATCAAACACACCCAAATTAGAGGGTTCAGGATGACAACTTTATCATTCCCCTGTAATAAATAAAAATGTTCCAATCCTGTCAAATGTGATTGTCCATAATTGCTACAAACATGTGCCATTGTCATAAACATTATGAGGTACACAGCACTAATGTCATACCCATGCTGCATATGTCAGGGTTCACCCTGTGCCTGGGTCACAATAGCTCCAAGGACACCATGCAACATCCCAAATGTCATACTGCTCAGACAACAGCATTGAGGGGGATACAATCAGGATGTAGGAGGCTGGCCTGGCTTATAGTGGGTACATTGTGGTACTTACACTCTGTGCCAGGTCCAGTTATCCATTATTAGTAGAATAGAGGTGTTTCTTGCAGCTTAGGCTGATAGAAGGTAGCTATGGCAAAGCAGCTTAGGCTGAACTAGAAGACATGCAAAGCTCCTACTATACCACTTATATAATATAGCACAATATCATAAGAAAACACAATACTCAGAGTTACTAAAAATAAAGGTACTTTATTTTTATGACAATAGACCAAACGTATCTCAGAGAATACCCTCACTTAGAAGGTAAGTAATATACACAAGTTATATGTACACAAACCCAAAACAGGTAATTAACAGTAAGAAAAGTAGTGCAAACAATGTGGAATCACAATAGAATGCAATAGGCAAACATAGGTCTAGGGGCAACACAAACCATATACTCCAAAAGTGGAATGCGAATAACGAATGGACCCCAGACCTATGGGAAGTTGTAGAGGGCCACTGGGACTGTAGGAAAACAGTAAGGTTGTCCAAAATACCTCACCCCAAGACCCTAGAAAGTAGGAGTAAAGTTACCCTACTACCCCAGAAAGACACAATAGTCGTGATAGGGGATTCTGCAAGAACCACAAGCACCAGCAAAACACTGAAGAAGGATTCCTGGACCTGAGGACCTGAAAAGGAAGGGGACCAAGTCCAAGAGTTGCAATAGTGTCCAGGGGGGCAGGAGCCCAGGAAACTCCGGATGAAGGTGCAAAAGGGCTGAAAGATTCTGCAACAACAAAAAGGGCTAGGAACTTCTCCTTTGGATAGGAGATGTCCCACGGCGTACTGGATGTTTCAGAAGTGTTTCCACGCAGAAATACCACAAACAAGCCTTGCTAGCTGTAAGGGTCATGGTAGAGGTTTTTGGGTGCTGCTGGGGCTCAGGAAGGACCAGGATGTCGCCCCTTGGAAGAGGAGACAGAGGGGGCGCTCAGCAACCCAGAGAGCCCCCACAGAAGCAGGTAGCACCCGCAGAAGTACCAAAGCAGGCACTTAGAAGATCTGAGGACAGCGGTCAACTCAGAGTCACAAAGGAGGGTCCTACGACGTCGGAGTCCAACTCAGCGGGTCAAGCCCTGCAGGACGGAGTGCTGGGGACCCAGGCTAGGCTGTGCACAAAGGAAACCTTGGAAAAGTGCACAGAAGCCAGAGCAGCTGCAAATCATGAAGTATACAAGTTTGCTGTCTGGTGTGGGGAGGCAAGGACTTACCTCCACCAAACTTGGACTGAAGGACCACTGGACTGTGGGGGTCATTTGGATATAGCTCCTGGGTTCCAGGGACCACGCTTGTCGGGACCCAGAGGACTGGTGATGCAGATGTTTGGTGCCTGCGTTAGCAGGGGGAAGACTCCATCAATCCACAGGAGATTTCTTCAGGATTTCCAGTGCTGGGTGAAGGCAGACAGCTCTCAGAGCATGCACCACCAGGAAGCAGTCAAGAAAGCAGGCAGGATTAGGCGCTACAATGTTGCTGGTAGTCGTCTTGCTACTTTGTTGCGGTTTTGCAGGCGTCCTGGAGCAGTCAGCGGTCGATCCTTGGCAGAAGACGAAGAGGGAATTGAAGAGGAACTCTGGTGAGCTCTTGCATTCGTTATCTGAGGAATAGCCCAGAGGAGAGACCCTAAATAGCCAGAAAAGGAGGTTTGGCTACCAAGAAAGGAGGTTGGTTACCAAGAGAGGTAAGCACCTATCAGGAGGGGTCTCTGACGTCACCTGCTGGCACTGGACACTCAGAGCAGTCCATTGTGCCCCAACACCTCTGAATCTAAGACGGCAGAGGTCTGGGAAACACTGGAGGAGCTCTGGGCACCTCCCCTGGAAGGTGCAGGCCAGGGGAGTGGTCACTCCCCTTTCCTTTGTCCAGTTTCACGCCAGAGCAGGGCTGGGGGATCCCTGAACCAGTGAAGACTGGCTTATGCAGAGATGGGCACCATCTGTGCCCATCAAAGCATTTCCAGAGGCTGGGGGAGGCTACTCCTCCCCAGCCCTTCACACCTATTTCCAAAGGGAGAGGGTGTAACACCTTCTCTCAGAGGAATTCCTTTGTTCTGCCTTCCTGGGACTGGGCTGCCCAGACCCCAGGAGGGCAGAATCCTGTCTGAGGGATTGGCAGCAGCAGCAGCTGTAGTGGAAACCCCAGAAAGGCAGTTTGGCAGTACCCGGGTTCTGTGCTAGAGACCCGGGAGATAATGGCATTGTTGCCCCAATACCAGAATGGTATTGGGGTGACAATTCCATGATCTTAGACATTTTACATGGCCATGTTCGGAGTTACCATTGTGACGCTACACATAGGTAGTGACCTATGTGTAGTGCAATGTTAGTGTAATGGTGAGTGCGTGTAATGGTGTCCTGGCACTCACAAAGTCCGGGAAATTTTCCCTGAACAATGTGGGGACACCTTGGCTAGTGACAGGGTGCCCACACACTAAGTAACTTGGCACCTAACCTTCAACAAGTGAGAGTTAGACATATAGGTGACTTATAAGATACTTATGTGCAGTGAAAATGGCTGTGAAATAACGTAGACGTTATTTCACTCAGGCTGCAGTGGCAGTCCTGTGTAAGAATTGTCTGAGCTCCCTATGGGTGGCAAAAGAAATGCTGTAGCCCATAGAGATCTCCTGGAACCCCAATACCCTGGGTACCTAGGTACCACATATAAGGGAGTTATAAGGGTGTTCCAGTGTGCCAATGAGAATTGGTAAAATTAGTCACTAGCCTGCAGTGACAATTTTAAAAGCAGAGAGAGCATAAACACTGAGGTTCTGGTTAGCAGAGCCTCAGTTATACAGTTGGGCACCACACAGGGAACACATATAGACCACAAACTTCTGAGCACTGGGGTCCTGACTAGCAGGATCCCAGTGACATATATCAAACACACTGACAACATTGGGTTTTCACTATGAGCACTGGGTCCTGGCTAGCAGGATCCCAGTGAGACAGTAAAAACACCCTGACAAATACTCACAAACAGGCCAAATGTGTGGGGTAACAAGGCTAGAAAGAGGCTACCTTCCTACACAGAAGAGGAAATGGAACACTGCTAGGACCATCAGTGCAATCCAATTTAGTACACATTCCCCAACATCAACATTACACACTGCCAATGCTGACATATGTAGTGTACCATGCCAATGTTATACATAGTATGTGCTAGGTCTCAGCAACATATAGCTGGATGTGAAATATCAGAGACTGGGGCAGTTCCAGATTGTAAAGAGTGGTGCTAGTGCCATCAGAACAACCACAGCCAATGCAAGGCCTCACCATAAGAATGGAGGTAGGCCGAGGGTTGAGTAGGACAAGAAGGTGGCAATTCACAATTTGGCCAGAACCAGCACCTAGAGGATGTGATGCTGACAAGTCCCCAAACTGACCACAATACATGTGTCATGCAAGTGGGGCATAGGCCATGGGAGAATGCTAATATGAAAGACAGGAGTAATGAACCAGAACCAAGATCACAATGTGCAACAAATAGGAAGGCAGGCACATCACATTACAAAACCCACAACACAGACACACTAACTGTACCGTATCTCATTGCAGAGGATGATGGCTCTTCTGGGGATGTGCCTGTCCTGGACTTCCCTGATGACATGGATGACGAGCTGACAAACATCAGCCATCAGACCCTCCAAGATGTCCTTGGGATCCTCCAGACCCCACCTTCAATCGCAAGGAGGAGCACAGAAACAGCAGCCATCACAGAGGACCCACCCACCATCCCAATTGTACGACCTGCCAGCTCCAACCCAGCTGAGGGCTCTGACGACACTGGCACCAGCTTTGAGAGAACTGTAGTTGGAGTACAGCGGGAGCTGGCCAAGAAGGTGCGGGTGGGGTTGGAAAATATGGCAGCCAGCCTAGAGGGGTTGCGTTCGTGCATGATGTCAACTGCAGAACAGGCAGCAGCCATGCAAAGGCGAACATCAATCTTGCATGAACTCGAAAAAAGTTTGAAGGAAATCAGCACAGCTGTAAGAAAGTTGACACAACACCTCCAACAACAACCCTGTCAACGCGTGCACGAATGCAATATTGACCCCCTCAGGGCCGACCTGGCTGCCTACCACAGTGATGTGGCTGCTATACTTAAGAACCAGCAGCTCCTCCTTGCTGCAGTACTGACCTTAATAGCCCCACAGTTGGCAGCTACCGGGACGTCTGACTCCACGTCTTCAAACACTGAGGTGTGTGTTGCCCCTTCACAACCACCACCACCAAGGGAAGAGGGGACAACACACACATCAGAAGATGAAGACATGGAACAGATCACCTTCACCCGTAAGAGTACCTGGTAGCACTAGTCCCTGCCACATGGCCACCTATAACCAAGGTCCTGTGCTTTGTAAAATGCCAGTCTTTCAACAGCTGCTCACAAGCATTTTTCTCCAGCCCACTGTTTATCTTGTCACCCAGCTCTGTGATTGTCTCTCACTAACTCATTGGCAAATTCTGTCCCTCTGCACTGTCTGACACTTCACCCCAGTATGTCCAATGACATGTCCTTTTGCACTTGTGTAGGATCACAATGGAAGGTGTCACACTAATGGACCCACAATCATGGACAATGTACATATAGCACTACAGCACTTTAAAATAAATAGCACTTACACAGCAACTTTGTCTCTGTGTAATGTGACACATCAACCGTGATGGAGATCAGTGATGCTTACCTCAGGTCAATGATTATAGAATGTCAATACAACTGACCTGAAAGAATGTTGGCTGATAACTATGCACTGTGGTCTGGATTGTATCATCATCTGCCCTTCCTGAGGGTTAATTATGAGGGAAATTGAAACTATACAGTATAATGCTGTGTTGGACAGAATAATGCTTCCTCAAGGGATGTTTAAGCCAAAAATTATTGCCTTCAACTTTTTCTTCAAGTCAATATTTACATATGTGACTTTTGACCCAAAAGTTTCCTAACACACTCCATACAGCATGAATGGATGTGTATGAGTGTACGTACAAATATGTAACCTGGCTGAACAATGTAACAAATGATAGGTGTGAGTTATGTATACCATACTACATGAGATCATACTACCACTCACCTTATAAGGCTTTACTTGAACATCAGGCTGCAGGCAGACTTAACACTGATGTTAAGTGTTAAGCACCCTCCTATTCACTTGTGCCATCTCCGAACGCCAGGGCCACGAACGACTGAAGCACCGCCAACAGGCTGGCAGTGCTTCATTGCCCATTCCGACCGCGGCTGTAAAGCCGCGGTCGGAAAACCGGGTCCGGCGGTTTCCCACCGGATTAGCCTCGGCTGGGCGAATCCTCCATGGCGGCGCTGCCATGGGGATTCCGACCCCCTTCCCGCCAGCCTGTTTCTGGCGGTTTTCACCGCCAGAAACAGGATGGCGGGAACGGGTGTCCTGGGGCCCCTGGGGGCCCCTGCACTGCCCATGCCACTGTATGCTTTTCACTGTCTGCTTAGCAGACAGTGAAAAGCGCGACGGGTGCAACTGCACCCGTCGCACACCTGCAACACCGCCGGCTCCATTCAGAGCCGGCTTCAGTGTTGCAGGCCCTTCCCCGCTGGGCCGGCGGGCGCTCCCTTGGCGGGCGCCCGCCGGCCCAGCGGGAAAGTCAGAATGGCCCCCGCGGTCTTCTGACCGCGGAGCGGCCAATTGGCGGTTCCCGCTTGCCGCCCGCCAAACTCGGAATGACCCCCATTGTCCTCAACATCAAATCTGGGTGCAAAGTATGTGAGATTGAAAACATACATCAAAAATTAACGACACTTTGGGATCCATAGTAACCTTGAGTGGTGGGTACAATGGATGGCAGATTCTTAGCAAAGTAGCTCTGGTGTAACTGCCAATGTAACAGCTCAATTGGGATTTAGTTGCAGGATGGGATACAAATGCAAGTAGTAAAGAGACACTGTTCACCCAAGCCAAGGCCCTGATCCCCAAGCATGTGACACATACTGTAAAGGATTACCTAAATAATTATTTAACAGTAAAAAAGGGAGTTAAAGCCTGGGGAAACACCTTACCTAATCTAACCTATCCTAACTACACATTACCCACAACTGGCCATAACTAACCGAAGCTAAACTTACTTGTCACATTTAACGAAACATCAATCCCCACCCCCATTATAAGACGGGACACATGGAGGACAACATATACTAACCTAAACACATACTGGGGGTCATTCTGACCCCGGCGGTCTCTGACCGATGGGGCCCTTGGTCGGCGGGAGCACCGCCGACAGACCGGCGGTGCCCCGCAGGGCATTCTGACTGCGGCGGTTCGGCCGCGGTCAGAGGCGGGAAACCGGCGGTCTCCCGCCGGTTTCCCACCGGTTTCCCGCTGCCCTGCAGAATCCTCCATGGCGGCGGAGCGCGCTCCGCCGCCATGAGGATTCTGACACCCCCTACCGCCATCCTGTTCCTGGCGGGTCTCCCGCCAGGAACAGGATGGCGGTAGGGGGTGCCGCGGGGCCCCTGGGGGCCCCTGCAGTGCCCATGCCCATGGCATGGGCACTGCAGGAGCCCCCGTAAGAGGGCCCCACAAAGTATTTCAGTGTCTGCCATGCAGACACTGAAATACGCGATGGGTGCCACTGCACCCGTCGCACCTTCCCACTACGCCGGCTCAATTCTGAGCCGGCGTCCTCGTGGGAAGGTTGATTTGCCCTGGGCTGGCGGGCGGCCTTTTGGCGGCCGCCCGCCAGCCCAGGGCAAATCCCAAAATACCCTCAGCGGTCTTTGGACCGCGGAGCGGTATTTTGGTGGGGGAACTTAATCACCCCCACTATCTTATACTAACCAAATATATATTTTTGGGGATTTAAAAAAAAAATATATATATATATATTTTTTTGTTTTTTAACACCCAAAACCCCAACATCATCCCCCACCCACATAATAAAAAACATATTAAAAGTATCATACCCCCACCCCCCACCCACTACTACTAACTAAACTAACAGCCTGTTCTAACCTAACAATAAGCACCCTAAACCCACTAATGAAATGAACCAGGAAAGAGGAGGGAGGGGAGGGAATCATGGATGAGGGTAAAATGTTTACAAGTTTACCCTCTGCAGGGTCTTCTTTATGGCATGCACCCTCTTATTCACTTGTGCCACCTCCTGCTGCAGCATGTTCATTTTCCTCAACATACGGTCAATGTCACGTTGCATCCGCTGCATTCGCTGAAAATCTGCTGAGTCAATGACTGCAGCAGGGGTGGTATGGGTGCCAGTTGAAGATGTATGTCCCCTTGTCGGTGCCATGCATGTAGGAGGAGGTGCAGGTGGGGCTGTGATAGGTCCTGGAGCAATGGAGGTTGACGGTCCAGCAAAGGTGCCTGCTATGGTTGGTGCCACATGGGTGGTAGTGGTGGTGCTGGTGCTGTGGTAGACATGGAAGGGCCCCCTTGGGCAAATGCCCTCCACACTCCAGAGGCTCTTTTATGGCAATAATGCTGTGCCATGTTGCGGAACCCAGACTTCACATCCAGAATGTGGCGGAAATGCATTGCCCGGTGCTGAAACTCCTGAATCTGGACGGGATTCATATTGGCTGCTGTTAACAAAAATATAAAACAAAACATTAGGTACTTCATTGTGTGATATCGCTACAGAAGTAAATCAGACGATACATCTAATGTACCAGAAACAGGCCATATCATCATACAGATCACTGATTGTCCCTGAGGAAATACATGCCAATGCAGCCTACACATGTCCTATCAAACAGCACAGGAATGCTCTAAAAGATGTGTAACAGCGTAAATGACCTATGCATCATTGTTCAGCCATTTGTCACGTAAAAAATGCTGCAAGTCCTCCACATGTGACAGGCCAACTAATGACTAACCTCTGGATGACAATCAAGGGCCACAAGATCTGTGATTTGTCAATGGAATTGCCAGGATAGAATGCAGTTGCTAATCATGAGTGGGTATCCTAGTTTTGGACAAGTGATTTACAGATTTACATGTCTGTGTACTAACCTTGGATCATCAGTCCTAGGTAAACATTTCATAACTATACGCCTGTGCCTGAGGCAGGGGATGGACAAGCAACAAATACTTTCCAACATCTAGGACACCCAGGAAGCTTTGGACAGCTGTACATGGGTTTGGGCAGTTCACCACAGGTAAGGAGGATGTCCAACTATGATACTCGCAAACCTTTGACAATCCTATCCACATTTATGTTTGGAAATGCAGACAATTGTCAACATCAATTCATACCAGTAATACATGACTTACAATAAGCAGATAGATGCAAGCACACATCTGGCCATGAGCTGCATGCACACCTATGACATTGTACTCAAGTTCCACATACATGAAGCACATGTGGAGCTACATGCTGCTAGGAAGTCAAACATACAGTCAAACATGTTCGTTAGTGAACAGGGAGGCTCACATCTGTGGGTAAGACTTTTGCATCCCTATTCTGTGAGATTCAGGGTCTGACTTGCTGACTAAATCATAAATATGGTCCTCTGCTAAATTTTCTTAATAAAAGTTTTATCAACAAATGTCACCCTATTCACATGGCCGTGCCTACAGGGCGGCACTACATTCCCAAAATATGACTATACGCTAATGATTGTCCAGCTCAAAGATGGAAAAAAAATGATACTCTACTCAAGTAACATATCCGATCATTTACCAGTGCATCATACCTTGCTATGTGTCCAACACACAGGAGTCAATCACACAACAGCAGCGAACACAACACAGAACAGAAATATCAACACTTAATGGAGATGTCTGGGTCCGCAAATCGAGCCCCCTCTCCGATTGTGTAGGGGGCAGGTCCACCGGTAAAGCATGGAAGGGAGAAATGTGCTCAATGTCTGTGCACTGCCCAACACTTCCAAATACAATTACTGTGTGTTAGATTAAATCAGAAAGTCCAGCCTCTCAGGCATGATGATACTGCAACCGACATATCACTGCAAACATGTACAGACCCGGGCACTCCAGTGAGTGATACATACATATCTGCACACATGCAGTGGCCCTAACTATCATGTGGTGGCAAACATGCTGCATCATTTGTTTTCAGACTTATTTATGGAGTGTACTCCTCTCATCATGTGTATCAATGAGAGACATGCAAAGCCACTTTCCTGGAGGACTGCAATACCAGTCACTCAGGTATTGTGCCTTGGGCATCAAAGGACAATCCTTTACTGTGTGATGCACCTGTGGGTTGAATTAAGGGCATGATTTAACATGCTTTCTATGGTACCTTACATGTAGGGCCTTTTTTTGTGTCTAGGTTACATATGCTACATTAAAAGTGTACCCTGAGCCACATATGCTCCCTATGACACCATAATGGCAGGGATCCTGTGCATTATTTGGTGACTGTTTGAGGCTAGCTATGGATTCACCAGTTTTTATATTTCGATACAAGGAGATATATGTTGACAGTGTATATTGTATTCTTCCATGACAGACTGCATGGGCACAGGTGTAGTCATTGCACCTGAAATGTGTCTCTCATTGCTCTGTTTACCCAATATGGGTTTTGGGAAATCACAGATAAGCCTCATTCATCATCTTACATTTGCCAATTTGGTGGATCAGCGGATATATAGCAAACTGACACTGTGATATTATTAATTCATGGTTTGGCAAATGTACCAGTGTGTCAATCATGATGATGTAGTTTTCAATTTGTATGTACCTTCGGAATGACAGCAGTCATAGGAATGCTGGTCTACGGATCTTAGCATATACTCATGTCAGTGATCGCCTCCGTACTAGGAGGTTAGTTATTAAACATATGCTGCACTTGATCAGCATGGGTGTGCCAAACTAAACTAGCTAAGTATTAGTCAACTTTATATGTATGATGGAGTTGGTCAGTGGTCCCTTGCATGACATCATGCACTTAATCCATTGTGATCATGCATTCTCCAACGTCAGGTATCCCATGATGATCTCATAACTTATGAGAAGTACATGGCAATAGTGTAACACAGGTGGCAAATGCATTAGCTCGGGCCACCTATTGTGACTAAGACCAATGTAAAACACACAGGTACAATGTACAGAGGGCCATGGATAGCTGTTACCCCTCAATTTGTATAATTTGCTCCATTTTATGTGCCACAGCTATGGTAAGTTGCACCAAACATTTCTATATGAACCAATGTGCATTACTTTTGGCATCCATCCCTAATTTAATTGCGGCACAACCAAGTCCAATTATCAGCCTAAGATATTACCTCAGGTCAGATATAACTTGTTACGTAAGTGTCACAATCCAGTTCAGACATGTATCAGAAATAATCGAGGGACACATTATTTCTTGAAAATATCTGGAACAAAAACATGTCTTCCTGGTACACTCACAGACCATGCGTAAAACATATGTTAGAGCCACATTTGCATCATTGATTGATGTGAAGTCAGCACTAATTTACAGGCTCCTGTTGTGTTTTGTAAGTTAGAGCAGCTGTTGCATCAACAAATGATGGTAATGTGTAGGAATTATTGTATAACTCACGGCAACTGTATGTTTAACTTGCATTCCACATGTCCAAAAACATTGCCTGCAGCATATGAACAAATCTGCTACTGTCACTGCAGAGTATTTAAATGTGCACATTACTCAGAATTATACTAACCAACAGGGCCACCAATCACAATCCCCAGGTGGTCCAGCAGGTTTTGCTCCCTGGCAACCAGGTCAGCCCAACCGTGTTTTAGCTGGTGGTCGTTGCGCTGTGTGTTGTATATTCTTTTTAGATAATACGGGACCTTTGCCCACCGGAGCCTCATTGCCTCTGTGTGATACCCTTGTATCACACGGCCACCTGCTTCAATCATTAATGGAAGGAAGTGGCACACCAGCCAAATAAATCCCCCCAGCTCCTCCTCTCTCATCCTACCAAGACGTGGCCTACCCAACATGCTTGAAAAAAAAGAAGTAATAAAGGGGTACAGAGGATGATGAAGGGAAAGTAGGAGAGGGAAATGAAAACTAATTAACAGTACAACAGCCCAACTATCCCCAAACTAACACTACCCACAAAAGACTCCCAACAGTACAAAGACAAAATTAGACAACAGAAATGACAAAAATACACTTACACAGGATAACACAGACACTTAGGAAACACCAAAAGACAATATTAAGACCACACAGGAGACAAATTCACAATCTGCACAGAGAGACAAGTCCAAACACAGCCACACAGTCAAGAAAAATCACAGACTGCAGAGTGAAAGTGAAAGTACACCCACTGTACCAATTCTGTAAACAGGATATCCTATTACATCACTTCCTGCCTCAAATGCGGTGCTTTTTTATTCTTATGCGTCAAAATATTATAACGCTTACAGTCTGTGCATCATTTTTTTTTACGCACATGCTTAGAAATTACCCCGCATCCATATTTTCAATTAATTTTCATGGGGTACAGTGTTGGAATTACCACTCAGGACCAATCGATGTATTATCATAGTGAGTGGCATTTTTCGATGCAAATGCAGCATTTTTTTACACATGTGTGTCTTTTTTGACGCGTGTGCATCAAAATTTCTGTCTTTTACTGGGTTTGGGTCATTTCTCAATTTTTATAGTACATGACAGGTGTAATTATACAGAGATACGCTGTTTGCACCTACATTGTGCATTCCGGTGAATGAGCACATGTGACAGATCATACTACTGCAGACCATGATCCTCTAGTTGTTGTACCGGATTTGCACTCTTCACTGATGCAATGGATGGCCAAACGTGTGGAATACAGATTGGTATTACCCAGTTTGGGCATGTTGTGCGTCAATAGAGGATAGCAAGGCTACGCAACTCAATACAGTAACTCATTGCCTGTGTGTCAATGTGTGTGAATTGGCTCTTACTAATGTAGTTGTCCCACTGTGTGAACATCAGAAGACGCGTTTCCTTAAATTTGCTCGTATGCATGTGTTCTCAATGTGGCCAACCATCAGATGCTATTCAGTGTGGAAATGAGAAAGGAAGTGTGTTTGTCATACACACAGCAACAAATGTTGTGTGAACGTCCCAGGTGTTTTGGACATAAGCATCTCCAATGACAAACCATGCACAGGATAGATAGAAGACGGTAGATCATGGCAAAGTTCCAAGACTAGGCCATCACATGTCCTGGAATGTTGGATACCAATTCCTGGGCACTTGTTTGTATACTACCCATGAGTCAGGCATTGGAAAATGCTACGTGGGTACAGTGTTTGTGACACAGAGTCCCAAAACCAATCCACAAATGTAATGTCACGCCACAGTTTGAGTCATATAAATGACCTATGTTTCTCCTGTGGCAGTGGAGGACCAGCAGGCAGAGCAGCATGTGTGCACATATTTCCAGTGGTTAGTTGCACACAGGTGTCCAGTTCAAGTGTGTGGGGCCATTTGTAGCTTGTGTCATTATTGGGGTCCATGATGTCACAGTTATGTGCAGGTCTAGTCATGAGTATGTGGAGCCATTTCCTGCATTTACAAACTATCCTTCACAGCTGAATTGAAGGAAAGCTGAAGAGGAATTAAGAACACACATGGGGATAGTCCATCTATGACACTGCAGACGTTTTATGAGACTGACAACAGGGCAACCTTGGTGTGCTCACAAAGTTAATGGATCAGGAATTTTAAACCGGCAGGTTTCATCACAACATTTGTACACAGGGTGGCCTCTAAAATTCCCACTGCAGACGGGAACATCAGTGCCTCTGTGCTGGTTAATCTCACAGATATTCACCACGCAAGCCCCATCAATATATTGGGGGCAATGTGAATCAGTGTGTGGACTGTCAGGGTACAAACATGTGTTGACATTTCATGCACATTATCTAAAGTTGTTTGTTGTTCTGGAGGCACCATACCCAATCCATGCATACAGCCATGATACACTGTCACTATTTGTCACTCATGCATACATGAAACCCAGACAAGGGATGGGACATGATTAGGCTATTTGAAGACAAGTTCCACCCCATGATACGATAAAGTAAACTAATTACGCTATACAATGTATTTGAGTATTCACTGTAGACCTACATGACACAATACCCCAGGAGGACAGTGAGGGCATGGGAAGCAACTATGAGACAAATGTAGCCACAGGGAACCTTTATGGTGACGCAAAAACAGGAACCAGTCAGGCTAACAGGATGCAGGGTCAATCAGGAACGAAAATGAACAAGGCAAATACACAGTGAGCAGACTGAGACTGGTTAAAGCTGGAACAACACTGTGGAAAATGAAAACTGTATTTGTCCTGTGTGTTTGAACGTAACACAGTAACCCAAGGCCTGTGTTACCTAGGTGATTTATACGGCAATGCATAACAGTGTTATACATATAATGGCAGTTTCTATGCCATTCCAGGCAGCTGCAAGGGCAGTGCATGTTCAAATGGCGGTCTGCATGGAGGTGCACACAGATGTGTGCAGCTTCAGTCTCTCACAAGTCCTGTAGGTGAGAATCAAGTTCAAAGGGCCAATAGTACCTTTCAAATGGACGCAATGGACAGGTAATTACAGGTCCTACAGACTACAAGGCAGTGCATTATTCGACCAGAAGTCCATGCAGACAGAAGAACAAGGACTATGGCATGCCATACTAAAGAGGGAAGCACACTGATGTCAGAATGTGAGTCTGTGTGTGTGTAGATAAGGGATTATCTGGGTAGAAATATTCAATTTCCAGGGCCCCCTGAAGAAGGGTGGGTTGAGACAGAGAACATGGCAGTCACAGGACTTATGACCTGGGATGGCATGTGAGCAATGCTGGTCATACCTGGGGCACTCGTGCTATCCATTTGCTGCTTACATGGATTTCTTGTCACACATACTCCTTGCAAAGATAGCTGATGCCACACTTACTGCCGTCAAGAGTCTGGTCATACCTTCTTGTTACCAGTGCTGTAGAACATCCACTGCCTCATGCATGAGGCATTTTTTCCTTAGTGAATTATGGTGTCTTAGTTGTGTGCCATAGGCTGCAATGAATCATGTTGCCAACATGTATGTGTGAAATAGCTGTGGTCCTCTGCTATTGCCCTTCAAATGTGAAATGGATATGATATATGTCATTTACAGTGTGTGTGAAGTTGGGTGTACATTCATACCCATCAAATGTGATGTGGATTTTTCAGTATCCTAAGATGTATTTCTGCAATGCTCCATGAGGATACACTCTGATTATGATTCTTAGGGATAATGCGATGCAAAAATGATTACCCAGACCATGATATAGTGATTTGTTTCGGTGTTTATTGACATATGGTAAGACAGTGGTGATGGTGAGTAGAGTTAAAAGAAATTTTGGACAATGTGTTGTCTCTGACGCAATCCTGCAGCTGAGTTTGGATGGTCCCCCTCATGTAATGGATAACGTCCTCCTCTTCCTCCTCTTCAGGCATTTGTGGGTCAGGTTCATATAGGGGAATGTTCCTCCTTACACATATGTTGTGCAGGATGGCACAGGTCAAAATGATCTTGCAGACCATTTCTGTTGAGTATAGGAGGCTGCCTCCAGTGATGTTGAGGCACCTGAATCTTGACTTCAGGATGCCAAAGGTCCTCTCGACTATGGTGCGTGTCCTCCGATATGCCTCATTATAGGCACGCTCTGATGCTGTGCTTGGGTTTACAAATGGGGTCATGATCCATGGCTGGATCCCATACCCCTGATCAGCTGAAAGAGAAAATGAGTGAGAAAATGTTGATGTAACTTGCACCATGATTATCACTTTGCATGGCAGTTGTTCTCTTGTGTTGTCTGTGACTCATCGGTGTTTGTGTTATTGTGTGGAATCCTAGGCTTCTGGATGTACCATCAGCATTGGGTTGTTTCATTATCTGAATTGGTATTTGGCTGATTGACCGGATGTCAGCAGTATTTTTGTAGAGTTGCAGTACATTGTGTACTCCCTTGCATTACGTCATTTGAAAGAGGTGTCCATATGTCTTAACTGGGGGTAACATGATCATTCCATGCACAGAATCAATTCCACAGTGGTGGTAACACGGTTGCATCTATATGGCTCGGACATCCCATCCAATTTAACATATGCAATAGAATTAGTTAAACATCAGTGAGGACCTTAGATTTGGCAAGGTGTCAATGTACAACACATCTCCATAAGCTGTCAGCACTGACGTGTTGACAATTGACTATGCACAAATATCCCATGTGTGACAAGTTCTCTGCAGACCTATTTCTCTGTCCTTGCCGAGTGGACTCAGGTTCAACGTGTACCTATACTACTGAACCTGTTCCAGTTCATCTGGCTAACTTGGTCTTGAGGTTGTCGTTTAAAGTGTCAGAAGGTCCATATGCCAGTACATCTGTTGTGTGTGTGTGAAATTGTCTCAATCTGTATGTGTAGGAATGTGCACTTTCAATACTGTCACATCAATATGTGTTCTTAGCACAGCCCACTTGCTTATTGGTAGTGGGCAAAGTCAGAGCAGGAGTGATGTGAGACATTGGTATTGCCTCAATCATTCCATGTCACCTTCATTATAATCATCATCATCATGCTATGTGTCTCATGGTTTTTGACCTGCAGCAAAACACATTACACACCCCTTACACAGTACTTATTGCTTGGAAGGGTGTTTGATTGAGTGTTAATGATGTGATATTGAAAGATTAATCTTCCAAGTTGTACTGCCAGTTAAGGCCATGTCATTGTCATTGTGTTGTTTTAAATTGTCCCCTTGTGTCTGTGTAGTGGCATTTGTTGTTATTTGTCCATAGGTGTGTATTCCATTGGGTGAGGATATCACAGATGCCTAGCAGTGTCACAACCTCAGTGTCTTCCTGGCCAAGTGTCAATGTAGTGGTGTATGTGTTGTGTGTCCTACAGGGTTGCTGTGCAGTGTGTATATAAGTAGGTTTCTGTACTTACCAACAAGTGGGCCATTTCCATATCGTCCATCCTGGAAGTGTTGATTAATGGTGTAGTGGCAGAAGATGAATGAATCATGTACACCCCCAGGATACTTTGCCACAATGTTGGTGATCAATCCCCGGTGATCGACAATGGCCTGCACATTGATGGAGTGTGTGTGCTTCCTGTTGCGGTATAGATGTTCGGTTGCAGCAGGTGGCACAATGCGTACATGTGTGCAGTCAATGGCATCAAGCATGTGTGGGAAGCCGTTCATTTGATAGAAGCCCTGTTTGGTCTCCTGCTGCTTCTGCTGTGTGTTGGGGAAGCTGATGTGGCTGGGTGTGAGGGAGATGATGGCATCCAATACCTTGGGTAGGAAGGCAGAGAATGAGGGCTGTGAGATCCCAGCAACCAGGGCACCAGTGGTTTGAAGGGAGCCGCTTGCCAACATGTGGAGTACAGCTAGCAGCTTGGTTTCTGGTGGAATGGTGTGGGGTGTCTGCAAGCTGGGTGCCAACTGTGGCTCAATATTGCGCAGCAGCTGCTGAACCGCTTGCCAGTTGAGTCTGTACCTCTGGATGATGTCTTGTTGCCGGAGTCCCAGAAGGGTTGTCCTGGTGCGGAATATCCTCTCCTGCCTTCTGCGTTGCCTTTGGGGTCCCTGCTGGTGTTGTAGAAGCTGTTGCTGTTGGTCCTGTGCTCTGCATCGGCGTGCATGCTGGATGAAAAGCACCTCCATGTCTGCCTTTTGGAGCTCTGCTGTTGCTTGTGTGTGTTTTCCTTAAGTAGTGGTGTGTTTGCCCCATTTTAACGCCTGCCCTGACCCAGGCATTATTTTTTTACGCAAATCGGGCTGTGCGTCATTTTCCGCCTCCGCCTCCTGGCCGTGCGGGATTTTTGCGCGGTAGCATAAATATGAAACACGGGTGTTTAAGTCATTTTTTGGTCGGGAACGCCTACCTTGCATGTCATTAACGCAAGGCGGTTTCCCGCATCCAGAAAATGACACACACAGCGGACTTTTGGCGTTCGCGGGCTTCATTGTATAAATATTGTGCACGGTTTGCGCTGAATGTGCGTCAAACATTTTGACGCACAATTGGCACAAACAGAGTATAAATATGCCCCTTAGTATTTTCACCGTCATCTTTAATGTTAGCAATGGCCTATTCAGAATTAATTTGGAATTTGCTGGGTGTATCCTGAGTATTTACCACCCAAGATTCTTTAAGCTTTGCTCAACCACTTTATGCCCCATTATTGAAAGTAGCATTTGAAAACAGAACTTTAAATTGTGAATGCCTTCAATTTGTGAATGTTCATCTTAAACTTAGATTGATTTTCATAGTTGTTAGTGAGATTGAGAAAAAAACATTTTTGTGTTACATAAAAGAAGAAGCATGAAATGAGCATACAATACTCTCATGTTTTTTTACCTTCTGTAAAAAACAAAATAGCCATCTGATAGTTACTGTCAGTGGCTCCAGATCAAGAGTGGAGTTGGGGGCAACACTTGATAGATGTTTCTTTCCAGGAGTTAAAATATGGAAGAGAGGGGATTGTTTAGTTATAAAATATTGTACATCACTGTGCCCAGGTCAAGAAGGAATGTTGAATAGAAACATTTTCTTAGTCTTCTTGAGGAAATGGGAAATGACTCTGGCAAAGGTTTTATTGCCATCCACACTTACAATTGCTACTGGGGTGTCTATGTTAATATAGGTTTTTGGTGTCATTTAAGTCCTTAATTTTAGAGTGATCATATTTTCCAGTGATTACAACAAAGTCCCTCACTATGAGCGATAACTCTGCGTAAAATACACCAACTCACAACTCCAAGTGCGACAAGGCCCAGAATTATCAACTCGTAAAACTGGGGAGGTGATGATTCCAGTCCTAGAGACACTGAGCCTGTCATACATCTCCAGACCATCACCTCTCATCTGGAATTCTGTAGAGCCCTCAAGACTTGGCTATTCAAATATGCTCCTGAGACCTGCAAGCTCCTGGATACCCTTGAGGGTGATTAGCCATGCTTTACAAATCCTGTTTGATTGATTGATTGAAATGCCGCTGGGAAGCGGCTGTGGGCAGCAGTATTGCCTAGCCTCTGTCCGCCCTCTGTAATAATCTTGTGGAAGCACAAAATGCTATCTCTAGACTGTGCCCTGGACCCCTGCCCACCAGCCTCCCCACCACCAGCATTTCTGATGCCACTTTCTGCCTTCTCAGAGAGGGGGAAATTTGTCAGTATGTTTTTAATGCCAAAATAGGGGTAAACTACCTGGTAAAGCACCTAGAAAGTTCGGGGTTGGCCGTTTATTCCCCACTTCAGGGAAAAGACTCTTGATCGCTGACTGCATTCAGACATATTGGCTTTCAATTTAGATTACAGTATCTGATGTCGTAAGTGTGGTGAAATAATTTGGGAATTAATATTCTTAGGCTCGGAGCGAATCCCATATACCTATGGAGGGACTTTGAAGTATGTTTTAGGGCGTTAGATGTTCTCATAGTTACTATGTCAATTCGGGCCTTCAGCGGCCTTTGAGGTGAGACTTCGGAAGGAGATTGCATTGACAGGGACCCAGTAACCTTCCTAATCATTCAAGGAAAACATTTTACTGAACTTAAGCAGTGTGATTTAAAACATGAAATTGCAGAAAAAAACTTTACATTGGGAATGCCTTTAATGTGCGAGTGCTCATTCCAGAAAATAATTCCTGTTCAATCACCGCTCACCAGGAATTCATGATTTCCAGGTTCATGGTGAGGGAGCGTAATCTAAACATTACCTATTTTAGATGTGAAAATGCTTATACTTAACAATGCTGCATTAATAAATATTATTAGTTGAAGCATATTTTAAACGTAAAGAATTATTGTATACATGTACTAATGTCAACTATAAGAAATGATTGCTTGCATTATGATTAATATAATATGTTAACACATACGAAGATTATATTTGTATTAGAACCCATAAGTCTTAAGTTAGCGTGAGTCGAAGAATTAGCTGTGTAGCTCTCATATTAAAGCATATTTTTCTGTTTCTCCAGTGTGCTGACTCGCAAAAGGCCATGACCCAGCATGTGTTCTTTTCTTTGTTTCATGTAGCAAACTTAGGTTCGTTCCTATCCGCATGCTAGCTGCTTTAGTATAAGTTTTATACGTTTTTGCAACATTTATTGAAACATCCAAGGACTTTCTACCATGGAAAAGAGAACTTTTGACCTGAAGAATGTGCCAGAAAATCAAGTAACCCCGGATGTGCCACCTACGAAAAACATCAATTATGAAGACCAATCAAAATGTTATGAATTATCATGGAATGACAAATGCATTACTTAATGTATAATTTGATAGGTTAAAGATAGTGGGGTGTAGTGACTATCCAATAGAATTTTGGGGGAAGGTATTACGAAAAAAGGATAAAAACTCATGACACAGGAGACTTGAGAGAACTAGATAGGGAATGATATCAATTGCATCCAGAAACTCTGTCACTCTGTTTGGTGACTTGAGACTTAATAAACCTTAGTTGCCCCATCTCACTTTTCCTCCTTAAGAGGGAAGTGCCCCCTGGCCCTTAGTTTAGATAGACTGACGGCGATCTAACTGATGTCCTGAAGACGAAGACTAATCCTGTATGCTGACTCATTCCGAGGAGGGTAATTATGACAATTGCTATTGTAATTCGTCTATTTGCTTTTCCTTTCTAGATACCAACTGCTGTATTTTTGGATAGAGACCATAGTTAGATGTTTTCCAAATTAATGTTCTAAATTGTTTTGCATGAAGTCCAAAATGCGGATGCTAATTAGTGGTTAGATTTGATATTCACCTTGACTGACAAACGGACATGAGTGACGTTGTACTATGCTACACTGGGCTTATATGATGTTCTATGCATTCTGATCTGTATATCTTTTATGTTAGTGTCTTAATGGTTGTGATCTTTGCATTGTCAAAATCTTATCACAGTTGTCATATCGTGACTATGCTCTTTTGCTTCTTGGTTTTGAGATTAATACATTTGCTATTAGATTGTAATCAATAGGGAATAAAATTCACAAAAACTTCAATAAGGTGTGGTTATTCATGACTGAAAGGTCATGGTTGCGTCGACAGTTTAACCAATGTCTAAAGTGAAATATATTGTGGTGATATATGTTGATAATATTATTGATATATTGCTTGACATATTGATCAGTTACCTCGTCTTACGGAGTCTCACCACTGGGTCAAAAAATTCATCGGCCTAAAACGAGTCCTAATGTGTATAAATTGACATAGAAGGACGCGTTATCAATGGTAATAACATAAGTATTCTCGAGAAAGATCTGAACAATTGCCCGACTGGTGTACTTGTCCTAAGAATACATACGTCTAAAACACTAAAGAAAAAAACGATGCTTATGCTATTTCTGTTTCTGCTAATCTTGTCTATTGCTGCTCAGTAGGTTCTTAATAAGCTGAGGTCAGTTAAGGCCTCAATATCTCTTTTCTATGTGCCAGTACTACAGCCTTTCTTACCACTGGACCAAAATTGTTGCCACGTTTTGCTCACGACATAATCAGCATCTTCACCCTCTAGGCCATAAAAGGGCATTACTGCCCTAATTAAGTTCTTAAAGTGCTTCGGGCATACCCTTTTTCTCTCTTTTTGGATCACTTCCAAAGTTGAGGGTATATTTGCAAGAAATGACGGTTTGCTGCGTTGCAACAGCAATGCATCAAAAAAAGTTGTGCCCAGGTGCGACAGCATCTTACGCCATGGATGTGTCGTATGTACAATATGGCACACCATGGTGGTAGGATCCTGGCTGTGCCCAAAAAAATCACGCATCCCCTTGTTTCATGCCATAAATAATTCTGACGCTTCGGCAGCAACAGTGGCACAGACTCAACTTGCAGCACAGAAAGTGACACAAATCGACCTTGTGTCACTTTTGTGTGTGTGGAATGCATCAAAAAAGTATAAAACTGATGCACTTAAAAACAAAATCAAAACACCTCAGAAGGCAGCAATGGAGCAGGCAGTGGCAGCAGAGACATCCGTCCCAGCACAAAGTCCCTCACAATGAGATATAGTGCATTCTTGTCCTTTCCCCTGTGCTGGTGTACAGTGTGCTGACATGCCCCAAAAAAGGCACCCCTGCAAAATGGTGCAAGGGTCCCTGTGTTGCAGGAATGATTGTTGGTGTGCAGGAAGGGACACCTTCCTGCACCAAAACAATGATCAATGGAGCATTCCCCCTGCTATGTGTTCTGCAAAACGCAGCACACATACAAAGCTAAAAAAATGCAGGTAGCTTAGGAAAGTGATGCATTTCTCGGTATAAGAAACTTGAAAATCTGGAAATGTGCAAAATTACATGGGTGTTCTGTGTGGAACACCCACAGCAACACCAATGGAATGCCTATTGTACACAGAGTAATGTGAGAAAGGGGGCCATAATTACAAGGACAGGACAAACCATGCAATATGGCTTTGCAAGACCTTATAAATATGGGCGGCACAGTGCAACATTGCAACACTACAGCCTCAAAAATATTGACTCTCCTTTGGCACTAGGGAATGGTAAATATGCCTCTAAGTCTTGTAAATGATGTCCATGTAGATTACATTGTCACTATGCCTAAATGGTGAGACAGTGGATAGCAAGAAAACCTTAATGGATATTTGTCTTGAGGGGTAAGCCAAACAATAAACATGTACTGCTGCATCTGACAGACTCACACTTTTGTTGCAGATGGGAAAGGATGAATCAGTATAGGCCATTGGGGTAAAACCGCCTATGTGTAATGTGGTCCTGGGTGAAGAAGTAGCATCAGGCAGGATGGATTCTGAAGGAAAATTGTGTCAACTTGCCACATATGTTCCAGCTAGATCATGTGAAACATGAATCTGTCAGGGGACATGTCAAAATAGTCAGCCAACACAAAGAGCAGGAGTGAGTGATGTCTGGATACTGAGGTAGATCCCACCAGTCATGTTTCAAAAACAGATACATATCACTATTTCTTACCGTATGGGGTACAGACTGCAATATCAGAATAGAAGACACACATCAGTGTTTAGCACATAATCACACATATTGTTGATGTTGAAGCTACATGAGAGAAGCTGATTGACCTGAGGGGTATCACTGTGTGGCAGTAAGTATTGTCCATGACCAAAATGCTGAATTGAAGAGGAGACATGTACATGCCCAAGTTAACAGAACGCAGTTGAAGGATGTGTTGTCCTTTGCAGAAACTCCATTGTATCAAATAGTAACTTGGATGACTATCAGTGTTACCAAATTTACTAGTGTGACATTCACCATAGGCTAAGACTTTGCACATAGTGCCCATTGTTAACAATGATAGTCTCAAAAGCTAATGCAAGTCTCATAAATGTTGTGACAGAAATAGGTGCAAGAGAAGTACATACCCACACATATTTCTGCAGTATAACACTTAACAAATGTGTGTAGGGTTGTGCAGGATAAGTGTGAAATGCAACCCATGAACACATGAGTACATGATGTGCACAGGAGCCAGCACAACAAGGCAGAGTCCCATAATGTATAGTATGAAACCCAAATAGCTGGAACCTAACAACATCATGGGCAGAGCTACATCGCATGCACAGGAGTAGTGGGATGATTACTGCCACATGGAATGTATCCAACCTGGGGAATAGGTGGAATCAGAACAGTAGTGGGGGCACTATGTCAAAGCACAAACTCTAAAAGGCGTCATGTAAACCAATGCGAATCACCTTGCAGATGCGGAAAAACTGTTGTTGCATATGTCCAGGAATGGTAGGCCTAGTGACTTGTGTAACAAATTTGCAAAATGGTACATGAGAATAAAAGTCGTTCAGCTCACAGAGTGGTTGTAGTAAGTATGCAAACATACTGTCATCGTAAAGTCTATTACATTGTAACTTGCACTCCAAAACTCTGTGTAAGGTACATCCTGGAAAATAAGTTGTTTATGAAGTCAAATAATACCAAGTCAGATAGTCAAACAGTATAGCCATGCCAACATCTCACAAAGAACACCCTTAACATTGTTCTCTCTCTGCAGGGGATTAACCCATATCTCCTTAGCAGCTGCCTGTCTGGGATGATGTTTGGCTGAGGATGACAGCCTGCACAACCTTTATCAAGACTAGGGGTGGTCGGGGAGCTCTGCTCCGCTAGTGGAGCTTAAGGATTTTTTGGCACTCCACACTCCGCTTGGAGCTTGGAGTTCGTCCAAAAATTCCACTAGCCCCACCAGTGGAGCGGAACTCACCCAGTGCGCACTGCAGCCAGTCTGCGCTTGCGCTGTGCAGCACAAAACTGGGCTGCAGTGTGGACTCTCTTCCCCACCGATGCTGACGTGGCAGCATGGAGCTGCTGCTGGCACCAACTCTGATCCATCAGGCTTCCTTCTGCCACCCAGGCAGGCCACGGGAGCCGGGGCAGAGGGAGGCAGAGCACCAGGCAGCTGCGCAGAAAAGGAGGAGAGAAGGACCCCCTGGAGGACCCAGGTGTGTCCTCGTCTTCTCTTTTTTCTATTTCCTTGTTTGTGCACACTGGTGCACAAACAAGGACTGAAACAGCAACTTTTTTTGCTGCCTACGGCACTGTCCTGAATTCAGGCCAGGGCTGTAGGCAGTGAAAGCTATCGTTTCAGGACTCCTGTGCACCGGCTGGTGCACAAGAGGCCTGGCAGCTTTCGCTGACTACGGCCCTAGCCTGAATTCAGGCCAGGGTGGTGGGCAGTGAAAGAAAACTGCTGTTTCAGGCCTCTTGTGCACTGGCCTGGCCCATGGCCAGTGCACACAGGGCAAGCTGGTGCACAAGAGGTCTGAAAGAGCAGCTTTCACTGCCTACGCCCCTTTCCTGAATGCACGTGATCTTGGTAGTGCGAAGAATGGTCAGGCCTGGATGACCAGGCCCGACCCTGCTTAGCGCTTCCGAGATTGGGCACATTCAGGAGTCCGCAGGTCACGGAACTCCACCTCCGGTGGAACTCAATGAACTCCACCGAGGTCTAATCAAGACACCCTCTGGGAAATCCTGGGCTCCCTTGGCACACCTCTTCCGGGTATGGGAAAGGCTAACATTGTTCTTGGGTCTCCAGAGGATCCACTCAGCATGCAAAAACTATGACCTGCTAAACCAGACCCAGACCTGGACTCTGAGGACCCCTAAGTAGTGTTTCAACTTTGGGTGGTAGGACTTCAGCGGTAGATGCTAACTGTGGTGCAGGTGGGGATGGAGACCATGGCAGGCACCCTAGAGGCAGTATATAAGTGCCTCAGTCCAAAGAAGAACTACATAGACATTATATGAGGCACCCACACTCTGCTCAGTGGACTACAGCAGCCCCTGGCTGATATTGCTGGTGCAAAGAGGCAGAGGCATGAACAACTGCCCTGCCAAAGTGGCACCAGCAAGCTAGACAAAGAGCTGGTGGCTATCCGTAACATCATGGAGTCCATGGAGCGGAAGCAGGACAGATATATCATCATTATGGGTGCCTACCACCGTGACCTTGGAACTCTGTTGGCAAACCTGAAGGGCATTCTCATTGCAATGTTGCCTCACCACTTTTGCAGAGAGAAATGCTGCTGCAGACTGTAGAGCCACTTCTTATGCCCCTGATATGCGTGTGCCTCCCTTGATATCTCTCCCAGCACCTACAGCACCACACTCACAAGAAGCAACACACACATCAGAGGATGAAGATATGGGCTTCACCAGTTTTAAATGTAAAGGTTCCCAATAGCAGTTTTCTAGGCCAAAATGTCACTTTTTCTTTTGTTCTGTGCCTAGATATATGCCAGTAAACCACACAACGGGTGACACTTCCTATTTGTTGTCCAATCTATTGACCTTAACCATGTCAGGAATGTCAATTGTGTCTGCCCTCATGGCAATTTGTGAATTCTCTTCATCACTGAAACACTCCTCCACTCCCCATGACACATGCAGTGGTTGAGTCATGAACTTTGTCTGGACATTCAAAAACAAATAAATAGTTTGGGTGAGTCAGTGAAACAATGTTACACATGTAAATAAATGTACAGAATCAAATCTGTGTGTTGTATGTCTGTAGGAGTATGCATGACAGAGAACCTTGGGTATTGTCTTAGTACAAATTCAAAATAAGTCTCCAATGGGACACAGGTGTAATGGTGCCATAGATAAAGCACCACTGTCTAAGGGAATTTGGTCATGTTAACCCTATGTGTCTGTAGAGTACTCTGTAGGCACCCAAGCATTAACTGAAACATGTCACGTTATCAATGTAGAGGGCGAAGTAAGGCACAGTCTTGGTGGGGACCCTATCCATAGACGTTAGGCTACAAACTACACTGCTGTGACAAGCAAAGCAGGGAAGAATCAGTGAGTAATGTTCTGTCAAACAGTGTGTGACCATGGAGTGCCCAAATATTTAACAATGGTTTGCAATCAAAGCAAACTACAATGCATGGGGCCTAAGACACAAACACATAGAGAAATAAAGTAACAAAACTTGGTTTAGCCTATCTCCCTTTCATATTAACAGTGTCACTTGCATGGCGCAACGTTATCTGCAATCACAAGGCAATTCCATGCCAAACCTTACGCATTCATCACCGTATGTATCTTGCCAAGTCATGCATGTAAAAAAAGGCTAACAAATCCAAATAGTAGTAGTAACCATTACGTAGGCACATACACTAACATCTACACAGTAAACATGAGCTACACTCTTACGAGGATGTTAAAGAACCTTTATGAAAATGTAAACATATATTATATATAACAACCTACCTACACTACCTTAACTTACTTACAGTACATCATACCTACCCTAAGCTATCTTACCTACACTAACATCCTAAAACCATCTAAAAAGTTCTTACCTTAGCTTACCCAATACATATAACACAGCAGATTAAACATCAACCCTCCACCCACCTTACAACATACCAACATACAGACAAAACATTCACCACACTCATACAAACACTACCTACACATACAAGCCTAAACAAATATATATTTTTTGTATTTTTATCAATTGTTTTTTATTTTAAAAAAACACAGAACACATTAACCCCCAACACACCTCTACCCCCTAAAATTGTACCCACCCAAACTATAAACTATGAAACACTAATACCTATAGTACATCTACTCTAACTAACCCTACACTAAGCTCTGCAAACATTACCAAGTTAAAACAACATAGCCAATGGCGAAGGGCACAAATGTTTACTGTAGCTATTCATGGTGGCTAATGTTTTTGTCTAGCCTGCTTGATGTCCTGCAATAGCTGGATCACAGTGTCCATCTTATGTTCTAATCCAGCCACCCAGCACTTTAGGTCTGAAACATCTTTCAAGAGCCCTGTCTCAAAAATGTTCATTTGTCTACCACTTGCAGCTGCTGGCACTGATTGTCCACTTGGCTGGCTGTGTGAGGCGCAGAGTATTGGTTGCGTTGACCCACCCTGGTCTGCATTGGCCTTCTTTGAGTTTGTCTTTAGATCCATTTTAGAGGATGCCTCAGGGTTGGCGTGCCATTTACCACAAGGCAACCTCCTCTCAATGTCGATACTTCATTGCCTTGAAGGCTTTGCCAACATGCAGGATGTGGCTGAAGCATTCCTCCTGGATATAGTTTTGGCATTGCTGCTCTGAGGTCATGTTGTGTGTAGGAAGGCTAATTAAATACTTCCAGTCCAAGGGGCACTAAGGTTAATCAAAATTAAACTAAATGTCTGTCACAAACATCACATGCTGAATTACACATTCCCCAAAAAGAACCCAAATATAATAGTGACCAGACATCCACATAATGATTCCCTCCTAAAGATTACATCAGTTCAAATTACATTAACATGCAAAAGTATGTCAAATGTAATTGCATCAACCTAGAAAATCTAGGTATGAGGACATGAGTTTAGAGTAGGGCTTGGAACAATGCTGTAGTGTAACCATGGTATGGTACACATATCCTAGTTACTGATCATCAGTGTCCCTTCTGCATCTTGCAATGGTATGGCGTCCATTGGCATTCTATAAAAGTGAGATGAGCAATATCAGCCAACTGCATATATTGTGTGACAATATTGGGTACATGATATTGCAACTATAGGTCCAGACACATGGCTACATAAAACTAACGTGTCAGGTATAAGGACCTCAGTATAGTGGAGGAGAGATGACTCACATCAAACATACACGTCAGACACATACCCTGACCCATATTTACAAGGTCCTGTGGCACAGGGCCGCGCAGCAAGTGGCTTGCTGCAATGCCTTGCACCACCGGCAAAGGGCAGAAATGCACCATATCTACAAGATAAGGCTCATTTCTGTCCTCTCACCCTGCAGTGGTGCACAAATTGCTGCCATGTTCCAGCGCAGGCACCCTTGCACCATGGTGCAAAGGTGCCTGTGTTGTAGGGATGATTGTTTTGTGCAGGAAGGGGGATATTTTCCTCACACTATGGGGGTGATTCTAACCCTGGCGGTCGGTGTTAAAGCGGCGGCCAACCCGCCAACAGGATGGCGGTAAAAAATATGGAATTCTGACCCTGGCGGGAACAGCCAACACAGGCAGCCACTTTAACACTCCGACCGCCACGGCGGTACAAACAAACAGCGCGGCGGTCACCGCCAACAGCCAGGCGGCAGACAATGTACCGCCCACACTATCACAACTCACCAATCCGCCACCTTTTCCGGGGCGGGAGCACCGCCGATAAAAACACGGCGGAAACAGACTACGAACGGGAAAACGCTCACCACTAAGCACTCCAGGAGGAAGGAGGACAGCATGGAACCCGAATTAAACATCCTACCTGCTCTCGTCTACCTTCTCATCTACCACGAGTACGAAGTCCGGCGCAGACGGCAACGGTGAGTACTGCACCTACGACACACGGGAGGGGGGAGGACGAAAGGTTACGGGCACACACATATGCGACCCCCCCCACCCCCAACTATGTACACACCAATGCAGAGCAACAAGTCACAGTGACACCACCCAAACACCCCAGAAAAATGCTAGGACATAATCAAATTTGGAATAAATATTTATGTACCAAAAAGCTCCTGAAAATTATCGTACAACCATGAAAGATATTCACAAGAAAACAAATGACATACACATCAGTGTATAACTGAAGTAACAAGTCCTGCACATCCTACGAATTCATCATGTCCGTGGGCCAAAGTTTTGAGAAACAAGGGCAAAGCCCACACAGGAGACCTGAGTCCTTTGGAGAGAACACTGCAGGGGCATCAGATGTAAAAACTACAGGCACCTCAGGGGGAAGGGAAGGGGGGGGCACCACAGCCACATGAGTCCACGACGCCAGATCCACGAGGAGCCACCATGCCCACTGTACCATCCTGGGGAGTGCAAAGCCACAGTCTCTCAATGTCTCTACAGTGGGTGGGCTGCCCACTGTACCATCCTGGGGAGTGCAAAGCCACAGTCTCTCAATGTCACTACAGTGGGTGGGCTGCCCACTGTACCATCCTGGGGAGTGCAAAGCCACAGTCTCTCAATGTCTCTACAGTGGGTGGGCTGCCCACTGTACCATCCTGGGGAGTGCAAAGCCACAGTCTCTCAATGTCTCTACAGTGGGTGGGCTGCCCACTGTACCATCCTGGGGAGTGCAAAGCCACAGTCCATCAGGTGGATGACAGTCTCCACTGGTCAAGGAGGAGGCATGGTGGGCACAGTGAACCATAAACAGTGCTTGAGACGGCGGTGCCCAGCGGAGCGGTGCTTGAGATGAAGGGCCCAGCGGAGCGGTGCTTGAGACGGCGGGGCCCAGCGGAGCGGTGCTTGAGAAGAAGGGCACAGCGGAGCGGTGCTTGAGAGGAAGGGCCCAGCGGAGCGGTGCTTGAGACGGCGGGGCCCAGCGGAGCGGTGCTTGAGATGAAGGGCCCAGCGGGGAGGTGGAGAGACAGCGGGGCCCAGCGGAGCGGTGCTTGAGAGGAAGGGCCCAGCGGAGAGATGGAGAGACAGCGGGGCCCAGCGGAGCGGTGCTTGAGAAGAAGGGCCCAGCGGAGCGGTGCTTGAGAGGAAGGGCCCAGCGGAGCGGTGCTTGAGACGGCGGGGCCCAGCGGAGCGGTGCTTGAGATGAAGGGCCCAGTGGAGAGGTGGAGAGACAGCGGGGCCCAGCGGAGTGGTGCTTGAGAGGAAGGGCCCAGCGGAGCGGTGCTTGAGACGGCGGGGCCCAGCGGAGCGGTGCTTGAGATGAAGGGCCCAGCGGAGCGGTGCTTGAGAAGAAGGGCCCAGCAGAGCGGTGCTTGAGAAGAAGGGCCCAGCGGAGCGGTGTTTGAGAGGAAGGGCCCAGCGGAGCGGTGCTTGAGACGGCGTGGCCCAGCGGAGCGGTGCTTGAGATGAAGGGCCCAGCGGAGCGGTGCTTGAGAAGAAGGGCCCAGCGGAGCGGTGCTTGAGACGGCGGGGCCCAGCGGAGCGGTGCTTGAGATGAAGGGCCCAGCGGAGCGGTGCTTGAGAAGAAGGGCCCAGCGGAGCGGTGCTTGAGAGGAAGGGCCCAGCGGAGCGGTCCTTGAGAAGAAGGGCCCAGCGGAGCGGTGCTTGAGAAGAAGGGCCCAGCAGAGCGTGCTTGAGAAGAAGGGCCCAGCGGAGCGTTGCTTGAGAGGAAGGGCCCAGCGGAGCGGTCCTTGAGACGGCGGGGCCCTGCGGAGCGGTGCTTGAGAAGAAGGGCCCAGCGGAGCGGTGCTTGAGACGGCGGGGCCCTGTTCAGCGGTGCTCTTCTGCACGGCGGGCCCTGTTCAGCGGTGCCTATCTTCACGGCGGGGCCCTGTTCAGCGGTGCTCTTCTCCACGGCGGGCCCTGTTCAGCGGTGCTCTTCTCCACGGCGGGCCCTGTTCAGCGGTGCTCTTCTGCACCGTGGGCCCTGTTCAGCGGTGCCTATCTTCACGGCGGGGCCCTGTTCAGCCGTGCTCTTCTCCACGGCGGGCCCTGTTCAGCAGTGCTCTTCTGCACCGCGGGCCCTGTTCAGCGGTGCCTATCTTCACGGCGGGGCCCTGTTCAGCGGTGCTCTTCTGCACCGCGGGCCCTGTTCAGCGGTGCTCTTCTCCACGGCGGGCCCTGTTCAGCAGTGCCTATCTTCACGGCGGGGCCCTGTTCAGCGGTGCTCTTCTCCACGGCGGGCCCTGTTCAGCGGTGCTCTTCTCCACGGCGGGCCCTGTTCAGCGGTGCCTATCTTCACGGCAGGGCCCTGTTCAGCGGTGCTCTTCTCCACGGCGGGCCCTGTTCAGCGGTGCTCTTCTCCACGGCGGGCCCTGTTCAGCAGTGCTCTTCTGCACCGCGGGCCCTGTTCAGCGGTGCTCTTCTGCACCGCGGGCCCTGTTCAGCGGTGCTCTTCTGCCCCGCGGGCCCTGTTCAGCGGTGCTCATCCAGCAGGTCAAGGGAGCCAGACCTGGCCTGGACTCCCTGTTCAGTCGCCCTCGGACCGTGACGTTTCTGGACCCTTCGGGGACGGACTCCTGGCCTCCTTAGTGTCCTCCTTCCCAGCTGGGATGTGACATGTGGGGTCCACCTTCTCCGCGCTCCTGCTGCCCTTCCGCTCCTTTGATGGGGCTCTCGGGCCCTTGCCTCCCCTAGATGGTGTGGCTGGTGAAGTGGCCGCACATTGCTCCTTGGGGGCAGCCCTGTCGGTCCTCGCATGGCGGCCCTTGTTTTTGCGGGTCCTCTTGCCGGGGGGGGGGGCTGGACGTGTCCTTGCTGCTGATCGATGTGTCACTGCTGGCAAAGGGTGGGCTCCAGAACCTATGCACAACAGTGACACCCGAAGCTGGGCTGGTGGTGGCTGCGGTGTTCTTGGGACTCTTTGAAGATGGAGGGGGGAGCTCATCGGGGGGAAAGAGGTCAAGGTTAGCCATGAAAAGTTTTTTAGGGCCAAGGTAAAGGGTTGGAGAAGTGGAGATGGAAGTAGAGGTAGAGGAGGTGGTTGTAGGAGAGTCAGGTGTGCTGTCATTGGGTGAAGGTGCTGGTGCTGTAGGCTGTCGTGAGGTGGATGGCTGTTGGGTGGGTGTCTGCCTGCGTTTGTGTGTCTTGGAAGAGGGGGTGACAGACACAGTGATAGAGGACACAGGGGACGTGTAAATGGCAGTGGGGGTGGTGACTGCACGAGTGTGGACTGTACTGGAGGGTGAGGTGGTGATGGAAGCACTGGCTGATGTTGGGGTGCATGCAGGTGTGAGTGTAGACGTCACAGGGAGGGAGGAGGGAGACGAGGAGGAGGGGGATACAGGGGTGGCAGTGGCTGTTGGCATGTCTGCATCTGGGTATTGCTTGGGTGAGTGTTTGTGGGATCTGTGGTGCTTGTGTTTGGATGAGCTGCTCTTGGGTGTTGAGGTGTGTGCAGGCTGGTCTGATGGTGTGGATGGGATAGGCTGAGGAACAGGAGACAGAGAAAGGCTGGAGGCAGTAAGAAGAGGGAGGCTGGAAACAGGGACAATGGCTGCCGTCAGTGCTGAGGCCAGAGCAGTGAACGCTCGTTGATGGGCAGCCTGACCCGAATGAATGCCCTCCAGGTACGCATTGCTCTGTTGCACCTCCCTTTGCACACCCTGGATGGCATTCAAAAGGGTTGTCTGCCCAACAATGAGCGTCCTTACCAGGTCAATGAGCTCCGCACTGAGGGCAGCAGGGGCAACAGGGGCAGGGGCTGAGGTGCCTGGGGCAAAGGAGACGCGCGCCTTCCTGGGCGAACGGGCACGGAGCGAAGACTGAGGGGCTGCTGGGAGGGCGGGGCTGGTGCGCTGGGAGGCGGCTGTACCTGTAGAGGCGGGGGGCACGGATGTTGCCTCCACCGCTAGGGAGCTCCCATCCGAGGACGTGTCGCTGTCGCTGCTCTCACCAGCGGTCCCCGTCGTGGTGCTCCCCTCGCCCTCCGGATCACTGGTGCCCTCGGTGTCTGTTCCTGGGCCCACCGGGGCCTTGTGTCCTGCAGCTCCCTCGTGCTCCGATGCCAAATCTCCTCCGCTTGATGATGCTAATGCACACATGCACAAGAAGATGAAGAGAAAGGGTGGGGGGAGAAAAAAGAAGACCAGGTTGAGTGCATGCAATGTCAACACCGTTGGCGGAGAGGACAGACACAGGAGCCTAATGCACTAAGCCGCGCATTCGGGGTACACTACTCAGTACTACTGACTAGGACAACAGGCCAAGAGACGTCAAACGCGCACATGGGAGATGCTGGACCTTCAATGGCTGTACTTGTCACCCTACAGAGGTGGGGGCCGGGGGCACAGGACCATGCCTAAGGGAGAGGACTACACTACAGAAAGCACCCTGGCCTAATGTCACCCACAGCCCTCCTCCCCCACCCAGACGACTCCACTGCGCAGAAAGATAGGAGAATGTGCTGATACTCACCCCCTTGTGTCTGCTGTGATGTCTTAAAGCGCCCATCCAATTCTGGGTAGGCCACCGCCAGGATCTGGGACATCAGGGGGGTCATGGTGCGACTGGCACCCCTCCTAGGTTGGGAGGCCATCCCCAGCAGTGTTTCTGCTGGCTTCCTTGTTCCGCGGCGGATGTCCTCCCACCTCTTGCGGCAGTGGGTGCCCCGTCTGCTGTGGACCCCCAAGTTCTGGACTTCCTTGGCGATGGCACGCCAAATCTCGATCTTCTGATGGGCGCTGACCTATTTGACATGTACAGGGTGGAAAGGAGGAAATCATCAATGACCTGCATGTTAGATGTGATTGGCCCCCCCCACCAACTTTGCCATATGGCACATGCTCTCATCTGTCGGGCGTTGCACTCCTCATTCGCCCCCCAGCCCACCAACTTACATCCACCCCAATCCACACAGGCATAGCCCATTCCATGTGCACCCGGTGTACTCACTTGTTGGTCTGGAGGACCGTAGAGTAGCGCATACTGGGGGAGGACCCCATCCACGAGCTTCTCCAACTCTTCAGACGTGAAGGCAGGGGCCCTTTCCCCAGTCGCAGCAGCCATTGTATCTTCCAGACCGAGGTCACAGCAGCAGTATAGGTCCTCTCCTGTGGATGATCAGGTCTCGAGTGATTAAGCAGATAGAAAATGGCGGTCACGCCCGCGGCGGTGCGTACCGCGGCGGTGCGTACCGCGACCGCCGGCGCACATCGTCATTGGCTCCTGAAACCCATAGGCTTCAATGTTAACCAATGCGGCTTTGCGCCGCTGTCTTCGACCGCCTACCGCCACGGTGTGCCCCGCCAGCGCATTGACCTCACATCCCATTGTCCCACTTCACAGGTCAGGCAGCCGCCATTTCAAGGGCCTACATGGCTTAATTTTGACTGCGACACACAGGCCTAGGCCTTGCATTGCCACACATACACGCCTTTCAACCCATTGCCATTCTTTAACTGTGTAAGCTGTCTGTACGTACCTGTGGTTTGGCTGACTCTGTGCTCCATGTTGTCCTTCCTAGGCACCGTCCGCTGGGACTTGCGATGAGAAGGAGGAATCCTCGCGTGTACCGACCGCTGGTGGACCTGTCGACAATGGAAGAACGCCATATAATACTTCGATACAGACTTGACCGTGCCACTATCCATGAACTGTGTGCCCAGCTGGAGCCAGCCCTGATGTCCCCCATCCGCCAACCCACAGGGATTCCCTCTCTGGTGCAGGTTTTGTCAGTCCTCCATTTTTTGGCAAGTGGGTCATTCCAGACCACAGTGGCCATGTCATCTGGAATGTCTCAGCCTATGTTTTCAAAGATTTTGAGCAGAGTGTTGTCTGCCCTGATGAAACTCATGCGGAGCTACATCATTTTCCCAGAGGAGGGTGACTTGCCTACAGTGAAGGGTGATTTCTATGCCCTTGGACATATCCCCAACATCATTGGTGCCATTGATGGGACCCATGTGGCTTTGGTACCCCCAAAAGACGATGAGCAGGTGTACCGAAACAGAAAAAGTTATCATTCGATGAATGTCCAGGTGGTCTGTTTGGCTCACCAGTACATCTCCCATGTAAATGCCAAGTTCCCAGGGTCAGTGCATGACGCGTATGTGATGGGAAATAGCAGCATCCCCTATGTGATGGAGCAGCTACAGAGACAACGTGTGTGGCTAATAGGTGACTCTGGTTACCCCAACCTGCCTTGGCTACTGACCCCAGTAAGGAATCCCCGGACCAGGGCAGAGGAACGGTACAATGAGGCCCATGGGCGAACTAGGAGGATCATCGAAAGGACCTTTGGCCTCCTGAAGGCCAGGTTTAGGTGCCTGCATATGACTGGGGGATCCCTGATGTACTCACCAAAGAAGGTGTGCCACATCATCGTGGCCTGCTGTATGCTTCACAATCTGGCATTGCGACGTCAGGTTCCTTTCCTGCAGGAGGATGGTGCAGATGGTGGTGTTGAAGCAGCTGTGGAGCCTGCGGAGAGTGAAGAGGAGGAAGACTCAGAGGACGACACAGACAACAGGGACAGAGTAATAGAACAGTATTTCCAGTAGCACACAGGTAATAATCACCCATGCCATTTTACATTTCCTGAAAGCCTCCTGCATCTCAACTTTGTCGGTTTCCCCCCAGACCTATGAACATGATGTTTGATTTTCCCTTCCCTTTTCTGTGCTGTATGAGCCACTGCGTGACCTCGGCTTGGTTGGCCCATGGACTAATGCTAAGTTACCTCGGTATGTGTAATTCACAATGTTAACAATACGTAATTGATATGTAATGTGTCATACATTTGTAAATAAGACAGGCTGAGTCCTGATTGATTTCAGTGCAATGTGTGATTTATTATTAGTGCATAGATATTGGTACATGATAGTGAAACAGTGATGGGTGGGGATGGAGTAATGTCCATGGCGGAGTCCAGGTCTCAGTCTCACAGGTGCATTGTCCATATGCCTGTGGCAGGATGGAGCAGGGGCAGTTCAAGGTTTGACAGGGTGGCAATGTGGAACAGTGGGAGGACTTCAGGGGGTATGTGATGCTGGCGGGGGACTTGACATCCTACTCTGTCGTTTTTTTTTATCTCAGGCTCCTTTTGCGGGGCGGTTGTTGTTCAGCAGGAGGTGGGGTTCTGGTGGGCTGTCGTTGTGGTGGGGCCTCCTGTCCACTAGCGCCAGCGGAGGTGGTAGGCTGTTCCTGTTCCTGGCTAGTGACAGGGGCCCTGTGTGATGCCACATGGTCCCGAAACGTGTCCTCTATGCGGTTCAGGGCCCGGACTATGCTCCCCATAGCGGTTGAGATGTTGCTGAGTTGGTCGCTGAACCCCATGTAGCGTTGCTCCTGCTGTGCCTGGATCTCCTGGAACCTGGCCAGTACCGTCGCCATCGTCTCTTGTGAGTGGTGGTAGGCAGCCATGATGGTGGTGAGGGCCTCTTGGAGAGTGGGTTCCCTGGGCCTCTCCTCCCCCCCCTGTCGCACAGCAGCCCTCCGAGTTGCCCTGTTTCCCTGGGCCTCTGTCCCCTGGACGGTGTGCCCACTCCCACTGCCCCCAGGTCCCTGTTGTTGTTGGGTTGGTGGGTTACCCTGGGGGCCCTGTAGTGGTAGACACACCGCTGCTTGACCTGTCCTAGAGACAGAGGCATGGGCCCGCTGGGTGGGAGCTGTGCTGTTGTTCCCAGAGGGGGTTGGGTCTGCAGTGGCCTGTGTCTGGGTGAGGGGAATCGACTGCCCAGAGGTCCCCGATGGTCCGGGCTGGTCGTCAGGTTCCAGGTCGACAGAGCTGCTGTCATCACTAGGGGCCTGTTCCGGGGGTGGGATGGACATTTCTGGTCCCTCCTGACCGGTGTGTTGTCGTTCGGGTCCTGCATGGGGTAAGAGGGTATGGTTATTGTTTCTGTGTGTGCATTAGCTTGCGTTTTATGGGTGCCCTTGTCCCCCAGTGCTGGCATTCCCTTGGGGGAGGTGTTGTGAGGGTGTTTTGTGGGGGGGGGGGGGTGATGGGTATGTGCAGTGGTCATGCTTAGGTGATGGGTGTCCATAGTTTGGGGGTGGCATGCAGGGGTTGGTGTTGGGTGGGTTGTGCTGGGGAGACATTCTCAGGGAGGATGTGTGCTGGGGGGTTGGGGGTGAGGGTGGGGGTTAGCATGCTGGGGGGGGGGGGTGAAGTGGTTGGCCTTGTACTTACCAAAGTCCATTCCTCCGTGTACTCCAGCGAGGCCATCAGGATGCAGGATGTTGAGTACCTCTTGCTCCCATGTTGTGAATTCGGGTGGAGTGGGTGGGGGTCCCCCGCCAGTCTTCTGCACTGCAATGTTGTGTCGCGAGACCATCGAGCGCACCTTCCCCCGTAGGTCGTTCCATCGTTTGCGGATGTCCTCTCGATTTCTGGGATGCTGTCCCACCGCGTTGACCCTGTCCACAATCCGCTGCCAGAGCTCCGCCTTCCTTGCTATGGTGGTGTGCTGGACCTGTGAGCCGAAGAGCTGGGGTTCCACTCTTATGATCTCCTCCACCATGACCCAGAGTTCTTGGTCCGAAAAGCGTGGGTGCCTTTGTGGTGCCATGGGGTGGTGTGTATGAGGTGTGGGGTGGTGTATGTGATGATGTGTGTGTTGGTGTGTGGTGCTTTGTGCTTCTATGTGGTGTGTGTGATGTTGCGGTGTGCCTCTGTGTGTCTGGCTCTCTATTCTCTGATGTGTCTCTCTCTCTCCTTCGTCTCTGGTTTTTTGTTGGTAGGGGTTTTTGGGTGATGTGGGTGTGTGTTTTATATGGTATTGGATGTGTGGGAGTGGTGTGTGTATGTGTTTCAGGTGTGTGCCTTTCAAATTGTCCAATGTGGTAGGGGTTTGTAAAGGTGTGTGTATTTTGAGCGCAGCGGTGTGTACCGCCAATGGAATACCGCGGTTGAATGACCGCCGCGTGGATTTGTGGGTCATAATGGGATGGGCGTATTTCTGTTGGCGTGGCGGTGGAGGTTTGGTCTTCTCCAGTTTACCGCTGGCCGCTGATGTGGCGGACTGCAGTGGAGGGCGGATTTTTGGAGGTTTTGCAGTTGTGGGTCAGAATGTCCGTGGCGGCTGACCGCGGCTGCGGCGGTATTGTGGCGGCCTTCTGACCGGCGGTAAGCGGCTTTTACCGCCGAGGTCAGAATGACCCCCTATGTGTGCTGCAGAATGCAGCACACATATCAAGAAGTTAAAAAGGGGTAAAATAAGAATGCTTCTCTCTGTTGTGTCACTCTTACGGCACCCCTGAGGTGGAGTAGGAATCTGATGCATTCCCAGACTTGTAAATCTGAGAATACTTCAGATTCCTTTGGGTTCCATGGGTGTTGCTTGGGTACACCCCCCAGTGTACACGGTACACCTCCCAGGCACACAGAGATGTTGGACAGAAATCCTGCCTGCTATGCATGGCCATGTGCCTTTACATCATGCAACCCTTGCATAATTGGCTTGAGATGTCTTCACCTGCATGTCAGGGTAATTTGCTTTGTATATGTGACGTGCAGCATGGTGCATGTTTGTCTAACAGCCCTCATCCTGCAGTCCCTATCTGTGCAGGCAGACAGTTATCTGTGTATCTGTGTATTGTGGGATCAGAGGGGAGGAATGCTGAGAAGGATGGCTGCCACACACCTGCAACTCATTCTGCAGTGGCCTGGAAGGACCCCAAAGCCATCATGTGTAGTACGGCCAGGAGCTTGGTTAGTGGTTGTATATTGGTAACCAGGTCAACCATTGTCTACAGTATGGGCACAATGAGGTTGAGCAGCTGGACCCTGGAGTCCCTGCACAGACAGTAATAGTTGATGGTGGAGGTGATGGTGATGCTGGGGGTTGCAGTGATCTGCTTGCTGCTCCAAGCAGATGTAGGAGTTGAACCATGTTGTCATTGAGGTTGCCAGAGTGTTTTTGGTCTGTGCTCCTTATGTACTTGTGCCAATGCGTCATTTTCACGCCTGGTCTGACCAAGAGTTAATTTGTTGATACATTGCAGACTTTGCACAACTTTTCCTGAAGGGTGTGCCATTTTTCAGATAGCTTGTAAATATGGCTGTCAATCCTGTAAATATGGAGATATTGTAGCACCAACCTTGTGCCAGAAAAATAATGCAGCGGCTGCACAATCGCCTTGTAAATAAGGCCCTTGGTGTTGTGTTGTCATTATCACCCACAACATGTTGTCAGAAGAGATGACCAATTTATTTAATCTGTGTGCAACACAGGAACATTGTATGTGACATCCATGCTTGGTCCATTTCAATGATCGCATGGTAGGACTGACGTGGCACCATAGGCAGAATATAGTCCATCTTGTCCTGCCATGTTTTTCTGTTTACAAGAGATATGTATGTTGTGATATGTCAGAATGTCTTTCATATTTACCTAGACACATTTTTGAAGCATATGTCAACTGTTTGGCTTGGACAGGATTACCATGCACATAGTAATGGCCATATTTCCAAGGGCCTTTGTGCATCAGGAACATCAATCTGTGTGATAGTCTGGCTCCAAACACTTCTGCCTCATAGCTATAAGGCCACGTAATACCACCTGGGCGGATTTTCTTGCCCTTGTAGAAATGGAGTGCGTCAATGCAGCATTATTCCATGCATTGGCTCGCCCTGTACGAGGGAGGCATTCCATGGATTTCATGGTGGGTGTTCCCACCAAACACCCATAGCATTTGACACCCTTCCATATTTCAGAGGTTTTGTATACCTCAAATTGCTCTAACAGCTTCTGCCTCCCCTGTGAGGTGTTCGGCATGCACAACTATACTATGAGAAATACCTTTACTTCTTTATGTTTATTCATATCTCTATGTGTGTTGCATTCTGCAGCCAACATGGGAAGAGGAAACTGTCTCTCATAATTGTGTTTGTGCAGGATGGTGTCCCTCCTACACAAAAAATAGATCATCCCCACAAAGCATGCACCATTGCATCCCATTGTGCACCAGGACAGGGGACAAGGACAAGAATGCAATGTTTCTTGTAGATAGATAGACTGTGGAGCTGCCCTGTGTAAGCAGTCTGTAATTATGGCTCTGATGGCCAGATATACAAAGCGTTTTGCATGGCGCAAACTGCGAAATTCGCAGTTTGTGCCATGCAAAATGCGCATTGCGATGCACATTCCCATTTTGTGAGTCGGTACCAACTCGCAAAATGGGAATGCGACTCGCAAATAGGAATTGCAATTCGCACTGAGATGCAGAATTGCTTTGTTTCCGCGAACGCGGTCGCAAAGCAATTCGCAGTTAGCACCCATGTCAAGTGGGTGCTAACTTATTCGCAGAAGGGAAGGGGTCCCTATGGGACCCCTTCCCCTTTGTGAATGGCGCCAAAAATATTTTTTCAGCACAGGGAGTGGTCCAATGGACCACTGCCTACTCTGAAAAAATGAAACCAAATGGTTTCATTTTCCTGAGTGTATTACAACTCATTTTCCTTTAAGGAAAACGGGCTGCAATACAAAAAAAAAACTGCTTTATTAAAAAAGCAGTCACAGACATGGTAGTCTGATGTCTCCAGCAGGCCATCATCCCTGTGAGTGCAGGGAATCGCAAGGGGGTCGCAAATTTAATATTAATGAGGTGGGTCTTTGTGACCCCCTTGCGATTCGCAGATGGTGTCAGGGACACCATTCTGCGTATGGTCGCAAAACCATTTCTAACTACATCTGGCCCTAAGTGACTTAAATGTTATCCATCAGACTATGAGTTTACTCTACTATCCTTATAAAGTATGTGGCAATACAAATGAGTGGCTGCACACCATACACATAGTTTTGTGAGATTAATTATATTTATTCAAATTTTTGATGGTGTTGTGTTGCCTCACATTATTTGCAATGTTACACACCACAATATGAAGAGCAGTCCTGTCTTAGACACATTACAAGAGTTTTTTTGTGTTCTGTGTTCTCAACAGAGCTGTATTAGGTACAGCTCTACAGTTTTGTTTTACATGATGTAATCCAGCCCTGTTTGTTACACATTGCTACATACCTTTCTGTCTTGCTAATAACTTTGACCTAAGCTTTTCAGTTTATGGGCCTTATAGTACCTTTACTTTAACACTGCTTACCCACTGCAAATTGTGAGCTATATATCTTTTTTTGACCTGTATTGTACTCCACATAATTTTTATTTTTGGCTTGATATTTCACAGGCCTCTATGAAGAAATTATTAACAATCTGCTCTCTTTGTCGTGAACCAGCTCTTGAGGCCACATTTGGATGACGGTCCTCTTCTTGCCCTTCTTCATCATCTGGGTCTTCCTGCTCCACAATTTCATCCTCCCAGGGCACATTGGTCTGCACAAGTATGTTGTGCAGGATGCTGCAGACCATGATGATTTCGCAGACTATTGGTAGGGACTACAGCAATCTTCCTATGGACAAATTAAGGCTCTGGAAATGTGATTTCAGGAAACCAAATGTCCTTTCAACAATAGACTGGGTCCTGCTGAGGGCATTGTTGTAGTTATGCAGTGCCGCAGTCTGGGGATGTGCATGTGGGATCATGACCCATGGCTATCAGCCTAGCTGATAAGAGGTGATACCCTGAAACCAGTACTAGGATGCTTGTTTGTGATCCAGGGAGGACCTGGCTTGGCACCTCGGGCTGGACTTTTCCCATGATGAACAGGGTCAAGACTGATTTGCATATGGCTAGGTCCACACTGGGGTGTTGTGGTGAGCAACAAAAACAATGGATTAAACCCAGATCTTTGTGACTGGGGGTCAATGTTTGCATTGTTGTTCAGCATTCTGTCCATCATCTGTTCTTTTTGCATTTGTTGCCCCAAGTGGGAAGGGTATGCCCAGACGTGGGTCCCATACTCACAGCGCCACTAGATTCAAGCTAATCTAGCTGATGAAGGGTGATACCCTTAAACCCCTTCTGGAATGCTTGTTTTTGGAGCAGTGAGGATCTGACTTGGTATTTTGGGCTGGACTGTTCCTATGGGGAAAAGGGTCAAGACTGATTTGTATATGGTTAGATCTAAACTGGGATGGCGTAGGGAGCAAAAAAACAATGGATTAAATCCAGATCTTTGTGACAAGGGGTGAATATTTGCATTGTTCAGCATTCCGTCCATCATCTGTTCTTTTTGCTTTTGTTGCCCCAAGCGGGATAGGTATGCCCAGACGTGGTCGTGTGATATCTGCACCACTGGATTCAAGCTAGCCTAGCTTATGAAGGGTGATACCCTGAAACCAGTCCTAGAATGCTTGTTTCTGGTCCAGGGAGGACCTGGCTTGGCAGTTCGGGCTGGACTGTTCCCCTGGGGAACAGGGTCAAGACTGATTTGCATATGTCTAGGTCCACACTGGGGTGGTGGGGTGAGCAAAAAAAACACGATGGATTAAACCCAGATCTTTGTGACTGGGGGTGAATGTTTGCATTGTTCAGCATTCCGTCCATCATCTTTTCTTTTTACATATGAATGACATACAGCACATCTGTGTGTCTTCTGCATGCACATTGTCACAGATAGAAGATTGATGGAAACACATGCCCTCTTACATCACAGTGCAGTTGTGACTGCATTTTTGACTCACTCATTATGATGCCATTGATTACTTTCCTGCATATGGATTAAGAAGGTAGGCTCATGACAATTTCTATGAGTGCTGCATAATGCAGCACACATATGAATAGTAACTTTGGATACAAAAGAACATATGTTGTCCTTGTTATACCTCCCCTGGGGAGACATATATATGGATATATTGTGCAGATCACCAGGTTGCTGCACATCTGGAAAACTGATGTCTTAATTAGGTGCTGGATGGATGAGCTGAACATGAGGCCCATGTGACACATCCTTGATTCAGAGTGAGGAAGTGCAACACTTTGCACTAATTTGCATTTGCAGTGCTGTATCAAGACTTGTGGGTTTCCCACACAGTACCAGCTTCAGTGCTGGTGGTGCCTGTGGCTGCAGTCATTTTTGGAGCCACCCCATTACCTCCTTCTCCACAGATTCTCTCAGTACACTCTCTAACATTTTCCTTTACCTCTCCATAGCCCCTCTAGGACTTAAATTTCTATCCCTTTTTTGAAGCACTACTCATAGTTTACTCACAGTTTTGTAATCAGTGTGGTACATGTTCTTTGCAGCTGGCAATTTGAGTATATACCCTACTTTATGATACATAAAAACTATCACTACAGTAGATTCTAAACTCTCATCAGCAGTAACATTTCTCATCAGAGTTATCTCAACATTTTGATTGTTGCATGACAACTGCTGCGTGCACAAGCAAAATCAATGTCTCTGAACCCATCATTCCTTTTTCTACACATCACCCACACCAAAGTCAGTGCACAGGTCACAGAAGCCCTTCACCCATACTCACACCCAGTCAGGAGACATTAGGCCAGGGGCCCACACACAATGCCTGAGGAGCCCCTAAAGCTGTGAGGGCTATAATTAAACCACATTGCCTTTGTCCATATCTATGAGGCACTTTGCCTCATATATGTGAATGGAATACTGTGTCTCAGCAGAGCATAATGGACATGGACACCCCAGCAGTACTGGCTTCTTGTAAACAAGGGCCATAGTAGTACAAATTCTGTACATGTGTGAGTTATGCGGTTATTCTGCACATGCACCATGTGTCATTTCACAAATATGAGGCACACACTTGCTACATACGCACTGCCTCACTCATCCAACCCAAATATGTCTACATTGAGCAACATGATTTACTGACATGAGTTTGGTTATGTGCTTGGGATGTACTTAACAACCAGTAGGCCATTCCAATATGTCCCATTCCGGAAGGTCTGATTGATGATGGAGTGCCTGAAGATGTAGGCATTATGAGCACTCCTGCGTACTTTGCCAGCTCGTTAATGAACATCCCCAGATGGTCCACAATTCTCTGCACATTGATGGAATATGTGTGCTTCCGATTGCGGTAGAGGTGGGCTGTTGCAGCAGGAGGCAGCAGTTACACGTCTGCAGTCCATTGCCTCCAACATGTGGAAATTCAGCAATGCAGCAGAAGTCCTGATTGTTTTCCAGTTGTTTCTTGTGTTTGTTGGGGAACTTGAGGTTCTGGGGTGTGAGGCTTATGATGCCTCCAGTACAGACGGGAGGAATGCGGACCTGATGCCTATGATATCCCTGCTTCTCTGGCTGTGGTGGTTTGGAATGACCTAGATGCCAGCATGTGAAATGCAGAAATCAGCTTGCACTGCAGAGGGATGTTGTTGCACCTCTGAGATGTTGTCTGCAGCCTTGGTTCAATCTAGTGCAGGAGCTGGACAGTGGACTCCTTCTTGAGCCTCTAAAAGGTGATGACCTACTCTTCCCTCAGGTCAATGAGGGTGGCCAATGCCAGTAGATGCACTCCCTTCTCCTGCGCTGCCTCACTGTAGTGGTGGAGGTGGTAGTACTTGTCTTTGTCTTGGTGCACCAAGCTGTAGTAATAGTAGCTCTATAGTGTGATTGATGCTGCCAGAGTGTTTTGTGCGTGTTCTGCTTATATACTGGTGCCAAATGTGTAAATTATATGCTTGAGTTTCTAATGTGCAGGACTTCTGACACATTTTGGAGTCTGCACGTCATTTTCTTGCGATGAGTTGTTTCCCCAAAATCTTGTAAATATGGATGCATCAGTTCTGCGTTGGTTTTTTAGTGGGAATGCCTGCCTAGAGTCTTATTAACTTAACCTGACACAACAAATTGTTGCACAGGCTAAGAATTATGCAAAGCGAAGAAAATATGGGCCTTGAAGTTGTTTAGTACAATTGTGATGTTGCTGGCTATGGTGCAGTTTGGATGTGTCCCTGCCACAAAAGGACACGTCCTAATGGAAATAGACCTTGTAGGACAATGCAAGTGCTGAGGTAGCAAAACTCTCCGATTAAAAAATCTTTGGTGAAGAATAAGAGAGGCAATAACATGTCATTTATAAAACTGGTTTACAAAATCCCTTATCATGGATCATTTTAAAGATCAATTACAATCAACATTTTAGTCTCAAAACCCCAACACACACAGGAACACAACATCATCACCCACACTACATCCACGCACAAAACACCACACACCACCACACACACCACACTCATCACCACAAACACCACCCCACACCACCCCATGGCACCCCAAAGACTCCCCAGGTTCTCGGACCAAGAACTCAGGGTCATGGTGGAGGAAATAATTAGGGTAGAGCCCCAGCTATTCGGCACACAGGTGCAGCACACCACCATTGCCAGGAAGGCGGAGCTATGGCAAAGGATCGTCGACAGGGTCAACGCTGTGGGACAGCATCCCAGAAACCGGGAAGACATCCGAAAGCGCTGGAACGACCTACGGGGGAAGGTGCGGTCGATGGTGTCAAGACACAACATCGCTGTGCAGAAGACTGGTGGCGGACCCCCACCCACTCCACCCGAATTCACAGCATGGGAGCAAGAGGTCTTGAACATCCTGCATCCTGAGGGCCTCGCTGGAGTAGGCGGAGGAATGGACTCTGGTAAGTCTAATCTCAACTACCTTACCCGCCCAACCACCAGCATGCCAACCCACACCCCCACCCTCACCCCCAACCCCCCAGCACACATCCTCCCTGCCAATGTCTCACCAGCACAACCCACCCAACACAACACCAATCCCTGAATGCCAACACAAACCATGGCCACCCATCACCTAAGCATGACCACTGCACATACCCATCCCCCCCCACAAACCACCCTCACAACTCCTCCCACAAGGGAATGCCAGCACTGGGGGACAAGGGCACCCACAAATCGCACTCCATGGCACACACAGAAGCAATAACCATACTCTTTTACCCCTGCAGGGCCCGAACGCCAACACACCGGCCAGGAGGGTCCAGATTTGTCCATCCCGCCCCCAGAACAGGCCCCCAGTGATGACAGCAGCTCTGTCGACCTAGAACCGGATGACCAGCCCGGACCATCAGGGACCTCTGGACAGTCGGTTCCCCACACACAGACACAGGCCACAGCAGACCCAACCTCCTCTGGGAATACCAGCACAGCTCCCACCCAGCGGGCCCATGCCTCTGTCTCCAGGACGCGTCAATCAGCGGTGTGTCCGCCACTACAGGGCACCCAGGCTGACCCACCACCCCAACAACAACAGGGACCTGGGGGCAGTGGTAGTGGGCACACCGTCCAGGGGACAGAGGCCCGGGGAAACAGGGGAACTGGGAGGGCTGCTGTGCGAGAGGGGGTGGACCGGCCCAGGGAACCCACTATCCAAGAGGCCCTCACCACCATCATGGGAGCATACCACCACTCCCAGGAGACGATGGCAACGGTACTGGCCAGGTTCCAGGAGATCCAGGCACAGCAGGAGGAACGGTACATGGGGTTCCGAGACGAACTCAGGAACATCGGTTCCGCAATGGGGACCATCGTCCTGGCCCTCACCCAGATAGTCACCACATTGCGGGACCATTTGGCACCCCAAAGGGCCCCTGTCACTAGCCCGGACCACGAACAGCCTACCACCTCCGCCGGCGCTAGTGGACAGGAGGCCCCCACACAACGACAGGCCACCAGAACCCCACCTCCTGCTGAAGATCAACCACCCCGCAAGCGGAACCTGAGATCACACAAGAAGACAGAGTAGGATGCCAAGACCCCCGCCAGCATAAGATACCCCCTGATGTCATCCCACTGTCCCACATTGTCACCCTGTCCAACCTTGAACTGCCCCTGCTCCATCCTTCCACAGGCATATGGACAATGCACCTGTGCGACTGAGAACTGGACTCTGCCATGGACATTACTCCACCCCCGCCCATCACCGTTTTACTATCATGGACCCATATGCAGCACTTAAAATACATCACAATTGCACTTCAAAAATCAGGAGTCTGCTTGTGTCTTTACAAATGTATTACACATAACGGTGCAATAATGTTCAGTCACATTGTGATGACAACATACCAATGTCTATAAGCATTAGTCCATGGTCAAACAAAGCAGCAGTCATGCTGTGGGTCATACAGCTCTGAAAAGGGAAGGGAAAGTCAAAAATCAGTTAAAAGGAACTGGGGGAAACACAGAAAGTAGAGATGCAGGAGGGCAGAAGTAAATGTAAAAAGGGGGGGGTGATTCTTACCTGTGTGCTACTGAAAATACTGTTGTATAACTGTGTCCCTGTTGTCCGTGTCGTCCCCGTCGTCTTCCTCCTCTTCACTCTCCACAGGCTCCACAGCTGCTACAACACCACCATCTGGACCATCCTCCTGCAGGAAAGGCACCTGCCGTCGCAATGCAAGATTGTGAAGCATACAGCAGGCCACGATGATATGACACACCTTCTTTGGTGAGTACATTAGGGATCCACCTGTCATATGCAGGCACCTAAACCTGGCCTTCAGGACCCCGAAGGTCCGTTCTATAATCCTCCTAGTTCGCCCATGTGCCTCATTGTAGCGTTCCTCTGCCCTGGTCCGGGGCACTCACTGGGGTCAATAGCCAAGGCAGGTTGGGGTAACCAGAGTCACCTATTAGCCACACACGGTGTCTCTGTAGCTGTTCCATCACATAAGGGATGCTGCTATTTCGGATGACATACGCGTCATGCATTGATCCAGGGAACTTGGCATTTAGATGGTAGATGTACTGGTCAGCCAAACAGACCACCTGGACATTCATCGAATGGTAATTTTTTCTATTTCTGTACACCTGCTCATCGTCTTTTGGGGGTACTAAAGCCACATGGGTCCCATCAATGGCACCAATGATGTTGGGGATATGTCCAAGGGCATAGAAATCACCCTTCACAGTGGCCAAATCACCCTCCTCAGGGAAAACAATGTATCTCCGCATGTATTTCATCAGGGCAGACAACACTCTGGACAAAACCTTAGAAAACATAGGCTGAGACATCCCTGATGACATGGCCACTGTTGTCTGAAAAGACCCACTTGCCAAAAAATGGAGTACTGACAGAACCTGCACCAGAGGGGGAATCCCTGTGGGTTGGCGGATGGGGGATATCAGGTCAGGCTCCAGCTGGGCACACAGTTCATGTATAGTGGCTCGGTCAAGTCGGTATCGAAGTATAATATGTCGTTCTTCCATTGTCGACAGGTCCACCAGCGGTCGGTACACAGGAGGATTCATCCTTCTCCTCGCAAGTCCCAGCGGACGGTGCCTAGGAAGGACAACATGGAGCACAGAGTCAAGCAACCCACAGGTACGTTCACACAGCTTGCACAGTACACAAATCGCTATGCATTGAAAGGCTTGTATGAGTGGCAATGCAAGGCCTAGGCCTGTGTGACGCAGTAGCAATTAAGCCATGTGGGCCCTTGTAATGGCGGCTGCCTGACCTGAGAAGTGTGACAGTGGGATATGAGGTCAACGCGCTGGCGTGGCACACCGTGGCGGTAGGCGGTCGAAGACCGCAGTGCGAAGGCGCATTGGTTAACATTGAACCCTATGGGTCTCAGGAGCCAATGACGAGGTGCGCCGGTGGCCGCGGGCGTGACCGCCATTTTCTATCTGCTTAACCACTCGAGACCTGACCATCCACAGGAGAGGACCTATACTGCAAGTGCTGCTGTGACCTCGGTCTGGAGGAGGCAATGGCTGCTGCGACTGGGGAAAGGGCCCCTGCCTTCACTTCAGAAGAGTTGGAGAAACTTGTGGATGGGGTCCTGCCCCAGTATGCGCTACTCTACGGTCCTCCAGACCAACAGGTAAGTACACTGGGTGCACGTTGAATGGGCTATGCCTCGGTTGGGTATGGTGGATGTAAGATGGTGGGGTGGGGAGCGAATGAGGAGTGCAAGGCACGACAGATGAGAGCATGTGCCACATGGCAGGGTTGGGGAGGGGGGGGCAATCACATCTAACATGCAGAAAAATGATGAAAATTCCTTTCCCACCCTGTACATGTCAAATAGGTTAGCGCCCATCAGAAAGTCGACATTTGGCGTGCCATCGCCAAGGAAGTCCGGGCCCTGGGGGTCCACAACAGGCGGGGCACCCACTGCCGAAAGAGGTGGGAGGACATCCGCCGCGGGACCAGGGCGCTTTCTGTAGTGTAGTCCCCTCCTTTAGGCATGGCCCTGTGCCCCCGCCCCCCACCTCTGTAGGGTGCCAAGTACAGCAATCCATGGTCCAGCATCACCCATGTGCGCATTTGTTGTCCATAGACCTGTTGGCCTAGTCACAAGTACTGAGTAGTGTACCCCGATTGCGCGGCGTAGTGCATGAGGCTCCTGTGTCTGTCCTCTCCGCCAACGGTGTTGACAATGCATGCACTCAACCTGTTTTTATTTCTCCCCCCACCCTTTTTCTTTATCTTCTTGTGCATGTGTGTATTAGCATCATCAGGCGGAGGAGAATTGGCATCGGAGCACGAGGGAGCTGCAACTCACAAGGCCCCGGTGGGCCATGCTACAGACACCGAGGTCACCAGTGATACGGAGGGCGAGGGGAGCACCACAACGGGGACCCGTGGTGACACCAGCGACACCAACACCTCCTCGGAAGGGAGCTCCCTAGCGGTGGTGGCAACATCCGGGCCCCCCGCCTCTACAGGTACAGCCGCCACCCAGCGCACCAGCTCCCCCCTCCCAGCAGCCCCTCAGCCTTCGCTCCGTGCCCGCTCGCCCAAGAAGGCGGGCATCTCCCTCGCCCCAGGCACCTCAGGCCCTGCCCCTGTTACCCCTGCTGCCCTCAGTGAGGAGGTCATTGATCTCCTATAGACCATCATTGTTGGGCAGTCTACCCTTCTGAATGCCATCCAGGGGGTAGAGAGGGAGGTGCATCGGAGCAATGCATACCTGGAGGGCATTCATTCAGGTCAGGCTGCCCATCAACGATCGTTCAATGCTCTGGCCTCAGCACTGATGGCAGCCATTGTCCCTGTTTCCAGCCTCCCTCTTCTAACTGCCTCCACCCTGTCTCTGTCTCCTGTTCCTCAGCCTATCCCATCCACACCATCAGACCAGCCTGCACACACCTCAACACCCAAGGGCAGCTCATCCAGACATAAGCACCACAGATCACACAAGCATTCACCCAAGCAACACCCAGATGCAGACATGGCAACAGTCACTACCACCTCTGTGTCCCCCTCCTCCTCGTCTCCCTCCTACCTCCCTGTGACGTCTCCACTCACACCTGCATGCACACCACCATCAGCCAGTACTTCCATCACCAGCACACCCTCCAGTACAGTCCGCACACGTGCAGTCACCACCCCCACTGCCATTTACACGTCCCCTGTGTCCTCTCCCACTGTGTCTGTCACCCCCTCTTCCAAGACACACAAACGCAGGCAGCCACCCACCCAACAGCCAACCACCTCACGACAGCCTACGTCACAAGCACCTGCACACAAAGACAGCACACCTGACTCTCCTACAGCCACATCCTCTTCCTCCACTCCCATACCCACTACACCTACCCTTTACATTGGTCCTAAAAATCTTTACCTCTTCAAACTTAACCTCTTTGCCCCACCTGACCCACCCCCTCCATCTGCTAAGAGTCCCAAGAGCACCTCAGCCACCACCAGCCCTGCTTCAAGTGTCACCATTGTGCACGGGTTTTGGAGTCCACCCTTTCCCAGCACTGATACATCGGCCAGCAGCAAGGGGACAGCCAGCCCCCCCCCTGGAAAGAGGACCCATAAAATCAAGGGCTGCCGCGAGAAGACTGACACGGCTGCCCCCAAGGAGCAAAGTCCTGGGCCGTCACCTGCCACAACATCCAGGGGAGGCAAGGGCCAGAGAGCCTCATCGAAGGAGGGCAAGGGCAGCAGGGCGGAGAAGTCAGCCAGCAGGGGCGCGGACAAGGAGGGCCCCACAAGCCCCATCCCGGGTGTGAGGGAGGACACCCACGGGCCCAGGACTCCGTCAGCGAAGGGTCAAGCAAATGCACGGTCGGAGGGCGACTAAGCAGGGAGTCCTGGCCAGGTCTGGCTCCCTTGAATGACTGGACAAGCACCGCTGAAGAGGGCCCCACCGTGCAGAAAGGCACCGCTGAAGAGGGCCCCGCCGAGTAGAAAGGCACCGCTGAACAGGGCCCCGCTGTGAAGAAAGGCACCGCTGAAGAGGGCCCCGCCGTGAAGAAAGGCACTGCTGAAGAGGGCCACGCTGTGAAGAAAGGCACCGCTGAAGAGGGCCCCGCCGAGAAGAAAGGCACCGCTGAACAGGGCCCCGCCGTGAAGAAAGGCACCGCTGAAGAGGGCCCCGCCATGAAGAAAGGCACCGCTGAAGAGGGCCCCGTCGTGCAGAAAGGCACCGCTGAAGAGGGCCCCGCCGTGAAGAAAGGCACCGCTGAAGAGGGCCCCGCCGAGAAGAAAGGCACCGCTGAACAGGACCCCGCCGAGAAGAAAGGCACCGCTGAACAGGGCCACGCCGTGAAGAAAGGCACCGCTGAAGAGGGCCCCGCCGTGAAGAAAGGCACCGCTGAAGAGGGCCCCGCCGTGAAGACAGGCACCGCTGAACAGGGCCCCGCCGTCTCAAGCACCGCTCCGCTGGGCCCCGCCGTCTCAAGCACCGCTCCGCTGGGCCCTTCCTGTCAAGCACCGCTCCGCTGGGCCCCGCCATCTCAAGTACCGCTCCGCTGGGCCCTTCCTGTCAAGCACCGCTCCGCTGGGCCCTTCCTGTCAAGCACCGCTTCGCTAGGCCCTTCCTGTCAAGCACTGCTCCGCTGGGCTTCGCCGTCTCAAGTACCGCTCCGCTGGGCCCTTCCTGTCAAGCACCGCTCAACTGGGCCCTTCCTGTCAAGCACCGCTCCGCTGGGCCCCGCCGTCTCAAGTACCGCTCCGCTGGGCCCTTCCTGTCAAGCACCGCTCCGCTGGGCCCTTCCTGTCAAGCACCGCTCCGCTGGGCCCTTCCTGTCAAGCACCGCTCCGCTGGGCCCCGCCGTCTCAAGTACCGCTCCGCTGGGCCCTTCCTGTCAAGCACCGCTCCGCTGGGCCCTTCCTGTCGAGCACCGCTCCGCTGGGCCCAGCCGTCTCAAGTACTGCTCCGCTGGGCCCTTCCTGTCAAGCACCGCTCCGCTGGGCCCTTCCTGTCGAGGACCGCTCCGCTGGGCCCCGCCATCTCAAGTACCACTCCGCTGGGCCCTTCCTGTCAAGCACCGCTCCGCTGGGCCCCGCCGTCTCAAGTACCGCTCCGCCGGGCCCTTCCTGTCAAGCACCGCTCCGCTGGGCCCTTCCTGTCAAGCACCGCTCCGCTGGGCCCTTCCTGTCAAGCATCGCTCCGCTGGGCCCTTCTTGTCAAGCACCGCTCCGCTGGGCCATCCTGTCCAGCACCGCTCCGCTGGGCCCTTCCTGTCAAGCACCGCTCCGCTGGGCCCCGCCATCTCAAGCACCGCTCCGCTGGGCCCTTCCTGTCAAGCACCGCTCCGCTGGGCCCCGCCATCTCAAGCACTGCTCCGCTGGGCCCTTCCTGTCAAGCACCGCTCCGCTGGGCCCTTCCTGTCATGCACCGCTGGCCCATTAACAGTGCCGGTTCTGTGTCGAGCTAGTGTTCACGCTGCACTCGGGGCACCCTGCCTCCTCCATGACCGGTGGAGTCTGTAATCCACCTGATGGACTGTGGCTTTGCACTCCCCAGGATGGGACAGTGGGCATGGTGGCCCCTTCGTGGTTCTGGCGTCGTGGACCCCTGTGGCTGAGGTGCCCCCCCTTCCCTTCCCCCTGAGGTGCCTGTAGTTTTGTCATCTGATGCCCCAGCAGTGTTCTCTCCAACGGACTCAGGTCTCCTGTGTGGGCTTTGCCCATGTGTTTGGTACACATTGGCCCACGGACTGTGGAAATTTGACACACTGAGCAGGACTTATTGACTTTGTACATAGCTTTCGCACTGTTCATGATTTTTGCTTTGATATTTCATTACGATAATTTTCCATGACTTCAATTAACCTAATTTTACATAAATGTAATTTAAAATTGTATTATGTCTTTGCATTTTTTACGGGGAGTTGGGGGGAGTCACTCAGTTGTTGCTCTGCATTGGTATGTTGATAGTTGGGGGGGGGCGTATGTGTGTGCCCGTAACCTTTCGTCTTCCCCCCTCCCCTGTGTCGTAGGTGCAGTACTCACCGTTGTCTTCTGCGGCGGAGTTCGTACTCGTGGTAGATGAGCAGGTAGACAAGAGCTGGTAGGATGTCTAATTCAGGTTCCATGCTGTCCTCCGTCCTCGTGGAGTGTATAGAGGTGAGCGTTTTCCCGTTCGTAGTCTGTTTCCGCCGTGTTTTTATCGGCGGGGCTCCCGCCCCGGAAAAGGTGGCGGATTGGTGAGTTGTGATACTGTGGGCGGTACATTGTCTGCCGCCTGCCTGTCCCGCCGTGGCGGTCGGAGTGTTAAAGTGGCGGGCTGTTTTGGCGGTTCCCGCCAGGGTCAGAATTAAATTATTTGGACCGCCAGCCTGTTGGCGGGTTGGCCGCCGCTTTATCACCGACCGCCAGGGTCAGAATGACCCCCTTTATGTCTTTACTGTGCATTGGCAAGTTTGGCCTGCAAATGCTGGTGAACCCAGGGTGGGATGCACAGTTCCCGCAGATGTGAGAGGTCTGGCTGTCCACCACTACGCTCTCAATCTAAACTTACCTTCAGACATCCCACTAAGGTTGTCCCATATGCTACTTTTCCTCTCCCTGGGGGGTCTCTGTCAGGAGACACAATCTGCGGCTCCATACTTTCAGTCCTTTCTCTCTCCCAGACATGAGATCCTTGTGAAATTTTCAGAGAATAATATTTTACTCAGTTCTAGGCTGTCACAGTATTGACATCTATATCCTTTTCCCCAAACCGAAATGGGCTCTTAGGTATTTCCTGTTCTTTTTGCCTGTATAATGAATTAATTCCTTGTGTTACAATAATTTATGCAGACCTATCATCTTGTTTCAGTGCTCCTGATTAAATGGCAGTTCTCCCCTGGGATTATGTCAGTTCTCATCCTATGTTTTATCTTTCTGGCTTATCCTGCTCCTCCAATCCTCTCTTAGTTCCTCCTTGCAATTCTTCTGGAAGGATCTCTTCTTCTCCAGCAGTTTTTTTGGACCTCGAGTCCTGGTTCCAGTTTGTGACGTTTAGAGGGTTTTTGCCTTTGGACTTTTTCCTTTATTCAGGAGCTTTTCCTGGAAGGATCTTCTTCTTAGATGTTACCTACTGTATTGTCAGAAGGAACAAGGCTATTGGATGGCGTTGCCCTTGCCATTGGCAGATTAAGAAAGGTGAAAAAGAAAACCTGGGCCACTGGACCAAGCCACAATTAAAGTATCTCCATCATGCATCAGCTTCACAACAGTCTGAAGGAATCTTCCTTGACTCCAAATAAAAAACAGCTCCCAACAAAGTTTAGAGCCTACCCTGGGTCACAGCGGTGATCAGGAGATATAGGCTGAAACCAAAACTGATTGTGGTGAGCTATCTGGCCCAGCTTCTGGTTACTTGAGTTGCTTTAATTCCTCAGCTAAGGTCACATATGTGGTTGCGATTTTCTATGCACTAAGTCATCACAGGTGCTATGTCCTCTATGAATTGAAACCTTCAAGATTTATTTGCAGTTTCCCTGAGCATTCAGCAGTCATCAGTTCTTCTTTTTCAGGGTACAATGCAGGTACACCAGGATCTTAAGGCCGCACCACATGGCCTAGTCATGCTGAAACTTACAGGGGGTTTCAGCAGGCAGCTTCGGGTTCTTCCTTCCTCAATTCCTCACAGTCCTCCACGTTTGTAATCAGTTAAGACCTTCCTTCCAGGGCAGCTCCATGCAGCTCTTCTCCTGGCATGTTGCAGAGCTTCTAGGTTTATGTTTCTGAAGATGTCAAGGGGACATTGTCAGCCAGCAACCTCAAACTTGGAGTACAAAAGAGATTTTGGATCTCCACTGCTGTGGGTCTCCAGATTCTGGTGGAGAAATCTTGGCACACTTCATGATGGTTTCTGCCCCATACTTATGCCAAGTTTGTAAATGGAGTGTAATTCCACATGTTCAACTCTGGGACAGCTTTTAGGCATTTCCTGCCTTATGTGTATTTCTCTCAGGCGGGTCCAGTACAGTTTTTTTTGTCTTACTCTGTCAGCAGGAAGGTGCACTGAAGTTGGGAGTTTCCTGTCAGGGTACAACTAAACACAGGCGCAAAAAAGAGAAAAACCGTCCCACTGGACCCCCTCTCAACTTGTTGTGGGTAACATATCTGGGGAAGAATAAGTGGATGGGGACAAGGATTTTTTATTATAACTCAAAATGACTGTCTCCTATATTCCTTATCTTACATAATGGTTGTGGGAAATGACCATCCTTTCCATGTTATTCCCCAGATTTTTGCCTTGACTGTTTTTTTGGGCCATAGAACTTTGTACATTATGCACCTGCTAACCAGTGGTGAAGTGCTTGTGCTACCCTTTTAAACATGAGGGACTTGGTATACACCTGATTAGTACTTTTAACGTACATATACGTCTCTAGTATATGGTATCAAGTGTACCCTGGGCCTGTAAGTTAAACATCACCACTGGGCTGCAGCACACATTGTGCCACCTGCTGCAGTGACATAAACCTTACCCCAAGCCTACCTCTGTGCCCTGGCAAATCAGTTTTTGACAGGCCTAAATAGTCCTTTCAAATATTAATAAGGCATCCCAAAGTTAGGTCTTAGTGCCCATAAAGGCAGGGTGCATGGAATGTCAAAGTAAAACACACAAAAAGTTAATGTTTCACATGTTCTTACAGTGAACATGCCTACAAGCCATTTTCACTGTGGCAGGCTGGCTTCTTCCACTGGATTACATTATTACACCTTACAATGCTATTTTCAGTTTGGTAACAGCTAGAAAGATATTTCACGAACTCTTTATAATAGTTCCAACTTAATGGTAAAATTGAATTTTATACAACTAGTAAGGAAAAGGTATTTTAGACAAATCACCTTTTCCCTGCCTAATTTAGAGTCTTTCTATAAATATTTGACCTTCACCTGGCAGCTAATTGCTCCCCTGTAGGCGAGGTGTGAATTGCTCCCATGACAGGCTTGGGCATGCGGAGGTGTGGTCCTTCCTTTGAAAAAATTATCTGTAGGCTGTGAGCAGGCACTTGGTTATCTTCAATGGAAGCTTACCCTTACAGGCAGCTGTAGCTCACACCTATGCCAGACCCAAATATTCTCCCTTCAGCCAGGTTGGCACCAAGAAGTGGTTTAGAGTAAACATAGGGGAGGGATCTGCACATTTCTAAAGCCATACCTCTGGGGGTGGGGGGCGCAGAGTGCTCGGACCAGGTGAAGAACTGTTCTTTACCTGGCCATGCTGGATTTAGGGAGAGAGGCCCTGTGAGGTTGTTTGCAAGAGGGCAGACAGGAAGTTAGTGCTGTAAATCTGGGAAGCGTTACACCTGAGAACTTTTACCTCATTGACTAATCAGTGGTGAGGAGATGTCCACAAGCTTGCATTGGTCATAAATGTGGCACCTAGAGTAACATCCTCAGAACATATCTGGACCTGTAGAAGAACAGAAGAGGACTGGATGTGCTGTGACCAGAGAAGACTAGATCTACTCTTTCTCTTGTACCCAGGACAAAGTCTACTCTTGCTCTTGTATCCAGAACAAATAAGTAAACTTCAGTGGTCATAAGGCTAACTTCCTGTTTGGGTAAAGGGTCATGACAAGTTTCAAGAGGCCTTTTCATACACTCCCCTTTGACTAGTTGCAACTGGACCTGCCCTTGACCTTATTGCTGGCCTCTGCTGTAGTGAGTTTTGACCGCCAAGTCCTGTCCCCTAAGTCCTGAGTCCTTGGCTGCTGGTCAACGTGCACACCAACTTGCCTAACCAAAAATACCTGTTACTTATATACTTTTGTGAACTTTTTCCTTGAACAACCATCAAGAGACCAGGACCAACCTGCTCAATGAGGTGCATTGCCACTGTGATTGAGTTCGCCATAGCTCCAACTAGGTTTTTCTGTTGACACTGGAATCCATTCATGCTGAGCCCTCTTTTGCTCCAGTCAGCAGCCCTGGCCTGCAGAGTAGACCTGCGCTGAAGAACAGATCATAAGCCTGATGCAGGCAGCTTCACTGACACCACCGTCGAAGGGGATCCAGTTTATGTTGGAGACTTCCATCTTGAGAAAATTGAACTTTTCAGCTCAGAGCTTTTTCTCAACTAAACCATTGGCTCCACTGCGACTCTGTCACTTCCACTGAAGGCTTTAGACATCCACAAAGTTTCTCAGAAGAGAGGTACCTTTTTGACTGGGATGAACCTGATCCTTGTATCTGACCTGTGCTTGATCGCAGTCGGCCTCAAAACTTACCCTTGTCCTGGTCCTGCATAACCAGATAACACCAGTTGCTTATTGTTTTTTGGTGCTATCTTTTACTTTAACCTTTTTAAATTCATAATGCTAGTTCTGCTGATTGGATTTTGTTGTTCTGGTGTCAATTCATTTATTAAAATGTACTCTATTTTTCTAAATCCATTTGGGATTTTTCTTGTGTTTTAATTTATCACTATTTCAATCCTGCATGAACACTTTATTCATTGCTTCTAAGTTAAGGCTGCACTGTGACATAGCCACCAGGAGGATTGAGTTCTGGATAAGATAGTAACTTTAAGGGTTTACTCTGACAAGTATTCTATTTGTTGTTTGAGGTGGGTACTCACCCCAACTAATACCCACATTATTTACACTAGTCCACTGGTCCACTACACAGGATCTCAGAATTGCTTGGAAGAAAGGCTGCAGTTCACATTACTTTCTGTTTTCAGTCCTTCATCTTAAGTACTTCTCCAGTACAGGAAATCAAAATGGATTCCTGTGTTGACACAATAGCTACATGTAGTACATACTTTTCTAGCTCAGCTTACGGCACATAAATTAATTACAAACACGTGCATGCACGCACACTCACACACACACATCCTTCATATCCCACATACATGAAGCAAAAGACTTGGTTGCAGGAAACTAGCTGACCCATTGAAAAAAAACAGGCAAGGGCAGCAGACAACTCTCCCTAGTAGGCAAAAGGGAAAAGGCTAGTCCTGTCTTCATAATCTGTTGTTGCCATCAGTGTCATTCCTCCACAGTCCAAAAAACTGATGCAGTCATACTCGGTAAAGAAGTGTGCACATTGGTTGCCTCTCTAGACCACAGAACACTGCTGTGGGTCTCATTTCTTTGTCACACGAAGCCCTCAGTGCACACATGTGATTGCTATGTGTGTTACTGTATAAAATCAAGCACCAACAGAAATTTGCTTTTGGGAAATCAAAGGAGAGGCACATGTTCTCAAGAGCTATGCTAGGTACCTATCAATCATCGCCAGAGAGATCAATGGTTGGAGGATAAAAGGTCAGCTTGTTAAAAATGAGTAAGGAGGATTTTCCTTGCTTGTCCGTAAGTGACAATGGGTACTAAGTAGTGAGCGGTTGGAAACTAAGGGCCAGATGTAGCAAGTTCTGATTTTGCGAATCGGAAATTGCGAGTCGGTGCGACTCGCAATTCCGATTCGCAAAATCAGATGCAGAACGGTGTCTCAGACACCGTCTGCGAATCGCTATGGGGTCACAAAGACCCACCTCATTAATATTAATGAGGTGGGTCGCATTTTGCGACCCCATAGCGATTCCCTGCACTCACAGGGATGGTGGCCTGCTGGAGTCTGTGACTGCTTTTTAAATAAAGCAGTTTTTTAAATTTATTTTGCAGCCATTTTTCCTGAAAGGAAAACGAGTTGCAAAACAAAAAAAATAACGAAACCATTTGGTTTCGTTTTTTCAGAGTAGGCAGTGGTCCATTGGAAAAAACCTATTTGGCAACATTCACAAATGGGGACCCCTTCCCTTTTGTGAATGGGTTACCACCAGTGTGACACTGCGAATTACGTTCGCGGTCACAAAGCAATTTGGCATCGCAGTGCAAGTCGCAAATAGGAAGGGGGCACCCCTTCCTATTTGCAAGTCGCATTCACATTTTGCGAGTCAGTACCGACTCGCAAAATGTGAATGTGCATCGCGATGCGCATTTTGCATGTCGCAAACAGTGATTTTCGCAGTTTGCACCATGCAAAATGCTAGCTACATCTGGCCCTAGGTGTGAGAAGAAGGGATACGGAAGTTGAATGTTAAGATTAAGTGGTCCAACTTTGACTTATCATGGTCATGCTTCACAAAACTCTGCCTGTTGGAAACCTTTGCTTTCTGCAGGGGCACCCTGTTTTTATACCTTTTGGCAATACCCTATTTTTGCTGGTTGTTGAAATCTGTGCACTTTACATCTGCCAACCAGAGGTAAAGTGTCTGTGTGCCCCCTTTCAACATGATGAAATTGGTATACCGCTAATTGGCATATTTTACTTACCTATAGATCCTTAGTATATGATAAAAGGGTATCAAGGCATGTAAGTTATATATCACTTGTAGACTGTAGCACAAATTGTTCCATTCGTTCCAGTGACAAGTCAAACATGACTGCATGCCTAGCTGTTGCAGTTTTAAACTGTAAATTCTGCTTGTCAAAATAACCCCTTTTGGAAGGTCAAAGTCTTTCTTTTAAATATGTGTCACCCCCTAATATGTCTTGTTATCCATTCAGCAGGGTTATGGTAATTAAAAGTAGAACATGGTGGAATTTAATGTTAAACCTGTTCTTACAATGAAAAAGCCTCAAAACTCTACTTTCATTGTTGCAAGGCTGGCTGTTTCATAGGAAAACACTGGGTTACACTATTACAGTTCATCAAAGCTGCTATAAACATATTACAAAGACTTTTTAATATTCAAAATTCAATTTAATGGTAAAATTAACTATTAAAGAAAAGGTACTTTTAGAAATGTATATTTTCTGTGACTAATGCCTCTGGTGGCCCCTTTGCATAAACTCTAACTTTCACTTAGCAGCTAAATAGCCACATTGATGAGGTGTGAATTGGCTTTCAGGACAGCGACAAAAGTCTATGGCTGTGGTGAGGTGTAGTTCTCCCTTGACAAAAAGTCCTGTGGGCTGGGCCCAGGAAGTTGATTAACTTAAAAAAGGCCTTACCTGTCACAAGTAGATGTAGATAACACCAAGGTCTGTCCCCTTATTTTGTTTCTCCAGCCAGCCAGACCCCAATCATAGAGAGCCTGTTTTAACATTAGTGTCAAATCCTGCTGGAGTGTCAAAACCTGCTTGATTGATCTGAAGGGGTTTTAGACATAACACGTGGGGCGCACTTTAAGGGCCGTGGACAAGATGCCAAAACAGTTCTTCTGTATCACTGCCTGGTTGCTGAAAAACTCAGCTTTGTTCAATCTGACATTTTCCTCTCGATTTGTTGTGAGTACAGTGTTAGATGTGGGAGGACACTAGGCATACCATTGTACATTTCACACACACATCCCCAACCCTCAGAGCCCAAGTTTAGTATGGCAAAAGGCTTCCACCATCTTGAAAATGTCAAAAATAGGTAGGTTTAGCCCCAGAAACCTTTGCCCCATTGGTTAGGGCATGCCCAAGGGTCATTCCCACCCATTAGCCTGTGCCAGGCATAAAGGCAGCATCTCCATGCAACCACATCTGAACACTCTCAAACCTGAAAAAGGTCAGAAGTGGGCTGAACCTGTTGTTTGCACCATTGGAAGAGCCACAAAGGACTGGATCTGCTCCCTATTGTACACAAAATAAAGACATGGGCTCCAAGGGTCATAAGGCTGACCTATTCAAGCTACAGGGATACAGCAAGTTACAAGAGGACTTTCCTGCAACTGTCTAGCTGATCAGCGGCAGCCCAACCTGGATTGTACTGTGTTTTATACTGTGTAAGTTTCCAAGTGCCTCCTCTGAGGTCCTGGTGGTCCTTAAATACACATTCCTGTGGTAAGTTTGGACTTTAAGGACTAAGGTACTGATGGTGTTCAATGTGTTGTGACATTAATTATCTCACTTTAGCATCTGAAGTATAATGGTAGTTATGAACCAATTTTAAAGATTCCAATTAAGTCATTGGCGCTGTTCTGTTAATAATTTTGAAGTGCTTGTCTAGCAACTATTAGAAATAATTGCAAATCAGTCAGTAGAGTTTTGGAGTTAGATTTGTGGAGTTAAAACCAAGGCCCATATTTATACTTTTTTAGCGCCGCATTTGTGTCATGTTTGGATGCAAAAGCGGCGCAAACGTACAAAATATAATTATATTTTGTAAGTTTATGCCAATTTTGCGTCAAAAAATGACACAAATACAGCACTAAAAAAGTATAAATGTGGCCCCAGTGTGTGACAGATAATCAGGTCTGTGAACTTAGTTAGGTATAAGTAATTCTAAATTTAGCTGTCGCTGGAAAAGCCCAAAATGTTTTTCTGTTCGGACTATCATTTGGCAGATCACTCCACAAAGCTGCTACATTTCTGCTATTTTGATCAGCAGATGTATTCTAGGATAACACATACAAATAGCCAAGATATAAAACGTTTCCAAAGCTGAACCATGGTGGTAGCCATGGAAGGACCTCCAAATTCCAGGAGGTAAACTGTTGGTGGAGGAAATGTAATAACAACCAATAATTTTGGAGTAATGGGCAGTCTGAAGACAATTTAAGTAACACAGTACCATGCAAATACTGATTCTGAAGGAAATCGTTCACTTTCCAAAAACAGACTCTACTCTACGTTAACATACAGATCGAAATTAGTACCTAAGTGAGAAAGAAAAATGTTTTGCACAGGATGAATCTGGTTGGTGTGTCCTATCCGTGCTCCATCACAGTCAGTGTTAAATTGAGCCCAAGTCCTGAACTACTTCGACCATTGGCAGTTTGTGTTTCTTGGTGCTATTTTTACTTAAAACTTTAAAAAATCATATCTCGGGTTCCTCTTATTTGATTTTTGACCTTCTGATATCATTTTGTGTATTAAACATTTTCTAATTTTATTGTTTGCATTTATTATTCTATGAGTACTGCATAAATACTTTCCACATTGCCTTTAAGTTAAGTCTGTCTGCTCTGTGCCATAGCTGCCAGGGAGTTGAGCTCCCTGGCTATCAGATTGAGATTGTAGGTCGTAAAAGACAGAAGCTGTCCACTTGTAATATTAGTGGCTGTGAGTGGTTGCTCAAAAGAACAAGCTGATATTTTGGACAAAAAATGTACCCCAAAATGAAATTCCGGTATAATGAAAGGAAAATGTTCAAATTCCATAGATGTGCCACCATTTTTTCAAAGTAATTTCAGGAAGTGTGGGGGCCAACACCACTGAAGAAGGCCTCTTTGGCACACTGAAATGTACCCTTGCAGAATCTCTGCATAAAAATGTACCATTTAGATCTGAAATTCCCCAATACTTCTTCGTAAGGAGAACGCCACAGAGCTCTTGACTCTCCCTTCACTCACTTGATCAAATTTAAAGAATATATTTACCCTGATCACTATAAAACTTCACAATTTGTCGCTGTCCAATTGGTGTTTGGTATTAAACTATCTGACAGAAGAGTTTTGAGGTGTCACAAACATGGTCAAAGATAGTGCTTAACTGTATCACTCAGTAGGGTTCAAAAGGCACAAACACAGTGCAAAGGGATGATGTTAAAATATTGAAATATGAATAAGTCTTTCCTGGGAATAAAATATTTAGGGCAAGATTTCGGAAAAGTGGCACTGGACCCTTTGCACCCCCCTAATTCCAACAATGTCTGCACCATATCTAAGATATGGCGCACCATGGCGGTAGTTAGGGAACTAGCATAAAAATTTCAGCTAGTTCGCCAGTTCAGAGATTTGTAGGATTGGCATTAAACATTACAACGACAATCCTGCAAAGCCCATTGAGGCCCATTGTAAACAAATGGTGTGTCTCCTTTTAATGCCTGTTCGGAGCAGGTATTAAAAGTGCCGAAAGTGCTGAAAAAGTGCTGAAAAAAATGACGCAAAGAAATCTTTCAGATTGCTTTGCACCAGTTTTTCGGCCTCCCGAAGGGTAAACGCCCCCTTTGAAAACATTATTTGTAGCGCAGGCATAATGAAGCGCAAAGGCTTACAAAGTGGCACAATGCATGCTTTGTGCCACTTTGTAAATTTGGCGCAGCGATTTTGGCCTCATTGGGCCACATTCAGGTAAAAATAAAATGACGCTAATATGGCGCAAGGAAGCGCTAGGGGCTCTTAAATAGCACCTTTTTATTTAGTTTGACTAATTACGGAGAATCTTCCTCCACGCAAAGTGTCAGACCTTTTGTAAATGAGCACTGAATTGTTTTTTTATGTTACTGTTTCATATAAAAATATTGTCTCCATTTATTTTTCCTTACAGGAAATGAGAAGTTTAATTGTGCTTGCATGATCTGCAATTGACATTAATTAGCGGCAAGCATACACAGCTATTACAACTATATTAACTCAGTTCTTTCTTTCACTGAGTTTAATATACTTCTGAACGCACATCTGGAAGCACATCTACGAGACAGAGTGAAAAAGCACAATTGAATGGGATAAGTTTGTGACATAAGCAGCGCACGTCAATGAACGTTCTGTGCTGCTGACAGAGGTCACGATGATTAAGGCTGAACCTTAGATTGCCGTTTTGTGCTGGTTTTGAAGCGGTCCCATGCCTTTCAGTCTTCCTGTCCACGCTGCTGTTTTTACAAGAGTTTAACAAAGCAATTAATCTAAATTAGGGAAGAAAAATGCCCCTTTGTCCTAAAATACTAATGTTCCAAAACAGAAACGTTCTACATTGTGTTTCTCGTTTATCAAGGTTTGGTAAAAGATTTCTGCAACTCAATACTGTACTGCATTGAGTGATACCACACGTCAGGCAGTGCTGTCATAAATTGGGGGGCGGGCATAGGAGAGGGAGAGAAAGAGAGAGTGTACGATATGAGAGAAAGAGTGGGCTGTGGGGAGAGAGAGAAGCATTACACTCAGTGTTTGCCTTTGGGGCTGATAAAAATACTCTGAGAACCTCTTTGTCAGTAAAAAACAGGTTTCCACAGCCTTCATCAAACGAAACTTATTTACATTTCTGTAATTCGTGCCCGCCTTGGGGGAAGTTTTAGAGCAAACATTTTGGTGAGGCTTTAGAGGCACAGAAGTCAGCATTAGGTGACTTTATATTCACATTTGAAAGTGTACACGTTTTGTTAATGGTGGACATTGTGCCTACTATTGGTGGACGTTGTGCCTACGATGGCAGACACTGGTCCTAACCATGTTTAATAAAATGATAACCTGATTTTTAATCATGTTTGAGAATTATTAATCATTAGAATGAATTCTAAGCCAGCCAAACAGACATGCGCAGTTAGGTTTCTCCAGTCCAGCTGCATTAGATAGCCTGATTGGAGAAACAGCACAGACTCCTTGTCCTGAGCCAGTGGCAAACCAGCCCGCTCAGGCCAATCTCTGTGCTGCTCTCATGCTAGGTAATAGAATGAGAGCAGTGCAGGGATTGCACAGTCTTTGATAATGGGACCAGGAAGCAGAGGAGTGTGAGGCAGCCTGCAGAACCAGGTAAGTGTTGTTTTTTTAAAAAACCCTTGTGCTCCCTCCTCGCGCTGCCCTGTGCTCCTCCCATGCCCGCAATGCGTTAACAAAGATTGCAATTAATATTTCAATTCTTTACATATTTTATGATATATCATTAATGAGATATATTCATGAGTTTGCATATTGTGCAAGTTTAATTAATGACTGAATTAATTCATTGAATTCCTTGCGTTATCATAACTAGGCCTGAAGTTTCATATTTGAAGTAGTAATGAAAAAGCTGAATCATTTCTTACCCTTTAACCTGACTTTTTGCATTTGGATGTTTCACATGCTTGGTAAAGAGTTCTATTGTATTATGTGTAAGTCTTTTCCCCACTGACCTTGAATTTGGAACATTGAGAGATGGAGATTTGAACATTAAGACAGACCCCATTATTCAATCATTTCGGTCTCATGTGAATCGCATGTGAATAACTAACGTACAGAGTTGATAGTTATTGCCGGTTGCACACGGAAGTAGAGATGACTTCACACCTACCCTGAGAGAATCTAGAGATGTTGCATTGGACATTGTTCTTTTTACTAGATGTGGTCCTATTCAGTTGACCAAACCAAAAGTTTTGGACAATTCTAGTTAGGCAAAGACTTTTGAAACTTTTAGTCAGTCTCCACTTAATCCTCACCCTGTTAAGATCCCCGTTTGATTCTCATACTGCGGAGTCCTTCTTGTATTGGTAATTTGCAACTTTGAAATTCAATTGTTAACTTGTTCCATGGATATTCCTGATCTGCAGCTTGTGTTCTGCACTTCCCCCTGATGATGCTTCTGGTAAATTCTGCTGAATCTGAAATGGCCATCTGATGAACCTAAATTGTATGCTGATCCCAGGAGAGGTATAATCAATTGCAATGTTAATTGTCCCCTTGCCTTATTTTAATTAATTTAGCATGCTGACACCTGTTTATTTTGACTTTAGTTAGTTTAATCTAACCTGAGATAGATGACTTTTCCAAATTATTTTTGTCTTCATTTTCATTTTGTTTTTGCTCACATGTGTTAGTTTGTTTCCACAAATACTTGTCCTAGTTTGCAAAAGCAGTAAGGAAAACCTTGCCTATACAAATTGATATATTGATCTGTGAATTTGGATTTGACTGATGTCACCATCTAGTGATTCAAAATCTGTTTCTGTTGCATAAATTGTATCACTGCTTGTGTGTGTACTTTTTTGGGAATGTTTAATGGTCTTGATATTGAGTAGATTAAATTTGTTTCACAGATGTGGCCAGTCTATGGTTTTCATTTGTTTGTACAGTTTATTTTTGTGTACTATTTTGGCTCTGTGGTTATAATAAACATTTTTGAAACTTTTCATGTATTGGAGTTTTGTTTCCATAGCCACATCGATAATGGTGTTTAAATTTGTTGTATTGATTGAGATTGGAATGATTGTATTTGGTTAACTACACCCTTCACTGGTTCCAAAGATCCCATCAACCTTGGTGAAAGCGTTTTCAAGTCCTGCCCTGGAGGAGAAAAAGCATCAACACTAGCACATTAGTGAAAGGCGGACCGGCTGTTTTTAGTCACAGTCTGCCTTTCATTGTGCAGGCAACATTCATTAGATCATTTTTACAGTGGCATAACTTTACCCTCTGCGTGGACTCCAACATAAGAAAAAAGCTTTATGATTTTGACATGCAGAAATTATGAAGCTTAAATGATAATTACAAGGTTGTCATTGATTTAAAATCTGTTCCATACAAGAGATTGCAAAGTAGGCAAACACTTTTTAAAAACTCTTTTGGTGGGGCAGATCTTTACTGTCAGGGTATGTATACAGCAGGAGTGTAGATGTTTAATAGTGAGGTGACAGAAAGAAAGGGCAAGTTCTGCTTCATGTGTCTCTTGGATTCTCCACAATACACAGCATTTTTATAAATTTCCCAAAATTGCATCTTTCATCAGTTAAAAATGACTATACCATGTTTCTGCACAAGACGTAAATGGGTGTCTCTCCAAGTGTGTAAGTAGTGCAACATTTTACTTTCAGAGAGTTCTGTAGACTACCCGTCACAGACAGATCAGTGGTTGACAGAAATGTATCTATCACTTTTACTTTGGAGCTAATTACAAAAAATTAAATGATTGATTCCTCTCCTTCAGATGAGCAAATAAAAACATATTTCATATTGTGAAAGTACTGAGACTTGCATTTTGGCTCACATTCAACTCTCTGATACTGCTACCCTCATTCATTCAGGCCTGAAAAGAAAGTGATCTCACTTTGCTAGGTATTCTTAGTTCATTGACATCTGAATAGAAGAGGTGGAGTAGTGAGTTGGTCAATTAGATGTGAAGGAGTTGTCACTACTTATGAATGAATGATGCATGACAGTTGCTATTCTTCCTAAAAATGGTAGCAGGGAGGTGTGGTTGAATTGCAGCTAGGCATGTGCAGAGCTGAACATTCAAATAAATTGCAAATTTGCAGTTTTTCAAAAAGTTTCTGAGTTTTATGCCTTTGAATCTTTTAGGAAAATATAGGGGGTGCTTTAGCAATACTTGAAGGCAGTGGAAGACTGCCCCGGGTGCTGCAGAAGACAGAAGCAGCCATGCGGCAGAACGAAAGAAAGAAGCTGGCAGGTGCCTTCTGACCATTGTCCCCTGCTCCACACCACTACTGTGCTTAGCCCCATCTCACTCAATGTTGTTAACATGCACTAACCATGACCTCCTCTGCTCAAAGTGTCCCATGAACTCTGCACCCATGTTCATACTTCTCCTCCCTACTCATCACACCAACATTGGGAGGCTGGAGGAGGCTGGCCTGGTGTGTGGTGGGTACCTATGGTACTTACACCTTATACCAGGTCCAAGTATCCCTTATTAGTGCAGTGTAGTCAGTGTCTAGAAGCCAGGCTCTCTAGAGGCAGCTGTTAATCAGCAGCCTGATCAGCAGCCAAGGCTTATCTAGGAGACATGCAAAGGTCCTGCGATACCACTGTAGTTACAATTAGGGGCATATTTATACTCTGTTTGCACCGAATTAGCATCATTTTTTCCCCTCTAATTTGGTGCAAAACTAAAGCCATATTTATACTTTGATGCTAGACCCGTCTAGCGCCAAATTTATGGTGTTAAAGTCATTTTTTGGAAGTGGAAACCTACCTTGCCTTAATGAGATGCAAGGTAGTCATTCCCGTGCAAAAAATGACTTTATGGCCTTAACGCCATACATATACTCCTGTGCAAAAGAGGCGCACGGGAGGGAGGAGGGGTCAAAAAATGGTGCAAAGCTTGCTTTGCCCCGTTTTTTAACTCCTGGGTCAGGGCAGACGTTAGGGGACCTGTGGGCCTATTTCCATGGTGGAACACCATGGAATAAGCCCACTGGTGCCCTCCCAGGCCCCAGGGCCACCCACACCAGAGGAACTGCAGAGGATGGGGCACCCCATCCCAGGTAAGTACAGGGAAGTATTGCATTTTATTTTTTAAAGTGCCATGGGGGCCCTGAAATGGGCCCCTATACATGGCATAGGGTGCAATGCCCATGCCCAGGGGACCCTTGCCCCCTGTGCTGGCCATTGGAGTGGTGGGTATGACTCCTGCCTTTTCTAAGGCAGGAGTCATGTGGCATGGTATGTTTAGCACCATAAATAGACGCTAATCTGGTTAGAGTACATTTTTTTACTCTAACCTACCTAAAGTAATTTTTGGGTGCTAAACCCCCTTCTTCTATACCACCAGCCCCACCCGACTAAAGTCATTTTTTTACTCCAGCCTACCCTTTTCACCGGCTTGCACCATTCCATAAATATGGTGCCCGGCTGGCGCACAGAAATGGTGCAAGCCGGTGCTAAACCTTTTGATGCAAACCTGCCTAGCGCAGTTTTGCACCAAAAAGTATAAATAAGGGCCTCAGTGTCACAAAAATAAAGATACTTTATTTTGGTAACACAAAAAATCCAAAAATAACCTAGAGGCTATACTCCCTTAGGAGGTAAGTAATACACAAATTATATACACTAGTATGCAGAAATAGGCATAAAAACAGTTAGAAAACAGTGCAATTAGTGAAAACCACAACAGTAAGAAATAGGCCTAGGGGAGAACAACCCATATAGTAAAAAAATGGAATGGAAGAATGCAATAGTTAACCCCCAACCTAGGTAAGTGTGGTGTGTAGAGAGGAGCTGGGAGTACTAGGAAAGCCCAAAGGTAAGTATCACAACCCACCCCAGTGACCAGGAAAACAGGATTAAATCACAGTAAGTTTCCCAGAATACACACAGAGAAGTAAAGAAGAATATTGCAAAACCCAGAAGAGACTGGAAGACACAAACAGTGGATTCCTGGACAAGAAGGTCTGTGGAAGAAGGGGACCAAGTCCAAGAAGTACAGCAGAGTCTAGGATGGGCAAGAGGCCCTACGCACCAGGATGAAGGTGCAAGAATTGAACCACCGGTGAAGTAGAAGCGTCAGCACTGCACCCAAGAAGACAAAGTTGGGTTCCTGGAGAATGCAGGTTATGTCCCACATTGGAAGGAGGATTGCAGTCTGGTTTGCGTCTTCGTGTTCCACCAACAAGCCTTGGCACATGCAAAACTCACCTTTAGAAGAAAATGGAGCTGCCGGAGACCAGGAAGGACCAGGTGGACTCTACCTAGGAGGGGAAGTCAGAGGGGGCCCTCAGAGACACAGAAAGCCAACAGAAGCCCAGGCAATGCCCACAGGAGTCCCACAGGACAGGGACAGCAGAGTCGCAGAAGAGGACCACGCAGCACTACGAGAAATGCTCCCATGCCACTGGAGAACCACTCAGGGAGCTGTGCATCACAAGAAGAAGTGCTGAGGGTTGGAGCTTCAAAATGCCTGAAGATCTTGTGGAAAGGTTGCCAACAAGCCTTAGCAGCTGCAAAGGATGCAGTGCAAGGGGGTGCTGTTCTGCGTAGGCAGGCAGGGGTTTACTTCCACCCAAGTTGGACAGCTGGAAGAGAGGCCCGTCTGTACCACTTCAGTCCATCACCCGTGATGCATGATCCACGCAACTTAGCAGGAGAGGGGATCCACACGGCTTATCGTCGTCACAGTTGGTGCCTGCAGAAGCAGGGGAGTGACTCCTTCACTCCAAGGGAGATTCCTTCTTTCTTCTGATGCAGGCTGAAGATGGGCTGTCCTCAGAGGATGCACAACAGGGGAAATGTTGCAGTTGCTGGAAGAAGCCGGAGATTCAATGTTGCAGAAGGCGTCTTGCTTCTTTGTTGCAGCTTGTAGGGTCCTGAAGAGTCCAGATGCAGTTTCTTCAGTCAGAAGTCAAAGTGGAGGGTGCAGAGGATTGCTGCTGGAGTCTTGCAACCCTAATCTGAGGAACCACCCAAAGGAGAGACCCTAAATAGCCCTGAAAGGGGGATTGGTCACCTAGCTGGGTGATTACCTATCAGGAGGGGGCTCTGACGCCACCTGCTGGCACTGGCCACACAGATGCTTCCAAAGTGTCCCTGCCAACACAACCTTGAATCCAAGATGGCAAAATGAAGGGACACTCTGGAGGAGCTCTGAGCACCACCCCTGGGGTGGTGATGGACAGGGGAGTAGACACTCCCCTTTCCATTGTCCAGTTTCACGCCAGAGCAGGGACTGTGGATCCCTGAACCGGTATAGACTGGTTCATGCAAGGAGGGCTACAAATGTGCCCTTCAAAGCATTTCCAGTGGCTTGGGTAGGGTACCCCTCCCAAGCCTGTAACACCTATTCCTAAAGGGAGAGGGTGTAACACCTATCTCCCAAAGGAAATCCTTTGTTCTGCCTTCCTGGGTTCAGGCTTTTCAAGCAACAGGAGGGCAGAAACCTGACTGGGAGGTGGCAGCAGCGTGGGCTGCCTGGAAACCCTCAGAAGGCTGTAATGGCAATGCTGGGGGTCTTCTGGTTTTCTAAGAAGTACCCAGAGTGCATGGAATCATACAACCAATGCTTGCAAAAGCCTTGGGGTATGATTCCAACATGTTTGATACCAAACATGCCTATGTTCAGAGTTACCATTATGTAGCTGGACATAGGTAGTGACCTATGTCCAGTACACGCGTAAAATAGCATCCCCACACTCACGAAGTCTGAGAAGATGGGCCTGGAGTTTGTGGGGGTACCTCTGCTAGTACTGTGGTGACCTCACACACAGGTACTTGGCACCCTGCCCTCTGGGGTGGAAGGCCTGCCATAGGTGTGACTCACAAGTTACCTGGTGCAGTGAAAAGTGGCAGTGAAAGGGTGCTTGCACCTTTTCATGCAGGCTGCAATTGCAGTCCTGCAGAACCCTTTGCTTGGGCTCCCTATGGGTGGCAAAATATGTGCTGCAGCCCATTGGGATCCCCAGGACCCCCAATGCCCTGGGCACCTAAGTACCATGTACTAGGGACTTATAATGGGGCATACAGAGTTTTAGGAAAATGCATACATTTAAGGAGGTGAGGTCATATTTAAAATTCTAACTCCAGTCTAGCACACATAGGGGAACGTGCAAAAACGTGGGTTTTCAGATTTACTAAGAGAACTCCAGGGCAACAAATAATGGGCAGGGGCAGGGAGGGTAAGATCGGGAATTCTTACTTCAGCCTCCAAAACATTGGGGAAAGTGTTTAATTTTGGAGAATGGGGTTTAATTTACTATTCAAATTCCTGGCCAAAAAAGATCGGGGAAAGTGTATACATTGGAGAAGGTGGTCAGTTTTACCATCCAAACTCGATTTTGACTAATATTGAGCAAAGTACATACACTCAGGGTCAGATTTACAATTCTAACTCTAATCTAACAAACATTGGGGAATGTTCATACATTTGGGATTACATTAATGTTATAACTGCTGACCAACATACACATATAAAGACTATTTTAAAACACCCTAATTACTTACTGAATGAAATATTTAAATTAGCAAACATAATGTTGGTGGCAAACTAGTATGGTAAAATTACTAATTAAATAGTTACATTTAAGTTATTTTAAAAGTCACATAATTAATTAAAACTTAATATCCATACTTTTGCTATACTTTGTCCAGAATATTTTTATTCACAATATTTTGCCCACAATATTATGTTTTGATGATAATTTGGAATCAATATTTAAGCGGCATGCCTTCCATCATCCTCTATCCCTTTGCCATTCAATTCATAAACCCCACTTTTTGATGTTCTCAATTTGTAGTCCTCTTTCTCTCCTTCGCTCCATCCCTCTATTCCTACCCCTTCCTCATACCTAACCCCTTCTTTCTTTTCAGTGTTCTATCCCTCCATCACTATCTCCTCCTCTTTCATTTTCTTGCTCCTTCAATCGACAATACTTTCACTTTATAGCCTTCTTCGCTCACTTCCTTTCTCACTATATATGAGAGATTCACTCTCCCTTTCACTTTTTATCTTTCTAACACAGAATCTCTTAATTCTTTTTCCTCTCTCCTGTCCTTTTTAACTCTTTCCTTATTCACTCCTTATTTATATTGCCACCTTCCCCTAAATGTGTCAACATGCCTTCATTCCACAGCCTACTTTCTTGAATATTTACAGTCTTCCTCCAGCGCTCAGTCTGCCAGTCAGTAACACCTATTCTGACAATAAAGCATGCAAATTTTCATTTAAATGCAGGTGTCCATCCAGCATAACTCTCTGCTGCATTGCATTATGGTCCTTTGCAAAACTGTAGAGATTTCTCTTGCAACCTTCGTACCTGATTTGACTCTGCTCATTTTCCTTGTTGGTGCCTCCCTAAACCTTGGTGCTAGGAGCAACTGTTCTCCTACAAGTCCTGAATTGAAATAGGCAGAGTTTTACAACCTCCATCCCAAGGTCTGTTCTTAACATGCTCCCAAAAGTCCACAGCTCTCAACGAGCACAATCCTTAATGTGCATAGAAAGTGGGCCTCTTTGGAGCTGACAAACTGGCACCCTACGGTCAGATCTAAAACGCTAAAGCCTGCACCAGCTGTGATCAGAGAATACCAAAACCTGCCTGTCAAAACATGGCTAAGGATCCCTATCTTGAATACTAAACAACTTTCATCAGTGAGAAGAAAATTAGTTACTTACCTGTAACTGCAGTTATTCAGTATTGGTATCTTTAATAGATTCACATTCTTGAATCATTCCCGTCGTCGAAGTGGGAGTCCTATGGTACCATAAATTAGCAGTATACATCATCAGCATAGGCCTTAATGGCAATGGACCATCTATTTAACAACATATCCACATCCTTTTGTAAAAGGAACCAAAGTTGAACTATGACCAATTAGGTGACAGCACACTCTAGAACACTCCCCAGGGAGGCAGTTTCCCTCAGATTGTCAAGCACAACTGAAGTATTTGAATATAAGTTATGAGGGGAGCCTCTTAGGGGAGGAGAGTGAGTCACATGTGACTCTATGAAAGATACCAATAAGAACACAAAAATTATGCAAATAACACCATGTAATAAACCAAACATAGTTAATTTGTAACATTACTGGAACAATGTATTAACACCGTTTGTCCTATGGCTGCCTCCTCTCTGAATGTCGACTGCAGGCAGTAATGCTGCGTAAATGTGTGGGCATTCTTTCATGCTACAGCAGGGCAAATCTCTAATGTCAGAACCACAAACAGAGCAGCTGAGGTGGATACCGCTCTCCTTGGGTATGCTTTGGCTGATAGCTGTTTACCTGCCTTGCATGACAATATTGGATTGCTGTGGAAATCCATCTTGCAATTGTGGTCTTGGTAACTGCATACCATTGACGTGCTTGGCTACATGACACAAACAGTTGATCGGATTTGTGTATGTCCTTTGTACAATGCAAATATAATTTAATACATCTCTTAAGATCCAGATTGTGAAGCGATTGTTCAGCTGGGGTAGCTGGTTTGGGGAAGAAAGTGCGAAGAATGATTGGTTTATTCATATGGAAATGAGTTGGCACCTTCCGCATAAATCTGGGATTTGTTCTTAAGAGGACATAGTCATCCATGAAATGCAAGTATGGCTCTTTTGTTGTGAAGGCTTGTATCTCGCTAACTCTTCTTGCAGAAGTGAGCGCTATAATAATGCTGCCTTCCATGCTGGAAATTTTAAGTCAGCTTTGTGAATAGGGTCAAAGGGGGATTTCATTAATTGAGCCAGTACTAAATTGAGACGCCATTCCAGTAATGGGGGTCTGACCGGAGGGAAAGCCCTGAATAATCCTTTCATAAATTGTTTGATTAGTCTCTCTCCGAGCAAAGGGATAGAGAATAAGATGACCTTCTGTATCTTGATATCGCTGCAAGTTGGACCTTGACTGATGCATGTGTCAATCCTGATTTTGCCAGAGATAATAGATACGGCAAGATCTGTCCTGGAGATACTTTTAAAGGATAGGAGTTAGATTGTTGACACCAAATGCAGAAGCTGTTCCAATTAAACATATATTTTGATGGTGGAATTATCTCTTGCTTTGGAAAGTATAAACTTGCATTCTTGAGGAAGATCTAAATCCTTGAATTCATTGAATTCAGCAGCCATGCACACAAGTGAAGAGATGATGGGTCCAGATGGAGAATCTGCCCCTTGACCCTGGTCAGCAAAGTTGGAAGTGGTGGCATGTGAATGAGTTTGCTTTCCGACATCGAAGGCAATTCCGTATACCAGTGTTGTTTGGGCCATCTGGGAGCAATGAGGATCAAGTGACAATGCAACCTTTTCATTTTTCTGAGAGGAGTTGGTATGAGACGGATGGGGAAAAGTGTAGACAGAAATCCCTGACCATCTCATCAAAAGGGAATCCCCCCACTATCCCGGTAGCGGGTACCGATTGGTGTAGGATTGGCATTTGGCATTCTTGTCTGTCGCAAATAGATCTAATGCTGGCCTGCCCCAGCATGAGCATATTTTGATTGTCTGCTCTTGATCTACCTCCAAGTCCTGACAGTTGTCCGTTGTTCTGCTAAACATGTCCGCTAAGGTGTTGGTTACCCCTGACACTTTCTCTGCCTTTAGCGATATGTTGTGAACAGTGAGCCAGTTCCAGAGCTCCTGAGCATCCTGGGAGAGTGTTAGACACGTGTTCCTCCCTGCTTCTTGACATAATGCTGCTGGTCATATTGTCTGTGTGAACCAGCACCAAGGCACCTGCTATTCCACTGAAAAAAGCCTGCAGAGTGAGGAACATTGGCTTCAATTCTAACCAGTTGATATGACATGTTTTCTGTTGCATTGAATAGTGCCCCTGAATCTGCAAGTCTTGCAGGTGGCCACCCAAGACCTGCAGGGAAGCATCTATTGTTATGGCAAACTCTGGGATTTGAGGTAGAAACATGAGGCCTTGTGACAAATGAGAAATGTGGGACCACCATACTAGAGCCTTCTTCATAGCTGGAGTAATAGTCACAGTATCGTCAAATGATTCTTCTGTCTGGATCCAGTGTTTTTGTAATTCATCTTGAGGCGTGCAAGAGGTATCACACTGATTAAAGAAGACATATATGCAGATGACACACAAATATTACTTAAATTGGAATGCCCCAAAGACATTGAAAACTCACAAATCTTCAGTTGCTTCAGAGCCATTGATCAGTGGATGACTTGGAGCCATCTCAAATTGAATGCTTCCAAAACAGAAATACTCACATGTGGCGACTGGAAAAATTATGACCCACTGTGTTTTCTGGCCTGACGATCTCAGACCACCTCCTCAAGTATCCAAGGAAGATAAAAATCTTGGAATTACCATGGACTCCAAGTTAACAATGAATGCCCTTTCCATAGACTCTTCCCTCCTCCATCCCTCCTTTACTCATCATATTACTATAAACTCCCAATTAACACTTCTGGATTCTTCCCTCCTCTATCCTCCCATTACCCTAGTCATTCCAACTAAAAAACTCACATATCCTCTGTCTAAATTAACTCATAATAATACTAATACTGTACTCATATTTCCCTATACTAATCCACCACTAATTCCTTTAGGGTTCCGGAGTAGGGTGCTACTCACCGAAAAGCACTTTGACGCCTCGTCAGGGGTGGTAAGCGCTATATAAATACTATTACCATTACACTCATGCCCAGCAAAGATTAGAGAGGCAAACCAAAGCGGACTTTCTTTTTGACAGCCTGACTGCAAGAGCTCTTAGCTTGGCTTGTCTGTCCTTAGATAAATATGCTTTGTTGTTGATGGTATCCAGAAGAGCACCCAGGAATATTGTGGTCTGACCTGAAATAGTTATTTCTTTCTGTAAATTGACTGTGAGACCCAGCTTGTGAAATAGGCTGAGACAGGCTTGAGTGGGTTTGGCAGTCTGAGACTTTGCTGGGGGTTTTAGCAGCCAGTCGTCCAAATAGGGAAAAACTTGGTGACTGTGAGAAAACAGGGCTGATTGCAGAGGCCCCCTAACTTTTTGCCCCTATTTTCCACTTTATGCTGGTGTTTTCCTGACTCTGATGGTGCCCTGGGTACTGCTAACCAGTCCCAGGGCCTGTGCTCTGTGTAAAATGGATATGCAAATTAGGCTAATTATTATTGGCTAAGTTAACCTACCTATAAGTCCCTAGTATATGGTAGGGCATGTAGGTTAAGGGACCACAGCATAGGCGGTGCACACCTAGGTGCACTGCTGAGGTGCCCAGTGTCATTTTAAAGGCAGGCCTGCCTTGCTGGCTGCTTTTAAATTAAAGTTATATGCAAATTCGACTTTGGAATTAAAAGTACTTCCAAAGTCTTAAACTATCTTATTTTTACATATAAGTCACCCCTAAGGTGTGCCCTATGTGCCCCTAGGGCTGGGTGCCATGTAACTATAAGCAGGGACTTTATAAAAATAGATTTATAAGCCCTGGTGAGGTAAAAACAGCCAAATTCGTTTTTCCCTCATTGAAGTAAATGGCCTTCATAGGCTAGAATGGGCAGACTTTATTTTAAATTTTAAAGTCTCCTTAAATGTTACATACCAAGAATTTGGTATCAAATTAATTGTTGTAATAAATCCCACAACTTCCAGTTGTTGGATTTAATATAACTTGTTCAGGTAAAAAGTTTAGACTTTACCTAAAAAGTTGCCAATTTCAGCTCTGCATTGTTTTTGCTGCTGTGCTCTGATTGGCCAGCCTGCAGCAGCTTCTGCCAGGCTGCCTTGATGAGGTGTGAAGTGGCCTGGCTTCACACAAAGGAATGTGCTTGGGGGAGAGAATCTCCCCTCAGCAGATGGTGAGGCAGGAAGGGGGAGGGCTGCCAAACTGGTCTTCAAAGGCAGAGAAGGACATCTGGAGCACCCAGCAACACCCCCACATCCTGCAACCCCAGACAACTAGGTGCCCCCTTGATTAGATTAGGAGAGGGCAGGAGAGGGGTGTGTTTATGATTTTTAGCCACACCAGTGAGTGGGCTCAGCCAGATGTAACCTCCAAAAATCAGATTCAGCCATGTTGGATTTTTAGAGACTGTTGCCTTTTGGGATGGATTTTTGCCACACTTCCCAGGAAGTGGTCATCACAGGGGGACGACCCTGTACCTGATTGGAGGACCAGGAACCCCCTGCTTTTCACCCAGGAGCAAGGATAAAACTGGCAGACCTGCCCCCACACCTCAGATCCCCGCCAACTTTCAAGAAGAAGGAACTTAAGGAGAAGAAGGACTGCCCTGCTGGACCCCTGACCTGCACCTGGACCCTGCACTCAGAAGGACTGCACCAGCTGCACACTTGGGCTTCACCACAAGAAGGACTTTGCCTGGCTTCAACTGGTTCAAGGAGGGACTCCCTGTTTGCTACAGGTGAAAAATTGCTATCCAGAGTCCCCTGCACCAACTCCTAAAAAAGAGACCAGTTGACCACTGCCCAGTGGCCAAAAAGGAGATTGCGCCAGGTGCATTCTGGGAGTTGAAGTCTGCACCCCCCAAGGACCATCACAGAACTTCTGGACCCTTGGGGTGAGCTGTGGACCCCAAAAGAACCTTAAAAGAACATCTGGGTGAAGCCCCAGAAGTTTGGAAAAGATTTGAGAATTTTTGAAACAAAGCTCCAGAGAGGGACCGACCCGCCGCGGAAATTCTAGCCGGCTTGCCTCAACCGCGACCCGGCCTGACTTCGTGGTTCGTCCCGGTAAAGAAAAACATCCGAAAAAGAGACTAAGTCCGAACGTAAAAAGTTGACCGGGACCTCCCAGCCATCGTATCCGAGAAGGGCTCCACGGACGTCGGATCAAGATCCAGGTTTACCCCGGTCGAAGGATTTTCATCTCGAAAAAACGACTAAGTCCGAAGGTAGAAATCACCACCGAGGAAACCCACATAGCGTATCCGGACAAGGGCTCCAGGAGGTCGGATTCAACTGGCAGGTTCGTCCCGGTGAAGAAAAACTTCAAAATAAAGACTAAGTCAGAAGGTAACTTTTTAACCGAGGCCTCCCGCGACCTGTAGCCGAGCAGGGCTCCATCGCGGTCGGCTTGAAACTTTGACTTTGCCCCGGTCCTGGTGCAACCAGATGACCCGATTGGCGCTTTTTGTTTCTAAGCGCTAGAAAAATAATAATACTTTAAAAATTCATATCTCCGGTTCCCCTGAACCAATTTTATTCGTTTTTGTGTCATTTTAAAGATAAAAATATAAACTATTTTTATAAATTGGTTTTGGATTTTTAAACTGTTTCCTGTGTTTTATTTAATTACTGTTTTGTGATATTTGAATGCTTTACACACTGTCTCCTAAGTTAAGCCTTGACGCTCGTTGCCAAGCTACCAAGGGTTGAGCTGGGATTAATTTACTGAGACCTAACTGTACCTAGGTGGAGGTTAGTGGCTTGTTGCTAGGTGTAGGTACCTACCTGCCCTTACCAATAACCCATTTTCCAACATTTTTGGTGGCAGCGGTGGGATCCTGTACTTGTGTTCAGTATCACGTTACAGTTTTAAGTAAAACAAATTAAAAATCCTTTAAATTGTCTTAGTGCAAAAAAAAAAAAAACAAATTATTTTTTTTATTTTTTTATTTTATTAATTTGGATTAATTTCAATTATTGAATTTTTGTAATTTTTCTAAATTCTTGTTTCCAATTTTTGCAAAAAGTTTTTGTTGACACAAAACTAGGGAACCATGGAGCTTGATCTGGCTAGCCTACCCACACTGACAGTAGTCCAGATTAGGGGGTTGTGTATTGAGAGAGGGTTGCCTGCAACCACTGATCTCAGGAAGCAAATCCTGATTAAATCCCTGACAGCATGGCCTGAGGCCCAAGAGCTAGGCACAGAGGAAGCTCCAGAGGAGGAAGAAAAAGGGGAGGATGCTAACTCTAACCTCTCAGGGGAGGGAAGGCATCTGAGCCCAAGTGAGGATGAGGAAGAACGGTCCTCAGTAAATACAGTCACTAGGGGCAGATCCAAAGCTAGTGGTGGGAAGGGGGTCCTTTCAGGAGGAGAGAACCCATCCATCAGAGAAAGAGAGCTGGAGGCCCAGCTAGCATACATAGCTTTGGAAGCAGAGAAGCTGGCCCTAGAAAAGAAAAAGTGGGCAAAGAAAGAGAAAAGAGATGGTGGCAGCGACAGAGAATTTGAGGTGTCCATGGGTGGGGGAGTTTGCCCCAGATTACCCAAGGGGGTGGTTCCTGCCTATGTAGAGGGGGATGACATAGATAAGTGGCTGGGGGCCTTTGAGAGGGCACTCCAAATGAGAAGGGTTAGGCCTCAATACTGGGGTTCCCTTTTGTGGGAGTTGGTCCCCAACTCAGGGAGGGATAGGCTTCTGACCTTAAGGGGGGAGGAGGCAGATTCATACCCTAGTATGAAGAGGTGCTTAGCCAAGAAGTTTAGTCTGACCCCAGAACAATATAGAATGAAGTTCAGGGACACCCAGAAGGTCAGTACCCAGTCTTGGGTTGACTTTGTGGACATTTCACTAAAGGCACTAGAGGGCTGGATTATTGGTAACAAAGTAGATACTTATGAGGGGTTATACAATCTGATCATGAGAGAGCACATCTTGACCAATTGTACCCAAGAAAGGTTACGCCAGCATCTAGTGGACTCTGAGCAGACCAACCCTAGAGAGCTAGGGGAGGCAGCTGATGAGTGGTTGAGAACCAGGGTGGTTGTCAAGTCCCAGGGGGGAGACTCCAAGAAGGGGGGGACAGGTCCCCAAAAACCTAAGGAGGGAGGTGGTATGCCCACCACAGAGACTCCCTCTGTACCCCAGAACCCTAAGAAGGAGGAGAGTAAATCCCACTCCCACTCTGACAATCAGAGACAGGGAGACCCAGGGTTAAAAAAGCTCTTGGACAGTAGGGCTTGCTTTGACTGTCAGCAGAAAGGTCACTTCAGAGGAGATGCAGCCTGTCCAAAGAAGGTGGTTAGCACTGGGCTGTCCAGTGTAGCCATAGAGGAGGATTCCTCAGATGATGAAGTCCTCCTAGCATTGAGCTGGGAGACAGGACCAGATGGTAAGCTGGTGATCCCTGAGGGTGGGAGTAGGCACTTCCACCCCATTCAGGTGAATGGGATCCCTACCACTGGCCTGAGAGACACCTGTGCCAGTCACACTATAGTGAGTGACCGGTTAGTGACCCCAGACATGTATGTCCCAGGAGAGACAAGGAAAGTCAGGATAGCCACAGGGGAGGTCGCCTCCAAACCTGTAGCCATAGTGCCCCTAGAGAGGGAGGGTATCCTTGACTGGATTAGGGTGGTAGTCAGTGCTGACCTCCCCCTAGATTGTATCCTGGGCAATGACCTCCCAGAGGTGGGTCTAGTCCCAGATGGGGCGGTCGCCCAGGGCGCCCCCCCCAAACCAAAGTCCTGGGGAGTCAGTCCCTACAGTTAGGAGACACGGGTCCCCAAGAAAAGGAAAAAAGAAAAGGAAGGGTAGGCCACTCTTAAAGAGAGTTCCAGGGAGCCAAAGGCTTTCTGCCCCAGTAGGGGGGGAGCCAAAAATTGGCACTGGTGAGGCCTCACCTGACCCCAAGGAAGTCCTGAGTAGTCAGGCAGCTGTCCAGATGCAGGGTGTTGCCCCTGCACTGACAGAAGGGAGAGTGGAAGGAGGGTGTCTGCCACAGGTGGTGGTAGCCCCCAACTCTAGACAGCAAGAGGGGTGCCAGGACCCCAAAGTTGCCCCTAAAGCATCTCAGCCACCTGTCAGTGGAGAGCTTAGGGTGTGGTTCTAAGTACTGACAGCTGTAAGTAGCCTCTGCTGGGTGCTAGCCTTCCTGGCAGCACTGTACTTGGCCTGGGAGGCAGACCCCAGGGCCAATAACAAAGTAGGCCCCCTGACCCTATTGGTCATGGTGGGGTTGCTCAAGTGTTGGGTGACCTCTTTGGGTAAGCTAGGTGTTGCCCTAGCAAAGTTTGGAGTAGGGGAGGTGGACACCTCACTACCCAACTTGGCAGAGAAAGAGGAGGAAGACCCCCCTAGAGGGAAGTTTCAGTTTGAGATGGGTCCTTTTATTGTTGGGGTGGGTTCACTACCCAGAGGGAGTGACCCTGACAGGAGGATGTAAGGCAGAGTAGGCCCTGCAAAGGGACAGCCAGTTCTCTTCACTGTCTTCCTCGGCTAACAAGCCAGGAACACTCTCCCAGGGTTGGGCTGAGTCTCCTGGGCGTGTGGGCTGGGGGGGGATGTGTGAGAAAACAGGGCTGATTGCAGAGGCCCCCTAACTTTTTGCCCCCATTTTCCACTTTATGCTGGTGTTTTCCTGACTCTGATGGTGCCCTGGGTACTGCTAACCAGTCCCAGGGCCTGTGCTCTGTGTAAAATGGATATGCAAATTAGGCTAATTATAATTGGCTAAGTTAACCTACCTATAAGTCCCTAGTATATGGTAGGGCATGTAGGTTAAGGGACCACAGCATAGGTGGTGCACACCTAGGTGTACTGCTGAGGTGCCCAGTGTCATTTTAAAGGCAGGCCTGCCTTGCTGGCTGCTTTTAAATTAAAGTTATATCCAAATTCGACTTTGGAATTAAAAGTACTTCCAAAGTCTTAAACTACCTTATGTTTACATATAAGTCACCCCTAAGGTGTGCCCTATGTGCCCCTAGGGCTGGGTGCCATGTAACTATAAGCAGGGACTTTATAAAAATAGATTTATAAGCCCTGGTGAGGTAAAAACAGCCAAATTCGTTTTTCCCTCATTGAAGTAAATGGCCTTCATAGGCTAGAATGGGCAGACTTTATTTTAAATTTTAAAGTCTCCTTAAATGTTACATACCAAGAATTTGGTATCAAATTAATTGTTGTAATAAATCCCACAACTTCCAGTTGTGGGATTTAATATAACTTGTTCAGGTAAAAAGTTTAGACTTTACCTAAAAAGTTTCCAATTTCAGCTCTGCATTGTTTTTGCTGCTGTGCTCTGATTGGCCAGCCTGCAGCAGCTTCTGCCAGGCTGCCTTGATGAGGTGTGAAGTGGCCTGGCTTCACACAAAGGAATGTGCTTGGGGGAGAGAATCTCCCCTCAGCAGATGGTGAGGCAGGAAGGGGGAGGGCTGCCAAACTGGTCTTCAAAGGCAGAGAAGGACATCTGGAGCACCCAGCAACACCCCCACATCCTGCAACCCCAGACAACTAGGTGCCCCCTTGATTAGATTAGGAGAGGGCAGGAGAGGGGTGTGTTTATGATTTTTAGCCACACCAGTGGGTGGGCTCAGCCAGATGTAACCTCCAAAAATCAGATTCAGCCATGTTGGATTTTTAGAGACTGCTGCCTTTTGGGATGGATTTTTGCCACACTTCCCAGGAAGTGGTCATCACAGGGGGACGACCCTGTACCTGATTGGAGGACCAGGACCCCCCTGCTTTTCACCCAGGAGCAAGGATAAAACTGGCAGACCTGCCCCCACACCTCAGATCCCCGCCAACTTTCAAGAAGAAGGAACTTAAGGAGAAGGAGGACTGCCCTGCTGGACCCCTGGCCTGCACCTGGACCCTGCACTCAGAAGGACTGCACCAGCTGCACACTTGGGCCTCACCACAAGAAGGACTTTGCCTGGCTTCAACTGGTTCAAGGAGGGACTCCCTGTTTGCTACAGGTGAAAAATTGCTATCCAGAGTCCCCTGCACCAACTCCTAAAAAAGAGACCAGTTGACCACTGCCCAGTGGCCAAAAAGGAGTTTGCGCCAGGTGCATTCTGGGAGTTGAAGTCCGCACCCCCCCAAGGACCATCACAGAACTTCTGGACCCTTGGGGTGAGCTGTGGACCCCAAAAGAACCTTAAAAGAACATCTGGGTGAAGCCCCAGAAGTTTGGAAAAGATTTGAGAATTTTTGAAAAAAAGCTCCAGAGAGGGACCGACCCGCCGCGGAAATTCTAGCCGGCTTGCCTCAACCGCGACCCGGCCTGACTTCGTGGTTCGTCCCGGTAAAGAAAAACAACCGAAAAAGAGACTAATGCCCTCATTCTGACCTTGGCGGTCTTTTCGCAAGACCGCCGAGTTACCGCCGCGGTAAAGACCGCCGACCGCGGCGGTATGCCGCTGCGTGTATTCCGACCGCTGGGAGCGTTCCGCCGGAATACCGCCAGCAGCCACACTGGCGGTCGGCGGGAAAGTGGAGACTGGCCAACCTCCACCGCCACGCCAGCAGAACACCGCCCCCAGAATTACGACCCACATTTCTGTGTGGCGGTCTTCTGTTGGCGGTCTTCTGTTGGCGGTCACGTCCCTATGGCTCCCGTCGCCTCCCGGAGGACCAACGCACAAGGTAAGTTGATCGTCCGTGAGGGGAGGGGGTGGGGGGGTGTTGTGTGATGTGTGCGTGCATGGGGGTGTGCGTGTGAGTGTGTAGAGGGGGTGTGTGAGTGCGTGCATGCGGGCGGGGAGTGCTGCTGTGCCTATGGGCAATGTGTGTAGTTCGGCGGGTGCGCATGTCGGCATGTATGTGTGCGGGTATGTGTCCCCGTTGTGTATGTGTGTGTGTAGGGGGTGTGTATATGTGCATGTTGGGGGTGTGTGCATGTCGGGGTGCGTGTATGTGCATGTCGGGGTGGGGGTGGGGAGGGGGTTCGTACCACCTCTGGGGGGTGGCAGGGGGGTGGAGGGTGTGGGGGGAGGACTCGGGGGGGCAGTGGGGGGTGGGGGAGACCCCTATCAGTGCCAGGGAAGGAATTCCCTGTCCCCTATAGTGCCTACCGCCATGGTTCACATGGCGGTTCCCGACCGCCAGAAACCGCGGCGGTAAGCAGGGTCATGATACCGTTGGCGGTCTTGGGTCGACCGCCGGACCGGAGTGCGCAGACTCCAGCCTGTCGGTCATGACCGCCGTGGCTGTCGGAGTGGGGAAGTGGCGGTCGGTTGCGGCGGTGACCGCCGCGGTCAGAATGCCATTTTTAATACCGCTGGTCAGTTCGCGGTCCGACCGCCGCCTCTCCGCCGACCGCCAAGGTCAGAATGAGGGCCTAAGTCCGAACGTAAAAAGTTGACCGGGACCTCCCAGCCATCGTATCCGAGAAGGGCTCCACGGACGTCGGATCAAGATCCAGGTTTACCCCGGTCGAAGGATTTTCATCTCGAAAAAACGACTAAGTCCGAAGGTAGAAATCACCACCGAGGAAACCCACATCGCGTATCCGGACAAGGGCTCCAGGAGGTCGGATTCAACTGGCAGGTTCGTCCCGGTGAAGAAAAATTTCAAAATAAAGACTAAGTCAGAAGGTAACTTTTTAACCGAGGCCTCCCGCGACTTGTAGCCGAGCAGGGATCCATCGCGATCGGCCTGAAACTTTGACTTTGCCCCGGTCCTGGTGCAACCAGATGACCCGATTGGCGCTTTTTGTTTCTAAGCGCTAGAAAAATAATAATACTTTAAAAATTCATATCTCCGGTTCCCCTGAACCAATTTTATTCGTTTTTGTGTCATTTTAAAGATAAAAATATAAACTATTTTTATAAATTGGTTTTGGATTTTTAAACTGTTTCCTGTGTTTTATTTAATTACTGTTTTGTGATATTTGAATGCTTTACACACTGTCTCCTAAGTTAAGCCTTGACGCTCGTTGCCAAGCTACCAAGGGTTGAGCTGGGATTAATTTACTGAGACCTAACTGTACCTAGGTGGAGGTTAGTGGCTTGTTGCTAGGTGTAGGTACCTACCTGCCCTTACCAATAACCCATTTTCCAACAGTGACCTTGGGTTCTTAGAGCGGCTGCTACAGGTGCCAGGCACTTGGTGAATATCTGAGGTGCCGATTTGAACCCGAATGGAAGCACCTTCAATTGATAATGGTTACCGGCTACAGAGAAGCAAATATATTTCCTGTGTTTGGGATGTATGGAGATGTGAAAATATGCATCCTGCAAATTAAGAGTCGTCATGAAATCTCCGCTGATGAGGAAATGCAGGATATCGGAGAGGGCGATCATCCGACATGATTGCCTGTGTAAGAATTTGTTCAGCTTTCTGAAATCCAGGATAAGCCTCTATTCCCCTGTCTTTTTTCAGACGAGGAAGAATCAAGAATATAAACCTTTGCCCCTTTGTGAAAACTGAACTCTCTCTATTGCTCCCTTTGCAAGCATGATGAGGGCTTCCTTTCTTAATAAGTGAAGATGGGAAGGGGGTGAGCTCCCCTTGGAGGGTTGTTTGGTGGTTTCTGCACAAATTCTAGAGTATAGTCAAAAGCGATGAAGTCCAATACCCACTTGTCCGTAGTTATCTCTCTCCATTGGGATAGGTGGTTGGAAATCTTTGCACCCACAGGATGTGATGTGATGTTTGTAGTTGGCACCTGGAGAAGATCACTGTTTGCGACCTGAGTCTTTCAATCAATCAATCAATCAATCACATTTATAAAGCGCGCTACTCACCCATAAGGGTCTCAAGGCGCTGGGGGGGAGGGGGTCACTGCTCGAAGAGCCAGGTCTTGAGCTGCCTTCTGAAGGGGAGGTGTTCGGGTATGGCGCGAAGGTGACTGGGCAGGGAGTTCCAGGTCTTCGCTGCCAGAAAAGAGAAGGATTTTCCTCCGGCGGTGGTTTTGCGGATGCGGGGAACGGCTGCCAAGGCCTGACCGGTGGAGCGCAGAGTGCGCGGAGGGGTGTAGAAGGAGACGCGGGAGTTGATGAGTTTGGGTCCGAGGTTGTAGAGGGCTTTGTGTGCGTGGGTGAGGAGTCTGAAGGTGATCCTCTTGTTGACCGGGAGCCAGTGGAGTTTTCTCAGGTGTCCGGAGATGTGGTGGTGGCGAGGTATGTCCAGGATGAGTCGTGCTGCGGCGTTCTGGATCCGTTGAAGTTTCCTCTGCAGCTTGGTGGTGATGCCGTCGTACAGAGTGTTCCCGTAGTCCAGGCGGCTGGTGACGAGGGCGTGGGTGACGGTCTTCCTGGTGTCGATGGGGATCCAGCGGAAGATCTTGCGGAGCATGCGGAGGGTGTTGAAGCACGCTGAGGTCACCGAGTTGACCTGTCTGGTCATCGAGAGGGAGGAGTCCAGGATGAAGCCGAGGTTGCGTGCGTGGTTGGTCGGTTGGGGAGTGCTGCCTAGGGCGGGGGGCCACCAGGAGTCGTCCCATGCGGAGGGGGTAGGGCCGAGGATGAGGACCTCCGTTTTATCTGTGTTCAGTTTCAGTCAGCTGTCTGTCATCCAGGTCGCTACTTCCTTCATGCCGTCGTGCAGTCTGGTCCTTGCTGATGTGGGGTTGTTGGTGAGGGATAAGATGAGCTGGGTGTCGTCGGCGTAGGATATGATGTCGAGTCCGTGTTTGCGTGCGATGTTTGCCAGGGGGGTCATGTAGACGTTGAATAGGGTGGGGCTGAGGGAGGATCCTTGGGGTACGCCGCAGATGATCTCCGTGGCTGCGGATCTGAAGGGGGGGAGGCGGACTCTCTGGGTCCTTCCGGAGAGGAAGGAGATGACCCAATCCAGGGCCTTGCCTCTGATGCCGGCGCTGCAGAGGCGGTCTATCAGGGTGCGGTGGCAGACCGTGTCGAAGGCTGCAGAGAGATCCAGGAGAATGAGGGCCACGGTTTCACCCTTGTCGGTCAGGGCTCGGATGTCATCCGTGGCTGCGATGAGGGCGGTTTCGGTGCTGTGGTTGGCCCTGAATCCGAACTGAGTGGAGTCGAGGGAGTCGGAGGTTTCCAGGGCGGCGGTGAGTTGAGCGTTGACGATTTTCTCAATCACTTTGGCAGGGAACGGTAGGAGGGAGATAGGCCGGAAGTTTTTGAGTTCGGTGGGGTCTGCTGTAGGTTTCTTTAAGAGGGCGTTGAGTTCTGCGTGTTTCCAGCTTTCAGGGAAGGTAGCAGTGGTGAGGGAGGCGTTGATGACGTCTCGGAGGTGGGGTGCGATGATGTTGTCGGCCTTGTTGTAAATGTGGTGAGGACAGGGGTCGGAGGGTGATCCCGAGTGGATCGAGTTCATGATGCGGGTGGTTTCCTCGGTGGTGGTAGGGTTCCAGGCGAGGATGGTGGAGATGTCGTTTGCGGCTTCCGGGGGCGGGTCGCAAGGGAGTCGCAGAGGTCCTGTGAGGGAGGGATGGGGTTGGTTTCTGCGTCCGGGTTGGAGAGCTCTTTGACGATGCCAAATAGTTCCTTGCTGTTGTGGGCGTTGTTGTCAAGTCTGTTCTGGTAGGCTGTTTTTCGTGCGGTGCGGAGGCGTTGGTGGTGTTGGCGGGTGGTGTCCTTGAGAGCTGTCAGGTTTTCCTCTGTTGGGTTGAGGCGCCATGTCTTCTCGCGGAGGCGGCATTCTTTCTTGGAGTTTTTGAGTTCGGTGGTGAACCAGGAGTTTTTCTTGTGGTTGTTGGTGTTGGTTTGGGTCTTCAGAGGGGCCAGGAGGTTGGCGCAGTCGGAGATCCAGTTGGTGAGGTTGTTGGCGGCCTCGTTGGGGTTGCTGGTGCTGGTGGGTTGGTTCAGGGAGAGCGTTGCTGCAAGTTGTTCTGTGGTGATTCGGTTCCAGTATTTTTTGGGTGGTTGCCGGGTGTGGTGATGCACGGTGGTTTTCTTGAAGCTGAAGTGGACGCAGCTGTGGTCCGACCATGTGAGTTCGGTGGTGTGGCTGAAGGTGATGTGTTTGCTTGAGGAGAAGATGGGGTCGAGCGTGTGTCCGGCGTAGTGGGTGGGGGTGTTGACCAGTTGTTTCAGTCCCAGGTTGGCGAGGTTGTCTAGAACGGCGGTGGTGTTGTTGTCGGTGTGGTTCTCCAGGTGAAAGTTGAGGTCTCCTAGGAGGATGTAGTCGGTGGATGAGAGTGCGTGGGGGTTGACGAAGTCTGCGATGTCTTCGCTGAACTTGGTGCGGGGTCCTGGTGGTCTGTACATGAGGGTGCCTCTTAGGGTTGTCTTGGGGTCGATGTGGATCGCGAAGTGGAGGTGTTCGGCGTCGGGAAGTGAGTTGTCGGTGTGGGTCGAGATGCTGATGGAGCTTTTGTGTGCGATGGCGATGCCTCCTCCGGTGCGGTTGAAGCGGTCTCTCCGGATGATTTTGTAGCCGTCGGGGATGGCTATGGCGATGTCGGGTGCCGAGGAGGGGTTCATCCAGGTCTCGGTGAGGAAGGCGATGTCTGGGTTCGTTGAGTTGATGAGGTTCCACAGTTCGATGGCGTGCCTGTGGACGGAGCGGGTGTTGACCAGGATGCATTCGAGGTTGCTTCCGGGGGCGTCGTTCTTGGTGGTGGCGGTGTGGGTCCGTAGGCAGGTGAAGCGGCAGTTGCTGCAGGTGAAGGGTCCGTGGGTACGTTTGGGGGTGGCGCGGTAGCAGCCCGGCGCGCGGCCGGGGTTGAGGTTGGCGAGGGTGGCGGAGTCATAGGTCAAGCGGGGGGCGCGGGGGCCAGGGGTTCGGGCACTAGGCGCGGTCCAGGCGCGGACGGGCGCAGACGGGCTTGCCTTAGGCGCGCCTTCGGCGCGCCAGCGGCGCGCCCGCTGCGCGGCCTCGCAGCGGCCGCCATTTAAGGGGTAGGTGGGGAGGTGGGGTCAGCTGGGAGGCGGGAGGTGGGCGGGCAGGGGAGCTGGAAGCGGCAAAAAAGAGCGGCAAAAAAGAGCGGCAAAAAACGGCGGGAAAAGCGCGGTAGGAGCGGCGGGAAAAGCGGCAAGACGGCGAAAAGGGAACAAGAGCCTACTAAAATCTACTAAAAAGGAGGGGCTGAGAGGGGAGGACGGCGCACGGCACTCGGGGGCACACGCACGGGATACAAGGAGAGAAAAGGGGAATTTCAGTCACTCGGGGGCACACGCATGGGATACAAGGAGAGAAAAGGGATTTCAGTCAGCACCAGCACAAGCTCAAGCACTCGGGGTACACGGGCAAGAAGGGGGGAGCACACTCACAGGAGAGGAAGGCAGTCAGGGACTGGAGGCGCTGCGTGAGCAGGGGAGCGACCTACCCGAGGGTCAGTGGTCGCTACCTCTGCCTCGCAGCGGCCGCCATTTAAGGGGTAGGTGGGGAGGCGGGGTCAGCTGGGAGGCGGGAGGTGGGCGGGCAGGGGAGCTGGAAGCGGCAAAAAAGAGCGGCAAAAAAGAGCGGCAAAAAACGGCGGGAAAAGCGCGGTAGGAGCGGCGGGAAAAGCGGCAAGACGGCGAAAAGGGAACAAGAGCCTACTAAAATCTACTAAAAAGGAGGGGCTGAGAGGGGAGGACGGCGCACGGCACTCGGGGGCACACGCACGGGATACAAGGAGAGAAAAGGGGAATTTCAGTCACTCGGGGGCACACGCATGGGATACAAGGAGAGAAAAGGGATTTCAGTCAGCACCAGCACAAGCTCAAGCACTCGGGGTACACGGGCAAGAAGGGGGGAGCACACTCACAGGAGAGGAAGGCAGTCAGGGACTGGAGGCGCTGCGTGAGCAGGGGAGCGACCTACCCGAGGGTCAGTGGTCGCTACCTCTGCCTCGCAGCGGCCGCCATTTAAGGGGTAGGTGGGGAGGCGGGGTCAGCTGGGAGGCGGGAGGTGGGCGGGCAGGGGAGCTGGAAGCGGCAAAAAAGAGCGGCAAAAAAGAGCGGCAAAAAACGGCGGGAAAAGCGCGGTAGGAGCGGCGGGAAAAGCGGCAAGACGGCGAAAAGGGAACAAGAGCCTACTAAAATCTACTAAAAAGGAGGGGCTGAGAGGGGAGGACGGCGCACGGCACTCGGGGGCACACGCACGGGATACAAGGAGAGAAAAGGGGAATTTCAGTCACTCGGGGGCACTCGCATGGGATACAAGGAGAGAAAAGGGATTTCAGTCAGCACCAGCACAAGCTCAAGCACTCGGGGTACACGGGCAAGAAGGGGGGAGCACACTCACAGGAGAGGAAGGCAGTCAGGGACTGGAGGCGCTGCGTGAGCAGGGGAGCGACCTACCCGAGGGTCAGTGGTCGCTACCTCTGCCTCGCAGCGGCCGCCATTTAAGGGGTAGGTGGGGAGGCGGGATCAGCTGGGAGGCGGGAGGTGGGCGGGCAGGGGAGCTGGAAGCGGCAAAAAAGAGCGGCAAAAAAGAGCGGCAAAAAACGGCGGGAAAAGCGCGGTAGGAGCGGCGGGAAAAGCGGCAAGACGGCGAAAAGGGAACAAGAGCCTACTAAAATCTACTAAAAAGGAGGGGCTGAGAGGGGAGGACGGCGCACGGCACTCGGGGGCACACGCATGGGATACAAGGAGAGAAAAGGGATTTCAGTCAGCACCAGCACAAGCTCAAGCACTCGGGTTACACGGGCAAGAAGGGGGGAGCACACTCACAGGAGAGGAAGGCAGTCAGGGACTGGAGGCGCTGCGTGAGCAGGGGAGCGACCTACCCGAGGGTCTTTCAGTTGGGGCGGTTGCTTCCAGCAAGGGTGTTGCTTGTTACAGGCCGCTGTGGGTGACTGACGGTACTGTTGCTAGTAGCCTTGCCTATACTGAGATTAAAAGGGCTGGAACTGCTGAGGACGTTAATATGATCCTCAGTAGGAGGAGAAACCCCTTCCACAACCCCTTGAAAGGGCATTTTCCGATATTACAGGGTTCCCAGGCATGTAGCAGTGTCTGTGTCATTCTTTATTGCTAGCAATGCATCATCAATGTGCTTTCCAAAAAGCGTTTCCATGTCGTAGGCCATATCTAGAACCTACAACTGGACATCTGGCCTAAAAGACTTAGGGGGTCATTCCACCCCTGGCGGTCGGTGATAAAGCGGCGGCCAACCCGCCAACAGGCAGGCGGTCCAAAAAATGCAATTCTGACCCTGGCGGGAACAGCCAACACAGACCGCCACTTTAACACTCCGACCGCCACGGAGGGACCGACAAACAGCACGGCGGTCACCGCCAACAGGCAGGCAGCAGACAATGTACCGCCCACCCTATTACAACTCACCAATCTGCCACCTTTTCCGGGGCGGGAGCCCCGCCGATAAAAACACGGCAGAAACAGACTACGAACGGGAAAACGCTCACCTCCACACACTCCACGAGGAATCTGGACAGCATGGAACCCGAATTAAACATACTACCAGCTCTTGTCTACCTGCTCATCTATCACGAGTACGAACGCCGGCGCAGACGGTGAGTACTGCACCTACGACACAGGGGAGGGGGAGGAGGAAAGGTTACGTGCACACACATACGCGATACACCCACCCCCCCAACCCACCCCCCCAATACCTACACACCAATGCAGAGCAACAAGTCAGAGTGACACCCCCCAAACCCCCCAGAAGAATGCAAAGACATAATTAAAATGAAGTTTCAAATTTATGTATAAAATAGGTTCATTTTAGTCATGGTAAATATGCCATATGAAATATACAAAAGAAATAATGAACATAGTGCAAAGTATAAACATAGTCAATAAGTCCTGCACAGTCCGTTAAATATCCATAGTCCGTAGGCCAATGTGTACAAACACATGGGCAAAGCCCACACAGGAGACCGGATGCCATTGGAGAGAACACTGCAGGGGCATCAGATGATAAAACAACAGGCACCTCAGGGGGAAGGGAAAGGGGGGCACCTCAGCCACATGAGTCCACGACGCCAGATCCACGAGGGGCCTCCATGCCCACTGTACCATCCTGGGGAGTGCAAAGCCACAGTCCATCAGATGGATAACCGACTCCACTGGTATTGGAGGAGGCATGGTGCCCAGAGTGCTTCGTGAACACCTGCTCGACACAGAACCGGCACTGTCAATGGTCCAGCGGTGCTTGAGACGGCGGTGCCCAGCGGAGCGGTGCTTGTGATGAAGGGCCCAGCGGAGCGGTGCTTGACAGGAAGGGCCCAGCGGAGCGGTGCTTGAGATGAAGGGCCCAGCGGAGCGGTGCTTGACAGGAAGGGCCCAGCGGAGCGGTGCTTGACAGGAAGGGCCCAGCGGAGCGGTGCTTGAGATGAAGGGCCCAGCGGAGCGGTGCTTGACAGGAAGGGCCCAGCGGAGCGGTGCTCTTCACGGCGGGGCCCTGTTCAGCGGTGCCTGTCTTGGCGGGGCCCTGTTCAGCGGTGCCTGTCTTGGCGGGGCCCTGTTCAGCGGTGCTCTTCACGGCGGGGCCCTGTTCAGCGGTGCTCTTCACGGCGGGGCCCTGTTCAGCGGTGCCTGTCTTGGCGGGGCCCTGTTCAGCGGTGCTCTTCACGGCGGGGCCATGTTCAGCGGTGCTCTTCACGGCGGGGCCCTGTTCAGCGGTGCTCTTCACGGCGGGCCCTGTTCAGCGGTGCCTGTCTTGGCGGGGCCCTGTTCAGCGGTGCTCTTCACGGCGGGCCCTGTTCAGCGGTGCCTGTCTTGGCGGGCCCTGTTCAGCGGTGCTCTTCACGGCGGGGCCCTGTTCAGCGGTGCTCTTCACGGTGGGGCCCTGTTCAGCGGTGCTCTTCACGGCGGGGCCCTGTTCAGCGGTGCCTGTCTTGGCGGGGCCCTGTTCAGCGGTGCTCTTCACGGCGGGGCCCTGTTCAGCGGTGCTCTTCACGGCGGGGCCCTGTTCAGAGGTGCTCTTCACGGCGGGGCCCTGTTCAGCGGTGCCTGTCTTGGTGGGGCCCTGTCCAGCGGTGCTTGTCCTTCCTTTCAAGGGACCCAGACCTGGCCAAGACTCCCCGCTTAGTCGCCCTCCGACCTTGCGGTAGCGGGGCCCTCCTGTGATGGAGTCTTGGGCCCGTGGGTGTCGACCGTCACACCCGGTATGGGGCTGGTGGGGCCCTCCTGGTGCGCTCGCCTGCTGCATGTCTTCTCCGCCCTGCTGCCCTTGCCCTCCTTCGCTGCAGCTCTCTGGCCCTTGCCTCCCTTAGATGATATGGCAGGTGACGGGGCAAGGCCACTCTCCTTGGTGGCAGCCGTCTCAGGCTTTTCGCGCCGGCCCTTAATTTTTCTTGTCCTCTTACCAGGGGGTGGGCTGGCTGTCCCCTTGCTGCTGGCCGATGTTCCTTCCCTAGGAGCTGGTGGACTCCAATAGCCCTGCACTATGGTGATACTAGATGCAGGGCTGGTGGTGGCTGAGGTGCTCTTTGGACTCTTACCAGATGGAGGGGGTGGGTCAGGTGATGCAAAGAGGTTAGTTTTGGAGAGGAAAAGTTTTTTAGGAGCAATGGGAAGGGTAGGTGCAGTGGGTATGGGAGTGGAGGAAGAGGATGTGGTTGTAGGAGAGTCAAGTGTGCTGTCTTTGGGTGCAGGTGCTTGGGCTGGAGGCTGTCGTGAGGTGGATGGCTGTTGGGTGGGTGGCTGCCTGCGTTTGTGTGGTTTGGAAGAGGGGGTGACAGACACAGTGGGAGAGGACACAGGGGACGTGTAAATGGCAGTGGGGGTGGTGACTGCACGTGTGCTGACTGTAATGGAGGGTGTGCTGGTGATGGAAGTACTGGCTGATGGTGGTGTGCATGCAGGTGTGAGTGGAGACGTCACAGGGAGGGAGGAGGGAGACGAGAAGGAGGGGGACACAGAGGTGGTAGTGACTGTTGGCATGTCTGCATCTGGATGTTGTTTGTGTGAATGCTTGTGGGATCTGTGTGCTTATGTCTGGATGAGCTGCCCTTGGGTGTTGAGGTGTGTGCAGGCTGGTCTGATGGTGTGGATGGGATAGGCACAGGAACAGGAGACTGGGACTGGGTGGAGGGAGTTAGAAGAGGGAGGCTGGAGACAGGGACAATGGCTGCCGTCAGTGCTGAGGCCAGAGCGTTGAACGATCGCTGATGGGCAGCCTGACCCGAATGAATGCCCTCCAGGTATGCATTGCTCCGATGCACCTCCCTTTCTACACCCTGGATGGCATTCAAAAGGGTAGACTGCCCAACAATGATGGTCTGGAGGAGGTCAATGACCTCCTCACTGAGGGCAGCAGGGGTAACTGGGGCAGGGCCTGAGGTGCCTGGGGCGAAGGAGATGCCCACCTTCCTGAGTGAGCGGGCACGGAGCGAAGGCTGAGGGGCTGCTGGGAGGGCGGGGCTGGTGCGCTGGGTGGCGGCTGTACCTGTTGTGGCGGTGGGCACGGATGTTGCCGCCACCGCAAGGGAGCTCCCTTCCGAGGACGTGTCGGTGTCGCTGACGTCTCCACGGGTCCCCGTTGTGGAGCTCCCCTCGCCCTCCTTCTCACTGGTGAACTCTGAGTCGGTTGCATGGCCCTCCGGGGCCATGTGAGATGCAGCTCCCTCGTGCTCCGATGCCACTTCTCCTCCGCCTGATGATGCTAATGCACACATGCACAGGAAGACAAAGAAAATGTGGGGGGGGTAGAAATGAAGACAGGTTGAGTGCATGCATTGGCAACACTGTTGGCGGAGAGGACAGACACAGAAGCCCCCTGAACTAGGCAGCGCAATGGGGGTACACTACTCAGTTATTGTGACTAGTCCTACGGGTCTATGGACGACAAATGCACACATGGGTGAGGCCGGACCATGAATAGCTGTACTTGGCACCCTACAGAGGTGGGGGGCGGGGGCACAGGGCCGTGTCTAACGGAGGGGCCTAGCCTACAGAATGCGCCCTGGCCTGGAGATAGCCACAGCCCTCCTCCCCCACCCAGACACCTTCACTGCGCGCCAAGATAGCAGAATGTGCTGATACTCACCCCCTTGTGTCTGCTGTGATGTCCTCACGTGCCCATCCAAATCGGGGTGGGCCACCGCCAGGATCCGGGACATCAGGGGGGTCAATTGGCGGCTGGCACCCCTCCTACGTTGGGAGGCCATCCCCAGCAGAGACTCGGCGGTCTTTCTGGTCCCGCTGCGGATGTCCTCCCACCTCTTTCGGCAGTTGGTGCCCCGTCTGTTGTGGACCCCCAGGGCCCGGACGTCCTTGGGGATGGCACGCCAAATGTCAATCTTCTGATGGGCGCTGACCTATGTGACATGTACAGGGTGGTAAAGGAAATCGCATCAGTTTTCTGCCTGGTCAATGTGAGTGGCCCCCCCTCCCCAACCTTGCCATGTGGCACGTGCTCTCATCTTTCGTGCGTTGCACTCCTCATTCGCTCCCCTCCCCACCATCTTACATACACCCCACTCAACACAGGCATAGCCCATTCAACGTGCACCCTGTGTACTAACCTGTTGGTCTGGAGGACCGTAGAGTAGCGCATACTGGGGGAGGACCCCATCAACAAGTTTCTCCAATTCTTCGGTAGTGAAGGCAGGGGCCCTTTCCCCAGTCGCAGCAGCCATTGTATCTCCCAGACCGAGGTCACAGCAGCACTTGCAGTATAGGTCCTCTCCTGTGGATGATCAGGTCTCGAGTGATTAATCAGATAGAAAATGGCGGTCACGCCCGCGGCGGTGCGTACCGTGGCGGTGCGTACCGCGCCCGCCGGCGCACATCGTCATTGGCTCCTGAGACCCATAGGGTTCAATGTTAACCAATGCTGCTTTGCGCTGCGGTCTTCGACCGCCTACCGCCACGGTGTGCCACGCCAGCGCAGTGAGCTCACATCCCACTGTCACACTTCACAGGTCAGGCAGCCGCCATTTCAAGGGCCCACATGGCATGATTTCTACTGCGTCACACAGGCCTAGGCCTTGCATAGCCACTCATACAAGCCGTTCCATGCATAGCGATTCGTGTACTGTGCAAGCTGTGTGAACTAACCTGTGGGTTGCTTGACTCTGTGCTCCATGTTGTCCTTCCTAGGCACCGTCCGCTGGGACTTGCGAGGAGAAGGATGAATCCTCCCATGTACCGAGCGATGGTGGACCTGTCGACAATGGAAGAACGACATATCATACTTACATACCGGCTTGACAGAGCAACTATACATGAACTATGTGCCCAGCTGGAGCCAGACCTGATGTCCCCCATCCGCCAACCCACGGGGATTCCCCCCTCTGGTGCAGATTCTGTCAGTACTCCATTTTTTGGCAAGTGGGTCTTTTCAGACAACAGTGGCCATATCATCTGGGATGTCTCAGCCTATGTTTTCTAAGGTTTTGTCCAGAGTGTTGTCTGCCCTGATGAAATACATGCGGAGCTACATAATTTTCCCTGAGGTGGGCGAATTGGCTACAGTGAAGGGTGATTTCTATGCCCTTGGACATATCCCCAACATCATTGGTGCCATTGATGGGACCCATGTGGCTTTGGTTCCCCCCAAAGACAGTGAGCAGGTGTACTGAAACAGAAAAAGTTATCATTCGATGAATGTCCAGGTGGTCTGTTTGGTTGACGAGTACATCTCCCATGTAAATGCCAAGTTCCCTGGGTCAGTGCATGACGCGTATGTCATGCAAAATAGCAGCATCCCTTATGTGATGGAACAGCTACAGAGACACTGTGTGTGGTTATTGGGTGACTCTGGTTACCCCAACCTCTCCTGGCTATTGACCCCAGTGAGGAATCCCAGGACCAGGGCAGAGGAACGGTACAATGAGGCCCATGGGCGAACTAGGAGGATCATAGAAAGGACCTTCGGCCTCCTGAAAGCCAGGTTTAGGTGCCTACATATGACTGGTGGATCCCTAATGTACTCACCAAAGAAGGTGTGCCAGATAATCGTGGCCTGTTGTATGCTTCACAATCTTGCTTTGCGACGCCAGGTGCCTTTTCTGCAGGAGGATGGTCCAGATGGTGGTGTTGTTGCAGCTGTGGAGCCTGTGGAGAGTGAAGAGGAGGAAGACAACGGGGACGACACGGACAACAGGGATACAGTCATACAACAATACTTTCAGTAGCACACAGGTATGAAACAGCCACCCCAATTTACATTTACTTAAGGCCTCCTGCGTCTCTACTGTCTGTGTTTCCCCCCAGTTCCTTTTAAGTTAATTCTGACTTTCCCTTCTCTTTTCAGAGCTGTATGACCGACTGCATGACTACTGCTTTGTTTGCCCATGGACTAAAGCTTATTGACATTGGTATGTTGTCATCACAATGTTACTGAACATAATTGCACCGTTATGTGTAACACATTTGTGAAAAATACAAGCAGACTCCTGTTATTTTAAGTGCAATGAGTGATTTATTTCAAGTGCTACATATAGGTAAATGATTGGGAAGCGGGGATGGGTGGGGGTGGAGTAATGTCCATGGCAGAGTCCAGTTCTCAGTCGCACAGGTGCATTGTCCATATGCCTGTGGAAGGATGGAGCAGGGGCAATTCAAGGTTGGACAGGGTGACTATGTGGGACAGTGGGATGACATCAGGGGGTATCATATGCTAGCGGGGGTCTTGCAATCCTACTCTGTCTTCTTGTGAGATCTCTGGTTCCGCTTGCGGGGTGGTTCTTCTTCAGCAGGAGGTGGGGTTCTGGTGGACTGTCGTTGTGTGGGGGCCTCCTGTCCACTAGCTCCGGCGGATGTTGTAGCCTGTTCCTGGCCCTGGCTAGTGACAGGGGCCCTTTGTGGTGCCACATGGTCCCGCAATGTGGTGACTATCTGGTTAAGGGCCAGGACGATGGTCCCCATTGCGGAACCGATGTTCCTCAGTTCCTCTCTGAACCCCATGTACCGTTCCTCCTGCTGTGCCTGGATCTCCTGGAACCTGGCCAGTACCTTCGCCATCGTCTCCTGGGAGTGGTGGTATGCTCCCATGATGGTGGAGAGGGCCTCTTGGAGAGTGGGTTCCCTGGGCCTGTCCCCCCCCTGTCGCACAGCAGCCCTCCCAGTTCCCCTGTTTCCCTGGGCCTCTGTCCCCTGGACGGTGTGCCCACTACCACTGCCCCCAGGTCCCTGTGGTTGTTGGGGTGGTGGGTCAACCTGGGTGCCCTGTAGTGGCGGACACACCGCTGATTGACGTGTCCTGGAGACAGAGGCATGGGCCCGCTGGGTGGGAGCTGTGCTGGTGTTCCCAGAGGGGGTTGGGTCTGGTGTAGCCTGTGGCTGTCTGTGGGGAACCGACTGTCCAGAGGTCCCCGATGGGCCGGGCTGGTCGTCTGGCTCCAGGGAGACAGAGCTGCTGTCATCGCTGGGGGCATCATCTGGGGGTGGGATGGACATCTCTGGACCCTCCGTGGCGGTGTGGTGGCGTTCGGGTCCTGCAGGGGTATTAAGGTATGGTTATAGCTTCAGTGTGTGGCATTTCGTGTGATGGGTGGGTGTCCGTGTACCCAAGTGCAGGCATTCCCTTGTGGGGGCTTTTGTGAGGGTGGCTTGTGGGGGTGATGTGTGTGTGCAGTGGGCATGCTTTGGTGATGGGTGTCCATGCTTTGTGCTCGCATGCAGGGCTTGGTGTTTGGATGGGTGGGTTGTGATGGTGAGCCTTTTGCAAGGAGTTGGTGTGATGGGGGTGGGGGTGAGGGTGGGGGTATGTGCTGGCATGCAGGTGGGGTGGGGGTCGGAAGTAGTAGTTAAGATTTGACTTACCAGAGTCCATTCCTCCAGATACTCCTGCAAGGCCCTCAGGATGCAGGATGTGCAAGACTTCCTCCTCCCATGCTGTAAATTCGGGGGGAGTAGGTGGGGGTCTGCCGCCAGTCTTCTGCACCGCAATGTTGTGCCTTGATACCATGGAACGCACCTTCCCCCGTAGGTCGTTCCATCGCTTCCTGATGTCATCCCGATTGCGTGGATGCTGTCCCATCGCGTTGACCCTGTCCACTATCCTTTGCCAGAGCTCCATCTTCCTAGCTATTGTGGTGTGCTGCACCTGTGCCCCGAATAGCTGGGGCTCTACACGTACTATTTCCTCCACCATGACCCGGAGTTCTGCGTCAGAGAACCTGGGGTGTCTTTGGGGTGCCATGGGGTGGTGTGGATGAGGTGAGGGGTGGTGTATGTGTTGTGGAGTGTAATGTGTGTGGTGGTGTATGGTGTTTTGTGCGTGGTAATTGTGTGGGTGATGTTGTGATTTGCCTCGGTGTGATGGTCTATTCTAAGCAGTGCTGTCTCTCTCTGTCCTTGATTCGCAATTGTTGTCGTAGGGGTTTGTGGGTGATGTGGGTGTGTGTTTTATTTTGTATTGGGTGTGTGGGAGTGGTGTGTATATGTATCTCAGGTGTGTGTGTTTCAAATTGACCAATGTGGGGATGTTCTGTAAAGGTGTGTGTATTTCGACCGCGGCGGTGTGTACCGCCAATAGAATACCGCGGTTGAAAGACCGCCGCGTGGATTCGTGGGTCGTAATGGCATGGGCGTATTTCTGTTGGCGTGACGGTGGAGGTTTGGTCATCGCCATTTTTTCGCTGACCTTTGGTGTGGCGGACTTTTGTGGATGTCGGGTTTTTGGAGGTTTACAAGTTGCGGGTCAGAATGACCGTGGCGGTTTACCGCAGCTGCGTAGGTGTTATGGTGGGCTTCTGACCGGCGGTAAGCGCCTTTTACCGCCGAGGTCAGAATGACCCCCTTAGCCACCCTTGGCATCTGAGGACAGCTGCTCCTGTTAGTTGATGGAAGCCTGTTGAAGCTATGTCAAGCGTGCAGTCTAATACCTCAGATGAGGGACGTTCTCCTTCTTGGAAGATCTTCGCTGCTTCTGCCTTCTTGTCTTCTGGAATAAGGTCTACGAGGTCTTCGATATACATCTGCCTATCATAGCAGCCAAGTTTCATAGCGAGTTAGCTGCTCGCACTATGATGGCAGACATGAGGGACAACCTCTTGCCCATGTTATCTAGACATCTGACCTCTTAATCTGGTGGAGTGGAAATATGGCAGACGGGACCTTCGAACGGCGTTGTGCCGCTTGCGATATCACAGAGTCTGGTTTGGGATGCCCTGTAAGGCTGGCTGGGGAGAATTTCGGGCCTTTGTATTTTTTCTACCCGTGGTGGTACAGCAGTCATGGTAGCCAGGTTCTTCAATATTTTAATCCCCTTGTCCCATATATAATCAGTAATGGGGATTGACCAAACTGATTTCCATGCCTGCTCCTTAAAGTAATAAAAGAAGCAGTCAGTCTGCTTAATGGAAGTCGGAAGGTGAAATTGTGATGCAGCTCGGGCCATCAAGTTGTGAAACCCTCCAATTTCCTCAGGAGAAGAATCCAATGGGTGTGGCGGTGGAGGTGAGGGTGTGGAGATAAATAGTCATCCCACTCAGCTTGAAGAGGAGGATTATCAGGTATCTCCCCTTCATCCCTTTCATTTTCCAATGAAGAGGGGTCTTCTCGTGGTGGCACCGCAATGTTTCTCAGTGTAATCCTGGGGTGACAGGTGTAGGCAGATTCTAAGGTGTAGAAGGGGCCGAGGCTTGAGGTGTCAATGGTTGATGTTCTGTTGGTGGTTCAAGAAACTTCCTTCTTTAATCTTGCAACATCGCTTGCAGGTCTTGAGCCAGGGTAGAAGGTAATTGCATCTCTTCCTGCAGTCTTTGAGGTATATAATACCTTCTCGGTGGAGGAGTATAATATTGCTGGTAATAGATCGGCTCTTCCTCCTGACAATCGTCATCTTCCTGGCAGTTGACGAGTAGCTGGGAAGGACTATGTGTGATTCCAAAGGGTCTGTCGTCATCTGAATCCTCCATGTTCAATAGGAGAGAAGGAGGAAAAGGCGATACCTTGCTAGGAGATGTTATGGCCGGTGTTAAAGTCTTTGTAGGTATTTTAATACTTGTTGACATTCCTGTCGCTGATGTCATCGACAATGCCTTCGTTGACGGCATGGTTGCCTGCTTGAAGCAAAGGTAAAACTGAGCAGAGCTCAGGGAGACTCCCTTCACATGATGTGTGGTAGAAACTCGGAGGGAAACTGCCTTTATGGGGAGTGTTCTAGCGGGTGATGTCACCTGATTGGTCATAGTTCAAGTTTGGTTCCTTTTACAAAAGAATGTGGATATGTTGTTGAATAAATGGTCCATTGCCATTAGGACTATGGTGATGATGTATATTGCTATTTTATGGTACTGTGGGACTCCCACTTCAACAATGGGGAATGATCCAAGCATGTGAATCTATGAAAGATCCAATCCTGGATAACTCTAGCTCGCCCTCCTTCGAGTTCCCTCTTCAATACTAGCAGCTGCAGTTAAATGTATTCAATGTATCAAATATGTGGACCAAGCAGTAAGAGCATCCTTATACCTGTAGCCTAGTCACCATAATTCTTACAATATGCATACACTAAGACATAGAATACATTTCAAAGGGACAGTGAGGTGCAATGGGTAAAACACACTGCGTAATGATAGGGAGTCCTCAAGGGGACTAGTAACCTGAGACAGCAAGCTCTGAAAGATCCTACAATTGAGTTGTTTGAGAGCATTCCTTCAAGGTACCAGGTCAGTGCCAGGATCATCGCATTCCAATAAAAAACAAAGCACAACACACATCCTTTATCAATACAGATTATTATGGATTGATGGAGACTTTCTGTATAATAACCCACAACAGGAAGATGGCAATCAGGTGGACTGTGAGTAGTTAGTGAATGGGTGTGAGAATAAATGACTGCCTATAGACCCTCACAAGAGAAAGAAATGCACACTAGGCTAGTAGGGAAGCATTCTTTGATCCAATAATACAATTAAAATGGGGTAGGAACATTCTGGCATGGGTTGAAGGTCTTGAGACTTAGGGCCTCATTACGACTCGCAGTGGCCGTTGGACCACCGCACTCCTGGAGGTCTGACCTTGGTAATATGACCCTGGCAGAAGACCAGGGGGCGTTGCCACTACCAGGAACATGGTCCCTGTTAGAAATGGAGTCTTTGGTTGGCAGTCAGTTACAAGACCCTCACTCGAGTCAGGAGAAAGGAGATTCACACACAGTTAACCCCCACTCTCCCCCTTGGTAGCTTGGCACAAGCAGGTAGACAATGTGTTAAGTATTTGTACAAACACACACATTAATACAGTGAACCACTACAAAATGACACAACACAGGTTTAGAAAAATAGTAAATATTTTATCTAAATAAACAAGACTAAGGGGGTCATTCTGACCCTGGCGGTCACGAATGACGGAAGCACCGCCAACAGGCTGGCGTTGCTTCCATGCCCATTCTGACCACGGCGGTAAAGCCGCGGTCAGAAAACCGGGACCGGCGTTTTCCCGCCGGTTTTCCCCCGGCTGGGCGAATCCGCCAGGGCAGCGCTGCAAGCAGTGCTGCCATGGGGATTCTGACCCCCTTCCCGCCAGCCTGTTTCTGGTGGTTGTCACCGCCAGGAAGAGGCTGGCAGGAATGGGTGTCTTGGGGCCCCCTAACAGGGCCCCATGAAGCTTTTCACTGTTTGTCTAGCAGACAGTGAAAAGCGCGACGGGTGCAACTGCACCCGTCGCACGCCCGCAACACCGCCGGCTCCATTCGGAGCCGGCTTCTGTGTTGCAGGCCTCCTTCCCGCTGGGCCGGGTAGCGCCGGCCGGCCCAGCGGGAAGGTTGGAATGCCGGCAGCGGTCTTTTGACCGCATAGCGGCCAAATGGTGGTTCCCGCCTGGCGGGCGGCAACCGCTGCCTGCCAGGGTCAGAATGACCGCCTAAATTCGATAAAAATCCACAATATAGAGTTACAAATACAAATTTAGCAGTTAAAAGCAAGAAAACAGTGCCTTGAGGTACAAATACTGCAAGTTGGTATTATGCAGCGTCGTGAAGGAGTCATTTCCTACAATGTGTCGCAAATGGTGCTGTTTACTGAGTCATTTGACCCCATGCACAGTTCCTTAAGAACCAAGTAGAAAACAGGCTGGTGCACGGAGTCGGGAGAGTGGCTTCGCTGGGTCTGATGCAGCGTCGGTTCCAGTGCCATGGGGCAGAAGGACTGCAGTATCGTGCAGTGGTGTCAGGTCCTCACTACAGGGCTTTGGAGGTGAAGCAGTGTCAGATGCGAAGTTGGTCCCTTGGTTCCGGCAGATGCGAAGTCACGGGGTCATGATGACGGCATTAGATCATCACAGACGTTGGACTTACGACACTTCGGTGTCAGCGAAGTCGGGCGGGATTAGAGGCTGCAGCGATGTGAGGCCTAAAGGGTCATGGGACTTCTACGAGTTCCAGGGCCTCGGGGCAGGCAACATCGTGGTTCCGGGGTAGTGGCGTCAGCTCACAGGGTCATCGGATTTGTCGCACTCAGTGAGTTCCACGGCCTTGGGGCAAGTGGTGTTGTGGTTCCGGGCAGCGGTGTCCTTTGCGAAGTACCACAGCGTCGTACGGCATTATTAGACTGGTTTTTCTCCAGGGATTCACTTCCAAGGGTCCAGGAACTGGAATGGCACCCTATTGCAAGGTAGAGTCCACAGCAAGTAGCTCCGGTCTGGTTGGTGAAGCCGTTGCTATCCTTGAGGCTTCAAAACAGGAGGCAAGCTCTACTCCAAGCCCTAGGAGTTACCTCTCAAACAGGAATGCAACAAAATCCAGTCTTTGTCCCCTTGCACAGGCAGAAGCAGCAACTGCCGGATAACCCAACACAGCACATTCACAGGCCATGGCAACACTTCTCCTCAGCTCTTCAGCTGTTCTCCAGGCAAGGGTTCCTCTTGAATCCTTGAAGTAATCTAAAGCCTGGAGTTTTGGATCCAATAGTTATAAAACTTTTTACCTTTGAAGCTGGCAAACTTCAAAGTAAAGGCCCAAGTGTTTGTGAGATCCTTTCTTGTCCGTGCCAGGCCCCAGCCACACACCAGGAGGTTGGAGACTGCACTGTGTAAGGGCAGGCACAGCCCATTCAGGTGTGAGTGAGCACACCTCCCCTCCCCTCCAGCACAGATGGCCCATCAGGATATGCAGGCTACACCCCAGACCCCTTTGTGTCACTGTCTAGACAGAGGTGCAAACAGCCAAACTGTTAAACTGACCCGGACAGGGAATCCACAAACAGGCAAAGTCACAGAATGGTCTAAACAAGAAAATGCCTACTTTCTAAAAGTGGCATTTTCATACACACAATCTAAAAAACAATTTCACTAAAATATGTATTTTTAAATTGTGAGCTCAGAGACTCTAAACTCCAAATTTCTATCTGCTCTCAAAGGGAACCTGCACTTTATTAACATTTAAAGGCAGCACCCATGTTAACTGATTAGAGAGATAGGCCTTGCAACAGTGAAAACAGAATTTGGCAGTATTTCACTGTGGGGCATGTAAAACACATGAGTACATGTCCCACCTTTAACATACACTGCACCCTGCCCATGGGACTACCTAGGGCCTACCTTAGGGGTGCCTTACATGTATAAAAAGAAAAGATTTAAGCAGTGACACCTCCCCCCGATCCCCATTCAGAACCCCCGCCCCATCCCCATTCAGAACCCCCTTCTCCCCGATCCCCATTCAGAAACCCCCACCCCTGATCCCCATTCAGAACACCCAGCCTCCAATCCCCATTCAGAACCCCCCTCCTCCCGTACATCCACGCAGGCACACATCACACATACATACATACACGTACACTCATTCACACATACATGCACACATGGCCACAACACCCCCCCCTCATACACACATTCACACATGCACACATATACTTGCATACACACGCACACAAACACACACAACGCCCCCTCAACCCCCTCCATTCACACAAACACACACCCCGATTCACGTACACAACACTCAACACCCCCCCTCCGCTCCCCCTCCCCTGTCAGTTGATCACCTTACCTGGTGGTCGCAGTGGTTGTCCAAGAGGTAAAGGGGTCCATGGCGCTTGCTCCGCTGCCAGTGCCCCACCAATACAACACCCCCACGCCTATTACTAAGTCGTAATAAGCGTGGCGGTGTTGTGTTGACATGGTTGTGTCAGTGGAACAACCTCCACTGCACCGCCAACCGCCAGTATGGCTGCTGGTGGCTCTCCGCCCAATTTATGGCAGAGAGCCGCCAGCAGTCATAATATGGCGGTCCGATGACCGCCATCACTGGCGGTCTTGTGGCTGGCGGGACTTCGGTGGTCTACGTTGTAGACCGCCGAAGTCATAATGAGGGCCATAATGCACATTCAGCATAACAGCACAAAGGATATGTACAATTCTAGAGCGATATAACTTCTGTTCCATCCAACTGGTTCTTTAATACGATTGAATGATAAATAAAACCAGCAACAGATGTGAACATTAAATTTGATGAGAGTTCCTGTAAAAAAGGAAAAAAGCATTTCTGTGATATCTAAAATTTTATCCTCACATTAGGGGTAATAAACACCTTTACCTCAGCACCTTGTAAAAATTATGAACAATATGAAAATCATAAAAAAGAATAACTGGACTGACATTTCATCACAAGAACAAAGGGACAAATTAATCTTCCAAAGCCCCTTTCCAGAAAGGTTATGAAAACGTGAACAATGTTGAGTCGAAACTTTGTTAATGAAAATCTATGATACACTTTGCTTACAGCGCAGAGGTGCAGGTCAATCATATTTGTAGTTGTGATTGGGACATAGGCATTTACAGTTTATGTTTTTTGCCTTTATCAAAATCCTGGCCACATCACATTTTTCAAGAAATAATTGTTTCAATGTTTCCTTGTAACAAAAATTGGTGAAGAGAAGGCACCCGGTAATCTCATCTTATAAAAACCTTCTTTGACAGATCTCTTCCATTTGGTACAATTGGTACAATTGTGAACACTGAATTTAGTACTACTTAATTTTCATGTATTTTGGATTTAGAATTTGCCTAATATAGAAAATAATGTGCTACTTGGAAAATGTGCCCACTTGAGTGGCCGTCATTATTCATAATGCTTTTTATTAATTGCATATTAGTACTAATTGAAGTATATGTATTAAGAATAATGTGTTATACTAGTGATTTTCTGTTATGTATTTGCTTATTAATGGTAGGCCTTAAGTTAGCGAGGTTTGGGCCTAGTCTGCACAGCCTCATCTTTAGCTGTACTGTTAAGAAATCAATTAATGTATTGTTCACAATGTGTTGACCAAACCTTAACAGATGTCTTTAGCTTTCTCATGAGAACTGCCTTCTCGATTGTCTTGTATTAGACATTGCTATTTTGTATAGTTTGATGTGTGAGACAGCGATGTTCCCAGGAGCTAACAATGGATGCACTGACTGGAATACGGATGGATACAAAAATGTTACCTGAAGAGCCTGACAATGGGAAAAGTAGAAGAGGAGCCAATCATCGACATGTCAGAGACAGTTTAGTTATATTTTAGATTTGGGGATTAATCCTTATTGGACTAATGGTAAACGTACGATTTCCTGACCAATGGCAACGAAGGAAGTTTTTAAGATGATTTTAACTTAGCCCGACTGCAAAAAGAGCGAGCGCACCTTTTCCTACTTTGATTCCCTCCTTAGAGGATTATTCTATTCTGTTTGTGGAGCTGAACAGTTCCTGATGATTTATTTCTATCTTTAACTTTATTGCTTAGACTTCTGATGCTGAATGCTGATCCCTTAGAGATTGCTTCTCAAATGGTTCAGATAGCTTATAGCTTAGAGTCCCCATTTTCTGAACCATTCCCTTTCACTGCCCATGGCTGAAGCTGACCGAACTGATGTCCAACTGACGAAGATAATCGTGGCTTGCTGATCCATATGAGGAGAGGTATAACAAAATGTTCTTGTTCTTGTTCTTGTTGTAAATTGTTCTTTGTTTCTAGGTACCAACCACTATTTTGGTAGAGCCATAGCTAGATGTTTTCCAAATTAACTTGGACTAAAATTGTTTTGCATGAAGCCCCAACATGCTATTCTAATGTGAGGGTTAGTTAGGGACACACAGAAATGCTAATAAATTATTAACAGATTCGTTGAAATATAGATGTATGCTATTTCTGTAGCGCAATTGTTCTTGTGTTTAATTTGTACTGTGACTCTCGAATGCATAGTAATCACTGAACTAGTTAAATTAAGATTATTTAGAAGGTTTGGTCAACCGGTGTTGCTTATATATGTTTACCATCTGGTTTTGAGATTACTTTTTGTGGTGTTAACATTAATAATATAGGGAATTAACCTTTCTAACTTTCACATAAAGGTGTGGTTAATCGTGACCAAGTGGGTCATGGTGTGTAGATTACTGACTCCAAAGAATATTTGAGGTTGTTTTGTTGATTATGATGATGTATTTGCATTGGTTTTGAGACTTATGGTGGAATCACGCTAAGCGCAGTCAAAAGGTCCATCGAACCTCTAACGCATCCCCTCATAAATTAAATTTAAAAAGACCAAATAAGGACTGAAGCGCTCACACAATCACCATGGTCCAGTGAAACGCAATTTAAAATAATCTTGAGATTGAGTGATGTTTCTTGTTTGCTTCAGATAGCTAACTACAGTGCAAGAGGGCGAATCTTGATCAGGTCCTCCAGATAAGTGACACCCAGCATAGAATTGCAAATGTAAGTAGATGTGGATTTGGGCACAGATAGAGCCTTTGATGTAAGGCGCTCTCCAGCACTATTAAATTCCTTCACATCTCTGTAGGCCCAATCTCCAGTACCCTAACTTGTGATACAGATGCATTTAATTCTATACATTTCTATCATTTCTTTAAGAGGTTTCGAGCCTTACGTGTAAAAATCTAGAAATGGCTATAATTGTGTTGTCAAACTGGCACTATCTAGGCATATGCAAATTACCTTATCTCAGCGCTGAATAAAAAGAACGCCCAGCTGAGCTGAAACCAAAAGAATGCTCAGATATTGAAAAGACTGTACTTGGATAACTAGGGTACTGCTAATACTATGGGACTTGGTTTTAATCGACTGACGGCCACATACCATCATAAAATACTTGGTCACATTAGTCTGTAAATCAAGGTTTCCCAAGACGTGTGCAAATAAAGTGCTTGAAGTCCATTGGGTGTGCATGCCATAAATAAACCATCTTCAGCAGAGAGGACCACAGAACATGAACCTATCAAGGGCATGTCCTGGTTCCTTGACCATAAAAAGCCTTCCATTTTGTTAATATACAAGGTAAAGAAGAAGGAGGCAAGGAACGCCCCTTGAAAATTCCCCTGCCAATCGTAAACAAGTTAAGGGCAGATCTACCAACATTTTGCGCTGGATTTTCGCCATGAAAGTGATGCAAACGAGTACAAAAAGTTTTTTATAATATTTACTTTCCATGGCAAAACTTGTTTTGCACTGGAAAATGACTAAAAGTAACAAAAAGTAGCTTGAGGCGCTGCTTTGCATTACTTTGCGCAAAGGGGGCGTTACATGGGGTTTCCATGCAATTATCCACCCTTTTAAAATCAAAACCCTAGCCACCAAAAATATGAGACAGGGTTTTGCATCAAAAATTAACGCCTTTTAAAATCAGGCGCTAAAAGGAGAAATGTCATTTCTCATTTCTTTTCCTACTCAGCATGCCTGCTGCACTGTGCAGCACATATACAAAGTAGGAACAATTTTAGAAGTTGTCTAGGCCTAGTATTTTGTAGCTGAAGGGTACCCTTCCAGTACAAAACCTATGCTAGACTCTCGCACACACACTTGCACTATGGCTCAAAGGTGTGTGTGTGGCGACTGACAGGTGAAATCAGCACCGGCACTAGGGAACAGGGAGAAGAGAGCCATGTCTCGGAGATAGGGCACACTCCTGCTCCCTTCTTCTCTTGCAACGCAGTTCAGATTTTTTGCCTGCTGTTCTGTTTTGCCAGGAAGGATGGTAGATCTGCCCCTTAGTATCTTCGCTCCCTGCCCCATAGTGAACATAAGTAGTCGTATCAGTGTGTAACTGCACTAAGAAAGTAACAATTGGTGGATCTAGCCCCATGGCCAACCTTTTTGCCACAGTTTATATTGCTTCATATAGTCAAATGCACTTGTCAGTAAATTATAAGCACAGTGAACCAGCTTTGGCAACAGTGAATTGGGAAACAAATACGTACAAATTTAAGCACTACTCATTGGTGCCAAGCTCTGGTCGAAAAAACACTTGAAGCTCCAATAGGATAGATTTTTCTAGGGCCATTTTTTCCGGTTTTACAAGTAAAACCCTGCCTGACAATTTCACAATTGAATCCAACAAAACAAAAAAATTGCTTAGTCTACAACAAGAAGGGTTTGTCTTGTCATGTTTCTCAAGCGTTGGGATAATTATTGATTTAGACCAGGATTTTGTTGCTTGATTTGCTGCAGCAGCCCTAACAACATTGGTGACTATAGGGGCTCACAGATCTACAGCGCTCCGTCAGGTCAGCGGCTTTCCCATTTGGGCATTTCATGACAGTGGTTTTTACCTCCTTTACATCAAATTCGACTGAAACATGAAGCTCAACAATAGGGTACCATATCTAGTGAATTGGAAGGAAAGTGGGTCGACAAATAGGGTGCACATACTTGGCAAAAGTGTTGTTCCCACTCTGGTGCTAGGATAACAGTAGTTAAACTGGGAGTTGCCTTTTCTCTGAAGTTTAGGGCATTTACTACCTTCCAAACTACACTACTGTCAGGTTGCTCACACACACAAAGTAAGGAAACCCAGCTTTCTTCCATGACAGTGGACTTCCAGCACCTTTTTATAATCATACCCAGTGCTTTAAATGGGAAAAAATAAGTGCAGGTACTCATTAACATATACTAGTAGTGTGGTGGGTGGGGCTAGGGGCGGGGCTAAGAGCAAGACATGGGATACTTTCACTTATATACCAGTTGCAGCACATGCCAAGGCCCATGAGAAATGTGTTTGAACAAACAAAACAAGTTAACTCGTTAAACGAAATGTAAGCGAAACACAACGCTATTTATCTTACTGGCAAACATATTTGCTGTCGTTTTGCACAATACTATATATTCTTGAACGTGCACACACAGAAAGAAACAAGCAGAGGCGCACACTCAAAGCATTCCACACAGTCCTCCTTAAAGTGCCCCGATTCTCTCTCTTTCATTCGCTTTTCTCTCACACAAAGACACACACATACCAGCAGGCAAACACACATACATAAGCAGACCCTTGTTCAAGAGACTCAGGTGGGATCAAAGCCATTTTAAACTTTCCTCCCATGGCTTTCTTAGTTGTCACAGCAGGGCTGCCTCAATTCCTGTGTTTACACAAAAGCACACGAGTGTGTAAATGTGATTGACAGCACAGGGCCTGAATGGACCCTGTTCTGACAAACACAGCGTGATCGTAAATACCCAGACATTAGGCACATAATCCCCACTGAATAGCTCAGCGGGGCTCAGTTTAGGGCGACAGAAGCACCTTTGCTGTCAGAGGCAGGTTCAACTCTGAGAGCCCAATGCTCACCAGCACTAGCAGCTAAGGAGCCTACCCTTCATGAGTACCGGTACTCTCCTTGGCAGCAGAGAAGTGCCGGTACTCAGAGTGAAAACAATAAGAAGTGCCGGTACTCAGTACCGGTGAGTACCGGCCCATTTAAAGCACTGATCATACCTTCATTCTTGCAGGTACACGGGGCTTGTTCTTAAGCGTAGACTTGAGTTTACTACGAGCAAATCGACAAGCAGTATTACACCAACTACAGGGCATAACTCTGTGGGCACATACAGGACCCATTATCAGTATGTTGGGGATTTGGCATATTACCTCAAATAAAGATTCGAAAGATTCTAATCGGAGTTAATTGATAACCGAAACATGAGAGGACTTCAGGGCATGCGGCTCTAATTAAATCTGTAGTGACTTTGTAGGGATCAAGGATGCGCCACTTCATCAAAACCTCTTTATTCTGAACCAATTCAAATTCTTGCCCCCTCACCTCTCCTAGATTTTGTCGACAAAAAAGTCTGGGGCTAAGTAACAGTACAGAGAGGTTGAGATCATTGTCAATATTGTTTTCTTAAACTGACTTTTCTGCAATGAAGGCGTTAAAAATGTAACTGGGCAGATGGAATTCTAAACTTCAGGTGAAGGAGGGTCTATAGATTTGTTGTGCTGTCAGAGGTTTCTTTTTTATTAAATGCTTATGAATTGATTTACACTATGGCCCTCATTCCAACCCTGGCGGTCATGGACCGCCAGGGTGGAGGGACACGGAAGCACCGCCAACAGGCTGGCGGTGCTTCCAGGGCCATTCTGACCGCGGCGGTAAAGCCGCGGTCAGAAAAGGGGATCCGGCGGTTTCCCGGTTTCCCACCGGATTTCCCCTGGCCCGGAGAATCCTCCATGGCGGCGCTGCTTGCAGCGCCGCCATGGGGATTCCGACCCCCTTCCCGCCAGCCTGTTTCTGGCGGTTTACACTGCCAGAAACAGTATGGCAGGAACGGGTGTCGTGGGGCCCCTGGGGGCCTCTGCACTGCCCATGCCACTGGCATGGGCAGTGCAGGGGTCCCCTAACAGGGCCCCAGCATGATTTTCACTGTCTGCATAGCAGACAGTGAAAATCGCGACGGGTGCAACTGCACCCGTCGCACCCCTGCAACACCGCCGGCTCCATTCGGAGCCGGCCTCTGTGTTGCAGGGCCTTTCCCGCTGGGCCGGCGGGCGCTCCTTTGGCGGGCGCCCGCCAGCCCAGCGGGAAAGCCAGAATGGCCGCCGCGGTCTTTTGACCGCGGAGCGGCCAAATGGCGGTAACCGCATGGCGAGCGGCCGACCGACTATGCTATTTACCTTTCAAACACAGGGGGTTATTACAACTTTGGAGGAGGTGTTAATCCATCCCAAAAGTGACGGTAAAGTGACGGATATACCACCAGCCGTATTACGAGTCCATTATATCCTATGGAATTCGTAATACGGCTGGTGGTATATCCGTCACTTTACCGTCACTTTTGGGACGGATCAACACCTCCTCCAAAGTTGTAATAACCCCCACAACAGTTATCAAAAACTGATTTTCTCATTGCCTTGACTGAACTTCCCAACAGAGAAGAGGATGACTGGTGAAAAGTATTAGCATTTGTTCATTCTGAGAATTTTCCTTAATATGGATTTTGTGAAATCCGTGTATTGAAGTATCAAATTAGGTGATTTATTTTATCTTTGAAATTACCAGTGTTATTGGTGTATCTGTAAATGTCTGTTTTTCTCACCAGGTTTCTTTACTGGTGGTTTGCATAGTTTTGTCTTTCATGAAGAATGACGTTTAATTGATCTCCTTACATGTAATGAAGCTAAACTAAAACAATTAATTAATGTTTTCATCTTGTTCAATGAAATTGCAGTTTGATGATTCAGAGATACATTGGACTACGCTCACAAGTTTTTTTCTTCCTGCTAACTCCTGACAGGTTAAGCCTGACTATGCTTTATGCTCCATTTGGCAGCACCCAAAACAGGACTAGCACTGACCAATGGCCTTAGGCTGTGAATTTCAAGTGAAACATGCTCAGTAGCCCTCCCAGTGCATTCGGGTCAGTGTACCCTATCTTTTTCAAAGTTGTAATTCTTCCAGTGAAGCAAAGTTTGATAACTATTCATTTCTTCCAATGTTGATTGATAACTAATAATTTCTTCCAAACTTTTATTTTCTTAGCTCCAAACACACCTTTTTCACTTTTCATGCCTTCTTCGTTTCATGCTTTCATTAAATTTCTCCTTGGCTTTTGTACTTGAAAAGGAAATGTGCAATAGCAGTTTATTAATTCTCGTCACTCAGTCTGTCTCTTGATACACTTTATATGATCTTGGAGAGAGAGGATGATGATACCAAGACAGTTTGTTTAGGTAGATCTATGGTGGGTTGTTTAAATGCATTTTATGGGCCATGTGAAGAGATGCTTCTTAGACTTGGGGGTCTCCACTTTCCTCCCTCTCCCTTTGCACGTTTGCCCTAATGGCTGTCTAATCTTCGCCTTGCATAGGCTTTATTACCCACTTTTCTACCTCCATACCAGTGCACAAGGCATTTTAGTGCCACTGCACCATATTGGCCAATAAAGCACTGAACTGGCCAGTGCTATACAAGACACTGAAAAAAAGCCTGGTTGCAAGTTCCAGATAGGAAAAGTCAAGTACAAGATGATGTTGAGTCCCTCTACCATGCACCTCAATTGCTGACATCTTAGGACACCCCATGGTTTTAAAAAGCCTGTGCATACTAGAAAATCAAATCCCAAAGAAATGGCCAAAAGTCTTCAGTCACATATCAACCTCACTAGATTGTATTAAGTTGCCAACTTACTGAAACAAGGAGCAGTTACAAAGAATTGATTTGACTGAAAATAACAAGGAAAAGGTGGAATGTTTTTTTTACCGTAACCTTTTCTTTACAAATAGCAGGGATCATATTGTGGGATAATAGCCTTGGGTGCACTGTGTCAAAGTTTTTTCAGCACTCCCCTTTTACGCACACCGTTCAAATCTCAATGACCACCTGCCCTCCACTGACAACCTAGATCTGGCACATTAGTTAAATTGTTCTGTGGACTCAACACAGGAGTACTGTCAAATCACCATACGCTGAGTTTTATTTTCTCTGAGCAAAAAGAAATGTATCAATGTCTATACAAATTATCTATTTACGAGGCGGCTGAAAGTACCTTTGTCTCAGACTCTAACTCAAAACTGAAATTGAAAAGGCTGCACGGGGAATAGTACATTTCCATTACCTCAGCTTCAAAAGATATATTAATCACTACTGTCAAGTTTGCTGTCAATTCAGTAAACATGTTTTCATTTGTCTTCTCTGCATTTGGGTGTTTGAGACCTTTATTCACTACCTGCAGGACTGTTTACTTGAAATCATCAATTTATTTCAATCCCCATGGGAACGCCAGGGGGAAACAAAAACTAGCAAAGCCAAAAGGTATGGCCTGCATTTTCAGATGTAAGCCAGACCTATTAGCTTTGCCAAGGCAAACAGGGATGAGACTGACACAGTGATGGCTAAAGGTATCTGAAGGTGATGCTTTGCTTCCACGTCACAGCTCTATCAAAGGTTCTTGCTTGCACAAGACAGAGTGCTGGTGCTAATCGTTTGAGAAAGATAATCTTTCATCATACCACTGCCAAAGCTCCTGCAACCAGAAGGAACAGCTGGTTTTGGCTCAGCCCTGCCTATCTGACACAGGAATGTGTGGGTAACTCTGAGGTTGCATTTAGGTAGGTAGCCTCTGCTGGTCTGCCAGAGGAGCTGCTGGGCGAGCTAACATATTGAATGATGGTCCGGGGCAGCCTTCTGCCTAACTTCCCTGCAACCAGACAGACACTGTGACTCTGCAAAGTCCCAAAATCCAGGACTAAGGAGGTCAGACCCCGGCGGGCGGCGGGCACCGCCCGCCGGGCGGAAACCGCCAAAAGACCGCACCGCGGTCAAATGACCACGGCGGTCATTCTAACTTTCCCGCTGGGCCGGCGGGCGATCCCCAAAAGATCGCCCGCCGGCCCAGCGGGAAAGCCCCTGCAAAGAGGAAGCCGGCTCCGAATGGAGCCGGCGGATTTGCAGGGTTGCGACGGGTGCAGTGGCACCGTCGCGATTTTCAGTGTCTGCAAAGCAGACACTGAAAATCTTTGTGGGGCCCTGTTAGGGGGGCCCTGCACTGCGGCCCCATGACACCCGTTCCCGCCAGCCTGGTTCTGGCGGTGAAAACCGCCAGAAACAGGCTGGGGGGAAGGGGGTCGGAATCCCCATGGCGGCGCTGATTCCCTGGGCCAGGGGTAAATGGCGGGAAACCGCCGGTTCCCCTTTTCTGACCGCGGCTTTACCGCCGCGGTCAGAATGGCCCAGGAAGTACCGCCAGTCTGTTGGTGGTGCTTCCGTGGTCCCCGGCCGGAATGACCCCCTAAATATGGTAGAGTGGAGATGCCTGACCTCTGGCCCGATGCAGAAGAGTTTCTGACTAATGGTCCACTAGTCCAGCAAGGAAGCCGTCATGTACACTCAGGGGCATATTTATACTCTGTTTGCGCCGAATGTGGGTTAAAAATATTGACGCATATTCGGCGCAAACCGTGCACCATATTTAAACTTTGACGCCCGAGCCCGCGGGCGTCAACATTCCTCTGTCTGAGTCATTTTTTGGATGCGGGAAACTGCCTTGCGTTAATGACATGCAAGGTAGGCGTTCCCGCCCCAAAAATTACTTTAAGGCCTGTGCGCCTTATTTATACTCCCGCGTCATTTTGACGCACAGGAGAGGGCGGGCCTTAAAAAACTGCGCACAGCCTGATGTGCGCCGTTTTTTTAACGCATGGGTCAGGGCAGGCGTTAAGGGACCTGTGGGCTCACTTCCATGGTCTCTGACCATGGAAGGAGTCCAGAGGTGCCCTTCCCCGCCCCCAGGGACACCCCCTGCCACCCTCATCCACCCCTGGAGGACACCCATGGTTGGGGGGCCCATCCCATGTAAGTACAGGTAAGTTGAGGTAAGAATTTCTTTTTTTTTTTTTTAAGTTTTAAAGTGGCATAGGGGGGCCTAATTTGGGCCCCCCTACATGCCACTGTGCCCAATGACCATGCCCGGGGGACAGAAGTCCCCTGGGAATGGCCATTGGGCAAGGGGGCATGACTCCTGTCTTTGCTAAGACATGAGTCATTTTAATGGGGGTTGTGCGTCAAAAAATGGCGCAAGTCCGGTTTAAGGCATTATTTTTGCCTCAAACCTGACTTGCACCATTTTTTGACGCACAACCCCCTTTTTCCCTTACGCCGGCGCTGGAGTCATTTTCTTTTACTCCGACCAGTCCGCAACGCTGGCTAACGTCATTCCTTAAATAAGGCGCCCGCATGGCGCGTAGGAATGGCATTAGCCGGCGGTAAAAAAAAATACGCAAACCGGCACCGGTGCTGGTTTGCGTCAAAAAGTATAAATATGGGCCTCATTGTGATAAGCAGTCTAGTGTCAGGAGAACATAAGGCTCTCAAAATGCTCATTGCATAAGCAGTAGCCAGGTGGAAATCTAGTACGTTTATCTTTTCTTATTAAATTGGCCAGTGGGGAGAGCATCAGAGCACACTCCAGTCACTCTAAAGAGTCAAGTATCCAACAGGGTAGCAGGCGCCAAAAGAGTATCCAGCTACTGTAAACAGACAATAGCTGTGCTTCAGTGGAATTCCACTTTTGTTTTCCTCACCAATGGGAAATACAGCAATGAAATATATACATCTACAATAGACAATCCATAGGGCCAATGCATGAAAGACGCTCTCCCAAAAATGGTAATAGATGACGGAGGCTGACCCAAACCCTCACTTTCTTTGTATTATTTGTTGTTTTTTTTGTGTGGATATCATGTGATCTCCAGATTGGTCTCTTCTATAGCTACTCCTGAAGTAAGGCACTTTTCTTACTCACTTCTTTATTTCTGAAAACATTTTGTATGATTTTACAAGAGAATGTTTGTTGCAAAATTTTCTAATACAATGAAAAACAAGTTTGTGGTCCTTGTTAACGTTTTTTTTTTTTTTACCAAACAATCCAGGGCCAAATTTATCATACTTCCATGCAAAGCAGCAAGACACCTTGCTGTGCTGTGCTGTGCTGTACTTCGTGAAAGGGAGATGGCAGGAACTTGCCATATTTACCAATATATCTTCCTGCCCTCTCTTAGTGCTGGTGCACAATGTGCTGCCTTGCACTAATGCAGGCACTTTTGTGCCATGGTGCAAGGGTGCTTGTGTCATAGGCAGGTTTGTTTTTGTGCAGGGAGGGGCACCTTCCTGCACAAAAGCAATCCTCAGAGGGATTTTCCTCTTTCTACGTGTGCTAAAGAATGCAGTACACATAGAAAGAGGACACAGCGAGGAGGAATAAAGATATTTCTCCTCATTGCGCTTCCTCTGGTAAGACATAGGGGGTCATTACAACCCTGGCGGACAGTGTTAAAGATGCGGTAATACCGCAAACAGTCAGAAGGACAAAAAAAGGGAATTATGACCCTGGCGGAAACCGCCAACAAAGACAGCCACTTTAACACACCGCCCGCCACGGCGGTACAGACAAGCAGCGCAGCGGTCACCGCCAACAGACAGGCGGGAGACAATGTACCGCCCACAGTATCACAACAGGCCAATCCGCCACCTTTTCCGGGGTGGATTCACCGTTGATAAAAACACGGCGGAACCAGCTTTTGCTATGGGAAAACACTCACCTTCTACACATCCCACGAGGAACGACGACTCCATGGACCCGGAACTCCAAATACTACCTGCCCTTGTCTTTCTTCTCCTTCACGACCAATAGCGACGTAGGCGCAGAAGATACCGGTGAGTACTGCACCTACGACACAGGGGAGGAGGGAGGCAAAAGTTAGGGGGACACCCACCAAACACCCCCACCCTCGCATATTACAACATACACACCAATGCAGTCACAAAAATAACAGTAACAACCCACAGTGCCCCCGAAGAATGCAAAGACAATGCGAATTTCGGTCAAACTTTGTAATGTGCCACTATACATGTCATACAAAAATATACAAATATATGTATTCGAAAATCACTCATATTTACATATACAATCCGAGAAGTAGTGGAGATATGTACACAACAATGTCCATGCACAAACAGTCCAAAAATGCATGGGCGAGGCCCACAATAGATACCTGACCAAAATCGGAGAGAACACTGCCGGGGCATCAGATAGAAACACTACAGGCACCTCAGGGGGAAGGGAAGGGGGGGCACCTCAGCCAGATGAATGCAAAGCCAGATCCACGACGGGGCTCCATGCCCATTGATGTATCCTGGGGAGTGCAAAGCCACAGTCTCTCAAGTCTCTACACTGGGTGGTTTGCCCACTGGACCATCCTGGGGAGTGCAAAGCCACAGTCTCACAAGTCTCTACAGTGGGTGGGTTGCCCACTGTTCAATCCTGGGGAGTGCAAAGCCACAGTCTCACAAGTTTCTACAGTGGGTGGGTTGCCCACTGTTCAATCCTGGGGAGTCCAAAGCCACAGTCTCACAAGTAGATGCAGATCCATACTGGTACTGGGGGGTGACTGGTGCCCAGACTGGATGAGTCTCCCCGTGAAAGGTAGTGTCCTGTCACTGTCCCAGCTGCACATGGGATAAGGATTCAAAAAAGAGGGATAGGGAGGTATTAAGGTCCAGTGTATATCCTCCCAACAAAGCTATGAAAAATATATAATACACTGTTCCAATTAGAAAGATGAGAACACATGTGGGAGTCCTAAAATTTAGGAGCAAATAACCTCACACATCCAAGAGGATGTCATGCTTCATCATCGGTACAGCCGATCAAGGTACAGGGGTTACAGGTAACCAAAAAATTGTGAGACAAGTATCCAATCACTTACATCAGTCAGTAACATATGATTCCTAACTATAGCCCAACCCCATTAGGGGAGTGCGCTCCATAGGACCACGTAGACCAATGGTCAGGCGCAATTTTAAGTTTGAAATGCTGTCGGGACCGTTGAGGGAACCTACCCGGGTCCGTGCGTACTGTATTCTTATATTCTGATGTAAGTGATTGGATACTTGTCCCACAATTTTTTGGTTACCTGTAACCCCTATACTTTGATTAAGAAGACACACTTGTCCTCTATGATTAGGAGATATAGATAGTCAACTAGGTCCTGACGAAGCATCAATGGACCCTTATGGGCCACTAGGATGCGAAACATGTTGACCCATGAACAAGGGTTGGTTTGAAAATTGTCCGACCTCCATCCCATTCATTTTTCTATAGAGTGATTGATCATTATCTCTGTTTCACTCGTTTGACTACACTTTTTTTTAATCTTGTTCCCTACCTTCCATCTGGTTCAATAAATTATTTACCCGTTGGAGGTTTGGAGAGCCAATTTTAATCATTTTCTGTTTTGATCTCCTTCTTTTCCCTACTCAAGCCTGGGGTCATGGCATCATCATTGTAAAAGATCTCCGGCAAAGAGCCCCCCCATTTGGGGTGGTGCCCATCAGAGATTGCAGCGCCGGTCTGACGAGGAGCTGTACCGATGATGAATCATGACATCCTCTTGGATGTGTGAGGTCATTTGCTCCTAAATTTTAGGACTCCCACATGTGTTCTCTTCTTTCTAATTGGAACAGTGTATTATATATTTTTCATGGGATAAGGATGCCTGATGTGGCGGGCCATTCATTCCTACCCGGTGCATTGCCCTGTTCAGCGGTGCTTTGCCATGGCGGTCTTTGCCCTGTTCAGCGTTGCTTTGACATGTCGGTTCAGGACTGTTCAGCGGTGCTTTGCCATGGCGGTCTTTGCCCTGTTCAGCGGTGCTTTGACATGGGGGTTCAGGACTGTTCAGCGGTGCTTTGACATGGTGGTCTTTGCCCTGTTCGGCGGTGCTTTGCCATGGCGGTCTTTGCCCTGTTCAGCGGTGCTTTGACATGGCGGTTCAGGACTGTTCAGCTGTGCTTTGCCATGGCAGTCTTTGCCCTGTTCAGTGGTGCTTTGACATGGCGGTTCAGGACTGTTCAGCGGTGCTTTGCCATGGCGGTCTTTGCCCTGTTCAGCGGTGCTTTGACATGGGGGTTCAGGACTGTTCAGCGGTGCTTTGACATGGCGGTCTTTGCCCTGTTCAGTGGTGCTTTGCCATGGCGGTCTTTGCCCTGTTCAGCGGTGCTTTGACATGGCGGTTCAGGACTGTTCAGCGGTGCTTTGCCATGGCAGTCTTTGCCCTGTTCAGAGGTGCTTTGACATGGCGCTTCAGGACTGTTCAGCGGTGCTTTGCCATGGCGGTCTTTGCCCTGTCCAGCGGTGCTTTGACATGGGGGTTCAGGACTGTTCAGCGGTGCTTTGCCATGGCGGTCTTTGCCCTGTTCAGTGGTGCTTTGCCATGGCGGTCTTTGCCCTGTTCAGCGGTGCTTTGACATGGCGGTTCAGGACTGTTCAGCGGTGCTTTGCCACGGCGGTCTTTGCCCTGTTCAGCGGTGCTTTGACATGGCGGTTCAGGACTGTTCAGTGGTGCTTTGACATGGCGGTCTTTGCCCTGTTCAGCAGTGCTTTGACATGGCGGTTCTGATACGAACATTGGTGTGTGGCATGACGATCTCCATACTGGACATTGGTGTGTGGCATGACGATCTCCATACTGGACATTGGTGTGTGGCATGACGATTTCCACACTGGACATTGGTGTGTGGCATGACGATCTCCATACTGGACATTGGTGTGTGGCATGACGATTTCCACACTGGACATTGGTGTGTGGCATGACGATCTCCATACTGGACATTGGTGTGTGGCATGACGATTTCCACACTGGACATTGGTGTGTGGCATGACGTTCCATCATTGCCCAGCGGGGCTGTGGCATCCTGGTCCCGCCTGGGCTGTGACTCCAGCGGTGCTCTCCGGACCAGTGACGATACTTGAGCCCTCCTGGGCACTGACTCTGGCGGTGGTCTCTGGACCAGTGACGATACTAGAGCACTCCTGGGCACTGACTCTGGCGGTGGTCTCTGGACCAGTGACGATACTTGAGCCCTCCTGGGCACTGACTCTGGCGGTGGTCTCTGGACCAGTGACGATACTTGAGCCCTCCTGGGCTGTGACTCCGGCGGTGGTCTCCGGACCAGTGACCATACTTGAGCCCTCCTGGGCACTGACTCTGGCGGTGGTCTCTGGACCATTGACGATACTTGAGCCCTCCTGGGCTGTGACTCCGGCGGTGGTCTCCGGACCAGTGACGATACTTGAGCCCTCCTGGGCACTGACTCTGGCGGTGGTCTCTGGACCAGTGATGATACTTGAGCCCTCCTGGGCACTGACTCTGGCGGTGGTCTCTGGACCAGTGACGATACTTGAGCCCTCCTGGGCTGTGACTCCGGCGGTGGTCTCCGGACCAGTGACGATACTTAAGCCCTCCTGGGCACTGACTCTGGCGGTGGTCTTTGGACCAGTGACGATACTTGAGCCCTCCTGGGCACTGACTCTGGCGGTGGTCTCTGGACTAGTGATGATACTTGGGCCCTCCTGGGCTGTGACTCTGGCGGTGGTCTCTGGACCAGTGACGACGGTGCTGGCGGTTGTGTCTGGACCGCCGGAAATGATGGCGCACTTCTCCGCCGTGACACTCACAACAGGCTGGGCAGACTTCCTCTGGATCTTCCCCACCTTTTTTGGAGTTACAGCTGACTCACCAATCGCCTTCGATCCCATTTCACTTGTTGTCCCACCAGGAGTCTTGACACGGTCCCGTCGTCCACTCTCCAATTTCAGAGCCTTTACAGGGGGTGGGCTGCCAGTGCCTTGGCTCCGGGTCCTACTGCCTGCCCTGGTGGCCGGTGCACTCCAAAAACCTGGAACACGCACCACTGGTACTGGAGGCTTTTTGGCTGAGGCGCTACGACGGGACTGATGAATTGGAGGGGGTGGGTGGGGGCAAAAAAGGTCAATTTGACAGAGGGATAGTTTCTGACGAACACTGGGATGGGTAGCTGGAGGGGGTCTGGGAGTGGAGGAAGAGGAGGTGGTTGTAGGAGGTGTCACTTTAGCTGTTTTGGGTGCAGGTGCAGGAACTGGAGGCTGTCGTGAGGTGGATGGATGTTGGGTGAGTGATTGCCGGCGTTTGGGTACTTTGGGAGGGGGCATCACAGACACACTGGGAGAGGACACAGGGGTCGTGTAAATGGCAGTGGAGGTGGTGAGTGCAGGTGAGCGGCTTGTGGTGCTGGGTGTCCTGGTGCGAGTCCTAGTGCCTGTAGATGTGGTGCATGCAGATGTGTGTGTAGACGAGACTGGGAGGGAGGAGGGAGAAGAGGAGGAGGGGGACACAGTGGAGACAGTGGATGTTGCTGTGTCTGTATGGGTGTGATGCTTGTGTGAGTGCCTGTGCTGTGTGTGGTGCCTATGTTTGCCTGAGCTACTTGTGTGTGTTGACTTGTGCGTATGCTGGTCTGTAGGTGTGCTTGGGATGGGCTGGGGTACAGGGGATTGGGTCTGGGTGGAGGAAGTTGGAGGGGGAGGCTGGACACAGGGACAATTGCTGCCATCAGTGCTGAGGCCAGAGATTGCAGGGTTCGCTGAAGGGCAGCCTGACCAGAATGAATGCCCTCCAGGAATGCATTACCGTGTTGCAACTCCCTTTCTACACCCTGGATGGCATTCACAATGGTAGACTGCCCAACAGTGAGTGACCTGAGGAGGTCAATGGCCTCCTCACTGAGGGCAGCAGGGGTGACAGGGGCAGGGCCTGAGGTGCCTGGGGCGAAGGTGATGCCCACCCTCCTGGGTGAGCGGGGAACGGGGCGAACGCTGAGGGGCTGCTGGGAGGGCGGTGCTGGTAGGGGGGGTGGCGGCTGTACCTGTAGAAGTGGGGCGCACAGATGGTGCCGCCACCACAGGGGAGCTCACATCGGCGGACGAGTCTGTGTCGCTGGTTGGTGATCCGGTGGCCGACGTGAAACTCCCCTCGCCCTCCGTCCCACTGGTGTATTCAGAGTCTGTGGTGTGGCCCTCCATGGCCATATGGGATGCAGCTCCCTCGTGCTCCGGTGCCACTGTACCTCCGCCTGTTGATGCTGATGTACAAAAGGACAGGGAGAGCAGGAAAAGGGGGGGAGACAGAACAAAGAGAGTTTTAGTGCATGGCATACCGCTACCGTTGGCGGACAAGACAGACGCAGCAGCCCCATGCACAGCGCCGCGCTCCTGCCCTCTGCACATGCAATTTCATGGATATGGCCTACATGGCAATGGTGGAAATCTGCGCACATGGATGCCACAGGGGCAACTATACCTCAACTTGCTAATTTTCTGAGGTGGGGTAGAGTGCCACATGGCCTACATTACGGAGGGGCCTTGCCTAACTAACTCGCCCTGGCCTACGGACACCCACAGCCCACCTCCCCACCCAGACACCTCCACTGAACGCAAAGTCCGCAGAATGAGGTTGTACTCACCCCCTTGTGTATGCTGTGATGTCCTTAAGCGCCCATCCAACTCCAGGTAGGCCACCGCCAGGATCCGGAACATCAGGGGGGTCATGGTACGACGGGCACCCCTCCCACGTTGGGAGGCCATCCCCAGCTGAGCCTCCGCCGTCTTCTTGCTGCAGAGGCGAATGTCCTCCCATCTCTTCAGGCAGTGGGTGCCCCGTCTCTGGTGGGCCCCCAGGGTCCGGACCTCCTTGGCGATGGCATGCCAAATGTCCCTCTTCTGGTGGGGGCTGACCTACATGACATGCACAAGGGAAGAGGAACAGTCATTACCAATTGCACTATCAATGTGTGTGTCCCCCTCCATGCTCTGACCATGTGGCCCCATTTATTCCCATGCTTTACTGTAGTATGACTTCTGCCCCTTCCCTCTTCCACCCAGCCCTGTCCACCCAGGCCTAGCCCCTACAACGTGCTCCCTGTGTACTAACCTGTTGGTCTGGAGGACCGTAGAGTAGCATGTACTGGGGGAGGACCCCATCCACAAGTTTCTCTGACTCCTGTGCAGTGAAGGCAGGGGCCCTTTCCCAAGACGCAGCAGCCATCGTCGTTTCCAGACCGAGGTCACAGCAGCACTAGCACTGTAGGTCCTCTCCTGTCGAAGGTCAGGTATCTAGTGATTGAACAGATAGAAAATGGTGGTGACGTCCGCGGCGGGGCGCATCATCACCGCCGGCGCACCTGTTCATTGGCTCCTGGGACCCATAGGGTCCAATGTTAACCAATGCAGCACTGCGCCCCGCTCTACGACCGCCTACCGCGAGGGTGTGCAACGCCAGCGCTGTTACCCCACAATCCTATTGTCCCACTTTAGAGGTCAGGCAGCCGCCATTTCAGGGGCCCACATGGATTCATTTTCAACTGCGTCACACATACTGAGGCCTATACTCAACACACATACAGGAAGGGTTTATTGTCTGGTGTTCTCTTGTGTGTGACTGTGGGTACATACCTGGAGGAATAGTGACTGTTTCTTCGCTGTTGTCCTTCATAGGCACCGTCAGCTGGGACATATGAGAAGATGGCGGAATCCTCCGGTGTTAGGACAGCACCATGATGCGGAATAGCAGCATCCCTTACGTGATGGGTCAACTCCAGAGGCACCGTGTGTGGCTATTAGGAGACTCTGGTTACCCCAACCTGTCATGGCTACTGACCCCAGTGAGGAATCCCAGGACAAGGGCAGAGGAACGGTACAATGAGGCCCATGGGAGAACTAGGAGGGTGATCGAGCGGACCTTCGGCCTCCTGAAGGCCAGGTTTAGGTGCCTCCATATGACTGGTGGATCCCTAATGTACTCACCAAAGAAGGTGTGCCAGATCATCGTGGCCTGCTGTATGCTTCACAACCTGGCTTTGCGACGCCAGGTGCCTTTTCTGCAGGAGGATGGTCCAGATGGTGGTGTTGTAGCAGCTGTGGAGCCTGTGGAGAGTGAAGACGAGGAAGGCGAAGAGGACGACATAGAGAACAGGAACACTGTAATACAGCAGTATTTTCAATGACACACAGGTAAGAATCCACACCGGCATATTACATATACTTAACCCCTACTACCTCTCTACTGTCTGTCCTTTTCCCCCAGTGTATGGTAACTGAGTTGTGACTTTCCCTTCCAGTTTCAGAGATGTGGGCCCCACTGCGTGACATCATTCTTTATTTCCCCATGGACTACAGCTGTGTGACATTGGTATGTTGGCATCAGAATGTGAATATGCCATTTGGCACGGTAATGTCACAGCCAGACTCCAGATTCTTTTATGCAATAAGTGTGTTTATTACAGTGCTCTAAATTGGTGGGTGGTTGCAAATCGTTGAGGTGTGATGGTGGAGGATTGTCCATGGCAGAGTCCAGACTATCAGTATCACAGGTGCATTGTCCAGATGCCTGTGGAAAGTGGAGCAGGGGCAGTGTAAGAATGGACAGGGTGTCAATGTGGGACAGTTGGATGACAATCAGTGAGGTATCCTTTGCTGGCGGGGGTCTTGGCATCTTACTCTGGGTGTCATTCTGACCCCGGCGGTCATGGACCGCCGGGGCCAGGGTTGGCGGGAGCACCGTCAACAGGCTGGCGGTGCCCCGCAGGGCATTCTGACCGCGGCGCTTTGGCCGCGGTCAGAAAAGGAAAACCGGCGGTCTCCCGCCAGTTTTCCGCTGCCCATAAGAATCCTCCATGGCGGCGCAGCTCGCTGCGCCGCCATGGGGATTCTGACACCCCGAGCCGCCAGGAACAGGATGGCGGTATGGGGTGTCGTGGGGCCCCTGGGGTCCCCTGCAGTGCCGATGCCAATGGCATGGGCACTGCAGGGGCCCCCGTAAGAGGGCCCCACTTTGTATTTCAGTGTCTGCTTTGCAGACACTGAAATACGCGACGGGTGCAACAGCACCCGTCGCACCTTCCCACTCCGCCGGCTCCATTTGGAGCCGGCGTCCTCGTGGGAAGGTTGATTTCCACTGGGCTGGCGGGCGGCCTTTTGGCTGTCGCCCGCCAGCCCAGTGGAAATCCCAGAATCACCGCAGCGGTCTGACGACCGCGGTGCGGTGTTCTGGCGGGGGTAGGCCGCCCGCCAAGGTAAGAATCAGGGCCTCTGTCTTCTTCCTGGATCTCAGGGCCCGCTTGCGGGGTGGTTCACCTTCTGCAGGGGGTGGGGTTCTGGTGGCCTGTTGGACTTGTGTCGGGGCCTCCTGTCCACTAGCGCCGGCGGAGGTGGTAGGCAGTTCTTGGTCCATGCTAGTGTCAGGGGCCCTTTGTGGTGCAACAGTGTCCTGCAATGTGATGACTACCTCATTCAGAGCCACTACGATGGTGCCCATGGCGGTACTGATGTTTCTTAGTTCTTCCCTGAACCCCATATACTGTTGCTCCTGCAGAAGCTGGATCTCCTGAAACCTGGCCAGGACCATCGCCATCGTCTCCTGGGAGTGGTGGTATGCTCCCATGATGGAGGAGAGGGCCTTGTGGAGGGTGGGTTCCCTGGGCCTGTCCCCCTCCTGTCGCACAGCAGCCCTCCCAGTTCCCCTGTTTCCCTGTGCCTCTGTCCCCTGGACCGTGTGCCCACTACCACTGCCCCCAGGTCCCTGTTGTTGTTGGGGTGATGGGTTAACCTGGGTGCCCTGTAGTGGTGGACACACCGCTGATTGACGTGTCCTGGGGACAGAGATATGGGCCCGCTGGGTGGGTGCTGTGCTGGTGTTCCCAGAGGGGGTAAGGTCTGCTGTGGCCTGTGGCTGTCTGAGGGGAATCGACTGTCCAGAGGTCCCCGATGGGCCGAGCTGGTCATCTAGAGCCAGGGAGACAGAGGTGCTGTCATCACTGTGGGCCTCTTATGGGGGTGGAGTGGACATTTGTGGACCCTCCTGCGCGGTGACGTGGCGTTCGGGTCCTGCAGGGGTATAATAGTATGATTATTGCTTCTGTGTGTGCCATAGCGTGCAATGGGTGGGTGCCCGTGTACCCCTGTGCTTGCATTCCTGTGTGGGGGCTTTTGTGAGGGTGGTTTGGGGGGGGATGGGTATGTGCAGTGGGCATGCTTAGGTGATGGGTGTCCATGCTTAGTGGTCGCATGCAGGGCTTGGTGTTGGGATGGGTGGGTTGTGAGGGTGAGACATTTGCAAGGAGTAGGTGTGATGGGGGTGGGGGTGAGGGTGGGGGTATGAGTTGGCATGCTGGTGGGGTTGGGGGGATGTAGTAATTAAGATATGACTTACCAGAGTCCATTCCTCCGCCTACTCCTCCGAGGCCCTCAGGATGCAGGAACGCCAAGACCTGCTCCTCCCATGTTGTAAATTCTGGGGGAGGAGGTGGGGGTCCGCCGCCAGTCCGCTGCACCGCGATGTTGTGCCTGGATACCATGGAACGCACCTTCCCCCGTAGGTCGTTCCACCGCTTCCTGATGTCGTCCCGATTTCTTGGGTGCTGTCCCACAGCGTTGACCCTGTCCACTATTCTGCTCCATAGCTCCATCTTCCTGGCAATGGTGGTGTGCTGCACCTGTGTCCCGAAGAACTGTGGCTCTACCCGTACAATTTCCTCCACCATGACCCTGAATTCAGCGTCAGAAAACCTGGGGTGTCTTTGCGGTGCCATGGGGTGGTTTGGGTGATGTGTGGGGTGGATTGTGTGGTGCTAAGTGTGGTGATGTGTATTGGTGTGTATTTTGACGTGCGTGGTAGTATAGCTGGGTGACAGTGAATTGCGCGTCTGTGCTCGGGTCTCTTATTTCTGTGCGTGTTCACGAATCTCTAGGAGTAGGGGTTTGTGGGTGATGTGGGTGTGTGTTTTATACTGTATTGTGTGTGTGGGAGTGGTGTGTGTATGTGTATCAGGTGTGTGTATTTCGAATTGTCCAATGTGGCTGTGTTTTGTATATGTGTGTGTATTTTGAGCGCGGGTGTGTGAACCGCCAATGGAATACCGCGGTTGAAAGACCGCCGCGTGGATTCGTGTGTCGTGATAGAGTGGGCGTATTTCTGTTGGCGTGACGGTGGAGGTTTGGTCATCGCCAGTTTCTCGCTGCCCTTTGGTGTGGCGGACTTTTGTGGATGTCTGTATTTTGGCGGTTTGCCTGTTGTGGGTCAGAATGACCGTGGCGGTTTACCGCGGCTGCGGCGGTGTTATGGCAGTCTTCTGCACGGCGGTAAGCGCCTTTTACCGCCGAGGTTGGAATGACCACCATAGCCCCTCCCAAAGTAACATCTGGAGGAGTTAGATTTTAATTTTAGAAGTGCACAGTTTGAGGTCAGTTACTGAAATCCTACTGGCATACATAAATGCTCCTGACTCGCAGGTCTAAATATGTGCATTTTTTAAATAACATATACAAAGTTATATCTGCACTGCTTGCGCTGTGCACGCTGAGATTTTTAAGACTCTCTCTCATCTTGCCCTGTGACTGTCAGCAGGTCACTGACAGGAAATAAAACAAACTTCCTTTTAGCTGGAGAAACGTGGGACGAAGGCATCCAGAGGTCTGTTAGTCTCCGAACTGCAGGATGTGGGTGTCATTTAGGTCTGGGCACACATGAGATCCATCCCAATGCAGGTTACAGGACAACAGAGTAAGACATTCTCGTAATTCCACTGTTCTTTTCGAGCGATGCTTAGCTTATGCAGCAGCTGTGAAAATGAAAGTGAAACTGCTGCAGGGAAAGCTGAAATTCTTCCTCTCATCTGGGGCCCACCTGACAGAGTGCCAGCAAGCGTGCTCTGCTCATTCCCCAGAAAGATTTGAGAACTGTGTAATGAAGGTACCGACTCAACTCTGTCAGCCTCGTCTTCTCAGATGAACACGACTTCTGCGTGCAATTAAGGTGTTTCCTCTCCTGCAGTTGGGAGACCCCAAACAGCGGGGCAACGGGGGCTGCGGGGGCATTTGTTACACCCCTGTGCAAAGGACTTGATAAAGTGTTCCCTCTAGTTTTATTCTTCGCACCCCACCCCTCCAGCCTCCACCGGATTCCTTCCTTTTGAACTTCTGTTCGGAATATCAAACACCTTCAGTTAGCTAGGGCACAAGTAGAGAGGTAGGAGGAAGAGGAAGCAACACTCTAGGGGGGTTATTACAACTTTGGAGGAGGTGTTAATCCATCCCAAAAGTGACAGTAAAGTGACGGATATACCACCAGCCGTATTACGAGTTTCATAGGATATAATGGACTCGTAATACGGCTGGTGGTATATCCGTCACTTTACCGTCACTTTTGGGACGGATTAACACCTCCTTCAAAGTTGTAATAACACCCTATGTCTAAAAGCACGACTGCAAGGGGTCAGATAATCAGCCTACACCAATTTACAGGGAGATAACAGAATCAGTAGAACGAAGGAATGCACTAAAGAGTTATTCAACTCAGTCATAATAACTTTTGATATTAACAACTTTATAACACAAAGGGGTTCATTACAACATTGGCGGTAAAAGGCGCTTACCGCCGTGCCGAAGACCGCCAATACACCGCGGCGGCGGCGGGAGACCGCCACAGCTATTATGACACACATCACGGAATCCGCCGAAATTCAGACACCCACACAAGTCCGCCACACCAAAGGTCAGCGATAAATATGCAGAAAAAAATCCTCCACCTCCACGCCAACAGAAACACGCCCATGCTATTACGACCCACGAATCCACGCGGCGGTCTTTCAACCGCGGTATTCCATTGGCGGTACACACCGCCGCGCTCAAAATACACACACCTCTCCAAAACACCACCACATAGGACAATTCAAAATACACACACCTGATACACATACAAACACCACTCCCACACATCCAATACAATATAAAACACATCACCCACAAACCCCTACGACCACAAATTAGAGACGAAGGCCAGAGAGAGACAGCACAGAATAGATAACACCATCACACAGAGGCACACTACACCATCACCCACACAACATCCACGCACAAAACACCACATACCACTACACCCACCACACTCATCAACACATACACCACCCCACACATCACACACACCACCCCATGTCACGCCAAAGACACCCCCGCTTCTCCGAGGAGGAGCTCAGGGTCATGGTGGAGGAAATCATCAGGGTAGAGCCACAGCTATTTGGCGCACAGGTACAGTACACATCCATAGCCAGGAAGATGGAGCTATGGCAAAGAATAGTCGACAGGGTCAACGCTGTGGGACAGCACCCAAGAAATATGGAGGACATCAGGAAGAGGTGGAACGACCTACGGGGGAAGGTGCGTTCAACGGTATCCAGGCACCACATCGCGGTACAGCGGACTGGCGGCGGACCCCCACCTCCTCCCCCACAACTAACTACATGGGAGGAGCAAGTCTTGTCCATCTTGCATCCTGAGGGCCTCGGAGGAGTCGTCGGAGGAACGGACACTGGTAAGTCTAATCTTCACTATCATATCCCCCACCCTACCTGCATGCTATCACACACCCCAACCCTCACACCCTCCCCTAGCACCCTAACTCCTCACTAATCTACCCATAACAACAACCACCCGTCCCAACCCCAAGACCTGCATGACACAACTAAGCATGGACACCCATCACTAAAGCACGCCCACTGCACAGACCCACAACACCCCCCAACCATCACCACACAAGCCCCCACACAGGAATGCCTGCACTGGGGTTCACGCACACCCATCCATAGCACACTATGAAACAAACACATGCAATAATCATGTTCTCATACCCCTGCAGGAACCGAAGGACCGTCACCACACCAGAGGGTCCAGACAACACCACTCCACCCCCAGAAGAGGCCCACAGTGACGACAGCAGCTCTGCCCTACTGGATCTTGATGACCAGCCCGGACCATCGTGGGCCTCAGGACAGTCGGTTCCCCTTGCACAGCCACAGCCCAACACCGAACTGCCACCCTCTGGGAACACCAGCACAGCACCCACCCAGCGGACCCATACCTCCCTACCCAGGATAGGTCAATCAGCGGTGTGTCCACCACTACAGGGCACCCAGGCTAACCCACCACCCCAACAACAACAGGGACCTGGGGGCAGTGGTAGTGGGCACACGGTCCAGGGGACGGAGGCACAGGAACACAGGGGAACTGGGAGGGCTGATGTGCGACAGAGGGAGGACAGGCCAAGTGAACCCACTCTCCACGAGCATACCCCCACTCCCAGGAGACGATGGCAACGGTCCTGGACAAGTTGCAGGAGACCCTGCGCCTGCAGGAGGAGCAGTATTTGGGGTTCAGGGAGGAGCTCAGGACCATCGGCTCCGCCCTGGGCACCATACGTAGGGGTGCTGACGGACATTCAAAACACTTTGAGGGACACCGTGGCACTCCAAGGGGCCCCTGACACTAGCGAGGACGACGAACTGCCCACCACCTCCGCCGGCGCTAGTGGACAGGAGGCCTGGCCACAGGACCACCACACCAGCACCCCACCCCCTGCAGGCAGACAACCACCACGCAAGCGGGCCCTGAGATCCAGGAACAGGACACAGCAAGATGGCAAGACCCCCACCAGGAAATAAGACTACCTTGATTGTCCCCCCACTGTCCCACTTTGTTACCCTGCCAGATTGGAACTGCCCGAGCTCCACTTCCAATGGCCAGATGTGCAATGTACCTGTGAGACTAATAGACTGGACTCTGCCATGGACATTATTCCACCATGACCTCTCCCCATTTCACAACCCCCCATTTTTATGCACTTCAATAAACACCCTTGAAACCTCAATAATATTGGAGTCAGTCAATGATTGTGAACTTTGTATTGTCAATTACAGTGTTAAAAAAGGTTAGCCATTGGAAGGTCAACATACCTATGTCACACATCACAAGCCTTTCAAGGGTGCAAGCTGTTGACACGTAGGTCAACACATTAGTGAAACTGAAATGGAAGGGGACAACTCAGTTAACAAATAGGGAGTGAAATGTAGGTACAGGATAGAGGTAGACGTGTGAGATGTAATATAATGTGAAACATGAAATTGTACTCACCTGTGTCTCATTGAAAATATTGCTGTATGACTGACTCCCTGTTGTCGTTTTCATCTTCATCAGCTTCATCCTCATCACTGTCCACAGTCTCCCCAGGCTCCCCCGCTGCAACAACACCGTCATCTGGATCATCCTCCTGCAGAAAAGGCACCTGGCGTCGCAATGCCAAGTTATGGAGCATGGAGCAGGCGATGATGATGTTGCACACCTTCTTCGGTGAGTAGAATAGGGACCCACCTGTCATATGGAGGCACCTGAACCTGGCCTTCAGGAGGCCGAAGGTCCGCTCGATTACCCTCCTAGTCCGCCCATGGGCCTCATTGTAGCGTTCCTCTGCCCTGGTCCTGGGATTCCTCACTGGGGTCAGTAGCCAGGACAGGTTGGGGTAACCAGAGTCCCCCAATAGCCATACACAGTGCCTCTGGAGTTCACCCATCATATCAGGGATGCTGCTATTCCGTAGGATGTAGGCGTCATGCACTGAGCCAGGGAACATAGCATTTACCTGCAAGATGTACTGGTCTGCCAAACAGACCATCTGGACATTCATCGAATGATAACTCTTCCGGTTCCTGTACACCTGTTCATTCCTGCGTGGGGAACAAAGCTACATGGGTCCCATCAATGGCACCTATGACGTTGGGGATATGTCCAAGGGCATAGAAGTCACCTTTCACTGTAGGCAAATCCGCCACCTCAGGGAAAATGATGTATTTCCTTACTTGTTTCAGCAGGGCAGCCAACTCTCTGGACAAGATGTTGGAAAACATAGGCTGGGACATCCCTGATGCCATGGCCACTGATGTCTGAAAAAAACCACTTGCTAAGAAATGGAGCACTGACAGCACCTGCACGTCAGGGGGGATTCCATTCGGATGGCGGATTGGTGACATCAGGTCAGACTCCAACTGGGTACATAATACCCGGATTGTGGCACGGTCAAACCGGTAGGTCACGATGACATGTCGCTCTTCCATTGTCAACAGGTCCATCAGCGGTCGGTACACCGGCGGATTCCGCCATCTTCCAATATGTCCCAACTGACGGTGCCTGAGAAGGACAACAGCGAAAAAACTGTCAGCATTCCTCCAGGTGTATACCCACAGTCATACACAAGACTACACCAGACAATTAACCCATCCGGGAAAGGTTTTGAGTGTAGGCCTCGGTATGTGTGACGCAATAGTAAATTAAGCCATGTGGGACCCTGAAATGGCGGCTGCCTGACCTCTAAACTGGGACAATGGAATTGTGGGGTAACTGCGCTGGCGTTGCACACCGTCGCGGTTGGCGGTCGTAGAGCGCGGCGCAATGCTGCATTGGTTAACATTGGACGCTATGGGTCCCAGGAGCCAATGAACAGGTGCGCTGGCGGTGATGATGCGCTCCGCCGCGGACGTCACCGCCGCGGACGTCACCACCATTTTCAATCTCTTCAATCACTAGATACTTGACCTTCGACAGGAGAGGACCTACACTGCTAGTGCTGCTGTGACCTCAGTCTGGAAGCGATGATGGCTGCAGCTTCTGGGGAAAGGGCCCCTGCCTTCTCTGCACAGGAGTTGGAGAAACTTGTGGATGGGGTCCTCCCCCGGTACACGCTACTCTACGGTCCTCCAGACCAACAGGTTAGAACACAGGGAGCACGTTGTATGGGCTAGGCCTGGGTGGAGAGGGCTGGGTGGATGAGGGAAGGGGGCAGAGTACATAGAACAGTCATGCATGGGGATGAATGGGCCACAGGGATAGAGTTGGGAGGGGGCCAATTACAACGACGGTGCAGTAGGTAATGACTGTTCCTCTTTCCTTGTGCATGTCATGTAGGTCAGCGCCCACCAGAAGAGGGACATTTGGCATGCCATCGCCAAGGAGGTCCAGACCCGGGGGGCCCACCAGAGACGGGGCACCCACTGCCGTAAGAGATGGGAGGACATTCGCTGTTGCAGCAAGAAGACGGCGGAGGCTCAGCTGGGGATGGCCTCCCAACGCGGGAGGGGTGCCCGTCGCACCATGACCCCCCTGATGTTCCGGATCCTGGCGGTGGCCTACCCGGAGTTGGATGGGCGCTTAAGGACATCACAGCAGACACAAGGGGGTGAGTTCAACCTCATGCAATGGCCTTTGCGTGCTGTGGAGCTGTCTGGGTAGGGGTGGTGGGCTGTGGGTGTCCCTAGGCCAGGGCGAGTTAGGTAGGCAAGACCCCTCCGTTATGTAGGCCATGTGGCACTCTACCCCAGCTCAAAAAAAAGGCAAATTGATGTATAGTTGCCCCTTTGCCATTCATGTGGGCAGATGTCTTCCATTGCCATGTAGGTCATTTCCCAGGAATTGCATGTGTAGAGGGCAGGAGCACGGCGTAATGCAGGGGGCTGCTGCGTTTGTCTTGTCCGCCAACGGTAGCGGTATACCATGCACTAAAACTCTCTTTCTTCTGTCTCCACCCTTTTTCTGCTCTCCCTGTCCTTCTGTACATCAGCATCATCAGGCGGAGGTACAGTGGCACCGGAGCACGAGGGAGCTGCATCCCACATGGCCATGGAGGGCCACACCACAGACTCTGATTTCACCAGTGGGACGGAGGGCGAGGGGAGCTTCACGTCGGCCACAGGATCACCAAACAGCGATACGGACTTGTCCCCCGATGGGAGCCCCCCTGTGGTGGCGGCACCATCTGTGCACCCCACTTCTACAGGTACAGCCACCACCTCCCCTACCAGCACCGCCCTCCCAGCAGCCCCTCAGCGTTCGCCCCGTGCCCGCTCACCCAGGAGGGTGGGCATCACCTTCGCCCCAGGCACCTCAGGCCCTGCCCCTGTCACCCCTGCTGCCCTCAGTGAGGAGGCCATTGACCTCCTCAGGTCACTCACTGTTGGGCAGTCTACCATTGTGAATGCCATCCAGGGTGTAGAAAGAGAGTTGAAACACGGTAATGCATTCCTGGAAGGCATTCATTCTGGTCAGGCTGTCCTTCAGCGAACCCTGCAATCTCTGGCCTCAGCACTGATGGCAGCCATTGTCCCTGTGTCCAGCCTCCCCCCTCCAACTTCCTCCACCCAGACCCAATCCCCTGTACACCAGCCCATCCCAAGCACACCTACAGACCAGCATGCACACAAGTCAACACCAAAAAGTAGCTCAAGCAAACATAGGCACCACACTCACCACAGGCACTCACACAAGCATCAGACCCATACAGACACAGCAACATCCACTGTCTCCACTGTGTCCCCCTCCTCCTCTTCTCCCTCCTCCCTCCCAGTCTCGTCTACACACACACCTGCATGCACCACATCTACAGGCACTAGGACTCGCACCAGGACACCCAGCACCACAAGCCGCTCACCTGCAGTCACCACCTCCACTGCCATATACGCGTCCCCTGTGTCCTCTCCCAGTGTGTCTGTGACGCCCCCTCCCAAAGTCCACAAACGCCGGCAATCACTCACCCAACATCCATCCACCTCACGACAGCCTCCAGTACCTGCACCTGCACCCAAAACAGCTAAAGTGACACCTCCTACAACCACCTCCTCTTCCTCCACTCCCAGAGCCCCTCCAACTACCCATCCCAGTGTACGTCAGAAACTGTCCCTATGTCAAATTGACCTTTTTGCCCCCAACCCCCCCTCCAATTAATCAGTCCCGTCGTAGCACCTCAGCCAAAATGCCTCCAGTACCAGTGGTGCGTGTTCCAGGTTTTTGGAGTGCCCCGTCCACCAGGGCAGGCAGTAGGACCCGGAGCCAAGGCACTGTCAGCCCACCCCCTGTGAAGGCTCCGAAATTGGAGATTGGACGACGGGACCGTGTCAAGACTCCTGGTGGGACAAACAGTGAAATGGGATCCAAGGCGATTGGTGAGTCATCTGTAACTCAAAAGAAGGTGGGGAAGGTCCCGAGGAAGTCTCCCCAACCTGTTGTGAGTGTCACGGCGGAGAAGTGCGCCATCATTTCCGGCGGCCCAGACACAACCGCCAGCACCGTCGTTACTGGTCAGGAGACCAACGCCAGAGTCATAGCCCAGGAGGGCTCAAGTATCGTTACTGGTCAGGAGACCACCACCAGAGTCATAGCCCAGGAGGGCTCAAGTATCGTTACTGGTCAGGAGACCACCGCCAGAGTCATAGCCTCGGAGGGCTCAAGTATCGTTACTGGTCAGGAGACCACCGCCAGAGTCATAGCCCAGGAGGGCTCAAGTATCGTTACTGGTCAGGAGACCACCGCAACCGCCGGAGTCACAGCCCAGGAGGGTCCAGAATCTCACAGCCCCGCTGGGCAATGATGGAACGTCATGCCACACACCAATGTCAGTATCTGAACCGCCATCTTAGGCTACCACTGAACAGTCCATAGGGAGCCATGGCAAAGCACCGCTGAACAGTCCATAGGCAGCCATGGCAAATCACAGCTGAACAAGGCCAAGACCGCCATGGTGAAGACCGCTGAACAGGGCAAAGACCGCCATGGCAAAGCACCGCTGAACAGTCCATAGGCAGCCATGGCAAAGCACCGCTGAACAGTCCATAGGCAGCCATGGCAAAGCACCGCTGAACAAGGCCAAGACCGCCATGGTGAAGACCGCTGAACAGGGCAAAGACCGCCATGGCAAAGCACCGCTGAACAGTCCATAGGCAGCCATGGAAAAGCACAGCTGAACAGTCCATAGGCAGCCATGGCAAAGCACCGCTGAACAAGGCCAAGACCGCCATGGTGAAGACCGCTGAACAGGGCAAAGACCGCCATGGCAAAGCACCGCTGAACAGTCCATAGGCAGCCATGGCAAAGCACCGCTGAACAGTCCATAGGCAGCCATGGCACAGCACTGCTGAACAAGGCCAAGACCGCCATGGTGAAGACCGCTGAACAGGGCAAAGACCGCCATGGCAAAGCACCGCTGAACAGTCCATAGGCAGCCATGGCAAAGCACCGCTGAACAAGGCCAAGACCGCCATGGTGAAGACCGCTGAACAGGGCAAAGACCGTGTGGGTATGAATAGTCCGGCACATCAGGCATCGTTCTCCCATGTGCAGCTGGGACAGTGACAGGACAGGTACTTTCACGGGGAGACTCATCCAGTCTGGGCACCAGTCCCCCTCCAGAACCAGTGGAGACCTGCATCTACCTGAGAGACTGTGGCTTTGCACTCCCCAGGATGGCACAGTGGGCAACCCACCCACTGTAGACACTTGAGAGACTGTGGCTTTGCACTCTCCAGGATGGCACAGTGGGCAAACCACCCACTGTAGAGACTTGAGAGACTGTGGCTTTGCACTCCCCAGGATGGCACAGTGGGCAACCCACCCACTGTAGACACTTGATAGACTGTGGCTTTGCACTCCCCAGGATGGCACAGTGGGCAAACCACCCACTGTAGTGACTTGAGAGACTGTGGCTTTGCACTCCCCAGGATGGCACAGTGGGCAACCCACCCACTGTAGAGACTTGAGAGACTGTGGCTTTGCACTCCCCAGGATACATCAATGGGCATGGAGCCCCGTCGTGGATCTGGCTTCGCATTCATGTGGCTGAGATGCCCCCCCTTCCCTTCCCCCTGAGGTGCCTGTAGTGTTTCTATCTGATGCCCTGGCAGTGTTCTCTCGGATTTTGATCAAGTATCTATTGTGGGCGTCGCCCATGCATTTTTGGACTGTTGGTGCACGGACATTGTTGTGTACATATCTGCACTACTTCTTGTTTTGTATATTTATTTTTGACAGATTTCGTGATATATATCCGTATATTTTTTAATGAGTTGTATATTGGCTAAATACAAAGTTTGGGCGCTATTCGCTTTGTCATTGCATTCTTCCGGGGGGGTTGTGGGTTGTTACTGTGATTTTTGTGACTGCATTGGTGTGTATGTTGTAATATGCGAGGGTGGGGGTGGGGGTGTGGGTGTTTGGTGGGTGTCCCCGTAACTTTTGCCTCCCCCTCCCCCATGTCGTAGGTGCAGTACTCACCGGTATGTTCTGCGCCTTCGTCGCTGTTGGTCGTAGATGAGCAGGAAGGCAAGGGCAGGTAAGATTTGTAGTTCCGGGTCCATGGAGTCCTCGTTCCTCGTGGTATGTGTTGAGGTGAGCGTTTTTCCATTGCAAAAGCTGTTTCCGACGTGTTTTTATCCATGGTGAATCCACCCCGGAAAAGGTGGCGGATTGGTGTGTTGTGATAGTGTGGGCGGTACATTGTCTTCCGCCTGTCTGTGGGCGGTGACCGCCGCGCTGTTTGTCTGTACCGCCCTGGCGGGCGATGTGTTAAAGTGGCTGTCTTTGTTGGCGTTTTCCGCCAGGGTCGTAATTCCATTTTTTGGTCCGCCGGCCTGTTTGCGGTATTACCACAGCTTTAACACCGTCCACCAGAGTTGTAATGACCACCAAATTGTTATATCACTGGCATGTTCAAGACGGAGTACTGGAGTCAGTCAGCAACGTCACTTACAAGGCCGAGCAACCAATTCAAAAACACACAGCCCTACGGTACCATTGCACAACATTAGAAAATGATGGAATAAACCTGATAAGGAATACCTAGTGAGCATAGTAAACCAATCTGTCCTAAAAATTGTAAGTGCAGTCCCCTTTATATTTTATTTGGAACAACAGCTTCATTTTTAACTTCCCTTTGTTGATGTAACAATCTAGATATTTTAAATACCACCTGATGTGCGTAGTGTATATAAACAGCATCTGCCTTACTAATTTGCCAATCCTGTTTAATTTCACCTTATTTAACATATTGCTTTTACTGTCCTAACATTTCAATTATCTCATCCGGGTAGAAAAACAACTGTTTGTTCAATTGCGTTAGTCTGCTGTATTGTTTATAAAGGAGCCTAAATAAATGTAATCTGTACTCTTGGGCTAGGCATTCACTTGTTATTGTGAGTTCCATGCTTTCAGTGGCAGTACTTTACTGTTAGTTTGGGACAGGTTCTTTAACTGATGTATATACACAGCAAGGGCAGCCGCAGGTTATCTCTTCCCTTCCCCTCCTCTCAGCCCCGCCCTGGCTGTTTTTAAAATCTTTTTTGGTCCCCGCAAGTTTGGGACACACTCCCCCTGGTCCTGGAGTTGGGGTAAATGAGCTTGCTAAAGCCTGAGCTTTTCTGGATACTACCAAAAACCCTAATGAGGCAATTTGGTGCTCACTTCGGGCTGCCCTAATGATGTGTGTAATGCTATCTAATGTTATGAGTATCAGTAAAGCACACTATCACCCACATGGGTATCCTGGCATTGAGAAGGAGTGTGTGCTTAGCTTTGCCTAGGGTAAGTTGGGTATTTGAAAAGTCAGGTCTTCAGCTTCTTGTGGAATTCAAGAAGAGAGGAGCAGGCTCTGATGTTGAGTGGTAGCCGTTCCACGCTATAGAAGCTATACAAGAGATTTCCTATCCTCCTGATCTGATTGTGTGTATGCCTTGGATGTGTGGGACTTTGCTAATGATGTTACACACATATGTGATGGACCTAGGAAAGATTTCCAACCCCTTTCGAGGTCTATCCAAGTATCACACCAATGACCAGGGCTACATGAGGGACTTTGGGCAGCAATTACTACTCCAGCTTCTTCCTAGTAATGCCCACCAGCTGGAGCTAATTTTTTCTGTTAATGGGAGGGAGAAAGGTGGAAAAGTGCATGAAGAGCAGCCCAGCTCTTAACACTATCCTTTCTACCACCCTTCCCACCCCACCAACAGAGCCGCAAAAACTTCTACTGGCCCTGGAGAACTATCAGGAATGTGTGGCTGTCTGACTATCCAAACACGCTTGTAGGATACTTCAATACATATTCTTTTTTTCTTTCCACAGACCATCCAGCTGTCCCCACTGGAGGTCTGGAACCAGAGCCATTAGACAGTTATTGGGAGGGGATAGCAACTCAGCTATGCCTCCAAAAATGAAGGCCATGGCAGGGGGCCTACTATGGCTACTTAATCACAAGGATGAGGAGGCAGCAGCAGCTTTTGCCTCCAGGGTGTAGCCGTTGGAAAGGGGCAGCACCCCCACCCCAGCATCTGCATTCCTCTGAGCTCTGTGTCCAGCAGCACCTCCACCATAAGAGGAGTTCGCCCCTATCCCTTTCAAAGAGATGGTCCTTCTCTGCAGAATTATGAAAAGCCTGGAGGAGGTTAAAACTAACCAAGCCAAAGGATTCCAAAAATATTGGGCTTAGACTTGGGCTTTAGGTAAACTTAGACTTTTGGTCTGAACTTTGACCAAAGGTCAAAGTTTACAACTTTGGGAATTCACAAAGGGCATTTATGAGTAGTATCTTTACTTCTGCACTTGGGGTGGATTCTCTGCACTCGGATTCTCTGCACTCGGGCGGGAGTCTCTGCACTTGGGGCAGAATCTCTGCACTTGAGGCAGAATAAATGCAATTTCACACACCTGCAGACTATCAAGACCACCTGCATCCCAGCACTACAAACCAAATAAAAGCAGCACACATCGAAGGCTCTGTTGGTTCCACACAGCACTGTGCCTGCCTCCACCCTCCCTGGAAATACTGGAAACATGCTACCTTTGAGGAGAAAGAAAAAATATACTGAGGAAGAGGCCACCATGATACTCAAGTACATAGTGAGTCACTACAAAAGACTGCATGGTTTCCCACCTTAAAGCAGCAGTGCCACAGAAAATGCAGCCCTGTGGTAGCATTTGGCTACCATAGCCACAGCAATGAAGGAGGATATCTGCACAGTCATAGATCTCAAGAAGTGGCAACATGAGAAGAGGCAGGTGAAGGAGAAGTACAGCATGACAGAGGTGGCCAGAGCTCTCCCTGCTGCTCCATGGTCAGCCTGTGAGTGATGACCGCAATGTGGTGCCAGATAATATGCAACAAATCTAACAGTGATACCAAATGTCAAATATATGCAATACACTACAAATGAAATGTTTTTTTTCACAAAAAGTTACACATTGCATTGTGAGTCTGACTCTCATGTGTCTCATTTAGACCATTGCACTAGAAGTCCTTTGTGATGGAAATAGCAACTTCAAATCCCTCAATACAAAACAGTGGCCCATCACTGCCGGTATATAACATTGGTAAATGGCAATAGATGTTGTGCCACATTCACTCACCACTACTGTTGGCATGTAGATGCATGTGTCTAAATACGTGACAAGTCGCATATATTCAATTTGTTTTGGTTATGTCTGGTGACATTTCCTATTTAGTCCCACATACAGAGTACAGTCACTCACTGCAGCAGAGGTCCCTTCACCAGCAGGGAGTCAGTGACAGGGGGCATATGAACCCATACCACCAGCACAAATTGGTATGTAAATATGGCCATGAGAGGGTCACAACTCTTACATTGTGAATAGACAACTCATTGATTTATTTCATAGTATACAACAACATTCCCAAACCTGTAAACTAATCTAGGTGATGTTGTGCATCACATGTACCAAGTAGAATGTAAACTGAAAACACACATATCATTGTGGGTCCTGTGACGTTCTCCAGAATAACAAAGCCCCCAGCGATTACTGCTACACGTACGGATGTGACATCTGGTCAGGCACCATACACTGGGCAGATGTGGGACCCTGGTAAGCACACTTAAGAATGTCTTTACCAAATGTTCATGCTCCTAGAAAAAGTGGCCTAAATGTCAGCTGTATGTGAATAGTGGCTGATATCACTGTTGTCTTTCATCTCAAAATCCTCACATATGGCTCATACCAGTATATCACCTCATAACATGTTGTCTAATGAAAGGATGACTGAAAATGTACACTAAGCGAGTATGGTGCTTACCTATTTGCTCATATAGGGCATGATTTAGAGTTTGGTGAAGGGAGCTACTCCATCACAAACGTAATGGATATCCCGTCCACCGTATTAGAATCCCATTATAACTTCTAGAGATTGTAGTACAGTGGACGGGATCTCTGTCACGTTTGTGATGGAGTAACCCATCCTGCAAAACTCTAAATCAGGCCCATAGTCTCTTATGAGGAGGAGTAGAAACAGGATATCCTCAATGTTTCTGAAGACACCATCCAGGGGGTTTGGGTGACATCCTGCTGCAGCAGTGAAACCTACTACCACCCGTTTATCGGGTATGTGTGCCATAAAGTGTTGTGCACTATTGAATCCCAATTCATTCAATATGACCAAAACCTTGTGGAAGGACATTAGTAGATTTAGCCACTTTTGCATGACTGTAAAATGTTCCCATTAATCAGTGATGTGTGTGTCAAGTGTGCATGCTAACATATAACTCATGAAGAACCTTAAGATGCTGTCACTTCCTTCTCAAGCTGATGGATCGAGGAGCACATCTTCTGCTACACACTCGAGCAGGCAGGACCAGCAGCTGACAACAAGGGGGATCTCAATACCACACAGAGCTGTGCTTGAAAGGGATAAGTCTGCTTTTGTATTGCACATCTGCATTGAACACCTCAGTGCTACGGTTTGAGCTGTAGGTGTACACAATCTGATCACATGTTGGACATCCCTTGATGCATAGATCATTTTACTCAACCCTTGTGTTGCACCACATATTATTCTAAAGCAAATACTTAGCCTGTTGCAACCTCTGTCTTTCAGCTGCTGGGCTAGATGAGTTGCCTCTTGGAGAAGAACCATCCATCAGTGGTGGGCGATGAGCAATCCAAGGGGAGAACCCACTCCTCTTCCAAGTAGACTTGTCAGTTGCCAGTAATGTACAGCAGGAGTATGAGGAACTGGAGGAGGTGGGGGAGTAGGAAGCAGAGGAGGAAGAAGACGATTGGGCACTGTTTGCAGAGAATTATGAGTCTGATCTCCTGAACACCATTGTTGGCCCACTGGGCAGACGATTGAAGCTGCTCTGGCCAGCATAGTGCCTCCCACTCCACCCCCAAGGACTGCCCATTCCCAGCAGTCAGCCAACCAGCCATAGCATTCACATCCTCCAAACACAATCATCAACCGCCCACAGGCCTCATGTCCAGGTCAGACGTATTGGTTCCCCAACACACTTTTCCTACGATAGTGCATCCCAGCACTTCTCGCCACCATCTGAGGGACCTAGCACCTCAGGTGATCAGCAGGTATCCCCTAGGCACCAATCTCTGGCCCACAGCCTCCCACACATTAAACACACTCTCAGAGATCCTTCCCACCACAATTGCAAAGTTACAAGAGGGATCCCCCATGATCAATTTAATATATGTTTTCATTATTCTTTGCAAAATAAATATATCTTCCCCATTTCAAATGAGTTGAGTAACAGTTGATGATGCTCAATTGGTTTCTCTGCTTGTAGCCCATATATGTGTTGATAAGTGTGTGTAAGACATGTATATTAGTAGAACCATCTGTGTACAAAGGTACCACGTAGAAAGCATAGCTAAATACATACCAATGTAACTTCATTAGCTGGAATGCAACACAAAGTTGTAGATTTTTGAAATGTTATCAGAGAAAAGAAACTGTACATAAGAAATAGGAAATCAAATAGGATCTTAAATCAGATTGTGGAAGGGTACTTACAGGGGGAATGATAAATACAACACATCAGGAAGTGTCCGGAAGTGTCAGGGGAGCCAGTCTACTTACAAGGGGTTGTAAAAATCAGTCACAAATCCAAACAGTGTTCAGTCACTGGCCATCCTTATTGTCCTCGATGACTGCGCAAATCCTTTGCAACCGTGGACTCCTCTTAGCTGGTCGGTGCAGGACCAGACACCTCACAGAAGTGGGCAACGTGAGTGGTACAAGGGTTAGCAGGGGAAACAAAGAGGAAAGACTCACTGGGAGATGACTGCAGTGGTAGGGAGGACCGTTAGGCCAACACAGACAAGGGCTGCCCCCAAGGAAGTGATGGAGGCACTGAAGTGGGCCATGTCTCAGGATTGCACCTCTTGGAACATACAGAGTTCATCTCGGGTCTCCTGTAAGATCAGAGAGGATATTTTCCCCTCAACCTCAGGTACCAGCACCAATTCCTGTGAGGCAGGAGTAAGGGAGGGGTCAATGGCAGGCTCAGATGCTAATGGTGCCTCCCCCGGGGACACCACATCAAAATCCTTGTCTTCTGGGCCAGGGGGACACCCACATTCTTCCCCTCAGCGGGTAAATTACCTCATCAATGCCTCCCTCCCCCAGTGTTTGCAGCCTTCACCCAGGCTGGTAGTGTAGTTGTATCGTCTGTCTGGGTGGTGCACTTTCCTGCTCTGGTATTCTTCTCCCTCCTCCTCCTTCTCCTTGCTTTTGGTGTCAAGAGGCTGTACCCACCAACAAACTAAGGTTCCATTTCCATGTCCTGGGTAGATGTCCCTTGACCAGCCTGGTCCAATGAAATAGAAGCCAAACAGTTATGTAGCTGTTGTACAAATCACCACAGAACTCCCCATAATATTGAGCTAATGCTGACTTTGTAATCATTTGATCTCACTAGGCAATGTAATGTTTTGGGAGGCCAAAAGTATGTGTTCATTCTCTGTAATGCCCTGATATTAAACAGACAATAATATCTGTCTCAAGCTTGCTCTGTATCCTCTTCGATATTTACTAACCTTCACATTCAGCACTGGTGTTATGTGAGTTTCAGGACATTGAAACAGTTATTTTCCAATGTAAAATATCAGGGGCGGGGATAGGATACAGTCATGATGGATTTAGCCACACTGAAAAGTAATTCTAGGATTATTCTGTAACATGCAGTGTTAACAGTCATATGCTTATTACACATGGAGTTGCAGCACTACTTCTTTTGGACCTCTCAGCTGCCTTTGATACAGTTGACCGTGACACCCTAATTCAAAGACTCCACAAAGCCGGAATAGAAGGAACTGCTCGCGGCTGGATTTAATCCTACCTTCAAAACAGAACTAATATTATCTATTCTCCCCTCTGCACACCCAAATCCTACCTCACAAAAGCACAAGTCCCCCAAGGATTAATCATTTCACCTATGCTTCTCAACATCTATATGATGTCATTGCCAGAATTGATCAATGGTTTTCAACTCACATTCTACAACTATGCAGATGAAACACTAATACTACTTAAAATTGAATGCCTCAAAGACATTGAAAACTCACAAGTCTTCAGTTGCCTCAGAGCCGTTGATCAGTGGAGGACTTGGAGCCATCTCAAACTGAATGCTTCCAAAACAGAAATACTCACATGTGGCGACTGGAAAAATTATGACTCACTGTGCGCCTGTCCTGGCGATCTGGGACCATCTTCTCAAGTATCCAAGGAAGTTAAAAACCTTGGAATTACTCCAAGTAAACAATGAATGCCCAAGTGGACAAATTAGCACGATCCAGCTTCATCACCTTGAAGACTCTGCAACGCATCTTCCCCCACCTCAGATTTCCACACAAAGTTCAGGCTACTATCTCTCTTGTACTATATAAAGTGGATTATGCCAATGGCCACTACCATGGATCATCTCTATCAATTATGAAAGAACTACAGCCTATTCAGAACTCAGCTACTAGGCTACTATTACATGTACAACCACACGCCTACATCTCCCCTACCTTAGGAGCACTCTACTGGTTACCAGTTGCCAGAAGATCCACCTTCATGCTGCTTTCTATCACCCACAAAGCTATACATGGAACAGGACCACTTTTCATCAGAAACAAAATAACCAAATACGTTCAACATAGAAACCTCTGCTCAAGATTGGCACCCTGCCTTAAAACACCACCATACAAGAAAAAGACAAAAGGTGGGACATCCTTCTCTGTTCAAGCAGCCAAACTATGGAATTCATTACCCCAATATAAGGTCCTCAGATAACTATCTGGTCTTCAGAAGACTGCTCAAGAGTTGGCTCTTTCCTTCATAACCACCATATTCAAATAGCAATGCACTGCATATGCCTGTGTTGATAAATATTTATAATCTGATTACGTGTATATTCTAGATATGTATAGTGCTTTAAGAAAAATGTATAGTTACTGTTTCATAATAATAAATTATCCCCTTACTCTTTAAGCCTGTGTGAAAAATATATATTTACTCACGGTTAAATATATATATATATATATGTGTGTGTGTGCATGTGTATATATATATATATATATATATATATATATGTATATATATGCAAAAAGAACAAGTGATGGATGGAATGCTGAACAATGTTAAACATTCTCCCCCAGTACAGAGATCTGGGCCTAAATCCATCATTTTATTGCCACCCATGCTGTTCTAGTTTGGACCCAGCTATATGCAAATCAGTCTTGACCCTGTTCCCCATGGGAACAGTCCAGCCCAAACTACCAAGCCAGGTCCTCCCTGGACTGGAAACAAGCATCCCAGGACCGGTTTCAGGGTATCACCCTTCATCAGCCAGGCTAGCTTGATTCCAATGGCAGGGGGAGCAGGGGACCCATGGAGAACAGGGTCAAGACGGATTTGCATATGGCTGGGTCCAAACTGGGGATGCATGGTGAGCAAAAGAACAATGAATTAAACCCAGATCTGTGACTGGGGGTCAGTGGTTGAAAAGTTTCAGCACTCCGTCCATCATCCTTTTGTGCATATACATATATATATATATATATGTGTGTGTGTGTGTGTGTGTGTGTACTTATATATGTGTTTTCTATTCTATGTTTAACATGTTCAAAGGTCACTGCATAGCTCCTAGATAAGTTGTAATAATAGATATTTATGAATCCCTGCTTTCTTTTTTATATCACAATGGAAAATTGTTATCTTAACATGCAATGTTATTTTAACAGCAAGCATTTTGCTATCGAAAAATTAAGGAACGATAAATGAATGTTATAAAAGTACACTTATTAATTAAAATCAAATATTACAAATCTTGAAAGTCTGAGTTCATACAATATAATTTTACTTCTCATATTAATTTACCCATCATTATATTCCATGCACATATATTCCCTTACTATGCATTTACATATCTATTTATTATTCTAGTCCTACTGTACTAGAGAAAAAATAAATGCAAATAAATACTATTAAAACTGTAAATAAAATTCAAAAATAAATAATTAAATTTAAAAAAAAAATGTAAAAAAAAATAACATACATTTTTCTCTCTCGTAAGCTTTACTCTGTCTCCCCATCACTCTATGGGGCATATTTATACTTTTTGGTGCAAAACTGCACTAACGCAGTGTTGCATCAAAAAGATTTGCACCGGCTTGCACAATTCTTGAATGCCAGCCGGGCAAAGGGTAGGCCAGTGTAAAAAAAAACAAAATAGCCGGGTGGGGGGTGGCGGTATGGGAGAAGGGGGTTTTGCACCCAAAAAATGACATTAGGCAGCTTAGAGTTAAAAAATAACTATAGCCAGCCTAGTGTCATTTTCTGACGCAATACCATCTATACCACATGTCTCCTGTCTTAGAAAAGACAGGAGTCATGCCCACCACCCCAGTGGCCAGCACAGGGTCCCCTGGGCATGGGCATTGCACCCAGTGCCATGTGGGGGGGCCATTTCAGGGCCTCCAGTGGCACTTTAAAAAATAAAATAAAATACTTACCTGTACTTACCTATACTTACCTGGGATGGGGTCCTCCATCCTCCTCTGTCCCTCTGGTGTGGATGGGGGTGTTCCTGGGGCGGGCACCTGTGGGCTTATTCCATGGTGTTCCACCATGGAAATAGGCCCACAGGTCCCCTAACACCTGCCCTGTCCCAGGCATTAAATAATGGTGCAAACCAAGCTTTGCACCATTCTTTCACCCCCTCATCCCCGTGTGTGATTTTAGCAGGGGGGCTAAATATGGCGCTAAGGCCATAGAGTCATTTTTTGCACGGGAAAGCCTACCTTGCATCTCATTCATACTCTAGCTCCGAAGTATAAATATGGAGCTAGTTTTGCACTGAAATTGTGTATAAAAAAAAAAGATGCAAATTTGGCGCAAAACAAGTAGAAATATGCCCCTTTGCTTCTATTACTCTATCCTCCATCCGCACTCTGACTCATCCCAAACCCATTCTACTACTTTGATCTCCAAAATAACCCTGCCAACTCTCTTCCCTCCTCTACCGCATCTAGCGCACCCAAAACTCAGTTTATTATTATGATCTCCCAAACAACCCTACTGAATTCTCCCTCATTTATCTCACCTTTGTCTCATCCAAAACCTCTTCTGCTACTACGATCTCACTAACCCCTTTCCACAGACTCTTCCCTTCTCCATCTCTCCTTTACTCATCCCAAACCTCATCCTACTACTATAAACTCCCAATTAACACTTCTGCATTCTTCCCTCCTCTATCCCTCCATTACTCTAGTCAATCCAACTAACAAACTGACAAATCCTCTGCTCAAATCAACTCATACTAATACTAATACTGTACTCATATTTCCCTTTACTAATCCACCTCTAATTCCTCTTGAGTTCCGGAGTAGCGTGCTACTCACCGAAAAGCGCTTCAACACCTCATCAGGGGTGGTACGCACTATATAAATACAATTACAATTAAAATATGTCATCTGTTGTGGCATACGTAAGTACCACATACCTGCAAAATAGGGTGTCCAGATACAAAGCCTTGAATATGTCCTTTTTCTGAGATATGAGCCAAAATATTATGATGTCCCTAGAGAATATAGGACAGTGTGCATGGCAAGTGCCTCATATAGCATGTCAGGATAGCCATGGTTATGTTGTATACTGTTATGCACATGTGCATAGTTAGGTCTTTGACCTTGAAATTGGAAATTACATATTTTGCACTGCATTGAAGATGTGTGTAGGCCTTCTTTAATATGTTTCTACCAGTTTGCTTAAGACAGGTATCACAAAGTCAGCCCTTACTTCATCAACACAAAATATGGTATTGAACTTAGGAACACATTCTCTCAAAATCATGCATGAGTCAGCATCCAATGCTCCAAGCCCTCACATACCAACAATAAACATCGTGCAAGCCTTTCATTCTCCATTGGCACAACAGTTATGAGGTCCTTTGTAGACTAGTTCAGATTTTGTAAGTGCATTTATTCTGAAAATTGACCTAAAAGTGAATTTTCACCAGTTGTGTTCACTACACTACAAGGCCTTCATAAAGAAACTTTAAATTGCACTAGGAAGACCTTAACCTCATAAATACTGTACCTATTTGGCACATAGGCTGAAAGCTGACAAAAGACACACAAAAAAACCTGCATGAGACAGCAACCAACACCCAAAGCAATCGCATACCAACACTAAATATTGTGCAAGCTGTTCATTCCCCATTAGATACAACAGTTGTGAGGTCCTTTGTAGACTAGCTCAGATTTTGTAAGTGCATTTATTTTGAAAATGCACCTACAAGTGGGATTTTCACCAGTTGTGTTTACTACACTACAAATCCTAGAATGCCCTCATAAAGCAACCTTTAAATTGCTCTAAGAAGACCTCATAAATACTGTAACCATTTGGCACATAAGGTGAAGGCTGACAAATGCAAATGAATTAACATCACTTTCACCACTCAGATCATACTACCAGACACATAAAGCAGTTCATGCACTTACCAGGTCTCTGCTCCTCAACTCCTCCAGCTGAGCATGGAGGGTCAGTCAGGCTGTTCTCAGGACCCTCGGTGTACAGTGGGCTGAGACGGGGCCTATGTACATGTTAATGGAAGGACAGGCCCAAAAGTTCTTGGGCCTTGATCTTGGCCAGCATAGCAGCTCCTCCCAGCGCTTCTTGCACATCTTAACCAGCCGATTGTAAACACCCACTGCACTGCAACCCACTGTGATGGCCTGCCAGAATACATGGCACGCTGCAGTACTCATCTGTAGTTCTGGGTCGCCATAAAGCTCAGGGTTCTTATCAAGCATACGTTCTGCTAAGGTGTTTAATTTAGACTCGCTGAAAGGGGGTGCCGTGTCATCAAGTCCCTCAGCCATGTTGCAGACAACTCAGGTACAAAGAGCAGCAGGATTTCAGAGGATCTTGTATGCAGGTGAGGATGGCTCAGAATGACTGTAAAATGGCTGCCTTGAGCTTCGTGTTATGAACTGTTTATTTCCTGTTTTGTCATATCCTGTATGATATTGTTGGGTTCAGGCCCAACTGCAAAGTCTCCACCTTGTGTGCGGAGTGTACACACGAAGGGCAGAGACTCTGCACACATTGCAGAGACTGCGCTTAAGCTGCATTATAATGAATAACTTTAAAAACATGACTCACACATGCAACAAAAAGGCAGGGAATACAGTGTAGGAAAGGAGCCTCTTTCTGGCATGGTTACCCCCACTTTTGGCCTGTTGGTGAGTGTGTGTCAGTGTGTTTTTACTGTGTCACTGGGATCCTGCTAGCCAGGCCATAGTGCTCATAGATAAAAACCTATATGTCAGTATGTTTTGCCTGTCTCAATGAGATCCTGCTAGCCAGGACCCCATTGATCATAGTTTGTGGCCTAATGTGAATGCCTGCGTAGTGCCTAACTGTGTCACTGAGGCTCTGCTAAACAGAACCTCATTGCGTATGCTCTCTCTGCTTTTAAATTTGTCACATTAGGCCAGTGACTTCATTTACAAATTTCAATTGGCACACTGGACCCCCCTTATAAGTCCCTAAAATATGGTACCTAGGTACCCAGGGCATTGGGGTTGCAGGAAATCCATATGGGCTGCAGCATTTATTTTGCCACCCATAGGGAGCTCAGACAAACCCTTACACGGGACTGCCATTGCAGCCTGCGTGAAATAGTGCACACACTATTTCACAGCCATTTTCACTGCACTTAAATAACTTATTAGTCACCTATATGTCTAACCTTCACTTGCTGAAGGTTAGGTGCAAAGTTACTAAGTGTGAGGGCACCCTTGAACTAGCAAAGGTGCCCCCACATGGTTCAGGGCCATTTACCCGGACTTTATGAGTGCAGGGATGCCATTATACGTGTGCACTACATATAGGTCAATACCTTAATGTATCTTCACAATGGTAACTCCGAATATGGCCATGTAACCTGTCTAAGATCATGGAACTGTCCTCCCATTCCAAATTTGGTATTGGAGAGCCAATTCCATGCATCCTGGGGGCTCCACCATTTACCCCCAGTACTGCCAAACCAGCTCTCTGAGGTTTGCACTGCAGCTACAGCTATTGCCACCTCACAGACAGGGTTCTGTCCCCCTGAGGTCTGGGCAGCCCAGTCCCAGGAAGGCAGAACAAAGCATTTCCTTTGAGAGCAGGGTGTTACACCCTCTCCCTTTGGAAATAGGCGTTACAGGCTGGGGAGCGGTAGCCTCCCCCAGCCGCTGGAAATGCTTTGAAGGGTACAGGTGGTGCCCTTCTTGCATAAACCAGTCTACACTGGTTTAGAGACCCCTTCTCCCCTGCTCTGGCGGGAAACTGCACAAAGGAAAGGGGAGTGATCACTCCCCTGTCCATCACCACCCAAGGGGTGGTGCCCAGAGCTCCTGCAGTGTGTCCCAGACTTCAGCCATCGTGCTTTGCAAGGTGTGGGGGCCCTCTGGAGGGCTCTGAGAGGCCAGTGCCAGCAGGTGACGTCAGAGACCCCTTCTGGTAGGTCCATACCCGATAAGGTAGCCAATCCCCCTCTCAGGGCAATTTAGGGTCTCTCCTGTGGGTTCTCTTCAGATTCTGCTTGCAAGTTTCCTTCAGGAATCCTCTGCAACAATTTCAGACTCTTCTGACCTCAGATCAACCACATCCTGCTCCATGAAACGCTGTAACTGCAACAAAGTGTCTACAAGAGATACTTTTCTTCAGCAACCTCAGCTCCAAGCCAACAACTGCAACAGTTTCCATGATGTGCACGCTCCGGGGACTCCCTATCTTCATCCTGCACCAGAAGGACCAAAGGAATCTCCTGTGGAGTGACGGACTCACTCTCCTACTCCAAGCAGGCACCTTCCAAGGCGACGACCGGTACCCTGGGACTTCTCTCACGGCAACAAGCTTGCTTCTAAGGACACAGAGGGTGGACATCATTGATATAGACTGTCCTGACGTCCTGCTGACGCAATTTGGATGAGGTAAGACCTTGCATTCCCCAACAATGACAGTACCCCTGTGAATTGTGTCTTCTTCGCCTCCTGAGGCCTTTGTGCACTCTATGCAAAATTCCATCATGCACAGCCTGGCCCAGGTCCCCAGCACTCCACGCTGCGACGCTCAACTCGCTGAGTGGTTCTCCAGCGGCGTGGGACCTGCTTTTGTTGTGCTGCATCAACTGTGTTTTACACCTCCTTTGAACCCAGATCCTGTGGCTTCTGGGGGTGCTGGCCTGCATCCTGAGGGCTCTCTAAAGTGCGGAGAGCCTCCTTGTCCTCCTCACACAGAGTTGAGGCCCACAGGTCCCTCCTGGGTCCATCCAGTGCCATTTTAATGAAAAATGCACTTTTGCTGTAGCCAAGGCTTGTTGGTGCCTTCCAACACGAAATATCATCTGCAACAGTCTTCACGTCGTGGGACATCTTTTGCATCATGCAGGAGCCCACTGGCATCTTCCTAGGGTGCATTTCTGCAGTCTTCAACTAACTGGAGACTCTTTTTTGCACCCTCTTCTGGGTTGTCAGGGGCTCCTGTCCTTCCTGGAACTTCTTTCGACTTCTGGACTTGGTCCCCGTTCTTTGCAGGTCTTCAGGTTCTTCAGGTCTAATAATCCAGCACTTGTTCTTTGCAGACTTGGTTGGCTGCTGCAAAATCCCAAAAACGAGGTGTAGTGTGTCCTAAGGAAACTTGCAGTACTTTACTCCTGCTTTTCTTGGCTCTGGGGTGGGGTAATTTACTTACCTTTACTGTATGCTTACTCTCCCAGCGATTCTGCACACACTACACTTGTCTAGGGGGGGAATTCGTGATTCACATTCCACTTTTTTAGTACATGGTTTGTGTTGCCCCTAAACCTATTTTCTCCCATTGCATTCTATAGGATTCCCTACTGTTTGCATTGTTCTATGACTATTTACTTGTCAAATTTTGGTGTCTAGTGTAGATATTGTGTATAATACTTACCTCCAGAAGGAGCATTGTCCCTAAGATATTTTTAGTACTTTGTCACCCAAATAAATACCTTTATTTTTGGTAACACTGAGTATTGTCTTTACTTGTATGTGAGTACTGTGTAACTATAAGTGGTATTGCATGAGCTTTGCATGTCTCCTAGTTCAGCCTAAGCTGTTCTTCTATAGCTACCTCTATCAGCCTAAGCAGCTAGAACACTACTACATTCACTAACACGGGATAACTGGACCTGGTGTAAGGTGTAAGTACCCAAGGTACCCACTTCAAACCAGGCTAGCCTCCTACATACAGTACCTAATATTACACACAGCCATTTTAACTTTTTTTCTATCCAATCCTCACCACATACAGAAGAGCACAACACTCATATAGGTGTATTAAGCTGGCCAAACTGTAATATGCATATGTATGATTTTTTTGCATCACATAAGCACCACACAAAGTGGTATTTGAATGATGCAAAGCTACATGTTAGAGATAAGAAGCAAAACAAAGCAACTTTGAGTGGCTTAGGACGGGCTCAGAAATAAGAAGCAGCAGTTCGCTGCACATGTTAATATTTAACACTACTGTGCCCTGGCTTGCCGTGGTTATTTTCACACCACACAAATAAATTTGGACGCATCCCGAATTTTGAATACTATGTAACCTTGGCGGGCACAATCGCCACTACGCCTCCCCAGGTGAGTCACAATGAGGAGCCAATTTACCATTTGTCCCATGCAGCACACATAGAATGAGGCTAAAGCTCTCCAAGTTTGTCTATGTGCATTACAGTGCTTCGTCCTGCACAAGTATAAATATGCATGCAACACAAGCACCATTGCACCATGGTGCAATGGTGCTTGCATTGGCCTTTGGCACCCCATTTTGCACCTGCTCAGAGGTAGAAAACAGGAATTTGACATATGCCTAATATATGGTCCTTCCCTGACATTTCAAAATTATACAGGGCTGCAAAGTGATGTCATGCGCAGCACTGCACCACCTTTTAGTAAATATGCCCCCAAACGCATGACACATCATGATACCCCATGTCACGTATGTATTGGGCCATTCTCCATCATACAGCCTGACACACATCCAGCCTCCTCTAAACAATGGGGAAGGTGTGCTTGTTTGAAGAGTAAGTCGTTTGAAAACTCTAAGGTTGACATTCACTTTTGCAATGTTCAGTTATAATTCTAACTTTCCCTTTTTATGCACCGTGCCAAACATAAATGACTCTATGCACGTAGGAGGCTGGCCTGGCTTATAGTGGGTACCTTGTGGTACTTACACCCTGTGCCAGGTCCAGTTATCCCTTATTAGTAGAATAGAGGTGTTTCTTGCAGCTTAGACTGATAGAAGGTAGCTATGGCAAAGCAGCTGAGGCTGAACTAGGAGACATGCAAAGCTCCTACTATACCACTTATATCATATAGCACAGTATCATAAGAAAATACAATACTCAAAGTTACTAAAAATAAAGGTACTTTATTTTAGTGACAATATGCCAAAAGTATCTCAGAGAATACCCTCACTTAGGAGGTAAGTAATATACACAAGGTATATGTACACAAACCCAAAACAGATAAGTAACAGTAAGAAAAGTAGTGCAAACAATGTAGAATCACAATAGGATGCAATAGGTAAACATAGGTCTAGGGGCAACACACACCATATACTCCAAAAGTAGAATGCGAATCACGAATGGACCCCAGACCTATGGGAGATTGTAGAGGGTCGCTGGGACTGTGAGAAAACAGTAAGGGTGTTAAAAATACCCCACCCCAAGACCCTAGAAAGTAGGAGTAAAGTTACCCTACTACCCCTGAAAGACACAATAGTCGTGATAGGGGGATTATGCAAGAACCACAAGCACCAGCAAAACACTGAAGACGGATTCCTGGACCTGAGGACCTGAAAAGGAAGGGGACCATGTCCATGAGTCGTGATAGTGTCCAGGGGGGGCAGGAGACCAGGAAACCCCAGATGAAGGTGCAAAAGGGCTGCCTCCATGTGGAAGAAGCCGAAGATTCTGCAACAACGAAAAGGGCTAGGAACTTCTCCTTTTGATGGAAGATGTCTCACGGCATGCTGGATGTTGCAGAAGTGTTTCCACGCTGAAATACCGCAAACAAGCCTTGCTAGCTGCAAGGGTTGCGGTAGAGGTTTTTGGGTGCTGCTGGGGACCAGGAAGGACCAGGATGTCGCCCCTTGGAGGAGGAGACAGAGGGGGAGCTCAGCAACTCAGAGAGACCCCGCAGAGGCAGGCAGCACATGCAGAAGTACTGGAGCAGGCACTTAGAAGATCTGTGAACTGTCCTACGATGTCAGAGTCCATCTCAGCAGGTTGAGCACTGCAGGACAGAGTGCTGGCGACAAAGGCTAGGCTGTGCACAAAGGAATCCTTGGTGAAGTGCACAGAAGCCGGAGCAACTGCAAATCATGCAGTAGACAGGTTTGCTGTCTGGCTTGGGGAGGCAAGGACTTACCTCCACCAAATTTGGACAGAAGGGCCTCTGGACTGTGGAAGACACTTGGACCCAGCTCCTGTGTTCCAGGGACCATGCTCGTCAGGATGAGAGGGCACCCAGAGGACCGGTGATGCAGTCCTTTGGTGCCTGCTTTAGCAGGGGGAAGATTCCATCCACCCACGGGAGATTTCTTCTTGGCTTCCAGTGCAGGGTGAAAGCAGACAGCCCTCACAGCATGCACCACCTGGAAACAGTTGAGAAAGCCGGCAGGATGAGGCGCTACAAAGTTGCTGGTAGTCGTCTTGCTACTTTGATGCAGTTTTGCAGGCGTCCTGGAGCAGTCAGCGGTCGATCCTTGGCAGAAGTCAAAGAGGGAAGTGCAGAGGAACTCTGGTGAGCTCTTGCATTCATTATCTGAGGAATAGCCCAGAGGAGAGTCCCTAAATAGCCAGAAAAGGAGGTTTGGCTACCAAGAAAGGAGGCTTGGCTACCAAGAGAGGTAAGAACCTATCAGGAGGGGTCTCTGACGTCACCTGCTGGCACTGGCCACTCAGATCAGTCCAGTGTGCCCCCAACACCTCTGAATCCAAGATGGCAGAGGTCTGGGACACAATGGAGGAGCTCTAGGCACCTCCCCTGGGAGGTTCTGGTCAGGGGAGGGGTCACTCCCCTTTCCTTTGTCCAGTTTCACACCAGAGCAGGGCTGAACCGGTGTAGACTGGCTTATGCAGAGATGGGCACCATCTGTGCCCATCAAAGCATTTCCAGAGGCTGGGGAGGCTACTCCTCCCCAGCCCTTCACACCTATTTCCAAAGGGAGAGGGTGTAACACCCTCTCTCAGAGGAAATCCTTTGTTCTGCCTTCCTGGGCCGGGGCTGCCCCGACCCCAGGGGGGCAGAATCCTGTCTGAGGGGTTGGCAGCAGCAGCACCTGCAGTGGAAACCCCGGAAAGGCAGTTTGGCAGTACCTGGGTTCTGTGCTAGAGACCCGGGCGATCATGGAATTGTCCCCCCAATACCAGAATGGTATTGGGGTGACAATTCCATGATCTTAGACATGTTACATGGCCATGTTCGGAGTTACCATTGTGATGCTACACATAGGTAGTGACCTATGTGCAGTGCACGCGTGTAATGGTGTCCCCGCACTCACAAAGTTCGGGGAATTTGCCCTGAACGATATGGGGGCACCTTGGCTAGTGCCAGGGTGCCCACACACTAAGTAACTTGGTTAGACATATAGGTGACTCATAAGTTACTCATGTGCAGTGAAAAAATGGCTGTGAAATAACATGGACGTTATTTCACTCAGGTTGCAGTGGCAGTCTGTTTAAGAATTGTCTGAGCTCCCTATGGGTGGCAAAAGAAGTGCTGCAGCCCAGAGGGATCTCCTGGGACCCCAATACCCTGGTTACCTAGGTACCATCTACAAGGGAATTATATGGGTGTACCAGTGTGCCAATGGGAATTGGTAAAATTAGTCACTAGCCTGCAGTGACAATTTTAGAAAGCAGAGAGAGCATAAACACTGAGGTTCTGGTTAGCAGAGCCTCAGTGATACAGTTAGGCACCAAACAGGGAAAACATACAGGGCATACACTATGAGCACTGGGGTCCTGCCTAGCAGGATCCCAGTGACACAAGGGCAAAAACAAACATACATACAGTGAAAATAGGGGTAAAATGCCTGGCAAGATGGTACTTTCCTACAATGCATAGTCATCATTGTGATACTTGGCGTCATACATTTTGGGGATTTTGCACAGGTCTCCACAGCTAGTCAGCTTGCAGGGCTGTCCTGCGTCATGGTGAAATGGCAGAGATGCACCGTATCCATAGCATACAGCACATTTCTGTGCTTCCACCAACAGTGGTGGACACTTGGCTCCCTAGCACCAACCCAGGAAACCATGGCGCAAGGGTGCCTGCACTGCATGCAGGATTGATTTTGTGTAGTGCTGGTCACCTCCATGCACAAAAGCAATCCTGGGGGGTGTTTTCCTCTTTCCATGTGTGCTGCACAATGTAGCACAATTAGAGTGAGGAAAAAAAGGCAGATAAACAGTGAGATTTTTCCTTGTTGCGCCTCCCATGTGGAGGCATATGGTTTTAGCACATCCCTGAATAGACAAGGTCTTGTAAATGTTTGTATGCATCTACATACCTGGTTTTGGGTTGGGAACATAGAACACCGCATTTGTGCAGAGTAAGGCAATGCAGTGTTTTGCACTGCCTTACCTCACTCCATATTCAAAAGATGAAAGTGATATGTTTGCAAGGTCTGCACCACCATTACATCATAAAAGGTGATGCTATGGTGGTACAAGGGACTCTTGAATATGATCCCTGGTGTGTAGAAAGTTTAAGATAACCTCTGTCCAGGAAGATAGTACTAATAACTTGACATGTACTCCCCATAGGCAATGGAGTCATTTGAAAATTTGTCCACACTTCACACTCACATGGGCACTAAATCTGTAGCAGGGACTTTTTTTGTTAAATGTCCACCATTGATCATTGACAACGCAGGAGTTCATTGCTGTGATTCCAAAAGGTGCATCACATGTGAATACCTTTTACAAACATCATCAGTAACTAGCTCTGTTACAAAAAGGACCTATGGAATAAGACAGCATCTTACATGTCGCTCTAGATGCATTATTTATGTGATTCAGTGCCAACGTCAAAGCTGTAAAAAACAATATGTAGGTCAAACTGTGAATGACCTCCGTATGACCTCCGTACACGATTCAGGAACCACAAATCGGCAATAATTAACAAGAAACTTGACCAGCCTGTAGCCAACCATTTTAACCTTGTGGACCATTTACTATCAGATTTGAAGATTTTCCCTGTGGAGCATGTTTTAAAGGAAGAACTACTGGACATCAGAGAACATTTCTGGATGTACTGTTTAAAATCTCTGCATCCAGATGGACTGAACATCACTGACAATACCACTTGATTTCTGCATATCTGAAGAGTTCTCAGGACTGCATTGATTCCACATTCCAATTGGAATCTTCACTCATGATGCTTTTTGAAAATCCACCAGTGTCAGCTGTGCAGCCACTGAGCAAACCATCTTGTACTACCTGAGGAAGGCGGAAGCTGAAACGTTGTAGTAGAAATATATTTTTGTTCTTTAATGAGATCATCTGTTTGAGTCACTTCTTTCTTAAACATATATATATATATATATATATATATATATATATATATATATATATATGTTAAAAACTGAACCGATTTATATCAAATCACAAAAAGCTCGCTTTCTGGACCATGATCTAGTTTCCTACCAAATGTGTTGTAATTCTATTCAGCAATTTTTGCAGTAGCGCTGTTAAAAAAAAGCCTATTCATTAATGTATATATATATTTGAAAAGTACATGAAGATTCATCAAACGGCGCCAAAGTTACTGGCAAAACATAAATGCTTTTCCTATGGAAACTGGGTCCGAACTATAACTACCTAATGATGACCACTAGTAGGTAATTTATATCTCCATAGGAAAAGCGTACAACACTCTACTCAACTCTATGCAACACCCTCTACATCATTCCACAAAAGTCTAAGCCACTCCGGTCTACTCCACTCTGACACTCTATTCCACTCTACACCACAAAAAACGCTTTTCCTATGGAAACTGGGTAGGTAGGTAATATATATATATATATATATATGTAGCAACAGTAGATAGTTATATTTAGGACCCAGTTTACATTGGAAAATAGTTCTTTGTTTTGCCAGTAACTTCAGCGCCGTTTGACGAATCTTCATGTACTTTTCAAAACACACACACACACATATATATATATACTACATATATATATATATATATATATATATATATATATATATATATATATATATTCACTGAAAAAAACAAAGGTTACAGGGACGGTGTATCTACAAAAATAGAATTATAAGAAAAATGAAATTCACTTAAAACAACAAAGGTTGCAGGGACGTTATAGTTAGGTTCTGAATTAGATTGTTCACAAAAGAGATATTCACCAGTTATAGTTATCTCAAGTAACTATAATTGTGCCCTAAGGTTGCTATAACTCGCGCCCCCACCATGCACTGTTTTTTGTCAAGCTTATGAAGTCTAAAATAAATTAAAGAAGGGAACAGACCACAGACACACCTGGAGTAGACCTCTCAACTTTCAGTGTAAGGGTCTGTGACTTTAACCATTACACCACAGATGACTCCTTACCCTGTCCTTTCCTGACATACCTATGACATTCAACCCATGCATGTGATAGGAACGGAACATGAATATTCCATCACTATGAAAGTTTAACAGTCAAAACACTAGTGAATAAACAAAAACACTGGCAACTGATAATAGGATATGATCCTTCAGCCTACTGAATGACAGCACAAGGACTTGACCACTAGGCCAGAAGTGACTCTGTTCTGCTCTGCATCCAAATGTAACTATAACATTCATACCAACATCTTGCTAATTTGACACTTTTAAGTCATTGCATGGAGAGACCACTGCAATTACAATCTCTCTCACTCTCTCTTCCATCCCATTATGGGATGAAAGAGAGAGAGTGACAGGACTACGGGGGAGCCTCAGGGCCCCCGTGCTCCCAGCTGGCTCCACAAATCCTGTAGGAGCCGCCATTGCTCCCACAAGCATGGAGCTGCTTTAAATCGCAGCTCACTGCCTGCGGGAGCAATGTTTTCATCTGTTCCCCTGCACGTATATATATATATATATATATATATATATATATATATATATATATATATATATATAAACATAATGATGGCAGTCATGGGCCATGACCACCACTAAGTCATATATATATATATTTTTTTTTTGTTTTCAACTTCCGCCAACGCTGCCTCTCTCCAATGCAGCGGGTGCCGAGACGAGTGAGGACAGCCTCACATCGTATTCATTTCATCCAGTTCCAAGAAGTCTTGCACTCCCGGAGTTGCCTTTGTGCAAAATAATTTATTGTGCCACCAGAACACACAAACAACATAGACAAGTTTCGGCAGCTGACCTTTGTCAGTGTCACAGATGCCAATAAATAATTGCCATCCATTATACATGCAGCCCCTTTTACACATTGACATAAACAATGGAAACAGGAAACAACATTATCCCAGATACATCAGAAATGGAGCGGCCATTTTGAAATGTCATCAAGTATACCAGTTAAGCCCCAAAACTCCTAGTTATTGTTCTTTAATTAGCCCTCATTGCAGACTTCTCAGCTTTTTAATATATGTGCCCATATCATATTTCATTCTTCATTCAAATTCTACTGATTATGGGCATGATTGATCAAATGCTCATACTATCAATCTCACACACATATGTTCTGATTTCTGCAAACCTTCGGGCTTGGTTACACTGTTTCTATTAAGCCATGTATGGGCAACCCAAAATTTAAATTATCAATCAAAAACCAATCCTTGATCATCCTAATTGTGACCATGCCCTTATTCACAGTTACTGGTATGCTACCACACTGCCAATGGGCAACTCAACATGTGTGTTCTTCCTGGCCTCTGTGTTATATTTACAATAACATCTCCAATCATTACCCAATATGTGTCCGTATTTCCCTCTTCAGACCTAGAGGTGTCTTGGTACGCAGTTCAATAACGAACAGTGATTCAATTTGCCTCAGTTTTCAAATTCAGTCCCCGTCTCTCTCATCTCTACTGACTAGCTCAAGACAAAAGAATCAAAACAGACTTCCATTAGTATTGTGACCTGTCTGGAAATGCCTAGCAACTGGATGAGTCATATCCTGATTATTGCACGCGTGTGCTCCAGTACCCTTTCCTTAGCAGGATGCACTGTGCATCCCCGAATACTTTTTTCTTACAATTCTTTGGATCTAAGATTTACCAGCCAGATCAGCAAGACTTCAGTACCATTTTTAGATCTCATGGTCTATGTACAGGACAAACAGGTGCACACTACACTTGCTTTTTGGAATTGAATGAAACAAAACTATATAACGTACTGGCAGTCACCAGTAGGTAGTTATAGTTAGGACCATTTTTTCCATAGTCAGAGTGTTTTTTAGGGTTGAGCCTGTGAGTGGATGCACTAGCACATGCATTTTGCTTGCTGGACTCTCTTGTGTACAAAAAGGACTTGGGGCTCACTTGTTGTTTACCATTTGTCTTTGCCAGGGTCCTTCTACTTTTTTGCCATATTTATTGGAACTGCAGTCCGAACGTCACTTCCGATTATTGCTGTGGAGTAGGGACCAAGCACAGATTAATTCAACTTAATCTGTGCTTGTCCGCTTCTTCTGGTGTGATTCAGGTACTAATTTAAGTCCCCTCCCACTCCCCCTGTCTGATGCTCTCCCAATAGCCCTTTTTATTTATTTCTCCCTCCTCCCTCCTCCCTCTCCCGCTTCTCGCTGTATAACATTTTTTCTTGCTTTCCCTTGTTGTCAATTTCTCCTCATCATTGCTTGTTAGTTATTCCCCCGCTGCTCGCTGTATAGCACATTTTTCATGCTTTTCTTTGTAGTCAGTTCCTCCCCATCATTCCTTGCTGTTGTGCTCTTTACTGCTTGCACCCACCCTCTCCCTCCTTTGCCTGTGTCTTTTTTAAGATTTTAATTAAAGGTTGGGACAGGAACAAAAGTGAAATGGTAGTCGAAGTTTGAGGGGCAGCACACAACTCATTTCTCTTCCAATTGTTATTGGTTCGTCCTCTGTTCTTTCTCTTTTATATTCTCCATCTCATTATCTGTCACTTCCTCTTTCAGTTTCTCAAATCTACTTCTAGTTCAGGCACTGGCTCCAGCACAAGGACTTTTGGCTCACAAGTCAAAATTATATTTTGACGTTGGGCACTCACTTTCCCACAGTTAAATGGTCTTTTGTTGCAATCTCATGCCGGTTGTGGCCACTTAACTTCATGCTGTGAGGCCCCCTCCCTGCCTTCCTTTAGCTTGGTGCTGTGACCCTTACTGCTTGCATCCCTTTCCTAGGTTGCTTTAAAAAAAGAAAAAAATACTATAATTTAATGGTTGGGGCAGGAACAAAAGTGAAATGGGAGTCGGAGTTTGAGTGGCGGTACACAACCCTGCTTGTTTAATCTAGATGTCAGTCAATGTTTCTGATCCACAGTAGAAGCCATCAAGAGAATGATTTTGTTTGTTATCTACTGCCATGCATCATCCATTACCCTTGTTGTACCTTGTCCTTGGCCAAGGTGATGTGGGCTTATCTGTCTCCTCACATTAGCTGATGAGGTTTGTTATATTGCCTCTCCTGTCCTCTCAGAGAAGCTAGTGTTGTAATTTGCACCATGGCACAGAGAGCCCATGCCAGGGACCTGCCAAAGAGAAGATCACTGAATAGATCCCGAAACAAGTTCCAGTGGCATGGCTGATTTCATCACCTTAGCTGAGCCTCACTGTCTGCCTTCAAGCCACCTATATTGTACAGGGGGTAGACTTACACTTCGCTGGCAGGCCCTTCATGACTACATGCTCACCATAATTCAGTTGTTGTGTCTATCATTTGTGAATGTGCCCCTTCTAAGACAATCTCTCATCCTTGGCACGGTGGGTTTGCTGTTTACATTCGTTTTTGCTTTCTCAACAGCCCCAGTTCTTCATGCTTTATGTGGATGGGGCTTCAAAGAAGAGGTAGCATGCACTGCTTTGGTTTCGCAGGATTTCCTTCAAAAGAGTTGACTTTGTGTTTTCCTGTCAACATTCTCCCATAAAAGTGTATACTTAAAGGTACTCTAGATAGAGTAATGCCCTGCTGTTAGGGATGGTCCCAGAATTTTTTTATCAAACTTTTTTAAATAATATATTATTAATAAATATTTTGGGCTATGGTAATGATCCGCTCCTTTGACCCTACAGAGATCGAGAACTTCCAAAATTCTCTGCTTTTCAAAACAAATTTGTTTCAGTTTTTCACATAGCACAGAGGATTCTTCAAAAAATATTCCCGTAGTAGTTTATTTTCCACTTTTTTTGCCTACCCTTTTCATTTATGAACTGATTTTTTATTTACTTTTTTACTGAGTTTAGTTTTAATGTGTTGTGTACTCCACTCTACACCACTCAACTCTATGGAACTCTGCTCTCATCTATGCCCTCCCCCTCTATGACACTTTACTCCCTCTATGACACTACATTATTCCACTCCACTCTAGATAACTCCATGACACAACACTTTACTCCACACTGCTCATCTCTACTCTACACCACTCCACGTCTCTATGCAAGTTCAAAACACCCCTCTCTAATCCACAACACTCTACTTTATGACACGACACTCTACGCTAATCTCCTTCACGCCAATAACTTTTTGCCATGCTGAGCAGCTGCCATGCTGGTGTACAAAACAACTAAAACATATCGACAAAGTCAATGGCTCTTGTATAGACGAGACCTATTGACTTTGCCATAGACATACCTTTTTAACTTTAGCGCCAAGCTTTAGCATTCAAATCATTTACTTCAGTCAGTTCTGCTGCTGTTTAATCCATCAAGCAGGGGCCAATAAAAAGAGTGGAGTCCCAAAATACTTTTTTCCTAATCTACATCAATGGGAGTTTTCAAAATTTTGAACACGACTACAGCCTGAACTGCTGAATAGAATTACACCATATTCAGAAGAAAGTTAGCTCTTGGTCCAGAAAGAGTGCTCTAGGCACGCACATAATCTGCAGATCCAACTGTCCCAGTGCTGATATGTGATTGGCTGCCAACACTTCAACAAGGAAGTGTTGGCAGCCATCTTGGGACTTGGCTTCAACTGAGTCCCACAAATAAGATTTTTTTTAAAAGGGTCCAATGAGGGTCACTATAAGCCTCTAGCCTTGGTTTAGGGGTCCCTCAAGGACCTCGCCAGGGCTAAAAAGCTTTTTTTTTTAATTCTCAGAAAAATCTGTAGATGGATCTGTTGAATTTCCCGAGATTGTCTTTAAAAAAAGGTGTTTCTCCCACCCTTTCTTTTTAATTTTTCCTGGGTGGACCAGGTCTCGGGGGCATTGGAGGCTTCAAAAAGGAGGTGGGCCACAGGGGCCTGCTCATAAGGCTTGTATTAGGCCTGGGGACCATCACTTCCCTGGAGCAATCACAGACAAACATGTGGGAGCCGCACGGACCCCACATCCCGGGACGACCACCTCCCTGGGTCAAACAATAATTTGATTTGGGGAGGTGAGGCCTGTAAGGCCTCCCCCTAGAGCCCCAGAGAACACCACCTCCCATGGGTTAAATGTGATATGAATGCAGGGGCCTGCACAGCCACCCGCAGTCCCGGGGACCCTGACCTCCCCAGGCTGTTTAACATTGGAGGGGGGACCTGCAGCCCCCCCTCATGGAGCCAATAGTGGCCAAGGGACTGCCACCCCCTGGCCCGGTTCCTGATCTGTCCTGCGGTACCCACCCAAGGACATAGCTGTTTGCTCTGACTTCATGGGAGCTTTGACAGATCCAGGCAGGTCAAAGCAAACACTCTGCTTGCAACTGCAAGAGCTGTCAAAGTGCTCTGACCTGCTGGAAGCAGAGGTTTCCTCTGTTTCCCTGCCTGCAGAGATGTTGGCATGGAAACAGATGAAATGATTGCTTTTGCAGACAGGGAGCTGCATGTTTAGCAGCTCCTTGTGTGCATAAGCAATGCCATCTCCCGCAGGAGGCGGGGAGCCAGCTGGGACCACGGAAGCCTTCAGGCTCCCCCGGGGGTCCTGTTGCATACTGGGTGCACTCCGGGACACCCAGGACAGATGGCCGGGGACAGGGGAGGGGGTTCCTTGGGCCAAAATCGACTGCGTGACAACCCCCCCCTCATTGAATAGAGGTGGGACCCTGGGGATGGGGTCTCTGGGGCATAAACTGACCAGGTGAGAGTAGCCATGCAGTCCCCCTCCCACATGGTTCTCTCTTTACATTGCTTAGAGTATGCAAATGTGCAAATCAACTGGAATCTGCACCACGCTTGGCACCGCACCACATACCTTAGTAGTGTACATATGACTTCCACCCATTTGCCAGGATGATGGAAAGCTTCCCAAAGAGACCCCAGTGCACTTCCTCCAATTGTGATGGTGCATTCTTGAGGCCAAGGAATATAAGGACATCTCCATAAAATATAGAAACACTTATTTTATATAGATACGAGGAAAGACCCTGGTTTGGTGGAGATTTACAGCTTTGTAGTCTTGTTGGCCTCTCTATAGGAGGATTCATGTAATCACAGAATTCTGGAGAAAGATGCACGAGGAAAAATCACATTGCCAAACACACACAAGGTCACTGGGGAGATTTTATTATGCTCCATTGCCCAGCTGTAGTGTAGAATTCATACTATACATTTACCCAGGAGGTAGGAAGAAGTCCACTTCAGTAGATATTTCTTGCAAAGCTGTGGATTCTTGTTGGTTAAAAGGGCAGGTGAGGTTCCTTTGTGGCAGAGTCACTTACACAACTACTGACACACCCACACAGACACTCAGCTCAGACTCTCATGCACCCACTCACAGACCCACCCATAGACTTGTGCACCTACTCACAGACCCACTCAGACATTCACCCACCCGCTCACAAACCCTCTCACAGACTCATGCACCCACTCACAGACCCACTCAGACATCCACACACCCACTCACAGACCCACTCAGACTCTCACACATATACTTACAGACCCACACACTCACATACCCACACACAGAGACACGGTCACACCCAGACACACCCTCTTATACCTACTCCCAAGCCCAGACAGACCCTTTTACACCCACTCTCATATCCACATAGACCCTCTCGCACCCAGACAGACATTCTCATACCCAGAGACACCCTCTCACACCTGTCTTCACAACCAGAGAGACAGGCCCTGCAACCAACTTCTGCTGCACACTGCCAAATGCCATGCACAGCACGGGGCTAGGTGGTTAGGGGGGATGGCCAGAGGGACTGGCCGAAGGCCAGGCCTTGCAGCCAAACCCCACCACGCACAGCCAAAGGTCATGCATGGTGGTGGTTGGATTAAGGTATAGTATTGAAAATTACTTTACTTTAAAAAAACATAGAAATTCACTTAAAAAAATCAAAGGTTGCAGGGACGTTATAGTTAGGTTCTCAATTTACTTGCACAAAACCAGAGAAATTCAGCATTTAGAGTTATTTCATCAAAGCCTAAATCACTCTTTCCATCTCTCTCTGAATCTTTCAGTTACTCTCTCTCCCTTACTATAACTCACATATAACTCACAGCCAAAGGTAACTATAACTTGCGCCCTTGACATGCACTGCAAATTACCCCAGATATTACAGCACTCGTGACAACTTCTATAACGTCAATAAAAATAGCAAAGAATCATTTAGAAGTCAAATTATTGAAGAAAAAACTGAGCATGGAGGGGGCGTGAGTTATAGTTACTTGAAATAACTTTAACTGCTAAATTTCTCTGGTTTTGTGCAAGTAAAGTGAGAACCTAACTATAACCTCCCTGCAACCTTTGGTTTTTTAGGTGAATATATATATATATATATATATATGTTTTGTAAATTATGTGAAGATTTGTCAAGCGGCACCAAAGTTACTGACAAAAAAAAATACTTTACCTATGGAAACTAGGTCCTCTCCAATTTGCCTCTAACCACCAGTTACCCTAAAATCACCCTTTACCTCCCTTCACCTATATCCACACCTTAGGCCTAAAATCATCCTTACCTTCCTTTACCCTACCCACTCCTTAACTCTAAATTCACTCTCACCATCATTTACATCTACACATCCCTTAACCCCATAATCACCATTTCCCTCCTTTACTGCTACCCACCCCTAAATGCTAAAATAACCCTTACGCCCTTTACCTCTCCCATTCCTTATCCCTAAAATCACCTTTACCCTCCATTACTTCTACCCACCTCTTAAACCGAAATTTACCCTTATCCTCCTTGACCTATACTGTTACCCATCCTTAATCCTTAAATTGAACCTTGCTCCTTTTACCTCTACCTACCCCTGAACCCTAAAATTGCCCTTACCCCCTTAACCTCTACCCACCCCTGAACTCTAAAAAACATACATGCAGAGTAAAGGCTTGCAAAATTAAGGCACATGAGTAGTAAATGCTGAGTTGTACAGGCTATGCGAACTAAAAAATGCACAGTAAAGTTAGTATACCCTTTTGTGAGGCAGATGGACTGTACTGCCTGCTCTTTGTTGCTTCGCCAAGCAATGTTAGCGTCTGATGGTACAGGGCAGGACCAACAGCAGTGGAAAAATGAGGGCACTTTTGAACCTTCCATGTTTGACATGGGGCCTCCACAAATTCCATAAACACATGTCCTTTCATCAAAAACAAAGGCAGGGGAGCAATTGCTAACATGTTAGTCAGATTCCCACTGCATGAATGGACTAGCTCATGATTTTGATGGTACAGGGACTCCTTGCTCGGATAGTGGGTTGCTTGGACAGTTTTCTATGGGAGGATACCTCCACAAATGACCTACAGGGGACCAGGTAAGCTGCTTGGGCACCGTGGGTTAACGGTATCCCCATTTTTTGTGCCATGCTGAAGTTGCAGCAGGTGATGACTGCACACTATGAAGAACATTCACAGAACTGATTTGTATTATATATTCTTCCTCTTTCTCACCCACAACTATCTTTTTGAAATGTTCTTACATGATTGCCTATTTAATTTTCAGATAGGGCAATAGGCCCCCAGTAGAGTAATGCCTACCTGGCTTACAACAACTAGCTGGTTTGTGGCATTCTGCAATGTGCTTGTGAGGGGCCGACGCTATCTCAGTCAGACCCATCGTTCCCCGGGGGCACTGAAACACAGAGCACTTCCAACCCGGAAGTCCACCGGGTGGAGGCCAATCCTATTCTGCTTCCGGGCGTCGGCAGGCAGAAACAGCCACTTTGCGCTGTCACCTAGCTAAAAAGGGAGGAGCAAGACGGATCAAAAACACATAGGCCCTCATTACGACCCTGGCGGTATAGAACCGCCAGGGCCGCGGGGCATTCTGACCGCGGCGGCTTAGCCGCGGTCAGTAAAGGGAAACCGGCGGTCTCCCGCCGGTTTCCCGCTGCCCCCAGGAATCCTCCAAGCCGGCGCAGCTTGCTGCGCCGGCTTGGGGATTCCGACTCCCCCTCCCGCCATCCAGTTCCTGGCGGTTCTCCCGCCGGGAACCAGATGGCGGGAGGGGGAGTCGCGGGGCCCCTGGGGGCCCCTGCAGTGCCCATGCCAGTGGCATGGGCACTGCAGGGGCCCCCGTAAGAGGGCCCCTACAAGTATTTCACTGTCTGCTTGGCAGACAGTGAAATACGTGACGGGTGCAAATGCACCCGTCGCACCTTCCCACTCCGCCGGCTCGATTACGAGCCGGCATCCTCGTGGGAAGGTCGTTTTCCCCTGGGCTGGCGGGCGGCCTTTTGGCGGCCGCCCGCCAGCCCAGGGGAAAACTTGAAATACCCGCCGCGGTCTTTTGACCGCGGCGCGGTATTTTGGAGGGCGGAATTGTGGCGGGCGGCCTCCGCCGCCCGCCAGAATCAGAATGAGGGCCAAAATGTGGGAACCGGAGTACAAACCCTTGGCGTGGTGGCAGACGGAGAGGAAAATGAGGACTACAACGGAGGCGTTCCTGACAACAGCCATGGAGAGACCAGCGGCGAGGACCTTGGAAACAGCACCAGGACGGCAGGACAGTGTAGAGGCCTGGGAAGCACTGAACGCAAATTCCGGCCATGATCAGGGAAGAGCGTGGCCATCATGGGACACCCATACGAGAAGTGGGGAGGTGGAGGGGATAAAGGAAGGGGGGAGTAAGGACCGTAAAAGGGAGGGTCCAGATACGTTTATTTTGGGGTTTTCTTTTTTTAAATTTATTTTGTTCTTTTGCTGCTTGTTTCTCTAAGTTATCGATTAAGATCCCAGGTTTTGGGGTTTTCTGTTTCAGTCGTTAAAAAAGTGCATTAAGGAATTAAGTGACACCAGGGAAAGTCGCTTAAAAAGAGAGAGTAGGAGCACGCAGAGAACGCAACATTAAGAAAGTCATATGAGAAACAGAGGGAGCGCAGTATAAATGTGTCATACAGCTGAGATACTGAAGAAAATGGTGCCATCAAGCGAGAGAGGTCGAGAGGAAAAATGGCAAAACAGACAGTAGAGAGAAAGAAAAGGAAAAGAAATGCCCTACAGAGCAGGCGCGATAACCAGGGGGAAAAGGAAAAAAAAAAAAAAGAAGAGAGAGCAAGTAAGAGAGAGAGAAAGCTTAAAATACGAAAAGAGGAGCAGAAAGGGGAAAAGAAAAGAAAGAAGAAAAGAATAGAAAAGAGGAAGACTGGACTCAAACCAGACAGAAAACATACAGCAGAGAGACAGAACAGGAAACAGAGCTAAGAATAGGAAGAGAAAACAAACAGTCACTAGTAGACCACTTACCACTATCTCTTTCTGTTCTTTTCCCACATGCGCCTCCTGTGAGCCCTGCGAAGAGATGATGACAAGAAAAGGATCAGAAGAGTAGTGACTACCTACACTCATAAATCTAAAAGCACCTTGAAAAACTCTTAACGAAAATAAACTCTACATATCATCCAACCACGGGCTGCTTGTCATCATTGCGCCACCCTGTTACAGTGCTCTTCATGTGGCCTTTGCAAGAGTATTGGCTTTGCCAATATGTTTTAGCTGTGTTGACCCCAGCTTGGTAGCTGCCCAGCATGGCTAAAGGTTAGTGGTGTAAAGGAGAGTGGCGTGGAAAGGAGTGTTGTGAAGTAGAGTGTCATGGAATAAAGTGGGGTGTTTTGGAGTGGTGTAGAGAGTTGTAGAATGGCATTGAGTGGTATAGAATACGACTGAGTAGCATGGAGTGGAGTGTCATGAAGTGGTGTAGAGTGGAGTGGCATAGTGTTATGGAGTGTTGTGGAGGGAGTAGAGTGCTGTAGAGTGGAAGGGCATAGAGTGGAGTAGAGTGTCAAAGTGGAGTAGAGTGGAGTTGCATAGTGTGTTGTGGAGTGGTGTAGAGGGTATTGTTGAGATGGGGCCACTCACCTGAAAAGCAGGATGTTTGCAGGGGTAATGGTATGTCCCCGACCTCCTGGAACACCTCTCGGCACTTTCTGGTGGACACAGAAACCCCGGCAGGTGTCCCAAAAAGAAAGGGGGAGTGGAAGAGAAAGAGACAAAACACTGCCATGTCTTGCCGGTCCAGCCAGGCACCTTGTATCTTCGGGGAGCAGGTCGTTGTTGACAGAGTGATAGTAGAGTTAGTGCACTCAACTTCCTTAAAACTGAATCTCTCTTCCTGATAAGGGCACGGGAGCGGTAGAAGAACACAGGAATGCTCTAGCACTTTTCTTGGATAATAATAACTTGACACAATTACTAACACTGCATTACCAAAAACCCAAACTGAGTACCATAACAATAAGTACTGCAACACTAGGGCTAGCTTCACAGAGATTCACTGTTGCACACTACAATTAGAACTGTGGTTGCACTTATCATGCACAAGAAAGACAAACAAGGGCATTAGTTATATCACGTATAACTTTCTTGCATGCATAGAGTTAAACTAAAAGGAACAAAAACAATCCAAGAAATACAAATGTCCACTCTGGGTTTAAACAGTTAGGGTGGCAAAGTTTGGTTTGGTTTCACTGTGTGTGTGAAAAACACTTCAAAAGCAAATTCCTCAAACCTGAAACCCAGGCAAGAATGACACAATTTAAATCCAAGAGTTATGCTATTAGAGAAAGAAAAGTCACGTAAATGCTCTTTTAAAATTGCACTGTCACATTTTGCAGTACTTGAGCTCAAGCAGATTTCCTGAAGCACATTCAGGCAAGTAACTACAATAATAATGTAGAATGTTCAGAAATGCATTTGTCTCTTCAAGATAAGCACTCTGCCAAAATACGAGGTCTGAAATACACCAGCTGTTCTATGAAAGCGCATTGCTCAAAGAACAAACTCCCTGGAGAATACTAGTCACTTGGCTGCAGTTTTTTCTGGAGTGCTGGAGGAATGCCTGGTGTCAGCTGGTACAGGACCGAAGAAAAGAATTGCCTCAAAAGTCCTGAATACGAGAATGACAGCAGGGGCTGGACTGCCGAATCAGATGCTGAGATCAGGAAGCAAAACAAAGCCAAGCAGGGAGGCATGCTTCACTCTGCTATTTATAGCCAATCAGGTAAGCAGTTAAGTTTCCACACGTGGATGAGTTACCACACCCAATTAGAAGCACGTCTACACCACACCCAATCAGAACCACATGTCTACACCTGGTCACATTAGCAAACAAGCATTGGTAAAACAAGCATTGATAAAAACCAATTGTGTAACACAGCACATTATGTTTACTTAGAAACATGAAGGTTTAACCAAGAACAGAGATATGATTTAACCCTAATCCCTGGGGGTGCTGACAGATAATGCAGGAGGCACCTTGGGGATTCCTGACAGGTGTTGCATAGAGTTGAGTAGAGTGTTGTAGAGCAGAGTGGTGTGGAGCAAGGTTGATTGTCACAGAGTAGAGTGTTGTAGAGTGGAGAGGCATTGAGTGTCAGAGTGGAGTGGCATACAGTGGCATGGAATGGTGTAGAGAGGAGTACTGGAGTGGCTTAGAGTGGAGTAGTGGAGTCTTATATGGTGCAGTGGCATTGAGTAGAGTGACATATTGTACAGTAATATAGAGTGGAGTGGTGCAGAGTAGAGTAGAGTTGAGTGGTGCAGCATAGATTTTGAGAAACATAGAGTGCAATGGGGTAGAGTGGAGTGGCAGAGGATGGAGTGGCAAAGGGTGGAGTAGAGTGGCTTAGAGTGCAGTGGTGTAGAGTAGATTGTTTCAGAGTAGAGTGGAGTAATGCAGGGTAAAGTGGATTGGTGCAGGATAGAGTGCAGAGGTGTAGAGTTGATTTGAATTCAGTGGTGTAAAATCACATAGAGTGCAGTGACATGGAGGGCAGTGGTGCAGAATAGATTAGAGTGTAATAGCATGTAGTGGTGTAGAGCATTGGCATATAGATGCATGGTGCAGGGTAGAGTGCAGTGGCTTAGGGTGCAGTGGTGCACAGAGGCATAGCGTTCAGGAGTGGAGTATTGATTAGAACGACATAGAGTGTACTGGTGTAGTGCACTGGCTCAGAGATGCATGGTGCAGAGTAGAGTGCAGTGGCATAGAGTGCAGTCTTGCTGAGTAGAGTGTCTTAGAAGGTTATAGAGCGTATTGCCATAGAGTGCAGAGGCGTAAAGTGGGTGTTGCAGAGTAGAGAGCTGTAGAAAGAGCATGCAGAACAGTAGTGCAGAGTGGAATAGGGTGGCATAGAAGGCAGTAAACTAGTGCACAATGGTGTAGAGATGTGTACCGTGTAGTGGTGTAGAGTTCAGTGGCAGAGAGTGTAGACTTGCAGAGTATAGTGTCTTAGAGTGCAGTGGTGTAGAGCACATTGGCATCCAGTGATTTTGGCATAGACTGCAGTAGTGTAGAGTAAATTGCTGTAAAAAGCAGTGGCATACAGTAAAGTCGAAGAATTGATATAGGGTGGCATAGTGTGCAGTGACTTCAAGCACATTGGTGTAAAGTGGCATAGCATTCAGTGGCATAGAGTGCAGTGACATAAAGTGTTGCAGAGCAGAGTACAGTGGCATAGAGTGCAGTGGTGCAGAGTAGTTGGCATATAGTGTAGTGGCTTAAAGTGCATGAGTAAAGTGGTGTAGAGTATATTGAGTTGAGTTCAGTGGTTTAGAGTAGAGTGGTATAGAGTAGAGTGGTGCAGCACAGAGCAGAGTGGCATAGAGTGTAGTGGTGTAGAGTAGATTGTTTTGAAGTACAGTGAAGGTGCATAGAGTGGAGTGTTGCAGTGTAGAGTGGTGTGGTGCAGGGTAGAGTGAAATGGTGAAGGGTAAAGTGAATTGGCATAGAGTGGTGGCGTATAGTGTACTGCTGTAGAGTGGAGTGGTGCAGAGTACAGTGGAGTGGCCTTGACTGGAGTGGCGAAGAGTGCAGTGGTGCACGGCAAAGTAGAGAGGTGCTGAATGTACTGGATGTGTGGTGCATTGGATTCTTGGTGCAGAGTAGAGAACAGAGGTGTAGAGTGAAGTGCAGAGGGCAATGGTGTACAGTAGATTAGAGTGGTGTAGAGTGCAGTGGCACGGAGTGGAGTGGTGCAGTGACAAAGAATGTAGTGGCATAGAGTGCAGTGTCACAGAGTACAATGGGGCAGAGTTTAGTGGTGGAGAGTACAGTTTTGCACAGTAGAGTGTTGCAGAGTGCAGTGGTGTAGGTCAAGTTGTGCAATGACGCAGAGTATAGTGGTGTAGAGTACAGTGGTGTAGGGTGCAATAGAATTGCAAAGAGTTCAGTGGTTTAGAGTGCAGTGGCAAAGAGTGCAGTGGCAAAGAGTAGAGTGTTTCAAAGTAGTGTATAGTGCGTACAGTGCAGCAGCTTAGTGTGTATTGCAGTAAAGTGATGTAGAGTGCATTGGCATACAGTAAAGTGGTGTACAGTGCAGTGGCATATAGAGCAGTGGTGTACAGTAGATTGTTTCAGAGTAGAGTAAAGAGGCATACTCTGCAGTGGAATAGAGTAGATTGCCATAGAGTGCAGTATCGCAGAGTGCATTATCATGCAGTGCAATGATGCAGGGTAGGTTAGAGTGGCTTAGAGTGAATTGGCCTACAGTGCAGTCGTGTAGGTTAAAGCTGTGCAGGGTAGAGTGGCGTAGAATGTAGTGGTGTAATGTGCATTAGCATAAAGTGGCATAGAGAACAGTGGTGCAGAGTAGACTGCAGTGGCATACAGTGCAGTGGCATAGAGGAGAGTGGCATACAGTTCAATAGCAGAGATTGCACTGCTGCAGAGTACAGTGCAGTGGTGTATAGTAGAGTGCAGTAGAGTGCACTGGCATAGAGTGCAGAGCAGTATAGTGATGTAGAATAGAGTGGCATAGAGAGCAGTGGCATAGAGTACAGTGGTGCAGAGCAGAACAGAGTTAGGTAGCGTGCAGTGGTGTAGAGTACAATGGTGTAGAGTTCAGTAGCATTGGTTGTTGCAGGGTAGAATTTTGTGGCATAGGGTACAGTGGTGCAGAATAGATTGCGTAGAGTGCAGTAACATAGAGTGCATTGTTTTTGAGTGAAGTGGTGTAGAGTGCTTTGGCACAGGATGCAGTGGTTACAGTAGAGTGCAGTGGCATAGAGTGGTACAGAGTAAAGTAGAGTGGTGCAGATTGGAGTGGTGCAGTGTAGATTGCTGTAGCATAAAGTGGAGTGGCGCAGACCTGGTAAAGATGCATTCTACACTTTCGTGAGATTTGGTGTTTCTTTAGGTAATCACCAGCGCCATCACAACAATATTATAAAAATCTATTAAATTATTATAAAAAATAAAATGGGTATCCCTTCAGGGCCTACAGGGCAACTATGGTATGTGAAAGGGGAAGATTAAAATCATCCAATAAATAATAAATAGTTTTTGTGCTTCCAAGCCCAATGGAGCCCCTATGGATGGCATGGAGAGACATGCTAAAATGTAAACAAATTAATATAAACATTTTTGATATCTTTCTAGGACCCATCAGGCCCATATGGAAGGTAGGCAAAAATTTAATACAGTAGTTGAAAATAATACTTGGTATCCCTCCAGAGCAGATTGGAGGTAGGCAAAAATTGTATACATTTATCAAGCACAACAGTAGTGTACTACACGCAACTACAATCACCCACCACAATCAAAAATAAATATATCAGGAAAAATACACAAAATTACATGAGCTTCTTCTACTATCAATGCTCCTAGAAAAAAGAATAACATTATGAAGAATCAGAAACATTTACTGAATTAGCAAAATAGCGGTTACTCATCACAGGGCATGGACCGGTAATGATGGAGACGTAGAGAGCAAAGACAAACTTGCCTCCTAGAACACATGTACACACATAAACACACACACACTGGCTCCATAAAATGGCCAAACCTGCATGGCCACCAAGAAAGGACGCATGTAGAACTAAGACAAAACAGCTGCCTATGACATACACACAGGCTCTCTCACACACACACAGAAACACATACACACACAAAGCACTAGGTCCACAAAATGGCTGTCACAAGGACTACCCTGGCTAGAGCCCATTCCTCTCCCTACATCAACAAAATGTTGCGGGATTACAGGGAAAGGATTGTTATGTTTTGTTATCTTTATCTTTTTAGAACGGGACTCTCCCTGGAGGGTATTCCTATGCTGGAGCAGTAGATATATATAGCGGGAACCACAGCTTGTTGAAGGTGCAGGTCTTCAGTTTCTTGCCAAATTCAAGAACTGAGGATGCAGCTCTAATGTGCCAGTGCAGGTCATTCCAGGCTTTAGAAACGAGGTGAGGGAAAATGTGACTGCTGAATCTGGTTCTGCATATGTGCAGGGTTTGTGAGAGTAAGAATCCATCTGAGCAGAAGTGTGAAGTAGGTTTGTGAAAGTTTGTGTGGTTGCCACCATATAGCATGGGGTCAATGTTGTGTAAGGCTTTGGATGCGTGCATAAGGAGTTTGAAAAGTGCTTGTTTGTGGATTGGGAGCCAATGGAGCTCATTGAGATGCAGAGTGATGTTATTGCGGGGAAGGTTGTTGAGGGTGAGCATGGCCGCTGAGTGTTGTATGGTCTGGAGTCTTTTGGTCAGGTAGGAGTTAACTCAGGCATAAAGCAAGTTGCCTTAGTCAAGCTTTTTGGTGACGAGGACTTGTGGAACAGTTATGGGAGTGTTGGAGGGAGCTATCTGAAGATCTTCTTAAGCATCTTCAGTGTGCAGAAGCAGGAGATGGAGACTGAGGTAGTCATTCCGACTAACCGCCACCCGCCAGGCGGGAACCGCCATTTGGCCGCTCCGCGGTCAGAAGACCGCAGCCGGCATTCTGACCTTCCCGCTGGGCCGGCGGGCGCTAACTATGTTAGCGCCCGCTGGCCCAGTGGGAAGGAGGGCTGCAACACAGAAGCCGGCTCCGAATGGAGCCGGCGGTGTTGCGGCCGTGCGACGGGTGCAGTTGCACCCGTCGCGCTTTTCACTGTCTGCTAGGCAGACAGTGAAAAGCCGGCCGGGGCCCTGTTAGGGGGCCCCAAGACACCCGTTCCCGCCAGCCTCTTCCTGGCGGTGACAACCGCCAGAAACAGGCTGGCGGGAAGGGGGTCAGAATCCCCATGGCAGCGCTGCTTGCAGCGCTGCCATGGCGGATTAGCCCAGACGGGGCAAAATCGGCGGGAAACTGCCAGCCCCGGTTTTCTGACCACGGCTTTACCGCCGCGGTCAGAATGGGCTAGGAAGCACCGCCAGCCTGTTGGCGGTGCTTCCGTCATTCGTGGCCCTGGCGGTCTTAGACCGCCAGGGTCCGAATGACCCCCTGAGTGTTATGGTGAGTTGGTTATCAATTAGTATTCTATGGTTGCTTGCAGGAGTTTTCAGCAGGGCTGTGGGTCCGAATTCTCACAGACCACCGGCTGGAGTCCCAGAGTGAGGAGTCATTGCCAAAGATTACTACTTCCATCTTGTCTGTTTTGAGCTTCACACAGTTGGTTTTCGTCCATCTCATGACTTCGATCAAGCAGGTGGAGAAATTGGACGGAATATTTGGCGTCTTGTTGGATAGGGAGAGTCAGAGATGGGTATCATCAGTGTAGGATATGATGTTGATTCCGTGGGCATGGATGAGGCTGGTGAGTGGGGTCATGTAAGCATTGGACACCGTGGGGCTGCATGAGGATCATTTTGGAACTCCTCAGATGAAGTTGACGGCATCTGAGGTGAAGGGGTCTAGGCTGACAGACTGGGTGCGACCAGTCAGGAAGGAGCAAATCCAGGGAAGTGCAGGTCCTTGGATGCTGGCTTTGTGCAGTCGTTGGAAAAGGAGGAAAGCCTTGGGGCAAGATGGTGCTCGCGTAGCTGGCAGGTGCAGGCCCCACCCCCGATGCCGTGGTGTGGACGAACACCTTGCTGCAGAGGACGCGGAGCTGCGGTGTAGAGATGTCACAGTAACGGAGATCCCGATCGTGCTGGTTGCCGGTGTTGCTTTGCCCCCCCAAGCCTCCTGAGGCTTTTGGATCGCAGGATAAGCTCTGAGGGGCTCCAGGAGGTGCAGAGCTACCTCTGCAAGAAAGGAATCCCCCTCCCCCATGCCTGTCGTGGCTGCTGCACCACAAGACAAGCTCTGGGAGGCTCGGAGCTACCTGAGTAGAAAGGACGCACTGAGGTGGTGAAAGTTTCCCAGTTTTCCCTGGAAAATGTGCGACACGAGTGAGACTTTGGCCACTCCGATGCTATGCTGAGGCTGCCAGTCGGCGGGATATCAATGTAGACTGAGCTATGCAGTAAGGGGGGTGTACCTGAGAGGGCAAGAAATGGCCCTCAAGGAGGTATTGTATGGACTTTGACTGGGCCATTGAGGAACACATTAATTTATATAGTAAGAGAGGTAGAGCACTTGCACAAGATAATAGGAAGAATTGGTGAGTTAATCGGAGTATGGCCTGGGCTCCGGAAAGTAGGAATGGCGCCTAAATATATACGAAATGTTGGAGATAAAAGTGAGGGGACTCGCCAGACACGCGCAGTAAAGGATGGCAGTGAGAGATGTCTGGTAGGTAGACAGTCTGCGATAGAGCCGGCTAAATCAAACAGCAAATTTAGTGGTGGGACTGGTAAAGATGTGTCTAATATGGGAAGCGTGCCTCAGACTGATCACAAGGCAAAGGGTAGACCTCAACCCACAATTGCTAACTTTTTTTCCAACGGAGGGCAAGAGAATGGCAACATGAACACTACAGTCCCATCTAAGGACGTGCCAACATGTATGAGGGAGAATCCAGAGGTAATGGACCCTAAAGGGGAGCTCCCACAGGCTAATAGTGGGGCCCCGGAGAGCAACCTGGGTACTGACATGCCACAAACATGTGGGGGGGTCAAACAGATGAACCTAGGAGCCTGAAGGGGCAGATTGAACAAACTGAAGTAATCACTAGGGCACCCACAAACCTAAGCATACAAATGCAAATGGAGAGTTATATTCTATATTTAAAACAAGCTTTATTCAGTCGTAAACAATCAAAGCAAAGAGAAAACACATAATTCATATAAATACATGTACAGTCAAATCCATAAAAAAATAACTAACAACAATAAAAACATAATTCATTATTAACAATAAGAACCAATAAAATCTATCAGCGCATTACCCAGAGAATACCTAAATTAAAACTACAGCAGTTTTTTAAAAATGCATTTGTATATACCATGCAGCCTCAAGAAACTTGATAACTGTATGAATCAGAGTAACGGAAGTATCGCTCTTTAAAATCCTGAGAACTGTGACAAATTGCCTAAAACACAACGTCTGACAAGCTGGGCGAATCCACTTGCGACAAGGAAGGGTGTACGCTGAACAGAAGAACATAAAATATTCAACTGTTTCCGCAACAGTTTTACAACATGGCATAATCTAGTTTCCGTCGATAGCCTCTGGCTATTAACAAAAGCCAGAAGCGGTAAACACCCGTAACGGAAACAAACATACAAACTCTTCCCCAAAATATTGGGGATGAGATCTAAAAAGGACTCGAACTCAGGGTACCATTTAAAACCCTGAAAGGTTTTGGTCAATCGTCTGTGTGATAAACCAAGAATGTAATTATTTTTTACATGAGACCAATATGCTTTTTTCAAAAACAATTTTTGGGCCTTCTCTAAACCTGTGGGTTCTCCCAATAATTCCTAAGGCCCAGGATACAAAACCACAGCTTGTACCACCTCATTTATATATAAAGTAAATAAGGTGGGTGCCAAAACACACCCTTGACGAACCCCATGTTGAATAGCAATATGGTCTGTCAATTCACCCTGATTGCCCCACCTCACCTGAGCATATGTGCCCTCGTGTAATCTTTGTAAGAGGTGGCTTATGTTTGGCGGGGTACCAATTTTGTATAAAACATCTCATAATTTCCTTCTAGGGACCATATCAAATGCAGACCGTAGGTCTACGAAGGCAACATACAATTTTTGTTTAGCAAGCGTTACATATTTCCAATATAGGAGTGCCAATCTGAGAACCTGATCCATAGTGCTAGTTTTGGGGCGAAAGCCTGTCTGAAGTGGGGACATCTTGTAACAGGAATCAACCAAATCTGTAAGCCTTCCCAGAAGTTGTTTAGCAATTTGTTTTGAAGATTATCAATAAGGCTAATCGGTCTATCGTTGCCAGGTGAACTCACCACTCCCTTTTTATAGGTAAGAACTATTTTGGCCCCTTTCCACGTACTGGGTATTAAGCCCCCTGCTGTTACTGTGTTGTATAACATGTTTATATAACTAGACCAAATCACCGGCTTAGACTTATATATGTCCCCTGGTGTCTTATCTGGGCCTAGAGCTTTTGAGGATTTCAAAGAATTAATTGCGGCTAATGTCTCCTCTAAGGTAAAGACTATGTAGTCATCTTGTTTACACACGTCCATCCCCAGATTGTCGAATGTTGAATTCACTACAGCAAGCTGTTGGGAATGGAAATTACAAGGAGAAGGATCACATGGCATAGCATAAAGTTTAGCAAAATGCTTGACCCAGCTCTCAGGTTGAATGTGTGTGCAAATTATATTCTTGCCCCCTCTCTGTCTATCAGATAGTACTTTCCAAAAGGACATGTTATTATTCAATCTGGCAGCATTCAAAATGTTCTGCCAAGTTAATTCGTCCTGACTTTTCTTGGCCTGTGCTATTGGCTTTATAATAGGCTGATCTGGCTGTTCTAATCGCCCCCTGAGAGCGGGACACAATAGCTTGTTTCAATAGGTGTTTGAACAATTTTTGGTAAACCATTCTTTATTCTTTAATGTGTGACCAAATGATTTAGTGGAAGTTCTTTTGTAAAAACAAATGTGTAGCTTATATATCAATACCTCATGGATGGTAAGAATTGGAATATCAGCAACCTTGTGTCCCTCATAATCTGCCATAACACCAATGAACAATTTATAAATCTCCCTGATCTTATATGGGTTGGACAGAACTTTTGGCCAGCTAACACGGGTAAGACTACTGTTCAATTGTGGCTCGGGGACAACAGTATGATGGGTATTCAGAGACCTCCTGAAATCAACACTACATAAAATAAGAAATAGAGGATTATGATCACTATCATGGCAGAATTCCACTTTCATATCTTCCAACGTTGGCCATAACCTGACGTCCAGTAGAAAATAATCAATAACACTAGACGATTCCCCTCGTTTAAAGGTAAATGCAATGTCTGGATCGGAAGATGTTCGACCATTACAGGCCCTTAGACCATACTTGAGACACAATGAAGTCAGCTGTAAAGCCACATAAGAACGACTACAAAATTGCTCATTAACCAAACGAGGAATACCCCATTGCTCGTCCTCTTCATCAGCTAGGTCACTATTTAAATAGGAGGGTTCAAACGTGCAGTTCATATCTCCTGCAACTACAACCTTAGTATGAGGTGGCAGGGTATCTAAATATTAAAATAACTGGGTTATAGTCTGAGATTCCTGTGCCCGCGGCACAGACCTTGTGTAAACGTTAATTATCACAGTCTTAAGACCTTTGTTGAATGCCAGCTGCACACCTAACAAATCTGGGGAATCAATTTTCATAAGTGAATGGCTGCACTGTAATCTCTTATTAAGAAGTACCAATAAACCTCCTTTGGCACGACCACTATTTCCACCCGCAGATAGGGCCATCACTTAGTAATATAGGAACCCATCCAAGCAAATAGGGTCCCTAGCCTATGTTTCCTGGAATAAGCATATATCCTGTTTCTTTATATAATTAGCCCAATCAGGATCCAACTGTTTCCTACCCAGCCCAGCCAGATTCCAAGACACACTAGAAAGTTCAGCTTTGGTTCCCGTGTCGCTAAGCTCAAGGCCTTGAACTTCCCCATGGTCATCAGACTTAATACTCAAAACCTCAAACCAACCCGCCAGACCCCTACTAGGAGCGACCTAGTCAGAGCCAGGACACTGGGCTTCCCCATGGCCGACAGAGTTATTAGACACCCCCAGCCCACCCACAAAGCTCCAAATAGATGTTATTATCTTGGTATCGGGGATAGTCAGTCAGTACCCTGAATTAAATCCAAGTTATTTCCTGTCGGAGTCAGATCACGTCTGCGGCTAATGTTAGCCTTCCTGCCATTTGCATCTTCATAATTTGTGAGTTGGCCTCTGGAGGGTGGAGAGGATTTGAGTCTAATACCAACTTCACTGGACTCTCTAAAATGACAAGTACACAGTTCAAAGTCAATAAGATTATTCACTAACAACCTGTCCACAAAGCAAATAAAGATAAATTCAAATTTAGATCCAGGCTGACAATGTCGATCCACCTCCACAATATCTGTACTGATAACAGAAAGACATTTCCGCTGGACTCTCAACCAATATATAACCTTGTTTAACAGGGAATCCAGAGTTTCCACAACCCCTTGAGACAGTTTAGGTACTTTAATCAAAAACAATGTCTCTCCTTGGTTCCCAGAAGCTTGGACCTGCCTCTTGGGTGCAGCCCATTTCATCCCAACTGACTGTGAAGCATCATAAGGTAATTTTAAACGATGAGTTGTTGAAGTGGCTGCTCCACTCAGAACCTGTGGACCAATTTCCTCTAATTGGTCCTTATTGTTATCATTAGATGTAATTTTACCAAAACTGCCAAGTCTTCTGGAACCCTGATCTTTAACATTGCTCACACGTTTATGCTGAATGACTTCGGGAAAAGCCTGTCGTCCTTCAATATGTGGAACTGGTGGAAATAAAACTCGGTTGTAGAAATTGATTATCTATTTGAATCCAAGGGTTACATTCAGCTGCAATAGTGGATGTACCTCTCGTGACAGAATAGGGTGCATCCAATCTTGATCGAGGACAGTTACAACCACATGCCATCCTGGGATCCCTCATCAATAATTTGGTCAATGACAGCACCAAATTCTTCACCTCATCTAATTTATGGTGAACAGAGGACAAGTCAAGGTTGTCATGCGGTCTCAACGAAATGTCCAAGGCTGGAGGTGGATTAGTACCAACACTGCCTTCTGTGCATGACCCGGTATTTATAAAAAGGATACTCAAGACACCCATGGCACTGTTGATGAGCCCCTGGAATCCCTGAATAGAAAAGGGAAAGAATTAAGGGGGTCATTCCGACCCTGGCGGTCATGGACCGCCAGGGCCGGGGACCGCGGGAGCACCGCCAACAGGCTGGCGGTGCTCCCAAGGGCATTCTGACAGCGGCGGTACAGCCGCGGTCAGAAACGGAAAACCGGCGGTGTACCGCCGGTTTTCCGCTGCCCTGGTGAATCCTCCATGCCATGGGGATTCCAACCCCCATACCGCCATCCTGTTCCTGGCGGTTTTGGCCGCCAGGAACAGGATGGCAGTATGGGGTGTCGTGGGGCCCCTGGGGGCCCCTGCAGTGCCCATGCCAATGGCATGGGCACTGCAGGGGCCCCCGTAACAGGGCCCCACCATGATTTTCAGTGTCTGCCATGCAGACACTGAAAATCGCGACGGGTGCAACTGCACCCGTCGCACCCCTTCCACTCCGCCGGCTCCATTCGGAGCCAGCATCCTTGTGGAAGGGTGTTTCCCGCTGGGTTGGCGGGCGGCCTTCTGGCGGTCGCCCGCCAGCCCAGCGGGAAACCCAGAATACCCGCGGCGGTCTTGTGACCGCACAGCGGTATTCTGGCGGCTCCCGCCGGCCCTGCGGATACCGCGGCCGGCGGGAGTCAGAATGACCCCCTAAGTCTAGTTGGTGCCAAAGCTGTGAAGGGTCTGGATGTGGAGACTAGAAAGCTGGAAGGGGGCGGAAAGAATATGGACTGGTCTAAGGATGGAGGAGATACATTTTACCCATTAACTGAAGATTCAGAGGCCATTAGCAGTGGCAGTAACCAGAGTGAAGATGAAGAGAGTATATCATCAGGGCCAGAGAGCTTATCATCAGTGGTAGGCCCCGCAGTAAAATTGCAGCGGCGACACCGTAGGCATATAAAGTCGCGATCTGGTTCAATAAGTGGAACAGACTTCCCAGGACGAAGTGCTTTGACTCTTAAATGGGACTACTCAGGAATCAGACTTTCGAGGTTGGAGAAAGATTCTAAGGATATCCCACTTCCTAATGTTGATACAGGAGAAAATAGTATGAGCGAACATATCAATAATACAGCTAGCACAGATACAAACATGCAGCAATTGCTATATGGTACAATAAGGGAACTGTAAACTGAAATGAGGACGGAGAGTCGGAGAGCCCGGATTGACACCAAGCAACTGCAGGTCACGGTGAGAAAGGTAGCTAAGACTTGTGGGGAAATAGAAGAAAAGTTAAATACAATGGAGAATAGAACTTCAGTAGTGGAGGCAGAGGTCGAGGTTTTGAAAGAAGAGGTGGAAACCCAAGAAGGACAACTAACTGATATCATGTGGAAATTAGAAGACTATGAAAACCGGCAGAGAAGAAATAATTTTAAATTTTTAGGTACAGAAGAAGGGGTGGAGGGTAATGATATCAGAACATTCATGATCAAGCTCCTGCGCAATGCCTTTCCAGAGCTTACAAAATGGGATTGGGAGGTGGAAATCCAAGGGGTCCATATATTCCCACTGGTTAGGTGAGTAGGAGAGCATAATTCTGAATTAAAACATCCAAGAGCCATATTGTTTTTTTGGCAATTATCTGTTAAGACAAACTATTTTTTAAAAGGCCCGCCCAGATGCCCCATGCTGTACTGACAATGTTACCTTTTTTACTAGACCAGATTACTGCCATGTTACAGTAGAGCGTAAATGGAGGCTGCAACAATTGATTAAGCCTTACCAGGACATGGGAGGGGAGATTTTGTTGCTAGCACGGTTGAAGACATTGATTAAAGGGAAAATTAGAATATTTACGTCTGAGATTCAAGCAAAGCATATCTGATGGAACTGAAATCACAGAACTTGCAGAAAACCGAGTAGAGATAGAAAGAATTTTATTTTGCAACGAGGATGGGGGGTAAACACATTTGGTAGAAGCACGGTTGTTTTGGGGTTTGGGGAGGATCTGTGGTTGATACTCGTGAATACCATCATTCAGACCAGTGGGGGTCTGATTGTCCAATTGGTTGGGGGGTGGGGGGTGGCTGTGGGAAGGTGGGGGGGAGGAATGGGGAAGAGTGGGATGGGGAAGGGGAGGGAGGGTGGGAAGGGGGGCAGGATGGAGGCATAACAAAAGATAAAGAAAGGGAGGACTGGAAGTTTGTGGTTACAGGGGAGAAATGGGAGGAGGAGATGGAGGAGGAGATGGTGAAAGTTAAAGAAGGAAGTTATAAGAGTCAACAAATATGGAAGTACAATATTTGGCATATAAAGAGGGTAGCCAGAAATTGTAAAATGTGTATATTATCAACAACTGTAGGTGCCTAAGGATAATAGATGAGAATCAATGGGTAAATGGCTAGAATGTAAATTGCATCCATAAATATATTTGGGTTAAATAGCCCCCGGAAAAGGCGAAACATTGCGGAAGATTTGAAAACGCTGCGTGCAGATATGTATTGTTTGCAGGAGACGCATGTAGAGTATTGTAATAGATCTATTCTAGATTCTTTAGGAATTAAGGTAGTAATCTGTACTGAACAGAATGTTAAGACTAAGGGGGTGGCGATATTAGCTGGCAGCAGTAAGCTTAGGTTTACAAAACGGATTGCAGATAAAAATAGAAGATGGGTGGTGGTAGAGTGTCATTATAGTAAAGGATGTTTTACCTTATGTTCCTTAAATGGGGCTGTAGTGGATGATCCCGCGGTGTTAGATTTTGTATCACTGGAATTAGCGGAGTAGCCCCTTCTTTATATATTATGTGGGGATCTGAATTTTAATGGCTCATGGGATGGTTTAATAGATCTGATGGGTACCACCCCCAATAGGTATTACGGATGCAAAACACGAGTATACAAAGCTCTTTGTAGTTTGCAAAAAGAATTAGTGTTGGTAGATGCCTGGTTAAATCTTTCTGAACCTGACCCTGGATATACGTATTACTCAGCTCCTCATGTGAAACTGGCCCGATTAGGCTATTTTTTAATCTCTTCTGAATTGCTATTAGGGGCAGGGATGGAAATATACCCACGGTTTATGGCAGATTATAGTCCGCTAATACTGGAAGTGAATATGGAGGGCTTTAAAGATAACAGGAGAGGGTGGACCTTCGAGAGAGGACTTCTTAACGATCCAGAATATCATCACCATATGAACACGTGGATGAAGGAATTTCTGGAAATTAATGGGGGACTGCTCCAGTTGAGATTGTATGGGACACCCTAAAGGCAGGGGGGTATGAGGAGAAACCTTGAGCTTCAGCCTTAGAAGACAGAAGTATGCTCAAACCTTGATTAAAGAGAATCTGGTAGCACACAAATAGGGAGAGGCACTAGACAGGGGTGTCCATGCTCCCCATTGTTGTTTGCAGTATATATTGGTCCTCTGCTCAAGCAGCTAGAAAAGAACCCATCCATTTTGCCAGTTCATAGGTATTGTTGGAATCACAAGATACTGGCATATGCAGATGATATATCTCTTTTAACAGCTAATCCGGATGAAGCTGTACGAGAAAATGAGAAGGAGGCAAGTAAGTTTGGAGAGTTTTCTGGATATTTATTAAACAGAGAAAAAACTCAGTTGTTGGTTAATAGGTACATGACTAATCAAGAATTCCGTAAGGTGAACCACGCAGTATATTTAGGTATAGACATTACCCTGGTGGTGGAGGAGATAGTTAGTTTGAATCTGAAGCCGATTCTGGGGAAAGCAAAGCAAGATTTCAGCAGATGGAACAACCTGCATATGTCCATAATGGGGTGATGCAATATGATTAAAATGATATTTCTGCCCAAGATACTGTATCGTTTTCGGACAATCCCCTTGGTTTTTGAGAAATCATGGTTTATAGTAATAGATCAGTTAATAAACAGATTAATTTGGGCATATGGTAAGAGCAGGAGAGCTAGTAAATTAATGTCCTTACCTAGAGAGAAAGGAGGATGGTCCGTTCTGATTTCAAAATTGTATCAGCTGGCAGTGGTTTTCCAATATATGCGTCCGTTGATAGTAGGCAATCATGGTATGATGGGGGTAGAATATCAACCAAGTATTTATGAGTTATTAATTGGACCAATAGCTAATTGGGGACTGCTGGTGTTGGTGGAACCTAGCTATTAGAAGAAAGTGTGGTTCAAGGTACTAGAAGAAGCTTTTAAATGTTGGAGCCCTTGGCGTAAAAAAGCAGGCACTGGTAGGTTTAATCGCTATATGCCAATAGACAGAACTCCCGCCCTTCCAGAGATTTTTAAGGATCATTGCTTTGCTATGTGGCTCCTGCAAGGGGTTCGAAGGTTAGGAGACTTTTATGAGGGTACTAGGATTAGTACATCTGAGGAGCTGCGAGAAAGGTACTGATTGGAGCAAAGGGAATTTTTAAAATATCCACAAATAAGACACTTCTTAAGTAAGAAAACTGGTGGGATATAGGTATTTGCAAAAAAAACACTCTTGGAGAAGGTAATAGGAGGGTCCCGATTGTCAATAAGTTCTCTATATTCAATGTTATGTCGGAGCAACCCAATGATCTCGAGAAATATACCAAGAAGTGGGAAGGTAGTCTCTATAAGGGAGGTATCACATTTTATGAATCCCTTGAATTTGGATGTACCATGCTGATTTCTTCAGCATTGCAGGCACAGCATTATAAAACAATATATGACTTATTTTATACCCCATTTCAAATAGCAAAATGGGGAAGGTTTGAGGGGACCCACTGCCTGAGATTTCAGGTATTTGGGGCAGATACTATACATATGTTTGCTACCTGTGTCAAATTGGAGCCACTGAAAGGGGAGATTAAACAGGTGCTAAAGGGGGTGATAGGATATGATGTGGTGCTCACACCGAATATTATGGTTGTAGGTGTATCAGAGAGAGGAGGAAAGCCACAAAATGTTTTTATTTTTATATCAATGGCTTTGTATAGACTAGGTGTTGCATCTGTATGGTTAGACGCACAGCCCCCCCTCATGTCAGCAGTGGCTGGGATGACTTTTATCTATTTATCATTTGGAGACTGCACTGTATCAACGCAAGGGGAGGAAAGCTAGATGTAAGGGGCAGATAATATGGATCCTTTTTGGGGGGTGGGTCAGGTCTAGGTAGGGCATAGGGAAAGGAAAACAAGGCACAAAGCACTTCAATCGAAATGTATTATATTATTGATTCTTGATCTCTCTTCTCCCCATAGTTTGTAATGAATTGTCTTTCCTTTCTGCATAAAAAAATAAAAAAGAAAGGGACACAGGAGACTGTTTTTGATCATGATGATGTTGTAGAGGTATGGGCTGTTTGAGTATTTGCCTAACAAATATGGTAGAGTATTGTTCATAAGAATGACTTTATTCTATCAGTCTATCGCATGACCTTAAAGGATAGTGATATCAATACCATTGGCATAAGAGAACTCTGCACAAGAGCAGAATAATGATGAAAATGAAAACAACTACTGTTAATACGTGGTACAAAAATGCGCACACAAGGATATTGTGAACAAAGAACACCAGCATGTATACTCAGACACCAGGAAGTAAAAATATTGCTTATCTTATCAAAGTGCTATCTGCCTCCACCGCATTCAATAAGGTAGGTGGTATTGCAACAAGACATGAGGACTAACATTGGGTGTCTGTGGAATAATGATACTAATTATTATACATCATTCCGCCAATGGTGTTAGCACCAGGGGAGGGACTCTTCCTAAGCAATATCTACGTGTGACTTTATGGTGTTAAATCTGACTTGAGATTGTGCTAAACCAGAGCTCCTGGTGGCATGTAGCAAGAAGGAAGATGTGTGATCCCACTTCAAGAAGAACTGTACAATGGTTCACTTATATTGTAAGTCATTGTCAAGTTAGGTATTCTTTGATTTCTTGACCATGTCAGTATATCTAGCATGAATTTGCATTGAATAAGGGGAGTGGGATAACACAAGTGAAACCAATGTAGAAAGAAATATTTTTTCACCAAAAATAGGAGACCTTAGATATGAATTATGTGAGGCAGAACAAATAGGAACAAGACATGTAAAATAGACTTCATTGGTGGTCCAGTAGCTAACTGATGCCCATTCCATTGGTTAACCACACTCTTTGAGATAGTCGATATCCAAAGCCTTCCTGTTTTTATCTCTTTTTCTGGTGCAAATAATATGTGTGTGTGAAGTCATTTAGGTGTTAGATTCTCTTCCTGGGTGACAGATAACAGGAACATCAAAAAGAGAAGGAAAAAATGGGATGGAGGCCAGACTTTTAATTCTGGAAGTGCATTCCTGGACTCTTTCAGTTAGGACAAAGAGCCTGATTATAGGTAGGATTAGGCAGTAGGATAACGTTATGAGCAAATGGTCAATATAACAAATCATGTAACATGCTGGATCAGCAGATTTGGACTATGAATACATTTAAAGAGGACAAAAACAAATTAAATAAATAATGGTTACACTTTGTAAAAAAAAAAAAAAAGGAAAAGGTGGAGGAGGGAGATGGTGTCAAAAGCTGCGGAAAGGTCCAATAGGATGAGGGCTGCCCCTCTGTCCATGATCTTACAGATGTCACCCATGTCAGTGCAGTGATGAGAGGGCTCTCTGTAATGTGTTTGGGTCTGAATCCACATTGAGTGCTTGTCATTGAGCCGGGTAGAGTAGCAGGGAGATAAGCCAGTAGTTGGCTAGTATATTTGGATCTGCTGAGAGATTCTTGAGAGGGATAACTGTGCCATGTTTCCAGGCATCCATGCAGGTGGCTGTGATGATAGAGCTGTTCAGGATCAGTGTGAGGGCTGCACAATCAATTCAACAGAAAAGCAACATGGAAACAGTGAGAATTGTTTTAAAAAATGCCCCAAACACAAACAGCAGAATTCAACAAATACCCCTGAAAAATACTGTTAAAAGTTGAGTAAAAACAGTTAATCAACCATCTCACATAAACACAAACACACACACACAAATGCTAGACAAGCACATGGGGAAGAAAAAAGGAAAATGTCTAGATATATGGGACAAGACTTCTGGAGCCACCTGACCCCAGCCATCAGCAAGCATATGTAGACAAAAAGAGATTCTGTCACAATTTTCTTGATATGTGCTTATATTACCTAATTGATTTTGCAGACTCTGGGGGTCATTACGGACTCGGCGGTCGGCGATATTGTGGCAGTAGTACCGCCAACAGGCTGGCGATACTTACTGCCACATTATGATATTGGTGGGTTGGCTGAAGCCAACCCGCCAATGTATCACTCCGACCGCCACGGCGGTAACAGCCGCCGGGCTGGAGATAACCATCTCCAGTCCGGTGGCTGCCATTGTGCCGCCTGCAGGATTATGACCCCGCCTCCCGCCATGTTTTTTGTGGTGTTTGTGACGCCATGAAAACCATGGCGGTAGGCCATATCAGTGACAGGGAATTTTTTCCCTGTCACTGAGAGGGCTCCCCCCAACCTCTCCAGATACCCCCACTCACCCACCTCTCCAAACCCCTTCACCCCTCCTAATTCCACACCCCCTTCACACACACTCATTCACACATACATATACACATGCATACATCCAATCGCAGACACATCTGCACACACTCCCAAACATACATACCGACATGCATTCACATTTCACAACATACACGCTCTCACACATCCGTACATGCACACTTGCATTTAACACTCAACACACACTCGCATACGCGCACACACATACATCCACATTAATATCTGGAAACATATTATTGCAGTATCTCTTTTTACACATTTCTCTGAAATAATGTTTATTTGGATTAACAACAAACCATAAACACACATTATAACATCAAGATTGGCCCTCGATATTATCATAGGGGGATGAGGAGGAAACAAACATAAAGCCATATGTCCCATTGGTGACTCTGGTAGGCCTTCCCAAATAACAAGGGATTGACTGTGCTAGAGATTTGGTAATTTGGGAAGTAGCTGGGATTTCTATGTGGGGGACCTATTCAGTCTTGGAGTACTGGTCACACTGGAAACACTAACAGAGCAGAATGGTCTCCCTAGTGGACAGTTCCTAATCAATATAGTTCTGATTGCTGCGGGCGCAAAGTGTGGTGCATCTAAAAGGCGGAGCTGCAGACCAGACACAGAACCTGGTGCATGCATTCCACACCATGATTAACAGCACAAGGGTGATAACCTGACTATAAAGAGCACTCCCTGGTATTCTTGTGTTCTCCTTAGAGGAGTCGTGAGACAAAAGGGAAACAGATCTGAGTAGAAGGCTCAATGAAAGAGAAATGTCATGAGAATTGGAATATATAGTTAAATATATCAATTTGTTTTCCTAACAAGGGCCTATGTGACCCTTTGGATAGTTAGGAAAATATATTTAGAAGCATCCAGAAACTACTCAGAGTTTGTGTCAGACAGGCTTTCTTCAAATGTTGCAGGACTGCCTAAAGATAGAAAATATTGGAAAGAATTCACCAATATGCTACCTAGAGTGACATGCAGTAAGGAATTCTGTAAGGCTGGATGTTGCATATTAGGCCTCTTTTGGTGCTCAAGGGAGTGCAAAGCATTTGCTAAGGGGCATATTTATCATTATTTCACGGAGCACAGAGCATCAAGTCACCTTGCTGCACTGCGCTGTGTGAAAGGGCAGGAACGGCCTGTAGTTTTCATGATATGCCACATTTCTGACCTTTCTTTACAATGGCACACACTGGGCTGCCTTGCATCAATGCAGGCACCCCTGTACCATGGTGAAAGGGTGCCTGTATTGCAGACAGGATTGTTTTTGTGCAGGAAAGGTCACCTTCCTTCATTAGAAATAATCCTCAGAGGCATTTGCCTCTTTCCAAGTGTGCTGCAGAATGTCCTTGCATCCCCTTGTCTGGTGCAAGAGTGATGCCAAACCATGATAAATATACCCCACATTTCTAGAATATGCATTATTACTAGCCCAGAGGGTCATAACAATAGGCTGGATATTGAATACAAGCCCCCCTCTACCTAAATGACAAAATGGGCTGCAGCTAAGGGGCAGGAGCTATGGAGGGAAGATATATATGGATTTGGGAAGCATGTCATTCTACATCAGTGGTATCAGCTATTCAATACCTTTATGCAAGATTGAAAGAACAATTATTAAATTACTGTGAAATTCAAGTGATACAAATGAAGTATAAGGAATGCAGACAAATACAGAAAGATAGTAAGAGATACCTGGAAGGAGAGTAGGTCACAGGAGGTAAGGCCATGTAAGCAGGAAATTACCAAGATTAGGGGGTAAAATGATATTCCCATGCCCCTCCTATTACTGCTTGGTATTGAAATGACACAGACCTAAGAGGAAATAAACACACCTGCATAGTGCACTGGGGACAAGGAGGGCTGCCACAGATGGGGCCAGCAGAACATTGGGTACATTGACCATATAATTATTTTCTTCATCTGCCCGATGTTAAAGATCTCTAGGCCTATAATAGTTGGGGTTGTGGTGAAGAAGGCCAAAACTGATATGGTATTTTCTAGGCATATGTGTAATTCAAAATAGGGGTCTTTGACATTCATGTGTGGTGCAATATGTACCATGCCAATGTCACTGTTGACATTTTGAGACTTAAAATAAATAAACAAAAAATATAATTTCCTTCAGTGTTCAGAATTACGAGCTGTCTTGGAAATTGTAATGAGTGCTCATGTGAATCATCAAGCCCAGTAAGGGTTCCAGGAGGCCAGACTGTCCTCCTCTTCTGTCACTTGGTGTACATGGATTACAAGAATGAGTAGTGCTCTGGCAGGCTAAGCACAAGGACCCCGGCACCTGGTTTCTGTGCAGTGCGTCACAAAGTGCTTGGGACGGGGACCTGCAGACCCTGAGAAGGCTCCCCTGCTTCCCTGTGTGAAGCAGCAGTGACCAGGCTTCAAGTCATGGCCCTGGCCGGCCCTGCTTTGGAAGCCACCATCGCAGACTTTATTCCACAGCCCACCAGTTCTCAAAGAGCCCAGGACAGGATCCTGCAGGCCCGGGAGTTCTCCTCTGCTTTGATGGTATAAGAAGCTCTGGACTAGTAGGGACAGGGTACTGCAATCCCCTTGTCATGAAGTCTTTCTCCCCAGGTGTCGGATCTGGACCCGCCTGCCCCCGAGTCCAAGGGACCTGAGTCTGTAGCTGCCTTCCAGTCCTGTCCAATGGGCCTTTTCTTCAAGCCTTGCTGTCCAGAGAGCAGACTGAAATGCAAAAATGACATCCCTTTGCAGGACGGCCTGCTCAGAGGCAGTTAAGCCAGCACCATACTCTGACCAGTGGGGCACACTTAGGGCCATATTTATACTTTTTGACGCAAAACTGCGCTATCGCAGTTTTGCGCCAAAAAGATTACCGCCGGCTAACGCCATTCTGAAGCGCCATGCGAGCGCCGTATTTATTGAATGGCGTTAACCGGCGCTAGCAGACCGGCGCTGCCTGGTGTGCGTGGAAAAAAACCACATACACCAGGCAGTGCCGGCATTGGGGAAAATGGCGTTAGGGCGTCTTAAAATGGGGCAAGTCAGGTTGAGGCAAAAAAATCGCCTCCACCCGATTTGCGCCATTTTTAACGACGCCCAGACGCCATTTACATGACTCCTGTCTTAGTAAAGACAGGAGTCATGCCCCCTTGCCCAATGGCCATGCCCAGGGGACTTATGTCCCCTGGGCATGGTCATTGGGCATTGTGGCATGTAGGGGGGCACAAATCAGGCCCCCCTATGCCAAAAAAAATAAAAAAATAATAATAAATTATACTCACCTGAACTTACCTGAATGTCCCTGGGATGGGTCCCTCCATCCTTGGGTGTCCTCCTGGGGTGGGCAAGGGTGGCAGGGGGGGTCCATGGGGGCATGGGAGGGCAGCTGTGGGCTCATTTTGAGCCCACAGGTCCCTTAACGCCTGCCCTGACCCAGGCGTTAAAAAGAGGCGCAAATGCGGGTTTTTTTGCCCCGCCCACTCCCGGGCGTGATTTTTGCCCGGGAGTATAAATACGACGCATTTGCGTCGCAGTCATTTTTTTAGACGGGAACGCCTACCTTGCATCTCATTAACGCAAGGAAGGCGTTCACGCAAAAAAAATGACGCTCATTCCTCATACTTTGGCGCTAGACGCGTCTAACGCCAAAGTATAAATATTGCGTTAGTTTTGCGCCGAATTTGCGTCTAAAAAAACGACGCAAATTCGGCGCAAATGGAGTATAAATATGCCCCTTAGGGCCATATTTATACTTTTTGATGCAAAACTGCGATATCGCAGTTTTGCGCCAAAAAGATTAGCGCCGGCCAACGCCATTCTGAAGCGCCATGCGGGCGCCGTATTTATTGAATGGCGTTAACCGGCGCTAGCAGACCGGCGCTGCCTGGTGTGCGTGGAAAAAAAACACGTACACCAGGCAGCGCCGGCGTTGGGGAAAATGGCGTTAGGGCGTCTTAAAATGGGGCAAGTCAGGCTGAGGCAAAAAAATCGCCTCCACCCGATTTGCGCCATTTTTAACGACGCCCAGACGCCATTTACATGACTCCTGTCTTAGTAAAGACAGGAGTCATGCCCCCTTGCCCAATGGCCATGCCCAGGGGACTTATGTCCCCTGGGCATGGTCATTGGGCATTGTGGCATGTAGGGGGGCACAAATCAGGCCCCCCTATGCCAAAAAAAAATATATAAAAAAAAAAAATTATACTTACCTGAACTTACCTGAATGTCCCTGGGATGGGTCCCTCCATCCTTGGGTGTCCTCCTGGGGTGGGCAAGGGTGGCAGGGGGGGTCCCTGGGGGCATGGGAGGGCAGCTGTGGGCTCATTTTGAGCACACAGGTCCCTTAACGCCTGCCCTGACCCAGGCGTTGAAAAGAGGCACAAATGCGGGGTTTTTTGCCCCGCCCACTCCCGGGCGTGATTTTTGCCCGGGAGTATAAATACGACGCATTTGCGTCGCAGTCATTTTTTTTGACGGGAACGCCTACCTTGCATCTCATTAACGCAAGGAAGGCGTTCACGCAAAAAAATGACGCTCATTCCTCATACTTTGGTGCTAGACGCGTCTAACGCCAAAGTATAAATATGGCGTTAGTTTTGCGCCGAATTTACGTCGAAAAAAACGACGCAAATTCGGCGCAAACGGAGTATAAATATGCCCCTTAGTCTATTTGGGAATGAGCTGCTTGGCCAACCTTAGCTGATGTTTCATGCAATGAGCTCTACTCTGGATGGAGTATCTGACTTGAGGGTCTGCCTTTAGTCAAAGCCACTCAGCAGAGCAAAGGCCAAGCAGCCTGGCAGATTGCGAAGTAGTCTAAAATGAGTGGATGATGTTGGTTTATGCTGGTCCCAGACTTGGGCGGTCATTCCTACTTTGGCGGGCGGCGGTCGCCGCCCGCCTGGCGGGAACCGCCAGAAGACCCCGCGGCGGTCATTCTGACTTTCCCACTGGGCTGGCGGGCGTCCGCCAAAAGGCCACCCACCCACCCAGCGGGAAAGCACCAGCAACGAGGAAGCCGGCTCCGAATGGAACCGGCGGAGTTGCTGGTGTGCGACGGGTGCAGTGGCATGGGCACTGCAGGGGCCCCCAGGGGCCCCACGACACCCGTTCCCGCCAGCCTGGTTCTGGCGGTGAAAGCCGCCAGAACCAGGCTGGCGGGAAGGGGGTCGGAATCCCCATGGCGGCGCTGCTTGCAGCGCCGCCGTGGAGGATTCACAGGGGCAGCGGGAAGCCGGCGGGAAACCGCCGGCTTCCCTTTTCTGACTGCGGCTTTACCGCCGTGGTCAGAATAGCCCCAGAAGCACCGCCAGCCTGTTGGCGGTGCTTCCTCCGGACTGCCAGGGTAGGAATGACCCCCTTGGTGGTCTAGGCCCTGTTGCCTACCTCTGCCCTTCTCCAATCAGTGCATTTCCACAGCAGGTCAGACTGACCATTCCGTGGGGTGGACCGACTGCCCAGGATGCGACACAGCACTCCGGTGTCTTGTTCATGCTGCACTTTGGCCTGCCTCTGCCTTCTGTTCTCATGGAGCTGGCAGGGCCCGCTAGTACTGTATGGCTGCCTTGTCTCCCCAAGCCTATGCAGGCAAGCAGGGGCGCTCAGAGCAGGCACCTGAGTGATGTGAGAGTCTGTCCAGGAGAGATATGCCACTCCTCCTCCTGCCCAGCAGGTGTGGCTATATGGTTGATCCTAGCAGTAGCATATGGTTTCTCAATGATAACTACATGCATGTGTAAGTACACATGGCCCGCATAGTGAAACTGAAAATGGCTCATTAAATCTGTTATGGTTCCTTTGATCCCTCCAGCTGTTAATCAGATAACTGTGGTAATTCCAGAGCTAATACAAGCCGGTAAACGCTGACCTCCTGGGATGTGTGCATCTATTAGAGCAAGACCAATACTTGCTGCCTGCCTGGCTACTTTGTTTACTCAGATAGCCTCAGATTGATCAGATATCACAGTGTGGTGAAAATACATATAGATGTCTGCCCTATCAACCTTTAATGTTACTTTTCTGTGCCTACCATAGTGACCATGGGTTCATGGTGAATCAAGGTTTGATTCTGGTGAAGGAACCACATCCAAGGAAAGCAGCAGGTGTGCAAATCACCCAACCCAGACTCATGGAGGTAGTGACGAATAATAACAATATAGACTCATTCGAGGCCCTGCTATTAGAATGAGTACACTTTAAAACCTTTATCAAGGATCCATCGGAGGGAACGTTTAGTGCCAGCAGCTGCGTCAATTCCAACTCCAAAAGTGTTTATTGAAGTTGCAGCAGCTAAAAAGATCATGTTGGATCTTGGGACTGCACTAGCGGTCATCCACAAGGGGAGCTAACTCCTGTCCCAGGCCCTCCTTCTCTTCGCCACCTTGAAAAATTAGACTGTTCAAAGCAGGCTGGTTTACTGACTAGTTCAGCTAGGTATAATGGAATAGGACTGCAGTTCTATTTTGTCAAATGATGGAATTGGTGAAATTAATAAGACAGACGGCCAGGGGCATTTGTATTGTGCTACTAGAGGTGAATTTCTTGGATCCACACAATATAAGCCAAAGCAAAAGCATTTGCAAGGATGTTTTCATTAATTGCAAAAGAAAGTCAGAGGTTTGAAGATCATCAGATACCATCTTAGTTATGGCCATAAATGATGCAGACTAGCGATCTAGTTGTGTTATTCCCATTATCCGCTAAGCAGCTTCCAGGAAACCATAGTCTTTGGGCTCTGAGGGGAATACGGTTGAAAAGCTGCAACTCAAAGGAAATGATGAAGAGCACCAGGAGTGGAGCCTGCGGCTTAATTTGACTAAGCACTGGCAACCTCATCCAGCCCAGACAGTGAAAGGATGGACAGATTGACAGCTCTTGCTCAATTCTGTGGTTGGTGGTACATGGCCATCCTTAGTTGGTAGAGTGATTTGTCTGCTTAAATCTGATAATGGACAAGACTCAAAGACCCCTATGGGCCTACAAATTCTTGTGGATAAATTTAATCTATTCTGCCGGAACCATGGTCTAGAGTTGAATTTTAAGAAAACGAAATTGATGGTATTTCGCTCTGGCTCCCGGAAGAAATGCACTATAAGTCTAGATGGTAATACCCTGGACCAGGTTAGCTCCATCTATTACTTGGGCGTGAGGCTCACAGATACACTACACTGGGAAGAACAGGCTAGCAAAAGTGCTGGGCTCCTGCAACATAGGGCAGTATCCATACTGCGCTTTTATAGGAGCACGATGGCCAAAGCTGTATCCCCAGCAATCAAGATCTATGTGGCCAAGGCGCAGGGAGCTGCTGTCTATGGTACAGAGATATGGGGTTTCTCTGATAGCAGCAGGATAACCAAAAGTGAGAACAGCTTTGCAAGGGCTTTATGCGCATGCCCTCCCAGCACCCCACTAATCCCATTGTTTTTAGACTTGGGACTAAAATGGATGGCCAACCTAATTATTTTACGACCTCTGTTATATTGGATAAGGCTATGGATTGTCCCTGAATTGGTCGTATATAAGATCTCACTTTTAGAATTGTTAAAATGTTCAAAATCTACCTCTATCCCATAGATTAAACACGTATCTAGCTGGTTCTGCACACTGGGATTGGGAGACTTTTGGGAGACTCCCCTCCAACTTGAGAAATCCCATGTAAAAGTATTGAAGGGTGTTTACTGATCCTAAGTACGGAACAACTATATTACCCACAAATCTCATGGCCGTCTAACTAATCTTTTTATCGATTTTAAATGGTACCCAGAGTTTGAATTATATTTAGATATAATACCTGACCTACTAGGCAAAGGACTATATGCCAGATTTCGTTTCGGGACATTACCATTGAAGACCTTGACAAGTAGATGGGGATCTAATGCCACTTCTGATATTTGTCCCGTGTGTGGCATTTCCCCTGAAACAGTAGAACATTTTAAGTTTTTCTGTCGCGCATACTTAGTCCCTAGGTCTAAATGGATCCGCAAAATCTGCCGGGAAATGAAGATAAGGGAATGTGTTTTACCTTTGAGGTTCTTAAAAAGCCACAATTCAAATGTGTTAATTTATGGAGTAAGTCAGTTTTTAGTGGCAGCGTGGCGTATACGCAACCTTTATATAAATAATGATTTTTAACGGGATTTAAAGATTGGGCAACTTGATTTTTTATCGTCAGATATTGGTTTAGGGTAGACTTGTATTGTCTTATTTATGATGCAACCTATCTTTGTATTGTATTGCTTTGATGGTCTGTTGATCGAATGAAGCTTATTGTCGTCAACAAGACTCCTCCACGCTAACTAGTTATGTGAGCCCCAGTGGTTGACGTTCAACTTCTTTGGAGGACAAGTGGCATTCAGCCACACGAGATTGGGCAATAACATGTCTGTGATGCCCTTACATGTTTGCTGTGTCAAAGCTATACTTCTCTGGCAAAGCTATACTTCTCTGACATGCACTGTAGTCATTTTTCATCTTGGCGTGAATAGTACTAGCTAATCTTATGCTTAAAACCTTTGCTGCAAAAATGGAAAAATACTTTATTTCCCTATCTTGGTGTGCATAGCACAGTGTTAACTATATGCTTAAAAACTCTGGTAGAAAAACAGACATTTGAGATGGTCAGATTTAGAGTGCTGTTGGTGTTGCAGATGCGCTACAACAGGAGCAGCTCTCCACCTAAACCTGTGAACTACCTAGAGTTCCTGGGGTTGTAATATATTAGAAATTGGAATGGTATATCTAGCCCATTCAAAGTTCAACATTTCCCCTGCCTTTTCCTTTCATTGGAGTGCGAATAATAAATATAACTCCTCCAAAGTCTAAAACTTTTGTTATTGTTGCTTAGAATGGACTGGGAATATTAAATCTGACACCCCACCCAAAATCCAACATTTTCAATTAATTTTCTTACATTGTAGTGGGAATAGTAAATCTAAACCCTCCAAAGTCCAACACTTTCTTTGATTTTGCTCACGCTGGAATTAGAATACTAAACCTAACACCTCCAAAGTCTAACAATTCCCCTACTGTTTCTTAGACTGGAGTGTGACTGGAGTGTGATTTGTAAATCAACCCTTTCTAAAGTCCAACACCTTCTCTTCTATAGCTTAGATTGGACTGGGAATGGTAAATCTATATCCTCAAAGTCTAACCCTTTCCCTGAGTTTGCTTACTTTGGAGCAGGAATATTAACTTGGACCCCTGCAAAGTCTAGCACTTTCCCCATTGTTGCTTATGGTAAAGAGGGAATAGGCTATCTTACCCCTCCAAACACTTTGCCTATCAAGTTTTAGTGGGAATAGTAAATTTAACCCCTCTAAAGTCCAACACTTTCCCTACTTAGGCTTACATTGGAGTTAGAATAGTAGCTATGAATCTTTTGAAGGCCAACAATTTTGCTAGTTTTTATTTTCAATTGCTATTTTATTTTTTCTATTTCATATATACATTATTTGTATAAAGGAATTTTACTTTTTTATTTAAATTTGATTTGAATGTTTTTATTAACTTGGCTTTTTAATTGTGTGATATAGGTTTTGGTAATATATGATTGTAAGAATTGATTTTTAAGTTTTTATTAATATTTTTAATGTTGTTTTTTAAAAATTCTTTAAATGCTGTTCTATATTTTTTTTAAGTATATGCACATTATATATTTTACTTGACATTATCAATTAAAAGTATCTTTTATATTATTTTATGTTTCAAATTAAGACTCACAAAGTTTTTTCTTATCTATGTGTCTTTTAAGATATTATTAATATTTAATCTAATTTGTTTAGAAATGTTTAATTGTTGTAGCTCTCTACCTAAACGTGGGAACTACCCAGAGATACAAGCTAATCTATGCAGCACTTTAAGCTTATTTTCACCTAAGGAAGCAAAGGTTAAAAGGCATTATAGTTAGGGTAACTATAATGTGCACCCTCACCAGTCACTGCTAATTACCCCACATATTACACCCCTCATGACATGTTCTATTACATCATTGATAATATCACTGCAAAATTTGCAATTACATAATTGATAGTGAAACTGTGTATGATTGGGGCGTGGAGGTATAGTTACCCTAGGGCTGTGAGTGGCGTTGGGTTGGTCTCCAGGCCCTCCATTCAACCACTTGTGGGCAGGCACGGACTGGCAAACCTATGCCGCACTATGGGATTACCCACAGGCCAAGCCTGGGGTTTTGAGTCCACTACTTATACCCCTTTCTGCCTTTAAAGTAGGCAAACTTAAAAGGAAAGGCTCTGTTGTTCATAGGATCTTGTCTTTCCCCGGCCTGGCCCCAGACACACACCTGGGGGTTGGAGACTTCATTATGGAGGGCAGGCACAGACCATTCAGGTGTAAGTGACCAGTCCTCCCTCCACTCTAGTTCAGATGGCTCATCAGAATATGCAGGCTACACCCCAGTTCGCTTTATATCACTGTCTAGAGGGGATTCACAAACAGCCTCTGTCAGTCTGACCAAGACAGGGAATCCACAAACAGACAGAGTCACATAATGGTTTAAGCAAGAAGATGCCCACTTTCTAAAAGTGGCATTTTCAAACTGACAATCTAAAAACCAACTTTACCAGAAGATGTGTTTTTAAATTGTGAGTTCAGAGACATCAAACTCCACATTTCTTTCTGATCCCAAAGGGAAACTGCACTTAAAATGTATTTAAAGGCAGACCCCATGTTAACCTATGAGAGAGATAGGCCTTGCAACAGTGAAAAACGAATTTGGAAGTATTTCACTGTTAGGACATGTAAAACACACCAGTACATGTCCCACCTTTAACATACAATGCGCCCTGCCCATGGGGCTACCTTGGGCCCACCTTAGGTGTTCCTTACATGTATAAAAAGGGAAGGTTTGGGGTTGCCAGGTCACATTGGCAGTTTAAAACTGCACACACAGACACTGCAGTGGCAGGTCCGAGCCATGCTTACAGAGCTACTTATGTGGGTGGCACAATCAGTGCCACAGGCCCACTAGTAGCATTTGATTTACAGACCCTGGGCACCTCTAATGCACTTTACTAGGGACTTACTAGTAAATCAAATATACCAATCATGGAAAAGCCAATTACACATACAATTTACACAGGAACATTTACACTTTAGTACTTGTCAGCAGTGGTAAAGTGCCCAGAGTACAAAAAACAGCAAAAACAGAGTCCAGCACAGAGTCAAAACATGGGAAGTAGAGGTAAAAAAGACAGGGGAGAACATGCCAAGGATGCTAGGTCTAACAGTCCATATACTGTGTCATATGTATAGCATCTTTTCCAGTGTGTGTAGTTTTAAATAACTTATTTTCTTAACCTTGAACAGTGGCGGCCTTAGGATATTTCAGGCACTGTGCAGAGTATCCTGTACAGGCCCCCAATAAAGCAAGTCACATTGGTTTTCATTGCTAATCATTTTATTTTAGTAGATTGTTAACAAGTACGACAAGTAAAATGTAACTATACAAGTGCCCCTGTAATAGAATAATATATAATAACTTCATGGCAGAACCTGAACTATGGTGCTCTGCAGCACAGGACTGGTAGATTCGACACCACATTCGAAAGCCGGAGCTCCTAACCTAAGGCAGAAAACAGCTGATCACTCGCAGACTGCATTTTAAAATGAGCGACACCCCAGGCTGCAAGTTAAAAAACAAGCTCTGCGTCATCCCTGTCAAACGTTAAAACAAGTTGCTTGGACTTCGCACAGTGCAGATAATTGGGAAATGTACTTACTGGATATGAATGAATTGAGAAATGCATTCATAAATTGCTCTGCCCCATGGCAGGGCATCATACACAATGTACCGTGCACATAGCAGTTTTTTTCCTGCTGTGCATGTTTGAAAACTCACACAGACCATTGTAGGGGAAGCTGACACCCTTACTGTGGTGAAGCAGATTATGACATAACACTCAGCTCACATTCCGATGGGTAATCCACGGAGGCAGTGTACCCTTACATTAAGTGCTACTGTTATGCGATCTCGAAGCTAGCAGTGGCTTTGACAGTGTTTACAGAAACCATGAAAAGACTCCTGCTTTCTGTGAGTCATGTGAGTTTACAGGGCTTCTGATGGACACACATTCTGTTCCGCCTCCTCGCTCCATTGTTCTTTTGTTACCTCCATAGCTGACTGTGCCCAGCTGTTCTTCAGTTGAGCGCGCGGGCCGACGAGAACACCGGCCCTGAGGGGCAGACACTCTAATGTCAATGGTAGATTTCTGTGTTTTTTTCTCAGACATTTTCGGGCTCCCTAAGTTGTGGGCCCAGTGCTATACACAGTTCGCACAACCTTAAGGCTGGCACTGCCTTGAGTATAGTCTGAGCAGCAGTTCATTCTTTGCTACTTGATGTTTCTTGAGTGGTGGGTCATTAATCCTACACCTCCTCTCCAATTAAGACTTGGACTGCTTGACTACCCTGAGAGTCAAGTGCTAAAGAGATGTACTCTGTGATCATTTTTAGGATCAAGAGCCCCTGAACTCTAGTGATAAGTGTCCCTGGTTGATACAGTCTGAGCCCAGTAAGTCCTCACCGCCAAGGGACACCTAAAAATGTTCACCCATTTTTTGTTTGTCCTTTATTCGCACGCAGCAAAAATGGTGCAAAGTAGTTTGCTGTAAAATGAAGCTCCCTGTGGACGAGTGATGTGTTCTGTGTATCAGGGAATGAGTGATTAGAATCTTCCAAGGTCTGGGCTTTGTCTATTGTTATGTTATATTATGTTTATGTATTGGTATGGCACACATGTCATTTGGATGACATCTTGCCACCTTAAGAAGGGAATTCTGTCCCTACTGAGGCCTATTAGAATAGCCAAGTTTTCAGTTTTATGTGAATTTCTGGGCTAAGCTGGTTGCTAGGATGTACATTGGAAGGCCATTTAAGGCTTTAGAAAACAGGCACTAGAAAGTGTGGCTGCCTGCTGTGGCTCTTTGGATGCAGGGTCTGTGCGCAAGCAGCAGGCTGGTAGAGTGGAGATTTTGGTCAATGGGAGGAAGCTGACGTAGCTATTCAGGTATGCAAGACCTTGAGTGTGCAGTGCTTTGTATGTGTGTGTGAGGAGTTTGAAGAGGGCGTGTCTGTGAATGTGGAGCCAGTGAAGGTCTTTGAATTGAGTCTGCGCAATGGACTGGCTGCTGCATTGTGGATAACCTGGAGTCACCTGGTGAGGTATGCCAACGTACAGTGTGTTTCTGTAGTCCAGCTTGCAGGTGAACAGCAAATGTGTGATGGTTCAGCAGATGTTAAGCAGAAGCCATCTGAAGATTTTCCTGAGGAGCTTGAGGGTATGGAAGCAGGAGAAAAAAGTTGTGTTAACCTGGCTGGTCTTTTAGATTTGATTGCCGATCATGATCCCTAGAATCTTTAGAAAATTGGCTTGGTTTGACGGGATGGGTTCAAAGTCTAAATCTGAGGGCCACCAGACATAGCACCAAAAAGAGGTGTGTTTTCCGATGAGTATCAACTCCATCTTTTAGGAATTCAGCTTTAAGCAAGTGGTCTTCATCCAGTTTGCGACTTCAGCTGACGAACTTCATTTGGGTGTTTGAGGGCCATCAGACAGGGAAAGGATGAGATGGGTGTCATTGTCATACGAGATGATGTTGGGTAATTGGGCTCAGATGGTATTAGGGAGTGGGTCACTGTAGACATTGAAGAGCGTGGGGCTGAGGAGCTTTTGGGGTTGCCACAGATCAGATTGAAGGCAGATGAGAATACGGGGCCAGGTTAATTGACTGCATGTGACCTGTGAGGAAGGAGCTGATCCATCAGAGTCTGTGTCAGTGTATTCCAGTGTCATAGAAGCATTGGATAAGGAAAGGGGGTAGATGGTGTCAAACGCACCCGAGAGGTTGAGAAGGATAAGTGTCACCCATGTCCATGATGAGACAGATGCAATTGATGGCGGCTATGAGGGTGGTCTTGGTGCTGTGATTTAGCCTGAATCCCAGATTTGGATGGGTCCAGAGAGGGTTGGGGTTGAAGCTGTCAGCCTGTTGTGTGTTGACGATATTTTTTCAAGACATTTATCAGGTAGGGTATAATGGAAATTGGCCTGATATTTGCCAGTTTATCTGGGATCGCCGATGTTTTTTTCAGTAAATGAAGATGGTGACATGTTTCCATGAAATCTGGAAGGTGACAGCAATGAAAGAGTTGTTAACAATCTGAATAAGTGTGATGTGGTTAAGTCCTTTAGAGAAGATGAAGTGTAGAAAAGTCCTGATGGAGCTCCCGAGTGGATGGAGAGCATGATGACAGCACTTTCCAGAGGGTTGATGATGGGCCAACAGGTTAGGACAGTTTCTGTTGTGTTCTCATCGGGTTGGAGGGCTGTAAGGGTGGAGAGGTCTGGTGTGGGTGAGATGTTGTTGCATGTAGTGCTGATTTTGATGTTGAAGTAGTGAGAGAACTGAGTGCAAAGCTCCTGTGAGGTGGTGATGGTTGTGGAGCTGGCACTGAGTTACTCTATTGTAGAGAAGATTACTTTACAGTTGTTGGAGCTTTTTCCAATCATTTCCGTCAGGGTTGAGCACTTGGTACATGTAAGTTGCTGGTGGTAGTACCGGAGGGCTGATCTGTAACTGTTTCTGTCACTGCCATCATGGGTGTGCTGCTATTGGTTTTCTTGCTGTTTGCAGTGCATCTGGCAAGTCATTGCTCATTTGTGTAGCTGCTTACGTGTGGTTTGATCCATGAAGTGGTGATGGTAAGTGAGCCAGGTTGTCTGCACAGGAGTTGATCCAGGACTTGAAGTTGATGATAGATCAATAGAGGTTATCTTGTTGTGGTGAGCAGCCGGTTTGGAGTTCTGCAGTCAGGTTTCCACAGGAATTGTATTCCATTTGTGTTCTATTAGTGGGTTGTGGTTCCATGGTGGTGGGGTAAGTGAAGGTCGAATAGTATGAGGGAGTGGTCAATCTAGGTGATCTAGGTGAGTGGGATGGGCTTGACCAATGTGATGTTGGTAGATGTTCAGCTACATTGGTAGGGTCCTTTACTCGCAGGGTGAGTCCGGCTGTGTTCGGGTCTTTCTGGAGAACGTTGATGTTTAGTTTGGTGTAGAACTCCAGGTGAAAGTTGAGGTCGCTAAGGAGGATCAAGGAGCTGGATTTGAGCACCTGTGGGGCGATGGAGAATGCAGAGTTGTTTACAGTTAAATCTAGGACCCGGAGGCTAGTAGAATAGGACCCTTTTGAGGGTGGTGTTGCTAGAGATGTTGAGCTTGAAAACCAAGTGTTTCAGGTGGCCCTTGGAGCATGCAGAAGTGCTGGAATAGTAGATGTGTAATTTATAGATGATGGTTTGCCCTCCTACGGTTATTACAGGAACTTCCCTGCCAGTGGGGATAGCCACTGCGATGTCTGTGGTCGGTAACGGTTTGAACCAGGTCTCAGTCAGGAAGAGGAGGTCAGGAAGAGGTCATGGAGGAGGTCCAAGACTTTGATTGTGTGTCTGACAAGTGAGGAAGTGAGTGTCTTGAGTAGTATTGGCCCAAAAAGCTTCTGATGAAATTAGATTTCGCATGGACCAGAGAGATTGAACTGGGAGGTAGTGATGGATGTATTTCCTTTACTTAATATAATGGACATGCTCACTCAGCTGGAAGGGGCAGAAGTGTTTTCCTCATTACATTTTCATGCCACGTACCACCAGATAGTGTTGACGGAACAATCCAGAGGCCTAAGAACCTTCATCACACTCTTTGGCATGTTTAGGTTTACCAGGATGCCCTTTAGGTTGATCTCTGCTGCCTCAGCATTTCAAAGGGCAATGGAGAGTGTGCTGAAAGCATTGGTGGGGGTAAAATCTACCAAGATGATGTTCTGGTTTATAGTGGGATGCAGGAAGAACATGGCCTTTGTTTAAGAGAGGTTTTAGAGAGGTTTAAGCACCAAGGTCTAACGTTGAAAGGACATAAATGCAGATTTAGATGCTAGGAAATAGTGTGTCTGCGAGGTCAATTGACAGAAAAGAGGGGTATTTCCTTATAAGGAATTGGTGGACACCATTAAAAAAAACTAGCTATCTCTGAGAATAAAGAAGACTTAGGCCCTCACTACAACATTGGCGGTAAGTGCCGCTTACCGCCATGCTGACTGCCGCCAACATACTGCGACCACCGCGGTATACCACTACCCGTATTATGACCCACACATAGAAATCCGCCACTATAAAGACACACACACAAGTCCGCCAGCCCAAAGGTCAGTGATAAACTGGTGGTACCAAAACCCACACCGTTATGCCAACAGAAATACGCCCACAGCATCATGACCCACGAATCACTGCAGCAGTCATTCAACCACGGTAAACCATTGGTGGTACATACCGCCGCGCTCAAAATACACACACTAACAAAACAACACCACATTGGACAAATCAAAATACACACACCTGATAAACATACACACACCAACAACACTATAAAACACACACCCACACTACCCACAACCCTTTCCGACCCAAAGATTTTAGCAAGTGAGAGAGAGACAAGCCAGGAGTACCCACTGAATCTGAGCCACAAAACACCATCACCCATACACCATCCACACACCTCACAGCACAAACCCCAACACATCACCCCACACACCCTCACACATACCACTCACACTACACCCAAGGCATCACAAAGACACCCCAGGTTCTCAGAGGAGGAGCTAATGGTCATGGTGGAGGAAATCATCCGGGTAGGGCCACAGCTATTGGGATCACAGGTGCAGCAGACGTCCATTGCAAGGAAGATGGAGCTATGGCGGAGTCTTGGACATGGTCAACGCCGTGGGTCAGCATCCCAGAATAAGGGATGACATCAGGAAGAGGTGGAACAACCTACGGGGTAAGGTGCGTTCCGTGGTTGCAAGACATCAGATAGCTGTACAGAGGACTGGCGGTGGACCCCCACCTCCTCCCCCACAACTAACAACATGGGAGGAGCAAGTCTTGGCGATCATGCATCCTGAGGGCCTGGCAGGAGTAGCAGGGGGACTGGACTCTGCTATTTCAAATCTTCACAACTTTATCCCGCACCCTACTTGCATACCATCATAAACTACAACCCCTACCCTCACCCCATCACCCTACCACCTCACATATACCCCACCATCACAACCTACCCATCCCAATACCAAGCCCTGCATGCAATAACAATGCATTGACCCCCCATCACAGAACTGCATGGACACCCATCACCACAGCATGCACACTAGTGACAATCACTTAGCCAAACCAATCACAACTCACACAAGCCAAAGCTGCCTTGCTAATAACAACCATAGAAGGGAAACATATCTATGCACAAGATGGCACACGCAGATACAAAAACACTGCATTTACAACCCCACTCAATGTTACCGGAGATAGAGTTGCCAGCCACATCCAGTCCCCCCTAGAAGAGGCCCACAGTGATGACAAAAGCCCATCAGGGACCTCTGAACAGTCGTAGACCCAGGCACAGTTGCAACCCACCACAGAGCCTCCTCTCTCAGTCAACACCACCACAGCACCCACCCAGCGGGCCCATCCCTCTGTCCCCAGGACACGTCAATCAGCAGTGTGTCCACCACTACAGGGACCCCAAGCAACCCCACAAACACAGGATGATCAGGGACCTGGGGTTGGTGGCAGTGGGCACACAGTTCAGGGGACAGAGGCACAGGACAATAGGGAATCTGGGAGGACTGCTGTGTGACAGGGGGAGGACAGGCCCGACTCTCCACAAGGCACTCACCAACATCCTGGGAGCATACCACCATTCCAAGAAGACCATGGGCCAGATACTGGCCAAGTTGCAGGAGACCCAGAGGCTGCAGGAGGGACAGTACCTGGGGATCAGGGAGGACCTGAGGGACATCCACACCACCCTGGTCACCATTGCAGGGGTGCTGGCAGACATGGCCAACACCATGAGGAAGGCAGTGGCACACCAACGGGCCCCTGACACTAGCCACACCGAAGAACAGTCCTCCACCTCCACCGACGCTAGTGGGCAGGAGGCCCCGCCACAGAAACAACCGGCCACCAGGACCCCACTCCCTGCAGAAGGAGAACCACCCCGCAAATGGTCCCTGCGATCCAGGCAGAAGCCAGAGAACATTGCCAAGACCCCGCCAGGAAATGAGACTCTCCTGATTGTCACCCTTTTGTCCCACTCTGTCACCCTCTCCACCTTGAACTGCCATTGCTCCCCTTCCTATGCCCCCATGGACAATGCACCTGTGATACAAATAGACTGGACTCTACCCTGGACTTTCCTCCATCAGCAACCCAGCCAATTGCAATACCCACTCCACTTATTAGCACCAAAATAAACACCCTTGGAACAAAATCAAATGTGGAGTCTGTCAATTGTTTGACAAATGTGTTAGTTTCACAAACTGTAAACATTGCAATTCAAATGCATTCTAATATTTACATAGGTATGACCTGTAGTGAGCAGCAGTAAACACACCAGGAGCCGGACTGGGGCACACAGATCTGAAAATAGAGATGCCAAAGGGTACAGTAAGTGGCCATAAAAATAGGGAATTCAGGCTGCCATGTTCAATGTCAAACACAAAACTGCAATGGAAGGTGAAGTTACAGTGTCTTACCTGTGTGTCACTGGAATTACTGTTGAATTAGTGTAGTTCCGTTGTCCACGTCTTCGTCCTCTGCCTCCTCTTCATCACTGTCCACAGGCTCAACCGCTGCCACGCGGCTATCCCCAGGCTCATTCTCCTGCATAAAATGCACCTGGTGTCTCAAGGCAAGGTTGTCCAACATGCAACGATGATCTGGCACATCTTCTTGGGTGAGTAGTACAGGAATCCAACTGTCATATGGAGGCACCGGAATCTGGCCTTCAGGAGGCCAAAGGTTCGCTCAATTATCCTCCTTTTTTGCCCATGTGCCTCATTGTAACGTGCCTCTGCCCTTGTCCTGGCATTCCTCACTAGGGTCAGTAGCCATGAGAGGTTGTGGTAACCAGAGTAACCTGCAAATACCGAGGGATACCTGTTAGCCACACACTCACCCTTAGGGCCAAACCCACACCCATATACCTACATCAACTGGGTGGGGACCATGTGCTTCCCTATTAGCCACACCCGGTGCCTCTGGAGTTGAGCGATCACATATGGGATGCTGCTATTCCTCAGGATAAAGGCATCATGCACAGAGCCAGGATACTTTGCATTCACATGGGAGATATACTGGTCCGCCAAACACACCATCTGCACATTAAGAGAGTGAAAGCTTTTTCTATTTCTGAACACTTGTTCATTTCTCTGGGGGGGACGAATGCAATATGCGTACCAACAATGGCACCAATGATGTTGGGGATATGTCCCAGTGCATAGAAGTCAGCCTTCACTGTGGCCAAATCCTCCACCTGGGGAAATCCGATGTAGCTGCGCATGTGTTTCAGCAGGGCAGACAACACTCTGGTCAGCATGTTTGAGAACATAGGCTGTGACATCCCTGATGCCATGGTCACTGTCGCCTGGAAGGAACCACTTGCGAGGAAATGGAGCACTGACAGGTCCTGCACTAGAGGGGTGGCGGTTAGCTGAGATCATGTCTGGCTCCAATTGGGCACACAATTCTTGGATTGTGGCCCTATCAAGTCTGTAGGTCAGGATAATATGCCTGTCCTTCATTGTTGCCAGGTCTACCAGGGGTCTGTACACAAGGGGATGTCTCCATCTCCTATTCGTCCTCAGTAGTTGAACTCTAGGGTAAAAAACAGTGAGCAGAAGGTCATATACACACATTCCAACATTAATATGCAATTTTTTCTTTACAGAAACAGTATGTGAAGTCCTAAGTCAGTTGATGTGCCAATGTCTGCTGTGATGCAGTTAGGTGCCATGGCCTGTGCCCCCCTGAAATGGTGGTTGCCTGACCTGTGAGGAGGGACAAGTGGAAATGAGGTCATTCCGCTGGCGTTGTGCGCCGTTGCTGTCGGCGGTCGACGACCACTGCGCAACACCGCATTGGTTATCATTGGGCCCTATAGGTTCCAGGAGCCAAAGGCGATGTATGCCAGAGGTGACGGTACACACCGCCGCGAACATGACCGCCATTTCCTATCTGTTCACTCATTTGCTAACTGACCTTTAAGAGGAACTACACTGGAAATGCTGCTGTGACCTGTCTAGAAGCGACAATGGCTCAAGTGTCTGGGGAAAGAGCCCTTGCCTTCACTTCGGAGGAGTTGGAGAGACTGGTGGATGGGGCCCTACCCCAGAATACTTTACTCTATGGTCCTCCAGACAAACAGGTGAGTACACTGTGAGCATGAAGCGTGGGCCATGAATGTATGGATTGCTGTGTGTGTAAGCCTCGTGTGGGGGGGTCTGAGGGGTCCTGGGCAGAGTGCTGCATGTATGGTGGGCAATGTATGTGTGTAAGGGGATGGGGGATATGTTGGGCCATGAGTATAACAGTCCGGACGGTATGACTAATACCTTTTCTGCTGTTTCTTTTCTGCAGGTCAGCACCCATCAGAAAAAGCAAATTTGGCATGCCATCGCCAAGGAGGTGTGGACCCTGGGGGTCTTTGACAGGCGGAGCACCCACTGCAGTAACAGCAAGGAAGACGGCAGAGGCCCAGCTGGGGATGGCCACCCAACAAGAAAGGGGTGCCCATCGTACCCTGACTCCCCTGATGTTCCGCATCCTGGCAGTGGCCTATCCGGAGGTGGATGGGCACTTGAAGGTATCACAGCAGCCACAAGAGGGTGAGTACAGATTCTGAATCATGACTTTGCGCGCGTTAAGGTATTACCTGGGTGGGGGATGTGGGCTGTGAGTGCCCCTAGGCCAGGGCGAGCATGGCAGGGTATGTTCAATGATGTGCAATCTCGGATGCACTCCAACCCCAATAATGTTAGTGGGCATCTACTATTGGGCAGGGTCCTGTGGGTTTCTGGTGTGCAGCTAATGGCATTTTACCCCATTGCCTGGTGACTAGCATTGTACCTGGTAGTGCATGGCCTAGTGAATAGGGCTGTTCCCTGTGAGTTGTGTATGCCAATAGTAGGGTTGTTGCTGGCATTGACCAAATGTATCCTCTGTCTCTCCCCCCCCCTTTTTGTTTTGTCACCCTGTTCTTGTGTGCATTAGCGTCATCTGGCGGAGGAGCAGAGGCACCGGCGACAGATAGAGCTGCATCCCACATGGTCCTGGAGGCTGAATCCACCGACAGGGAGGACACCAGTGGGACGGAGGGTGAGGGGAGCACCACGATGGAGACACGAGGGGACACTACCGACAGCGACACCTCCTCTGATGGCAGCTCCCTGGCGGTGGCGAACACCTCTGTGGCCACCCAAACTACAGGTACATCCGACACCCCCGTACCAGCACTGCCCTTCCGGCAGCCCCTCAGCGAGTTTCCCGTGCCCGCTCACCCAGGAGGGTGGGCATCTCCTTCACCCCAGGCACCTCATACCTTGCCCCAGTCAGCCCTGCTGCACTCAGTGAGGAGGCTGTTGACCTCCTGAGATCCTTCTCTGTTGGGTAGTCAACCATACTGAATGCCATCCAGGATGTAGCAGGCATTTGCAACAAACAAATGCATACCTGGAGGGCATTCACTCTGGTGTGGCGGCACAACAGAAAGCATTCCAGGCTCTGGCCAACACACTGATGGCAGCCATTGTCCCTGTCTCTAGCCTCCCCCCTCAAACTTCCTTTACCCAGTCCCGATCCCCTCAACCCCAGCCTATCCCAAGCACACCTTCAGACCAGCAATCACCCAAATCAACACACAGAAGTGGCTCAGGCAAACACAAGCACCACAATTCATCTCACAAGTACTCACACAAGCCACATTGACATGCAGACACACCAACATCCACTGCCTCCACTATGTCCCCCTCCTCCTCTTCTTCCACCTCCCTCCCATTAGTCTCCACTCACACCTGCATGCACTATATCCTTATCCGCTACCTCCATCACCAGCACGCCTATCACTACACTCCCCTCACTGGCAGTCACCACCCCCACATCCATGCACACAACCCCTGGGTCCTCTCCCACTGTGTCTGTGACCCCTCCTCCCAAAGTACACAAACACAAGCACACAGACACCCAACAGCCATCCACCTCACAAAAGCATCCAGCACATGCACCCAAACACAGCAGACTGACACTTCCTACAACCACTCCCTCTTCCTCCACTCCCAAACCTTGACCCTCTTCCCACCCCAGTGTCCCTAAGAACCTTTTCCTCGCGACCCTTGATCTATTCCCTACCCCTCCCCCATCCTTCACTTTGGGCCAGGCTGGCCAGAACCCAGCCCAGCACCTTAACCACCCAGTCCACGGCCACTGTGGTTTCTGCACCAACTGCATGTGTGAGAGGCTCCAAGGAGGCACCCGTCAGCCCAGCCAGCGTGCCAGCACCACCTGCTGAGGCCAAGAAGGGTCCGCCACCTAGAAGGGCAAGAAGGGGACACCAGCCAGCAAGGGGTAGGAGGCACCACCAGCCAGCAAGGGCAAGAAACAAACACCAGCTGGCAGAAGCAAGGAGGCACCACCGTCTGCCAAGGGCAGGAAGGGGCACACAACACCAGCCATGGCACTTCAGCCGTCCAAGGCTGTAGTTGAAGGCCTGGAGGCTACCACCACCACTGGCAGCACCGCCACCTGCACCGCAGCCAGCACCGCCATCTGCACCGTGTCCAGCACCGCCAAATGCACCACTGCCAGCAGCAGCAGCACCAGTGGGCAGCCGTCCGAGGATGCAGGTGAAGGCCTGGAGGCTACCACCACCACTACCAGCACCGCCACCTGCAGTGCAACTGGCATCTACTGAGCAGCTGTCACCGCCGGCGAGCAGTGTGTAGTGGTGACTACATGGGCTGCAGTGCGTCCTGGCCCCTGCAACACCTGTCGGTGTGACACACAGGTGAGAGACTGTGACCTTGCCCCATCCAGTATGAAGCACACTGGGCACAAGGCCCCTTCTAGAACCAGTGGAAGAAGGCATCCACTCAGCCCCTCCTTGCCAGGATGAAGCACACTGGACACAAGGCCCGCTCCAGAACCAGTGGAAGAAGGCATCCACTCAGTCCCTCCTTGCCAGGATGAAGCACACTGGGAACAAGGCCCCCTCCAGAACCAGTGGAAGAAAACATCCACTTGTGAGACTGTGGCTCTGCACTCTCCAGGACCAAGCAGTGGGTAAACCACCCACTAGAGAGACTGTGGCTTTGCACTCCCCAGGACCAAGCAGTGGGCATGGAGCCCCCTCCAGGCCAGTGGCGTTGTACCATCTTCCGGCTGAGGTGCCCCCCCATTCCACATCCCCCTAAGGTGCCTGTGTGTTTTCGATTTGATGCCCCTGCAGTGTTCTCTCCTTATTGAGGCAGGAGTCAAGTGTGGCCTTGGCCTATGTGTTTTGGCCCAGTGTGCCACGGACATTTTGGAGTGGGCATTGTCCCTCCTTTTGTATATATTGTACATACTGTTTATTGCTTTAGGAACGTATTTTTCTAAATTTATAATATTACACTCACTTTAATCAATTTCTTTTGTCCTTGCGTTATTCCTGAGGGTTACAGGGTGTATATGTAATGTTGTTGTATCTGTTTGTGTGTATGGTGTTGGGGGTGGGGATGTTGGTGTGTGTGTCACTCTCTTTTTCCTCCCCCCTCCCTTGTGTGCAAGGTGCAGTACTTACCGTGATCGTCTTCGCCGGCATTCGTGTTCCTGGTGTATGAGAAGGTACACCAGCATTGGTAAAAAGTGCAGCTCGGGCTCCATGTCGTTGTGGTTCTTCCTTGAGTGTCGAGAGATGAGTTGTTTCCCTTCAGAGTACTGTTTCCACCGTGCTTTTGATGGCGTTGGTACTGCCCCGAAAGAGCTGGCAGATAACCGTGTTGTAATGCAGTGGGCGGTACATTGTCTTCCACCTGGCTGTTGGCAGGTATCTCTGCGGTGTTCGTTGCTACCGCCGTGGCGGTCGGTGTTTTAAAGTGGCTGTTTGTGTTGGCGGTTTCTGCCGTGGTCATGATTCCAATTTTTTTACCGCCGGCCTGTTGGCGGTATTACCGCTGCTTTATCACCGACCGCCAGGGTTGTAATGAGGGCCTTAGTGTCTGATTTAGAGTTTGGCGGAGGGGTTACTCTGTCGCAAACATGACGGATATGCCGTCCACTGTATTACAAGTTCCATAAGCTATAATGGAATTATATTAGGGCGGACAGGATATCCGTCACATTTGTGATGGATTAAAGCCCTCTGCCAAAACCTAAATCAGGCCCTTAGTCAAATTCTTGGGAATGGCAGAATATCACCATAAGTTAATTCCCCATTTCTCAGCAAGGGCCTAAAATATGAAGAAAATATTGAAGTGGGGTGTGTGCTATGAATGGCCAACACGGTGTGATGAAGAGTTTAATGATCTTAAGGAGGCATTGTCAAAAGCCCCCTCACTGGGAAATTTCAGAACACAAGATAAGTCAGTGTTGATTACAGGTGTAAATGTCAAGGGTCTGCGTGTGGTGTTGAAACAAGGAGAAGGAAATGAAGAATGTGCCATTATGATTATGTCATGAAGGTTGAGGGGTCCTGAGAATCGTTATTTAGTGATTACGCAGTTTTGAGTCAAAATGTTTAGCGCTGGCTAGCACCATTTCTTAACGCCACCCGTGCATCATATTTCTACTTTGACGCTGGGTGGCACTAAGAATAGATTAGACTTTTTTTTCCTGACGCTAACCATTGCGCCTTGTTGTAAGGCAAAATTACGTTAACGCAGGAAAAATGACTCTAAACCAGTTTACAACATGTAAACACGTCGCAAAACGGATATGCGCCATTTTTCACCACAATAGCGTCAAAAAGTAAACAGTGCTAGGGAGCTTCAAAATGGAACCCAGAAGCCAGGGGAGACCACAGGAGACCCCGGACAACCAGGAACCAGCCAGGAGGACACAGACAAGGCGGAGGGGAGAGACAAGAAGAAGAGGTAGTGTCACTTCAGCACAGAGGAGCATGAAATACTGGTGAGAGAGGTGACGGAGCACCAGCATCAACTCTTCATCACCTCTAAATTGCCAATTGGGAGGAGAGAGGCAATTTGATTGTGGACAAGATTAACAGTCTGGCAGAGGTCAGGAGAACAGTCACTGAGTGCAAGAAATGCTGGCATGACTGCAAGCGGAGGACAAAGGAACAAATGGCAAGGAACAGAAAGGCATCTCTGCAGACCGGAGGTGGGAGTCCAGCACCGCAAGAGGACTTGGACGAGATGGAGAATATGGCTGCAGCCATCATCCCAGAGGAAATCATCACTGGTATCGCAGGACAGGACAGCGCAGACTACCAGGAAGCAACACATATGCAGGGTAAGATGCATGGGGGACCAAAATGCCTAAATGTCAAGTGCAAGAAGGGGGAGACACATACCTACTACACAAAGCATGTCAGCCCTGCAAATCAGGCTGTGGAAAGGGCAAAAGGCCACGGCACAGGACTCCCTGCACTGCCCATGCCAGGTGCATGGGCTGTGCAGGGACATCCAGGGGCACAGCACAACACAACACCAACAACCTTTGCATGGGGATACATTGGCGTGCCAAAGCTTCTGGAAATCAGGAAGCAGGCCAGGAGGGTAGGGTAGAACATACAACTGGTCTGGTGTCATAGGAGAGCTGGTATTGTCAGTATGTAAACTAGAGGACAATTCCCAGTCTCAGTCCATTGGCTCAAGCGGCACTCCCCACTGACAACATTTGCCACAACTACCTATGCTGTGTGCGCTTGTCAATTAGGAAATGACAGTTAGGTGCCCATGTAACAAACACACTCGAAATGAGGGTTCAGTATCACTACGTGATCAATCCCCATCAATCCCTAGCCAAGTGCAACTCCTGTCAACTGGTCATGTCAATAGACTCAATAACCATCAGGCACTATCACATGCATAATTATGATCACAAAAATCTCATACACATGGTGCCCTTCCCTGGGTTTACCCCTGTGCCTGTGTCACAATAGCTGCAATGCCCCCATGCAACATCTCAGGTATCATAGTGCTAAGACAACTGCATTGAGGGGGAGGACATATGTGTGTAGGAAGGCAAACACACCCGCACAGTCACAAGAAGAAATGGAACTCTGCCAGGTCCATCAGTGCAATGCAGTGTAGCACACATATGCAAACATCAACATGAGAAACTTCCAATGGTAACACCTGCATTGTCTCATGGAAATGCCATCCATGGTGTGGTGCTAGGTCTCAGCACCGCATAGGTGTAAGTGAAAAATGATGGACTGGGACAGGGCCATATTGTTCTGTGTGGTGCTGTGGCATCAGCACACCAACAATCATTGCAAGGCCTCACCATGCAAATGGAACCAGAGGGAGGGTTGATGAGGACAAGAAGGTGGCAAGCCACAATTTGGACAGAACCCACACCTAGAAGATGTGACACAGACAATTGCCCAAACTGCCCACACTACATGTGACATGCAGGTGGGGAAAAGGGCTGTGAGACTGCAAACATTAATGACAGGAACAATGCATGGGAACCAAGATGATTATGTACAACCAATAGGAAGTTAGTGACGTCACATTACAATTGTCACAACACAGACACATTAATTGTACAATATCTCATTGCAGAGGACGATGGCTCTCCTGTGAATCTGCCTGTCCTGGGCTACCCTGATGACATGGATGACCAGCTGACAACCATCAGACAGATGTCCTGGGAACCCTCCAGACACCACCTCTAGTCGCAAGGAGAAGCATTCATGTAGCAGCCAACCCAGAGGACCCACCCACCACCCCAATAGTATGACCTGCCAGCTCAAATACAACTGAGGACTCTGATGACAAAGGGACCACCTTTGAGAGGACAGTAGTGGGAGTACAGCGGGAGCTGGCGAAGGAGGTGCGGGTGGGAATGCAAACAATGGCAGCCAGCCTTGAGGGGATGTTCATGTGCATGATGACGCCCGCAAAACAGACAGCAGTCTAACAAGTCACACAATCCCTACTGAATGGAGTTCAACAGTGTGTGAGGGACCTAACCACTGTTGTGAGGGAGTTGCCACAACACCTGCCCTCCCAATCTTGCTGCTGCTTGCATGACAACAAGCAGGACTCTATGCAAGGGGGGCAGAAACTACTAGACACCAGGGAATTTTGTATTTATTTATATTTATACATAAGGAGAGCGCCTGCTTGGGCGAGGGCCGCTCCCCAGGGGGGCAAAATATTTTTAGGTATTTTCTGCCCTCCCCGGGGGCAGATCAGCCTATTATAATTAGGCTGATCAGAAACTCCAGGGATATCTTTTTTGGTTTACTTAATTTTTTTATATATGGTCAGCGACCCCTTAGGCAAGGGTTGCTCCCCTGGGGGCAAATTGTATTTATGCCATTTCTACCCTCCTTGGGTGGAGATCGGCCTATTTTTATTATGCCAATCTGCCCCAAAGGGGGGTAGAAACCACTAGACACCAGGGATTTTTTTTGTCAGTTTCACATGAGGGTAGTGACCACTTAGGCAAGGGTCACTCCCCTGGGGGGGGGGGCAAATTTGTTGTAGGCCATTTCTGTCCCCCTTGGGGGCAGATCGCCTATTTTAATTAGACCGAGAAAACCCTAGACACCAGGGATTTTCTTTGTTTATTTTATTTTTTTATATCTGGGGAGCGACCACTTAGGCAAGGATCGCTCCCCTGATGGGCAAATTGTCTGTAGGCCATTTCTGCCTTCCTTGGGGGCACATCAGCCTATTTTTATTAGGCTAATCTGCCCCCAAGATGGGGCAGAAACCACTAGACACCAGGGATTTTTATTTTCTTTATATCAATTTCACGCAACCCCTCAGGCAAGGGTCGCTCCCCTGGGGGGGGATTTATTTTAGGCCATTTCTGCTCCCCTTGGGGGCAGATTGTCCTATTTCTATTAGGCCAATATACCCCCTGGGGGGGGGCAGGAACCATTTGGGCCCCAGATACTGGTGTCTGTGTATGTGTGTGTTTTGTTTTGGGGGGCAGCCCCTTTGGCAGTGGTCGCTCCCATGGGGACACATTACTGTTGGCCATATCTGCCACCCTTGGGGGCAGATCGGCCTATTTTTATAAGGCCCATCTGCCCCCAAGGGGGCAGAAAGCCCACAAGAGACGAGGTTTTTTTTTTTTTAAATAAGAGGGTGGGGGTATGGCTATACCCCCCACCAAAAATAAATGGGGCCAAAGTTGTTCTGCTCACCAGTGGGCAGGTGGGGCAATTACCCATGATCCACACCCTGGGGGGCAGAAAGTGTACTAGATGCCAGGGAATTTAAAAAAACAAAGCATAGTGGGGTGGTTGCTACCAACCAGTATGGGCCTGGTTAATCCCTCACCCCAACTGAAGGGGTAACAGTCTTTCAGGTCTTCCCCCACACACTAAAACATCTTACCCCATGGCAAGCAAGAGGACATTTGATTATTTTGAGTTTTGGTTTTACATTTGGGCCATGAGAGCTTGGCTAACTCTCAAAATCAGCCCACTTGGAATGGTGAGGGCTGCACTTTTTGGACTTTAGGACGCTGCCATGTAGAAAAATCCACAAGACATAGACACCTCTGAAAACTAAACATCTGGGAGACTGCTCTTTTGGACCCTCTTTGGTTCCCCCTCAATTTCTACAAGTTTTTGGCTCTTCCCTGTCACAGGCACTTGGCCCATCTACACAAGGGAGGTATCATTTTTAGCAGGAGACTGAGGGGAACATTGGGTGGTAGGAAATTTGTCCTGGTGCAGTGATCCTACACAGAAATGTGGGAAAAATGTGATTATTTAGCTAAATGTTAGGTTTGCTAGGGATTCTGGGTAAGAAAACATTGGGGGATTCACGCAAGTCACACCTCCCTGGATTCCCTTGTGTGTCTAGTTTTCAGAAATGTTTGGGTTTGGTAGGTTTCCCTATATGACTACTGAGCCCAGGACCAGAAACGCAGGTCCCCAGCCCCGCAAAAACGGGTACCTTAGTATTTGATCATTTTGATGTGTCCACATAGGGGGTCATTACGACCCTGGCGGCCGGCGGTATGTTGGAGGTAACACCGCCAACACATTGGCGGTGTTCCGCCAGCAATTATGACCGTGGCGGAATTACCACGCCCATACCGCCGGCCCCTCCATTTTCCCGCCAGGATTCCAAGCACCGCTGCCCTGGGGATTATGAGTCCCCGACCGCCGGCCTGTCCATGGCGGTACACACCGCCATGAAAGGCCGGCGGTAAGGGGACCTGGGGTGCCCCTGGGGGCCCCTGCACTGCCCATGCACTTGGCATGGGCAGTGCAGGGGCCCCCATGCATAGCCCCGTCACGCATTTCACTGCCCGAATTTTGGGCAGTGAAATGCGTGACGAGTGCTACTGCACCCGCTGCACATCAGCATTGCCGCCGGCTCTATTACAGGCAATGGCGGTATTCTGTCCCCCGCGGCCTAGGCGGTCTTTTGAAAAGACCGCCGAGGTCGTAATGACCCCCATAGTGTTTTGCAGCATTTCCTTCTGCGGGCACTTGACCTACCCACACAAGTGAGGTACCATTTTTATTAGGAGTCTTGGGGGAACTCTGGGTGGAAGGAAATTTGTGGCTCCTCTCAGATTACAGAACTTTTTGTCACGAAATGTGAGGAAAAGGTGTTTTTTTGGCCAAGTTTTGAGGTTTGCAAAGGATTCTGGGTAACAGGACCTGGTGAGAGCCCCACAAGTCACACCATCCTGGAGTCCCCTAGGTATCTAGTTTTAAAAAATGCACAGGTTTGGTAGGTTTCCCTAGGTGCCGGCTGAGCTAGAGGCCAAAATCCACAGCTTGGCACTTTACAAAAAACAGCTCTGTTTTCATTGGGAAAATGTGATGTGTCCATGTTGTTTTTTTAATGGCATTTCATGTCACGGGCGCTAGGCCTACCCACACAAGTGAGGTACCATTTTTATCGGGAAACTTGGGGAAATGCTGGGTGGAAGGACATTTTTGGCTCCTCTCAGATTCCAGAACTTTCTGTCTCTGAAATGTGAGGAAAAAGTGTTTTTTTTGGCCAAATATTGAGGTTTGCAAAGGATTCTGGGTAACAGAGCTGGGTGAGTGCCCCACAAGTCACCCCATCTTGGATCCCCCTAGGTGTCTAGTTCTCAAAAATGCACAAGTTTGGTAGGTTTTCCTAGGTGCCGGCTGAGCTAGAGGCTAAAATCCCAAGCTAGGCACTTTGCAAAAAACACCTCCGTTTTCTTTGGGAAAATGTGAGGTGTCCATGTTGCGGTTTCTGTCGTGTGCATTAGGCCTACCCATGCAAGTGAGGTACCATTTTATCAGAAGACTTTGTGGAACACAGAATAGCAGAACAAGTGTTATTGCCCCTTGTGTTTCTCTACATTTTTTTCCTTCCAAATGTAAGACAGTGTGTAAAAAAGACATCTATTTGATAAATGCCATGTAATGCACATGCAAGTATGGGGACCCAAGAATTCAGAGATGTGGAAATAACCACTGCTTCTCAACACCTTATCTTGTGTCTATTTTGGAAATACAAAGATTTGTTTATACCTATTTTTCACTCTATATATTTTACCAAATGAATTGCTGTATACCCGGTATAGAATGAAAACCCATTGCAAGGTGCAGCTCATTTATTGGCTCTGGGTACCTAGGGTTCTTGATGAACCTACAATCCCTATATATCCCCACAACCAGAAGACTCCAGCAGACGTAACGGTATATATGTAAAACATGAAGAAAAATTACTGTTTTTTTTCACCCCAGTTTCAATATTTGTTTATTTCAGCTGTTATTTTCTGTAGGAAAACCTTGTAGGACCTACACAAATGACTCCTTCCTGAAATCAGAATTTTGTCTACTTTTCAGACTTGTTTAGCTTTACCGGATCCAGCATTGGTTTCACACCCATTTCTGTCACTAACTGGAAGGAGGCTAAAAGCAGCAAAAATAGTGAAAATGGGGTATGTCCAATTAAAATGCCAAAATTGTCTTGAAAAATGTGGTTTTCTGATTCAAGTCTGCCTGTTCCTGACAGCTGGGAAGCTGATGATTTTAGCACCGGAAACCCTTTGTTGATGACTTTTTCAGAGAAAAAACCACAAGCCTTCTTTTGCAGCCCTTTTTCCCTTTTTCCCTTTTTTTTTTAAAAACCCAAACATTTTGTTGTATTTTGGCTAATTTATTGGTCTCTTTCAGGGGAACCCACAAGCTCTGGGTACCTCTAGAATTCCTAGGATGTTGGAAAAAAAGGACGCAAATTTGGCATTGGTAGCTTATGTGGACAAAAAGTTATGAGGGCCTAATCACAAACTGACCCAAATAGCCCAAAAATGCCTGCACCTGAGGGGGAAAAGGCCTGGCAGTGAAGGGGTTAAGGGTAAACAGAAAGCATGTCAAAAACAAATATTACAACTTTAATTTTTTTTTTTAAAGCACCACTGCCTGCTCTTTCACTTTTGCGAATGGGTTTGCACCAACTTGAAACTGGGGGTAACTTCAATTGCTTTGTGATGGCATTTGCGGTCGCCAAACAATCAATCAGCGGACTGCGACTCGTAAATAGGAAGGGAACGCCCCCTTCCTAAATGCCACTGGCAAACCCTGTTTTGTGGTTCGGCAATGTGATTGCAGAATGGCAAAATTGGGTATGTGCATTGGAATGAACATTTTTTCTTGACATGCACGCACAAATTCTGAAAACTAGGCCATTTGTGACAATTAAAAATAGCTTGGTACATGTGGCCCTAAGTGATAGTCGTACATGACTCAACAATCCTCAGGAATGCATTGTTAACATGTGTAGACTCCATCTCAATACTGGGACACTAACACATTGTTCTGCTTGCATTCAACATGGCCACAGACATTGAATGCAGCACATCAAGACATCTGCTACTGTCACTCATGAGCATTCTACTGTACACATTTGTCAATGTGATACTCACCAACAGTGCCACCGATCACCACACCCAGGTGGTCCAGCAGATCCTGCTCTCTGGCCACCAGGTCAGCTGGTGCTCATTCCTGCTTGTATGGTAGACTCTTTTAAGGTGGTAGAGCACCTTGCCCCACCGCAGCCGCCTCGCCTCTATGTGATACCCCTGTATCACACGCCCACTCATCTCCAGCATCAAGGGAAGGAAGTGGCACACCAGCCACATAAAGCCCTCAAGCACCTCCTCCCCCATGCAGGTAAGCCTCACCCTTCCCAACATGTCCTTGAACAACAAATCAAAACTGAAAAAGTGTAAAAAAGAAGGAAAATTAATGTAAAAAAAGGAAACTTACAGCCCAAACCTAAGAACCCCAACTAACCCAACTAATCTAACCCCCAGACAGACACCCTACAGTACAAATACAATCTGAAAGACACTAAACTACACAAAAGCACATACACAGGTACAATAAACTAACAGAATTCCCAAAAGACACAAGCGCGACGCCACAAGATACAAGAAACGCAATTGAGACATCAGCAACACCGAGACACAGCCACACAGTCAAGAAAAAGCACAGACTATAAAGTGAAAGTGAAAGTACACCCACTGTACCATGCCTGTAAACAGGATTTCCTATTACATCAATTCCTGTCTCCTTTGCGACCCATTTTCCCTGCGTATGTTTTTATGCATATGATGTTTGTGTGATTTTTTTCGACACATAACCTACACGTGCGCATTACCTGTAGACTTCAATTTCAATGGATATCCCCATGTGTGTGGTGCGAAGGTGGAATTCACGCTAAGGGCCCATGTATGGTTAGTTAGCGCTTGAGTGATTTTTCGACGCATTTGTGTCAAACTATTTGACTTAGTCTGTGATTGCGTGATTTTCAAATATTTAAAATGCATGCACCCTGTATCAACATGAAGATAGGATGGTAAGGCCAGCAGTGCATGCTATAGTGGTTGGCCCCATGTGGTAGAGCATGAAACTGTGTGTTTTGGGTGTGAATGATCTGTCACAACAATATATTGGTTTCTGAAGGAACAATGATGTATGAATGTGTTCTAAATGGGTATCTACATCTGATGGCAATCAGTGATCTACAACTGTCATGATAAGTGTTTGTAAAATGCTTTGACTCATGTGATGAGTCTAGTTGTTTGACTTTGGGGACATTACATTTCACACGACCAAAAAAACTCAGGGATGATTGAGGATGGCTGATGAGTGCTATGTAGGATATGTTACCCCTAATAAGTCATTAATTGTTGGTTAGGACTTCATAGAGACCTGTGTGTGGTTAGGACTTCATAGAGACCTGTGTGTGTCAGTCATGTGGTCATATTTAGTACGTACTGTGTTTGAGACACTGTGCCTTAATTCCACCCATAAAATGTTTGGTATACGTCAGTTTGCCTCAACAGTTACCTATGTTACTTGTGTTGCTGTGGTGGACCTGCTGTCCGGGCTGCATGTGTTCACATATTTTCAGATGTGCATTCCACAGAAGTGTCCAGTGCAAGTGTGTGGGCATGTGTACCCTGTATCGGGATTGGGCTCAATGGTGTTATGGTTTCGGGCGTATCTAGTTAGGACTCTATTAGGGGCACCCCCTGAGTTCACAGAGTATCTTGCAAGGAGGTAGTGTACCAAATCAGAAGAGCAGCTAAAGGCAAACAAGGGGAAAGGCCAGCTATGGTAAAGCAGAGAAAACAGAAATGTGAAGGCAGAGCAACCTTAGTGTGAACAAATATGGAACAGGTCAGTAATGGACAAACATGCTGGGGTTATCACTAAGGTTGTACACAGGGTAGGGCTCAGAACTTTCCACAGCAACAGGGAATGTCAGTGCCTCTGTGCAGATTCATCTTACAGATAGTCACCACGCAAGCCCCATAGAAAAGAGGCAGCAGAAGTGATTCCATGTCTGGACCCTTAGGGCACAAACAAAGATTGTACTTACATACACAAGACTAGCCCTTGAGGGTCCGTCTGGAGACACAGTGGCAATTCCTGGAATACAGCCATAGCACACCATCACTGTTAGGCACTAAAGACTACATGCAGCACTAGACAAAGGATGGGGGCTGTATTTGCCTCCTGGAAACCAGGTCCCAACCCAAGTCCAAAGGAAAACACTTCTACACTGGTGAGGACTGATAGGACAGTTACCAGACACGATAACCCAAGAGGAAACAGAAAGCGAAGGAACTGACTAGGAGGCAAAGCCAGGCACAGGGAACAGGCTCAGGCTGACGCAAAGGCTGGAACAGGTCTGGAAAACAGAAAGCAGGCTCTGGCAGAAACAAACAAGAACAAGGCTGAGAAACAGGGAGCAGACTCTGACTGGAACAAGCAGGAACAGGACTGGGTAAACAGAGAGCAGGTTCAGGCTGAATCAGGACTGTAACACAATCCAACAAGGGGTCTGGAACACAAAGGAATTGTACTCCAAAGCACAACGAGCAGCTTCAGGGAATGGCAGTTTATAAGCAGTTCCAGGCAGCAGCAAGGCCAGGGCAGAGTCACATGGCTGGCCTGCACAAGAGAGGTCACAGGTGTGTGCAGCTTCAGTCTCTCACAAGTCCTGGAGGAGAGAATCCAGTATAAAGGGGCAACAGGACTTTTCACATAGGAATCAATGGATAGAAGATTACAGGTCTTACCAACTACAAGGCAGTGCATTATGGGACCTGAAGTCCATGCAAGCTAATGTAGTTCTTCTATAGCATTGCATAAGGAAAGGGGAAGCAAACAGGAGACAGAAAGGGACTCTGGGTGAGTGTTAATGATGATTCCCAGGTTACCAATAGTCAGTTTACAGTGCCCCCTAGAGATAGGAGGGCAGAGACATAACACATGGCAGTGGCAGGTCTTATTTCCAGGGATGGACTGCGCAGGGCATGTGTTGTGAACATTGCTTGTCATACCTGGGACACTCATACTATCCATGTTCACAAATGATGCCCCCCTTGTCACACAAGCTCCTTGCAGAGATTGTAAATATCACACTTACTAATGTCAGGGGTCTGTTCATACATTACTGTTTCCACTGATATTTCACGTCCACTGCCTCATGTATGGGGCGCTTATTTACCTTATGATTGGAGACGACATAGTTGTGTGTCATGTGCTACAGTAGACCATGTTGGCAACGTGGATGTGAGTCATATGCTGTGGTTCATTGATTATGTCCTTCGTATGTGAAATTCAAAAGATGAGTATTTTTTTATTGTGTGTGATGTTGCTGTATAATCATATGCATTACATATAGTCCCTCATTACGACCCTGGCGGTATAGAACCGCCAGGTCCGCGGGACGCGGTGGCACCGCCGACAGGCCGGCGGTGCCCCGCGGGGCATTCTGACCGCGGCGGCTTAGCCGCGGTCAGTAAAGGGAAACCGCCGGTCTCCCGCCGGTTTCCCGCTCAGCGCTTGGGGATTCCGACTCCCCCTCCCGCCATCCTGTTCCTGGTGGTTCTCCCGCAGGGAACCGGATGGCGGGAGGGGGAGTCGCGGGGCCCCTGGGGGCCCCTGCAGTGCCCATGCCAATGGCATGGGAACTGCAGGGGCCCCCATAAGAGGGCCCCTACAAGTATTTCACTGTCTGCTTGGCAGACAGTGAAATACGCGACGGGTGCAAATGCACCCGTCGCACCTTCCCACTCCGCCGGCTCGATTACGAGCCGGCATCCTCGTGGGAAGGTCGTTTTCCCCTGGGCTGGCGGGCGGCCTTTTGGCGGCCGCCCGCCAGCCCAGGGGAAAACTTGAAATACCCGCCGCGGTCTTTTGACCGCGGCGCGGTATTTTGGAGGGCGGAATTCTGGCGGGCGGCCTCCGCCGCCCGCCAGAATCAGAATGAGGGCCATAATGTTGCATCAGAAGTATTCAGATTTGACTTTGTAACATGCTCCCTGAGGTAATACTCACATTCCTAAGGATCATGTGATAGAGAATGAAGAAACCAGAGCAGGTTTATATGATCAATTAAGGTGTTTATTTACATATCTTAACAAGGCGTGTAGAGGGACTATTGGTTGAAAAAGTTTTAGACAACTAGCTGTCTGCGGTGCATGCCTGCAACTGTGTTCTGCTGTTCTCCCTCATTTTCTCTGCCACCATCCTCCTCCTCAGGCAGTTCTTGCTCTGGCTCATATAGAGGGATGTTCCTCCTCACACAAATGTTGTGCAGGATTGTACAGGTAAGTATAATTTTGCACACAATATGTGGGGCATATAGGAGGCTGCCTCCTATGATGTACAGGCACCTGAATCTGGACTTCAGGATGCCAAAGGTCCTTTCCACAATGGTGCGTGTCCTCTGATGTGCCTCATTATAGGCACGCTCTGCTGCTGTGTTTGGGTTGGGGAATGGGGTCATGATCCATGGCTGGATCCCGTAACCCTGATCCGCTGCAAAAGATAATAGGAGTTAGTATTTTATTAGTGCTTCCAACATGTCATTTAGCACGGCAGTTGATATCTAGGGTTGTCTGTGACTCATATGTGTTTGGGGAATTGTGTGAGATCCTGGGCTTCTGTGAGGTTTTTTTCTGCAGTGGGTTGTTTGACTTGACAACTTGTGTTTTGCTCATTGACCTGGGATCTATGATTTTGTTAGTTGTCAGTATGTATGTGCCATGCGTGGTGTAGTGTCCAACATGTTTTAGTGTGCTTTCTCTAGAGGGGACATGGTACTTCCACACACACAATAGATTCCGATGTGGTGGTAACATGGTTGCACTACATGTCCTGGACATCCCATCCATTTAGACATATGTCATTGCAGATGAAATGCAACAGTAAGGCCCTTAGATTTGGCTAGGTGACAATGCACAACACATCTACCTAAGTTAGCAGCACTGAGGTGTTCAGTATTGACAATGTACAATTGTCCTATGTGTGACTTGGTTCTAAGCAAATCTTTGTTGTTCCCTCTGCCAGTAGCTCATGTGAATCATGCACCTACTCTACCAAACTTGCTCCAGAGAACCTGGCTAACTGCCATGTGGAGGTGGATGTATCTGTGCAGGAAGGGCCATCTCCCTGTACATATGCTATTTTGATGGACAATTGGCTCTTTCAGTGTGTGCTGCAGTGTGCATTTTGCATTAGTGCCACATCAATATGTGTTCATAGCACAGTCCACTTCCTTATTGCTACCTGGCAACAGCACCCCAGGAGGGATGTATGATGTTGGGACTCCCTCAGTATTTCTGTGTCGCCTACATGTGAGTCACCATCATCATGCTATGTGTCTCATGGTGTTAGACCTGCGGCAACACACATTGCACACCCGTTCCAAGCTACATACTGTTTGGGAGGGTTTTGGATTTACTTTGTGGCCCAATGTAATTGTAAATGGTTCATCTTCCAAGTTGTACTTCCATAGCAGGCCATGGCATTGTCACTGTGGGCTTTGACATTGATACCTTGTTGCCCTAGAGTGGCAGCTAATGTTTGTGGCAGCCGTCATTTGTCCAGAGGTGTGTATCCCTTTGTGTCAGGGTGTACAACATAACTACCAGTGTCACACCTCAGTGTCATCCTGCCCTCGTGTCAATGTAGTGGTGTATGTTTTGTGTGTCCTACAGGGTTGTTGTGCTATGTATATATTGCTAGGTTAATGGACTTACCGACCAAAAAGGCCATTGCCATATTGTCCGTCCTGGAAGTGCTGATTGATAGTGCTGCGGTGGATTATGTATACTCCCAGGATACTTCGCCAAGATGTTAGTGAACAGTCCCTGGTGGTCAACTATGGCCTGCACACTGATGGAATGCATGTGCTTTCTTTTCCGGAATAGGTGCTCTGTTGCTGCAGATGATACGATCCGGACATGGGTGCAGTCAATTAAACCGAGCACATGAGGAAACCATGGGTTTCGTGGAAGCCCTGTTTTATCTCCTGCTGCTTCTTCTGTGTGTTGGGGAAGCTGATGTGGTGGGGTATGAGGGAGATTATGGCATCTAAGACCTTGGGCAGGAAGGCCAAGAGTGAGGGCTGTGAGGGCTGTGATACCCCAGCAACCAGGGCACCCGTTGTCTGGAAGGAGCCACTTGCCAACATATGCAGGACAGCTAGCAGCTTGGCCACCGGTGGTATGTTGTGTGGTGCCTGCAGGTTAGATGTTAGTTAGTTGTGGCTCAATATGGCGCAGCAGCTGCTGTATGGCTTCCCAGTTCAGTTGATACCTCTGGATGATGTCCTGTTTCCTGAGGCCATGGAGGGTTGTCCTGTTCCTGGAGACCCTCTCCTGCCTTCTGCGTTGCCTTTGTGGACCGCGTTGGGGTGGTGGTGGCTGCTGCCCTTGGTCCTGTGCTTGGCATCGTCTTGCAAGCTGCATCAGTAGCACGTCCATGTTGTCCTGTTGGTCTGTGATGTTGCATGTGTGTGTTTTCCTTAAGTAGTCGTGTGTTTGCCTCATTTTAACACTAATCAAGTTTTGCATAATTTTTCAGGTCTGCCTCCCACCCGGGCGTCATTTTTGCCCTGTTGGATATATATGGCGCTAAGGTGTTTGAGTCGTTTTTTGGACGGGAACGCCTACCTTGCATCTCATTGATGCAAGGCAGTTTCACGCATCCTTAAATTGACGTTAACTGCATATTTTTGACACTAGACAGGTCTAGCGTCAAAATATAAATATGGAGTTAATTTTGTGATGGATTTGCATAAAACAAAATTACACAAATCCAGCGCAAATAGAGTATAAATATGGGCCTATATTTGGATGATAGGTGCTATCAATTTGTGTCACAGGGATATATTTCAGCTGCGGCAATGAGAGTGGGTCATTTGAAAATACCTCCGGTAAAGGTTACCCCAGCCACCAAGGTGAAACATTTAAAACAGTACCGAATCCAAGGAGTGCAGAAGGAGATCAGTAAAACCATATGGGATTTGGTAGGGGCAGGGGCGGTGACCCCGGTCACCACTGCATGGAATAATCCTGTATGGCCTGTGTGCAAAACGAATGTTAGCTGAAGAATGGCAGTTGATTACGGAGAATTGAATAAACATACTCCCCTTTAACTGCCGTCACCCCAGACTCCATTATCATGATTGAAAAGATATAGAGACATAAAGGGACTTGGGATGCAATGATTTATATTGCCAATGCTTTCTTTACAATACCATTGGCCCCTAGGAATCAAGAAAAATGCTCCTTCTCTTGGGGCAGGAGACAATTTATATCTTTAAAACTTCTTATTGTCTATGTACATAGCCCTACTATCTGTCAGTGGCTGGTGGCAGAACACCTGGATGAAGCACCGGTCATTCCAGGGGTGCAGCTTTCCCATTACATTGAAGACATAATGGTGCAGGAAGAAACACAAGAACAGGTGCAGACTCAGTTGGACAGAATGGTGGAACAATTGCAAAGTAAGGATTGGGAGACGAATCCTGAAAAGGTACAAGTATCTTCCAAAAGTGTGACATTTTCTGGGAATTCAATGGAATAAGGGACATAGGGAGGTGTTGCCATAGGTGAGACAAAAGATATTGGAATTTGCCACAGCCCATATTAAAAAGGAAACTCACTGGTTCATTGGATTATTTGGTTTTTGGAGGCAGCATATCCCTCACTTGAGCTAGATTTTGACCCCTCTGTACAAAGTGACTCAGAAGAAACATGAATTTGAATTGGGAGAGCAGTGTGCTTTTGAATTGACAAAGGAGGCCATACAACATGCTTTAGACTTGGAGCCAGTACAGGAGGGGGAGATTGCGTTGCATGTGACAGCTCAGGGGCAATAAGAAAACTGGTGTATGTGGCAAAAACAGGGAAGGAAGAGGGTGCCCCTAGGTTTCTGGTCCAAAAAGTTACCAAATACTGGAGAGCGGTACACTCCCTTTGAAAAACAGTTAATGGCGTGTTGTTGGGCCCTGGTGTATAGATGACAGTAGGGCATATTGTGATTCTGAAGCCCGAGATTCCAATAATGCAATGGGTGATGAGTTCATCTAAAACTCACTGCATGCACAAGAAGAAAGTGTCATTAGATGGAAATGTTACATACAGAACAGGGCCCAAGTGGGACCAGCGGGAACAGCAGCCCTGCATGGAAAGGTGGCACAGGCCCCCGTGGAAGATGAGGAGGTGTTGTAGGAGGTGCCAGAAGTAAGAGAGTCACCAGTGAAGTGGAATGAGCCATTCGAGTCCTTGTCCCCTGAGGACAAGAAGCATGTATGGTTCACAAATGGTTCAGCAAAGTATATAGGGCCCAGGAGACATTTGAAGGCAGTGTCATAAAATCCAGTAACAAAAAGATGCTTTCCACCACTGGAGAAGGAAATAGCAGTCAATATGCAGAATTGTATGTCATGTATCAAGCTTTAAAACAAGAATTACCTGGGAAATTTCAAATTTATACTGATTCTTGGTCTACTGCCAATGGGCTAGCTACCTAGCTCCCCACGTGGCATGCACATAACTGGCAAATACATTTGAAGGAGGTGTGGGGCCAAGAATTGTGGCAGGAAATTTGTGAAATATTACTGCAAAGTACAGTCACTGTATATCATTTAGACGCCCACTGACTCACTAGAACGGTGGTTAAATTCCCTTGTATATGAAAAGGCCACAATTTCGGAAGCAGAAGTGGCGACACAAGATTCTGACTTAGTGGGGATGGCTAGGTGGGCTCACCAAAAATGTGGACATCTGAGAGAGAAGACCACTAACAGGTGGGCAGAGATTAGGGGGATGCACATTCCCCTAGACTTGCTAAAATCTGCAATAATCCAAAGTCCTATTTGTCAGCACACACAACAGAGATCTGTTCCATAGACAGTCAGGGGTCAACTGGGGACAGGAAAGTTCCCAGGGCAGATATGGCAGATTGATTACATCGGACCAATGCCAATTAGTCGAGGATACCAACACGCGTGTACAGTGGTAGATACTTATTTTGGATATTTAATAGCGTATCCGTGCAAGCGTGCTGCCCAGTCCAAAACCATTAAGACTCTAGAGGGCATATTTATACTTTTTGGTGCAAAACTGTACTAACGCAGTTTTGCACCAAAACGTTTAGCACCGGCTTGCACCATTCCTGAGCACCAGCCGGACACCATATTTATGTAATGGTGGAAGCTGGTGCAAAAGGTGGGCTAGCGTAAAAAAAAAAATTATGTTAGCTAGGTGGGGCTGGTAGTATGGGAAAAAATTACGTTAGGATGGTTAGAGTAAATAAAGATGACTCTAACCAGCGTAGCATCATTTTCTGATGCAAAACCATCCATCCACATGACTCCTGTCTTAGAAAAGACATGACTCATGCCCACCACCCCAATGGCCAGCACAGGGGACCAGTGTCCCCTGGGCATGGCCATTGCACCCTGTGCCATGCAGGGGGCCCCAAGTTGGGCTCCTGATGGCACTTTAATTACATAAAAAAATACTTACCCATACTTACCTGGGATGGGGTCTCCCATCCTCCGGTGTCCCTCTGGTGTTGGTGGGGGAGTTCCTGGGGCTCGAGGAGGGCACCTGTGGACTCATTCCATGGTGCAGCAAGCAAGCTTTCCACCATAATTTAGCCCCTCCTTCCTCTTGTGCGTCATTTTAGCACAGGGGGATAAATATGCGGCTATGGGGTTAGCACCATTTTTTAGATGGGAACGCCTACCTTGCGAGCCCTGCGAGGGGAGGTAGTCTTTGGCTCCATTGACAAGAATCCTGGTGCCAAAGTGTGGGTGAAATCCCCAAATCGTCCCCCTGAACCAGCAGAAATTATAGTGAAAAGAAAAGACAATATTCTGCTATCTACGAAACCTGGACAAGAAAAGTGGGAACATCTACCAGCTGATAAATGTTACTTGCGAGAATAATCATAGTTGTCTCTTTTACAGATCATCCTAAAAGGTGTCTGTGTCCTGAGTGTGCTACATGGAGTATATTTGGTCAGGTCCAAAGGTCCACCTCTGCTGCACCAACCGGAAAATGTGTGGCTCTACTTGGCACAGACTGTGCTTAACTGGTCGGACTTCTGCATGACAAATATGAAAAGCACCACCAGTGTAATTTCTACCTGCCTTGTTGCCATACCAACATTGCTAGACTCTTGCTACAAGTATTTTATTCTACCAATGCAGATGGGGCGGTGGAGGAAAGTGACATACAAACGCATCTATCTTTATATGAATAAAGCAGGTTTTGCCAAGAAACAACTGATGATAAGTGGAACAATATAACTCATGTGATAACTTACAAAGTCACCTCAGGTGACGTGTTATAATTTAACTTGTAATGCCAAAAACATCAGCAAATGCACTCAAATGCTCCTCGAAAGCAAAAGCAGTTTCTCCTCAAGAGATCCCATGGGAACAACAAGTATTATGACAGAGAAGAAATGACAAGATGTGTAAATTTAAATAATAGTATGTTCTGCAAGAATGCAGTGTCTGCTACTAGTCATATTCAGCATGTTAAATTATCTATTGGGTGGTTATTTTCTTGTCGTAATGTCGCTTACACCTATATTCCAACAAATATAACAGGAGGACTGTGTGCTTTCAATTGGCTAGGTGCTTCCATTGCATTCAGCACTACATACACGAACACATGCGAAACAGTTCAACTTGGTGAAGATTGTGACTCTGAAATCATATTATTATCTAAAGCAGAATATGTAAGCTTAGGTCTTTCCATAGTAGAGGGTCCCAGGATTAGCTGTCTATAACACTTGAGTTATTATTAAATTAGCATGTTTAATGGTCAAAATTATTAATCACACATATGTTGCTTTGGCCGAACTATTATTTGATTTGCAAATGATTATTTGCTTTTAAAACAATCATGGATGCTCAGAATTTGAAGGAATGTTGTTTTAAATTGTCGGACCACTCTAAGTCCCTCCAGTCTCCCATTGAAGCTTTACATGAACTGGTCAAGGGAGTGAACCAAGATGTAGATAAAGCGTGGTGAGGCTGGCTAGTTGGATGGTTGCCTGGTTTTGGTCAGCTTCGTTCTCTATTAAGTGGGATAATTGTTGTAATCTGTGTCATAATAATGCTATGTTGCTATATACAATTCTTGCCCTGTCTAATATCCATCCTTTGACCAAAAACAGTTGATTTTAAACAGGTATGTTGTAAAAGTCAATTGTCAAAGGGTGGAGTGTGGTGCTATTTAGATTTGACTATCATTTGACCATCGACTCCACTTTGTTCGAGTGATTCTATTTTGTGTCCTGCAGCAGTTGCAGGGCTGCATAGGTATTTTTCCTCACAGAAGATGTTTTTCTCTCTGTACCAGTACAAGATCGGACAGTGATGGAACATACTATGTGGGATGCAGACACGAAAAGAGATCACAACGCTGAGACTGTTTTTACCAGAGGAAAGTACAAATCTGTCTCAGAACAAACAGTGGGAGCCTGGCCAGCTTCTATGAGTGTTTTTGATGTAGATGAAGTACAGCCAGGATTTAATTTCATAACAGAGGGGAGGGGGTTTCTAGAATGCTCTTCTTGAGGTGGTTTTGAGGTATTAAAGACGGAGAGACTTGGTGCTCAGAAAGAAGCTCACCTGTGGAATGAACGCGTTGCATGATTGATCTGAAGGCTCTCTCAGTAGCGCTGGAGAGGATGATGACTTCAACTCAATCTGTGAAGTATTTAAATTTTTTATTGTTTAGCTCATATATATATGCAACGTTGATGCATTGCACATTTCTTTTTAAGTCTTGACCACTTGATATATGCATTTATCGTTGTAATACCATGTTCTGCTGCACTTGAGTTATATGCTTATTCTAATATATTTGATTAACCTTCATTTGATATTTGGGAAGTGCCTTAATAAATGCATTTTTCAGACTATGAGTGCTGCATTCTTTTGGCATTGTGTACTCTTAGTTTAGCTGAAAGCAATTCACCACCACAAAGGCAGCACAGGAGATGGGAGCACATATACTGCCAAAGGACAACTCTCATTGACCTCAGGGAGTAAGAGGTCATCACCTACTGCAGGCTCAGGGGAGAGTCCATTATTCAGCTCCTGAACCAGATTGCAGAAAGAACGCAGCCAACGTCACAGAGGTGCACCAACATCCCTCCGCAAGTCAAGCTGATGTCATTCCTCTATATGCTGGCATCTGGGCCATGCAAAACCATCACAGCCAGAGTTGAAGGAATCTCACGGCCATTGTTTTTGGCATTCCTACCCTTTGTCCTGGATGCCATCCTCAGTTTGACACTCACGGACCTCATGTTCCCCAAGACACAGCTGCAACAACTGGACAACGAGCAAGGCTTTTATGCCATAGCTGGCTTACCACATCTTGGAGGCAATGGATTTCACACATTTGCAACTGGTGCCTCCTGCTGTACTGCAATAGGAAGTACACCTACTCAACGAACGTAAATGGAATAGTGGACCATCTGGGCATGTCCATCAATGTGCTGGCAAAGTACCCTGGGAGTGCTCATGATGCCTACATCTTCAGGCACTCAATCATCAATGAGCGCTTCCAGAATGGGTGATATGGGAATAGCCTTTTGGTTGGTAAGTACATTTGATGTACATGACATTCCTAAGAACAGTATGGCAAAATAGCCATCTCTGTGTTTCCTACATGAGACAATGCATATGTTGAAAGGGTGTGCCTCATACTGGAGCCATACATCATGACACATTTAGAATGCAAACCCACAAGTCACATATGCTAAGCCACTGTGGGGCATAATTAGAAGCCCCATGTGCCACGATGTGTCACTTTTAGTGACCCACCGGCAGCGCACAGTGCAGACCCATATTTACACGCCATGCAGCACCACTTTTTGTGGGTTTTCATGGCCTCGTAGATAAGGTGTAAGGCCACGCTGAACAAGTCACTACGTTGCAATACAGTGTATCAGGAAGGCGTGCCATGGGTGTTGCGGTGGTTTTTCCACACCTATGTGTGGTGCAATCCATGGCACACAGACATAGACAATCAGGCCTCCAAGTGTTCATTTGGTGCATGAATGTGGCTTGTCAGGTACAAAGTAAATCTCACATGAAATGCAGCCACTCAATTCTCATTTTACAATTGTGTCTGTCTTGGTGCTACCCAGCCTATTGTGTGCCAATGCTGCTTGAAAACTCAGGACTGTGCTTTATGGCATTAAATATGTCCCACACTGTCCTTTCTCAGTGAGGCAGTGCAGTGCTGATAATTTACATTTCATATTTCAATACATCTGGGCCCTTGTCCTCTGTCCACATAGCTGCTCAATGCACTGCAATGTGTAGACAATGATGTTTCCAATTGAAATGCACTCACTACACTCTCAATGGCAGTACCTAGTGAGTATCAGTGACTACTACTATCGCATTTCAATCTCTGTGGATGAATGGAACGGCTTCTGCACTGGGCAACGGGTATAAAAAAAGATATATCATGGGACAGAAAAGCCAATATGAGTTCTATACCAACACAAAATAGAAGTGTGAGATATGTGTCTCCTTATTGGAATACCTACTCTCTCTTTTCAGGTAAGACTCATGATTTTCTGGCTAGTGTGAAAAACGTATTTTTGTAAATCAGTGAGTGTGTTAGAAATGCCAGTATACATGTATGGTTTTCAAAATGTCAGGAATAATAATTTAGAAAGTCCATGTGTGCCATCCAATGTCAGTATAGGCCCCAGAAATGGGTAAATGTCTATGCAGGCTCAAAAAGTGACATCAATAGTCCAAAAATAACATATCTGTCAGCCATACTGACAGTACATGTACAGACATACACTCAGGTATACAGCCACCATGACAGATGCAAACAATGTGTTGGTACACCTGTTCTGGTGGTAAATTGAGCGAAGGAAAACCATAGTTAATCAGCAATTTCCAAGTCACCAAGACTAAAATAATGTATCCGAATATGGCATTCAAGCATCATCAACTAAGATTGTAATCCAACCTGGACAAGGCAGACACAGTGCACTCTGGATACCAACCTCAACATTACCTTGACAGAACAACGATGGTAGAACCATTGCAAAAAGGCACATAATTCACATCAAGTTACAGTCCAACACATATGTGTGAAGACCATGTAAACATCAGTGTGTCCTACCTAAGGATGCCCCCACATTGTATACCCATGTGTCAATCCTAGCAACTGATGAAAAGCAGCAGCTGAAAGCAGACAATACATCATACCTGTGTAGAATGGACCACACGTACTAACCAGATATCACTCATTAAAGGAAGTGAACAATTCAAAGGCCCCGTCATTGGCAGGTAATGCAGCCACAACATTGGTGGTTCTAGAGGGACACATGTATGTGTGAGTGTGAAACTGGATAGTACTGGTAAAGCCTACCTTGGGATGAAAACAATCCCCATTTTGAGAACAACATACTGTCACTTACAGTGGCAATGAACCTACAAAACACCTTTCACACTAAGCTACAGTCCAAATGTGATTGTCTGATTGTGGCACTGTCAAAAGTAGCAGGCCAATACCTGTTTCGATAAGATACAGAGAACAAAAACAGTCATGTGGAATTAAAAGTGTATGAGTCTTTCAGTACACATAACTGACATGCACTTGAACGTGGGTTGATCAATTACCATGATCACTGAGTGACTTTTCTTTCTTTGTCTTTTCAGCTGACCAAGGATATGCTCCGCAGCCATGGGTCATGGCTCCATTTGCCCATCTCCAGACTGAGGCAGAGCGTAAATACAACAACTCCCTTGGCAAGACCAGGGGTATAGTGGAGCGGACTTTTGGGCTACTGAAGTCTTGTTTCTGCTGCTTGGACATGTCTGGGGGGGGAGATTGCTATACTCCCCCCAATGGTCTGCAAAATTATCTTTGTGTGTTGTATATTGAGCAACGTCTGTGCGCGGACAAATGTCTCATGGGATGTCGATCATGGGGACCAGGAAGCACCAGATGAAAATGAGGATGAAGATGAGGACAGAATCCAAAATGTAGCCACAGTTGCTGGGACCTGGCGAAGAAACAGCATTGTCCAGAACTTTTTCCGTGGCGCATGAAGCAGTTTGATGGACATATTTTTGTTTGTTTGATTTGGAAAGAGTGTTAAAAAAAAGGAAATAGATTAATGAACACAACCTTTGTGTACACAATTTCATTTCACAGTCACTGTAAACATCAAACACTCACATCTCACCAAATACTTTTTTGGCTCACCACAAAGAAACGTAGCTAGGTGTATCATTCACCCTGGGACAACATCATGTGGACCAAATATGTGTTCAGTTCAGCAACACGTGCCAAACACATGTGCTTCAGGAAGACATAAACCAAATAAATGTAGCAATGTGGAACTGTGTGCATATGTTGTGAGTATGTGTGCTGCTACAGTGAACTGACGGTCAGACATCCTAACACAATACAAAGGGGGTGTAAATGTAAACAGTGTGCAGTGACTGAGTATGAGTGTTCTATGTCTTGACATTTTTAACTGCCTTATACTTGTGGAGGCCAGTATAGCGACCTCATAGTCCTATGACTGCGAACAGAGGCCTATGTGATGTACATGGGCACACAGTGCAACCCAGAGAGTCCCAAATGTTACTTCAACATTTGCAAGCACATGGCAAAATCAGTGTGGTATCTCATATGACACATATAAAAGTTGAACCCTTACCTGTGCCAGTCCTGGGTTGGCTAACTAGTCTCAATGTAGGCACACTTGGCAAGGATGCAACTGTTACATGCAGAAATTGATGTGACCTTGTTGGTGTGCCTCACTCATACACAAACAATGCTGTGACTCCTACAGCTCCATCTATGTGTGCCAATTGAAACATGACACAAAGAAGATCAAAATGCAAACTAGATGACAGGGAATAACTACATGCGGTGTCACTCCTGCTAAGGTAGCATGCACTCACGCATCCCAGGTTAGAGTGGCCTAATCCGTCAGCAAATGCACATATGACCATGTGATGTTAATGCCTACACACAGCCTAAGTTCACATAAGCCCTCTGTTTCAAAAAAATGAGTTGCATGAAAATGGTAAAGATATTCCTATTTGAAAGTCATCACACTTGTTAGTGCATGTTAAGCTGGCCTCGTGATGATCACAAAAAAAGGCTTACATTTGTGGCGAACACTTTTCTACAGGTGTAATGTGCAACTGCCACATATATTGTGCCTGACACCAAGCCAAGACAGCAGGGGGGGGTGTACCACAACATTACATGGTAGATACTTACAACTTGTAAATAATGTCTTGCACATATTAACAAGTGTGCTATTCTCCTAGCCTCATATTTAGACAGTCAGTCTGTGTGCTGGATGCCACATACACTGTAGACTGGCATAAACAGCCAGTGTATGCAATTCCTTGAGTGTGTATTGTGTCTGTAGCACATCTTGTTTTAGGAATGTAGACAGTACAATCTTCAATTTTGGACATAATCATGAATAACAATGTGAATTACATTTGCCTAGGACTGCAATATCTGTGAATATTAAAAAGCTGATTATGCAGCTACCTACATTCAGCCAAGCATAATACGAACTGTGATGCAAATAAATAGTGTCAAGCAATCAACAAATCACAATATGTCTGTGTACATCACTAAAATATATTGCCTGTCCTAGTGCGCACCATGAACACAATGGGTCACGCATATGCGCACTGTTAACATATACATGCAACACATCTCAAGACTCCTAGCATGTCATCAAAGATAATTTGAGCAAGAAAAGTGAGTCCTGGGAGTGTTTACCTGCATTGCACAATTAAATACACTGTACCACACACAAAATAGGCTAGTTGCGTCAATCCAAAAAACATTGGCCATTTGCATGACGCATTTCACCAGAGTGCCTGTTTGGAGACTCACATCAACGCCAATGCATCAAAACTAATGCACTGTGTATTGATATGCACTGTGCGTAACTCATGTGTTGCGTATTTATTCACCAATGCATCAGGAAAGCAACTGTTAGAAATGGCCTCTCTGAAGGGTCACCCCAAAACTTTTTGCCTTCCTCCTCTTCTTTTTCTGACATCATTTTTCCTGGCTTTAGGACTCTGGACAATTTTCCACTGCTAACCAGTGCTAAAGTGCATGTGCCATCTCCCTAAAAGCATAACAACATTGGCTCACACACAATTGACATATTTTAATTTAGGTGTAAGTCCCTAGTAAAGTGCACTACATGTGCCCAGGGCCTGTAAATTAAATGGTATTAGTGGGTCTGCAGCACTAATTGCCATTCCAAGGCCAGTGTGTGCAGTTTTACTGCCACTTCGACTTGGCATTTAAAGTACTTGCCAAGTCCTAAACTCCCTTTTTTCTACATAAACGTCAACCCTAATATAGGCCCTAGGTAATGCATAGGGCAGGGTGCTGTGTAGGTAATAGGCAGGGCATGTACATGTGTGTTTTATATGTCCTGGTAGTGGAAACTCCTAAATTTGTTTTTCCACAAATGTGAGGCCTGTACCTTTTTTATAGGATAGCATTAGGACTACCCTCATATACAGTATGTATGGTAGATTCTTATCAGAAAGGGGAACCAGGTCATATTTAGTGGGGCCAGAATGGTAATAGAAAATACTGCTTATTGGTGAGGTTGGATTTTAGATTACTGTTTTAGAGATGGCACTTTTAGAAAGTGAGCATTTCTCTGCACTTAAAATCCATCCGTGCCTTACATCCTGTCTCCAATCAACGTCTGGGCTGGGCTGGTTGACAGTTTCCTTGTGCATTTCACCCAGACAACCACAAACACAGGACACACAGTCACACCTGCACTCATCTGCATACTGAATGGGTCTTTCTGGGCTGGAAGGTAGGAGGGCCCTACACTTACATTTCAAAGGCTAGTGGTCAGCCCTCTCACAATGGACTTCCAAACCCCCTACTGAGACCCTGGCAGACAGACCTGTACTGAAAGGGGAACTTGTGCGCTTCAAAACCACTCTTTGAAGGCTCCCCCACCTCAAAGGCATTTTTGGGTGTATAAACTGGGATTCTGACCCCACCAACTCAGACACTTCTGGATCTAAACCTACAACCTGTCAAGAGGAACTGCCTGGCTGCCCAAATGACTCATCTGGATTACTTTGCAGAGAAGGACTGCTGCCCTGCTGTTGCCCTGCTGACCTCTGACTTTGCAGAGAAGTGCTCTCAAAGAGCTTGGTTTGAGCTTGCCTCCTGTTTTCTGAAATCTCAGGACCACAAAGACTTCATCTCTTCAGGTAGCACCTTGTGAGCTACAAATCGACGCACAGCCTGCCGAAACGACGCACAGCTTGCCTTGTGACCGAGAAATCGCTGCACAGCTGAACCAGAATGACGCAGCCCGACTTCTTCCAGAGTGGAAATTCGACACAGTGCCTGCCTTGCGACAGAAAATTCAACGCACCACCCTACTGGATCGACACACAGCCGAACTGTAATGATGCTGCCCATTCCCCAAGTGGGAAATCAATGCAGCATCTGCCGTGGGAAAGAACATTTTATGCATCGCCCTAACGGATTGACGCAACACCGGTGACTTCTTCCAGTGTACCCAGGATTTTCTGCATCGTCCCTGGGTGTCAAAAAGATCTCCACATCACAGTGAGGAACCAAAACTGCGTGCCGAAAAATTACGCAAGCCTCTTGTAGCATGAAAAGAAACAACGCATCTTCTGTCCCGGAATTCCGAAGCACACCATATTTTTCCACGTAACTCCTCCTCTGCGGTCTCCAAGCGCGTTATTTTTTACTCAAACCAGGCACTTTGTATAATCAAGTGACAACTGTTGATTTCTACGCTTTAAGGAGCTTTTTAAACATGCAAAAGTGATACTTCAACCAGTGCTTATTGAATATTTATAGTTTAACGTTATTTTAACCAGTTAAATATTATATATTTTTTCTAATCATGTGTGGTGTATTTCTGTGGTGTTTTCACTGTGTTACTGTATGATTTATTGCACAAAAACCTTACACATTGCCTTCTAAGTTAAGCCTGACTTCTCAGTGCCAAGGTACCAGAGAGTGGGTACAGGATAATTTAGATTGTGTGTGACATACCCTTACTAGGATTGTGGTCCCCACTTGGACAACAGTGTATACCTCTGCCAACTAGAGACCCCATTTCTAACAGCAACGCATTAGAAAAAAAATGGGACGCATCCACCCAGGAAATTAAGCAATGGCTCTGCTGTGCTGCAAACCAAGAAGTGTGAAGTTACTTTCACTTTGCCTTACAGTCTTTTTGTGTGTGCTGGCTGGTGGAGGTGTTTGGTTTATGTTCTGTGGATTGCTTGCAGTTGTTAGTCTTGTTGCTGTGTGCGCTGTCCCTGTTATATTCCAAAAGTGCTACTTGTACATTGCATTTGTATTTTGTATTATTTTTACTATTTAGTGTTTTGTTGTTTTAGAGGTGGGGAGGGTTACTTTAAGTTTAGTTGTAGGTAAGGGTGGTTAGTTTGGCTAGGGATATGTTGGGAAGGGCAGAGTGAAGAATCTGTCAGAGGAGGAGTTTGGGTGCCCGCTGGGCTTGGTCCACTATCTGCCCAACATGATTGCAAATGGATGGTAGGGTGAGCCAGGGTTAGCAACAGTGGGAGAAAGTTCACTTCCACATGGGTCGGATCTTTGGTGTCCAATGCACTGTCCACCAACTCAAGCACAGGTGGGCAGATGTAGATAGCCAGGAGGCAAACCCTATTGATCATTTCAGAATGGAAGTTGGTAAGCCTGTTGATAAGTTCCTATATTCTATAAGCTTAAAACTGCATGTCTTTTACCAAAATCTGTAAATGTTTTTTCGACAATAAGGGTTAGATATGTTTTTGCGGTAGCATGCCACGATACCGGCTAACTCATTTAATAAAACAAAATGTCATAGGGGCATGTTCACAGTGGCCTACCAATAGACCAAACATACTATGCATTGCAGGGGAGGCCCAGAGTTGCTGATTGACCCATCCAGCAGTGTGCAAGAAGTCTTGTCACCTGGCCTGCAGGGTCATAACTGAGTACAAACTGTGGGGGTCACCCACTATGTATGTTGCAGGGAAGCACAATCAAATTTCATAATGCCATGGGTTGAACAGGGTGTTCTGTTCACCACAAAAAAAGTATACCTACATGTTTCTTCAAACCTGATCACTCTTCCTTAAAGAGCCTGTAGCAGAGCATGAATGGGCAATGTTTATTTACCAACACATTAGTAAAATGTAAGGAGCTAATTGAAGAGTAAAATATGCATGTTTACTGTCTGAGGTGTGTAGCATTGTTCACAACACATATTGAGTTGAGAAGGCTCCCTCAAACTTACACCGTGCAGAGTGTTGTTTGTCAAACTATTCTGTTCACTTAGCCATCCAAGCCAGGTACCCTTGCACCAAGTAGCAAGGAAGGATGATTTTAAACATTGCCTGTACTCTGTGAACAGGAGATGTGATTTGTCTGATGTTATCCATAAACACCGCAACAAGGCATACATATGTTCATCATTAAACATGCCAACCGTATATGTCAATTGTGCAGACAATACCAGACATTTGTGAAGTCAATCTACTGTGCTTCATATGTACATATGTGTTCAATATTCACAGAGCAATGTACCATGTTTGTGTCTTGTAGGTGGGCCTGCACCTTACACTAATGCTTAGGTGGACATCTTCAGGGATCCTAATGCTACCATTGAGTGTCACCTGAATGTTTTATGTGTTCTGTAAGGATTGTGTGTGATCTCTGATAGTGGTTGCAATGACATGTGTAAGTTTTGTTATCATTCACCCCAAAAAAAAATCCGTACATGGTAAATCACAAATGAAGTAGAACAAAGTTCCATGTGCAATATATAGGAGCACCTGTCAATGTACATCTATTTTCAATCTATGCAGGTCCACGTGATGGATAGCTCTGAATCTTCAGTGGTAATGTTTGCCAAACTATGGCGTTGATGTTTATGACACATATACCATCACCATGACCAATAAATGGTCATAATTTCAAATGTCTGTCACCCATACCATGGACCAAAATTAACAAATATATTCAATGTGACAGAAAAGGTGCATGAGTTAAACCAAGAGTTTCAAGACACAGTATGTTTGCCAAGTCCAAATTTGAACAGGACACAGGTGTGGTTGGGGTGTAAGACAAATTCCAGACAACATTACCAATAAAACATGTGTATCTGAAACTATGCACAGTGAACAACAGTACAAATTTGATAGTCCTACTATTGCATGTTCGTATCTTACTGTGCCCATACATGCAAAATACGTTTTTCATCACTACCATAATTAGCACAGTGTGAAGGATTGAAGGCATGTACAGGCATTAATGGCATTCAAACAGGAAAATGTATTGGGCTCCAAACATGTACCAATATCTAGGTGTCTAGGCAAACTTGTGTGACCACGTGAGCAGGCTATGCCTCATGAAACAACATTTTTTCCTAGGATCTATACTACACATGTATTTGTGAGGTGGCAAAGTTAAAATGTGTCATTTATTAGAGCAATTCTAGTGGCCAAATGGCATAACCCTGTGTGTTGCAAGCAGTCAGCTTACTTGGCTTCACCACTTATCCCATATTTATCCTGATGTATGGCAACTGTCATCCAGCATCATGGGTAGCTGAGCATCCCTGAGATACCTGTGTTGACACGTGAGATGAATGAAGCAATTAGCAAAATGCCATGGTGGTTTGATGTATGTAGAAGAGGAACCATATGTGAACATGGCTTTGGATGGTTCAACTTCAATCTACCTGTCAGATGCACATTAATGTGTTGTTCACCACATGGCAATGTATGAACATTTTATCTGGCAAGTCCAGACAGGATGTCAGGATTCCTACCTGCAGACAGAGCCTTCATATAGCCAGTGCCCCACATTTGACATGTGCTCATACCTTTGTAGTGTTATATTACAAAAAAGTCAAATGTGTAAAGGACCACATGCATGTCTGTGTTGTCAGCATACAGCCCATTACACAGTCCATCTATTGGTGATGTTACCCATACTGACTCCCAAAAAGCTGTCACCCTTGATTCACTTTTGGCAAAGACCTGCAAGATACAGCACAAGATACTTATACATATGAGATCTACAGCATGCATACACACACTCATCACATGCATTTGATTTGAGGTGATGTGCATCAAGGTCACATTCCTTACTGATGTGTATGGACAGTCACACGGATATGAAAAGGGCCACATGGTATTGCTTGAATTTCATTAAATGAGTCATGTAATGGGCTTTCTGGTATTTCCATTAATAAATTTAGAAGAGATGTCCAAAAGATCTGTTTAATGTGAGGTAGCTAGCCACCCTCTATCCATGTTGCACCTACCTGGCACAGAGTCAGACTATGTAGCAAGGCGTGTGGCCTTGTCTATTTGCCATATCAGTTATGCAGTGCTGAGGCACAATACCTGTACTTACTGGATATTACGCATTTCACATAGTTTATTGGCCATAGAATATACCCCGTTGCACGCTGCAAAATAAACCCCAGTGAGTCCCTAGGGGACCATGGGGGTTATTCTAACTTTGGAGGAGTGTTAATCCGTCCCAAAAGTGACGGTAAAGTGATGGATATACCACCAGCCGTATTACGAGTTCCATAGGATATAATGGACTCGTAATACGGCTGGTGGTAAATCCGTCACTTTTCCGTCACTTTTCCGTCACTTTTGGGACGGATTAACACCTCCTCCAAAGTTAGAATAACCCCCCATGTGTAGCATTCAATGTGTACACAGCAGCATAGTTCCTAATCAGTCTCAGTATTAACATGGGTCTGAGTTGATTTGGGCAGACACTGCAATGTCACATACTTACAATGGCAACACCTGAGCACTTTTGCTTTGTTACATTAGGAGAAGTATATGTTTCTTATGGTGGATGGTCATTTTTGAATAAAAACAAATGTTTTTTTTGGCTACAGATGCCAGATGTGATGTTTTTAAAAACGTAAGCCTAATATTGATGAAAACATGCCCTAGGTCAGTTTTGTCTGACACATATTTCTCTCCTGTCCAACAGACAACATGAGGCCCGACCAGCAAAAGGCCTACTTTATATGTTTGGAGAGATACCGCCACATCAGGCATGTTGCCCGGACCCACTGGTGCATGGGACATCAGTATGTTGAAGGAAAGACAGCTGGGACATGGAAGTCTACACCTCAGGGCCAACAAGAGAAAGACAAGCCAGGCACCAGCCAGGATGTAAATATGCCCCATAGTGATGGATATTTTTGCCATTGCTGGCCCCTCTACTGCTCAGACAGATTTAACAGCACAGCCCGTGGCCACAATGACTGGACAGCTCACTGACTTCGAGAAATGGGTCCTGAAAGACTTTTCAGACTTAAAAGTACATGGGGCGGGATAAGAACTTCATGTAGCCACTCTCATGCAGATGGTCAAGACTTTGCAGCAGTTGGTGGAAAGGGCTGCTGACCAGATTTAGGTCTCCCTTGGACTTTCTGTCCTTTCCCTTTTTGTTATATGTTGTTGTTATAGAGTAGTTCTTAGCATATTTTAGGACAGGTTTTAGTGTAGGCATAGGTTAGTTTAGTTTTAGTATTTTTAACATTTTATTAGTCATTTGCTGTTAGTTGAGGATATGGGTGGGTAGGTTATTAGGTAGGTGGGAGTTGATGTGTAGGATGTTTTCTTAATAAAAATGTAAAAAATACAAAAAATATATATTTGTTTAGCCTTCAATGTTTGGGTAGTTTGTGTATAGGTGTAGTGTATATTGGTATTGTGTGAAAATGTGTATTGCGGTGGGGGCTTATGTTTAACATGTCTGCTGTGTTATATGTGTAGAGTAGTATAGCATAGGTTAGTTTAGATTATATGTGTAAGGTAGTGTAGTGTAATTAGTTTTAGATTTTTTGGTTTCTATTGACAATAATGAACAATGCTTTCTACTTAGAAGACCGCTTCATTATGTACTGCGCAGAAGCTGTAATCAATGCTTAGGTTGTGTTAAGCACATGCTATAGGATGTCCAGGCAATGTTTGTATACATGCGTAACTAGGCGAAACAGCTATGGAGAAGATCCTGTCAAGTTTGCCATAGAGTCACGTAAGGGATCTTGAAACATGATTGTGCCCTGTAAGTGGCACTCGTGCTGTAAATGGACACAAAGCCCAAAACAGGTATTCACATACTGTTGCTCTGTGTGTGTAAGTTATGATACATGTTTTGAATGGATGATTATGGCTACCATTGTCATTAATATATGATTTTTTTGTTCACACACTGATGCCAGCCACTTACACACTCACCCTTGCACTATTTTATTGTCACAGCAGTGTTGCTTTCTGGCTAGTTACATGGAGGTGGCCCCCACTTGGGCAGGAACTCATTCATCCTTACCATTCACTGATTGCTAATTGTTGTACTTCATGCTCGTGACCTTAAGTGACAAGTTGCTAGTTTAGATGCACATACGGTTCACATAAACTGTTCGTCTTGGCCTGTGCAGATTTGTCCATGGCTCTATGTAACACAATTCCCTTTATAGTATGTAGTGCATTTATTACATTTATATGAAGGATCACAGTAGCAGTTGCAACCCCAACATTGTATGAGAGCTAAAGGATGCCCAGTAAGAGTTCATGAGGGATACATGTCATCTAACATGTGGAGAAGAGAAGTATTCAAGTGAGGAGGAAATCCAAAATGCCATTAGGGAAGGAAGGTCACATTGATAGTCCACAAATTGATAAGAGCAACATATGAGCAAATACAAAGTAAACAGTGCCAGATGACCAGGGGGATGGCAAGTTACTCAATAAAGGTTGTTAGAAATGTGTTCTCTAGTTGGCAGTGGTTTGTACCATGTCCAAGTAGGGAACCTCAGTATAGTCAGGTTAAAGGAGCCACACAGCTAAGATAAACCTTGCTCACCCCCTTGGTAGCTTGGCATGAGCAGTCAGGCTTGTCTGCGAGGCAGTGTGTAATGGTTTTGTATACACACACAAACACACACACACACAATAACACAGTGAAAACACTACAAAAGGACTCCACACCTGTTTAGGAAATAGACACTATTTATCTGAATAAAACAAGACCAAAATGACAAAAATCCAACATACACACACAAAGATATCAAGTTGCAAAGAGTTGTAATCCAGAGGAATCAATGTTGTCTCTTTTTAACACACAGTAAATGGGAGGCATCAAAAACAAAGACGATGTGGGCCCCAGAGAAGGTGAGGTGCCGGAAATGAATGCAATGTGTCAGTTCCTTGCTGTGCAGCGGAGGTGATGCATTAGTTCCTTACTGACAGGGGCGGTGATGCATCGATTCTCTCCTCACGGGAGAGGCTATGCCCCGGTTCCTTATTGGCAGGTGAGGTGGTGCGTCGGTCCCTTACTAGCAGGGAAGGTGATGTGTTGGTTCTCTCCCAGCAGGAGAGATGATGCATCGGTTACTGGCCACGCAGCTTGATTTCCTTGCTGCGGTGTGGGGTCTATGTGAAAATGACGCCCAAGGACGATGCGTGGAAAAATCCAGGCATACTGTGATAATAGAGCCACAGTGGAACAGGCGCTGCGTCAGTTCTACAGATGCTGCATCAATCCTTCCACCACAAGTCAGGCACTGCATCAATTCTTCAGCTGCAAGCCAGGCGATGCATCAATTTTCCACCGCAGTGATCCACTGCATAGATTTTCTTCCTCAGGGAACCAGCTTCCATGTCCAAGGGCCCAGGGACTAGATTTGGCACCACTTGGCAAGTCAGGACTCTCAGCAAAAGAGTCCAGGCATTGGCAGATAGTCTTTGATGTTCCTAAGGCTTTCAACAGGAGGCAAACTCAGTTTAAGCTCATGGAAAACCTTAGAAAGCAGGATGTAGTAAGCAAACTCTAGTCCTTTTACTCCTAGGACATAATCAGCAAGCAGCAGGCCAGGACAACAAATCAAGAGACAGAGTGGCAGATCATCCTACAGCATCTAGCAAATTTTCCTGGCAGAAAGTACTTGCTCCAGAAATGTTCTGAAGTTGTGGTCTCAGAGGACAAATACTTATACTAATTTCTGTCTTTGAAATAGGCAAATTTCAAAGGAAAGTCTTTGTAGTCCACATGAAAGACCCTGCCTTTCCTGCCTTAGCTCCAAACACACCCCAGGGGGTTGGAGACTGCTTTGTATAAGAACAGGCACAGCCCTATCCAGGTGTTAGTGTCAACTCCTCCCACCACTCTAGGCCAGGAAGACACATCATGATATGCAGGGCACACCTCAGTTCCCTTTGTCTGACTGTCTCGAGTGAATTCACAAACAGCATAACTGTCATCCTTACCCAGATGTGTATTCCACAGGCAGGCAGATGCACAGAATGGTTAAGCATGAAAATGCCCACTTTTTAAAAGTAGTATTTTCAAACTTACAATTTAAAAAACAACTTAACCAAAAGATGTATTTTTAAATCTCTATCTGCTTCCAATGGGAAATTACACTTAAAAGAAAGTACAAGGCAATCCCCATGTTAACCTATGGGAGAGCTAGGCCTTGCAAAGGTGAACACAGAATTTGCTAGTATTTCACTATCAGAACATGTAACACACACCAGTACATGTCCTACCTTCTAATTACACTGCGCCCTGCCCATGGGCTTGCCTTGGATCTACCTTAGGGATGACTTATATGCAGTAAAGGGGAGATTTTGGGCCTTGAAATTAGTGCACTTGCCAAGTCGAAATGGCAGTTTAAAACTGCGCACACAGACACTGCAGTGGCATTTTTGAGACACGTTTACAGGGCTACTCATGTGGGTAGCACAATCAGTGCTGAAGGCCTACTAGTAGCATTTGATTGATAGGCCGTGGGCTCACATAGTGAAAGTACTTGCACTTTAGCACTGGTCAGCAGTGGTAAAGCGCCCACAGTCCTAAAGCCAACAAAACAGGTCAGAAAAGATAGGAGGAGGAAGGCAAAAAGTGTGGGGATGACCCTTCAAAAAGGGCTAGGTCCAACACAGGTCCATTAGGAAACTGGTGAAGGGTCACAGACACATTTTACTGGGAAATTCTCCCCCTGAAAGCGGAAAAGTCCACATCTCCCTCCTAAGATGTATGGTATGCTTCCCCTGAGTGTGCTGGTGTTTGTGCATAAGGCATCTGAGACACACATCAGGGGCTGAAGATGTGGATCCCCTGCCCGCAGCAGCATTTGCCTGTGTCAACAAGGAAGACAGCACAATGCTGAGAATGGCCTGTTGACTTGTCAGCACAGCAATGTCAGGGTGAAAGGCACCCATTTTTGTAATATAGGAGTCCTGCTGCCACGCCATAGATTGAAGGATAGTGCATATAACACCCAGTTGGGTGGCAACCTGAGTGGTGTCACATTGGCATGGCAGTTGTTGTTGCCTCTGGCTCAGGACACCAGCGATGTCAGTGAGGGACTGTTCCAAACTCTAGAGTGGTGTGTATGTGCCTTTGATTGCATCTGTGGTGTCCTTATTGGGACTGAGGCACCTACTGACTCCTTCTATGGTGCCCGCAATGCTCTCCATCCCGCCCACATCTCATCCAACATCTGCTGGTGGACTCCTATAACTTGGTGTTGAAATACAGCCTGTGGGTTCTCAGAGTCCAGAGCTGGCCTGGGGCTTGCAGATGGTGTACAATGGGTTATAGGTGGTTTCTTTGTAGACCCGATGAAGCTGGCAGCCCCTCCAACTCATGAAGAATGTGAGACAATGTAATCCAAGATTTCCAGAAATGTGTCTTCATCCATTGGGGCAGGATGCCATTGGCAGCAGGTTGGTTATCTTGGACAGGCAACTGGTCAGGAGGAGTTGTTTCTCCCTCTGCAATCAAATGTATGTATGTCAATGGCTAACATACAGTATTTATCCTCATTCATTTTCAAATCAATATTGATGTGTAGTACCAATGTGACTTGTATGTATTGAGGGGAAGTGGCAATGTAGTTGCCTTTTAAGAGCCATATCTGTGCATCGTTCACATGCCACTGTGTGACAAGGGTGTTTGTGTCATACCACACTTTGCAACACAGTTATACAGCTTGCTGGCCTACCCTGCAGATAAGGTAAGGTGCACATCCAGCTTGGTGACTGACACTTCTTTTCATGATGGCGATGCGTAGTGTTTTTTCATGTTTTTACAGCACTACTGTGCACATCGCACCAACTCTGTCCCAAGTCACCAGTGTACCTAGCATTTCATGTGGCCACTCCTCAGGCTACAGCTCCTGTGAAAGTGAACATGGTTTGTAGATATACTCAATGTAATCCTGCTGTCAGCCTTACATACGCTACATCATGGCAATCTGCCTTGTTGTGCTGTCTGGCATGCACATTGTGCATTCATGTGGCTAAGGTTCACATTGGTCATGCACAGCTAGCATCCTGCTACACTGCAGGAATGTGTATGTGCATGAACCTACCATGGGTGTGCTATCTGTCTAAAAAGTGGCCAGTTTGTGCTAACTACGAGGGGATATGCACAGTACAAGTAGATAGACAGCTAACACTGATGCTCACCCCATCTCATCATTGCCAGAGGGGTTCATCTGCTGAGTATCACACATTGTTAGACTTAGCCCCACTCACTTGAACATATACATGACTCCTCTGGCAATCCTAACTTAGGCTCAGTGACTCCACTTACTGTCACACACAGATGGAAGCCTGTTCATACATTGACTCAAATGTGACACCAAAGCCCAAATTTACATTCGCCACTTCTGATTGCCTAACATGGCTGCATGTATTTGTGAGCTATGTATCAGGCTGGACACACAAGCCAGCGTAGGTACATGTCATGCGTTTTGATAGTGCATGACATGTACCTACCCTGATTTGCCACACAACTTTACCCATACTTCTCAACCTCAACCCATCACAGATTTCTGCCTATAGTTATGGTAACCTAGCTCATCCTGTCACTTCTGAAGTCACTGTTTGTCATCCTCATTTTTGGTATATATATCCTGGTATCAGTTTTCTTCTTCCGTCTCCCTCCTGGCACGTGCTACATTTCCCCCCAGTTGCACATCACATGTAGGTTATAGTACACCAATGGCCTCTTCTAAGTCATCCCTTCCCAGCTACAACAGATGTGTGACACTGACAAATACAGCAATGTGTGTGTAGCTCAGAGTACCTTGCAGTACAGCTATGCATTGTGTCTACATTCAAACACAGTGACAGTTCAAAACAGCACTACCAGGAGACAACCTGTCTCACACACCATGTATTGTTTGACAAAGCTCAAAGCTCAATATCTTATGCATCACTTACTTCACCCCTAATATTTTTACATACTTTAGGGTGTTGGCTACCATGACAGGTTACACCTGTGTGCTTACATCCCACACACCAGTACATCAGTGTGCAATGTAGTGTTATGTTGGGTGCTAAGGTACATATTTATGAGCCCCATGCACCACCAGTGCAACACTTGTGTTGACGCACCAGCAGCACAGATGGCAGACCCATATGTATGAGGCCATGCAGAGGCTATTTCCGTGCCATTGACTGGCCTCAGAGATATGGAATAAGGCAAGGCATTGAAAAATGGCTCACCTTGCCTTAGTCTGCTTCAGGGGGTCATTCCATGGGTGTTATAGTGGGTTTTACAATGCAACACCCGTGGCTTTTCACTCATTCTCAGATTTGCAAGGATGTTTACTCCTGGAAATGCATTAAAAACATATACCTACCCAGGGCAGACATAACAAGGGGAAATAACTTTATTTCTCCTACTTTGCTCTTTTGCATGGCCTTGTAGACATGAGTCTGCACTCTGCACCACCAGTGCGTCACAAAAAGTGATGCACCTGTGGTGCATGGGGCTTGTAAATATGCCCCTAAGAATGTTTGGATCACACATAGGGCCAGATTTAACAGAAAATGACGGAGCGCAACGCTGCGCCAAATTTGGCAGTGTCACGTACCGTCAGTTTCAAAAGCAGGGATGCGCTGTATTTACTAGAATACGACACACCCCTGTATTTCCCCCTGCGCTTGCCCTAACTTTGCTGTTGTGCACCAATGCAGAAACCCTTGCACCATAGTGCAAGGATGGCTGCATTGACGGGGAGATTGTTTTTGTGCAGGAAGGAACACCTTCCTGCACAAAATACAATCTCAAATGACAATTTGCTCTTTCTATGTGTGCTGCATAATGCAGCACACATAGAAAGAGCAAAAAAGCAAAGAGAAATGAAAGCATTTCTCATAGTTGCGCCATACTTACGCTACCCCCGGGGGGACTTTAAATTTTGGCGCTGCCTCATGTTTACGAAAACTTGTAAATCTGATGCAGCGTCAAAATGCAAGGTGTTTTCCTGCGGCATGCCCACAGCAACACTCATTGCATGCCCCTTCCACACAAAGTGCTGCATGTGAAGGGGCCGTATTTACAAGGTAGCGTTAGGCCATGAAAAGTGGCTTAAAGCCACCTTGTAAATAAGGCACAGGGCATTGCGCCACCGGAGTGTCATGAAAAGTGATGCTCACAGGGCTCTAGGGGCTCTTAAATATGCCCCATAGTATTGTGACTTCTGTTAAAAGGTTTTCCTCTTTCCATGCCACTTTCCATGTGTGCTGCATTCTGTTGCACAGATGGGAAGAGGTAAATGCCTCCATGGATTATTATTGCGCAGGATAATATGCCCTCTGCACAAAGACTATACTGCATTCAATGCAGGTACAGTTGAAACATGTTGCATGGGTGACTGCGTTGATGCTAGGCAGCCATAAGGGCGCCAGCACTGTAGTAATGAAAAGGAATGCACCATTTTAAAAAAATACATAGCATGTCCGCTCTTTCCCTGTAGCATGGTCACTTGCTGAGCTGCCCTGGGCCACTTGTACTTATGCTCCTCTGGACATGGCTCTTCACATAGTCCTATGTGGTTGTACTTCAAATGCTCAACACCTGACTCCCCTCTCAAGTGAGGAATTAGTCCTCTGACAACCACATTCCAATCCATTGCTTTTCAGTCCACATTTGGCTGCATGGCCCCATGAGAAACCCACTAGCCTCATGGTGCAAGTGGGCATGCATTATCCAAGCCAGGTGGTCAGGGTTCCTGTGTCCTGCCGTCTTGTGCTGTCCCAGTCCCGATCTTTTTCTTGATATTGTGGGACATGTAGTACTGGACACTGATGTCATACATTGCGCAAAAAGTTCCAACATACAATGGTGAAGCTGGACTGGTGCAGCACATCCACATGGACTGAACACACATGATGGATGTGGACTGGGCTGTGTAACATATGTGTTTTCCATCCCTTTCCCTTACACTCAGTGCAGTGCAGCGCAGAAATGTAGCATGCTGCGCGGCTGAACTTGACATATTTAGTGATATTGTCCCTTGTTGCCACTTGTCTTGTTGGTCCTCGTATGACATGTCCTTCCACTCTTGCCACGAACTTGGCTGTGAATACTGATGGCACCTGCTCCTCCAAGGATGTCAGCTCCTCCTCGACCTCGGGTCCTCCTCCTGTGGTGCGCATGGCTGATTTCAAGTTGCTGGCCAGTTTCTCTTTGGTCCTGCGCTTGTAGTCATGCCAGTGCTACTTGCAGTCTGTCGCTGTCCCTTTGACTTGCCCTACACTGTTGATTTTATCCACTATGGACTTCCTTATGGCTTCTTTCTTTCCTAATGGTAATTTTTAGGTGACAAAGAGTTGGTGTTCATGCTTTGTCATCTGTGTTATGAGTATTTTGATTCTCCTCCTCACTAAAATGACTCTTACCCTGGACTCTGCTGGGACATCCTGGCTGGTGCTGGGGTTGTTGAGGGTGCTACTTTGGCTGCTGCTGCCTAATCCATATTTTCCTTAGTATGAGTAAATTTTAAATACGTCACTTTTTTAAGGATTTCTGATACATTACGCACGCAAAAGTGATGCAAAACTGATTTGGCTTGCTTTGCATGCCGCAAATCAGCCATGCGTCTCTTTTGCAGCACATGCGCAAGTTTTCGTTATGTCATTCCTCCCACAGATGCGTCATTCTTTTTCTCGCATCATGGGACCTTAAGCCATGGAGCGCTTTGTTGTAAATACAACGCATCCATGGCATAGGAAACTGTTGTACTGCAGAGCAAGTTATTTTGACGCATCGCTGGTGCAACCCAGTGATGCGTCACTTCTTGTAAATATGCCACATGGAGCATTTCTGTCCTTTCCTACGGTGCTGGTGCACAAATTGCCGCCTAGCGCCAATGCAGGCACCCTTGCGCCATGGGAAACCTTCCTGCACAAAAACAATTCAGAGAAGCATTTTCCTTGCTCTATTAGAAAGAGGAAACAACTAGGAGAAAAAGTGCTATTTCTCCTCATTGTGCCTGGGAAGGCATATGGTTTTGAAGCATTTCCAGGTTTACAGATTCTTGTAAATCTGGGAATGTGTCAAATCCATGGGTGTTTATTGGGAACACCCACTGCGATGCCCATGGTACGCCTCCCTGATGCAGTATTGACTTACATCATGTCTGTAAGGCTATGAATAGCCACGCAAAGTGGCTTTCCGTGGCCTTGTAGATATGGTTCTGCACTATGTGCTGTGGGTGCATCACAAAAAGTGACGCACTGGAGGCACACAGGGCCTGTAAATATGCCCCTATGCATTTTAGGATCGCATATAGCAATTGTAACTTTCCTTGTAATCGTTCCGCTTTTTATGAACTCCAATTGCTCACAGGTAACACTGCTTACTGTATTTGAAAGAGGAAATATGTACAGTATTTAGGGTATGGAAGGGAGCAGGGTGGAATGTGGAATGCGGGTTCAGACAGAGACATCTTAAGGATTTTGGGGGTCCCAGGCCAAACATAATTTGGGTCCCCTGCTCCGAAAAACTCTGAATTTATTATCTATTTTCAGCTCATGAAGGCCCTCAGAAGCTATGGTGTGATCATTGACAATCCTCTTCGTTGGCCCCCAAGCCTTAAGGGTGCTCAGTCCTTCAGGGAGCCCCCATTCAGTGCAAAGTCTTCTAATATTTATGAGATATTGGAGACATAGGAGCAGCTTTTCATATTGTGCAGGTGGCCCCATTTGCCTGGGGCTTTCCTGAAAGCTTAATTATGGGGCCTACGGAAAGATGGGGGTCCTGGGCCAGAGACCTTTTAGCCCAAGTGTTAAAACGTCTCTGGGTTCAGGAGGTTCTAAGACCGGCGGTTGAGCATGACAGAGGAGCTTGGTAAGAGCCACAGCAGTTAGGTGGCTGGGGCGTTTGTTCATCTTGAACCTAAATAAACATATGTGGACATCGTCAGTGTTTCAGAAGACTCTTTCACATGATAAGGCAGGCAGGCGGGCCAGCCAGGGCCAGGAAGCACCATCCTGCCTTTACATTGTGTGTTTTTTGTCGCTTATGTGTGTTATTTTCCATTTTTTGTGAACATGAAAATAGTGCAAAGTGGATCACTGCAAAGTGTTCCAACAATATGGTTTGTGTTTCAGGGAGATTATAAATATGGCCCACCTTTGGCTAGATGCTGTTTATCCCATGTGTGTTATCTGTAAGTTTTTCATGAGCAGCCGAATTGGTGCAGTCATTTATTGCAAAGTGAAACTTCATTTTATCCCACTCAGGCGAAATTCCATTATGAGTCATTGAAGTATAATCTTCCCCACCTTAAGCCTCAGAGTTAGGGAAGATCAGAGTGTGTTTTGTTTGTCCCTTCTCTGTGTTATTTATTCGATTGTTTGTCTCCAGAAAAAGTGATATAAATATGTTTGTTCCAAACTGAAACTCCGTCTGTCCCGGTGAGGGTTCGGGTAATTAAGGGGGGGTTATCTTGATGATCGGCCAATACTTGGATTTCACCTACATTGAGTTTGAGTTTATTTTTAGCATTGCTTTCGACAGAAACTGCCATTCGCACAGGAAATACTTGCATCACAGAAGGAACAGTTACATGAAATAAGTTTAAAACAGAATAAGCAAAGACTGACCTTGAGCACATATTGTACAAGACCATATAAAGTAAACACGCAGCATGCAAGATAGTGCAGTCTGTTAATTACTTTAACGATCCAGAGGAGCAATGCTGTGGATACCTTGAGTTATTTAGTTTCATTTCCAAAGTTCTTTTCTTTTAGGTCCCGATTTTTAACCTGGTATCTCCCCGTCCATTGAATTACCTCCTCAGAGCTATCACTTAATGTAAAGAAGATCCATTAATTTTCAGCAAATATATCTGATTATGCTTCATTCTGAAGTTGTAATAGGAGGGGATCTTAATTGTTATTTCTCAAGTTCTTTTCTTTTAGGTCCCAGCTTATGACCACATATCTTCCCGTCTGTGTAGTTACCTCCTCAGAGATGTCACATAGCAGAAAGAGAATACATTCATCATCATATTCAAGGTGTTTGGGAAGTCGTTCATGTAAAAAATACAGCTCCCCATATAGGACATCTCCTGAAATGCATAGCGTGTTGCAAAATTAATATGACACACACCAGAATGAATGTACTATGTGTCAAAATAATTGGGATACCTGGCACATTGAATCTGAATTGAACCAAAACAAATATGAAACCAGACAGAGTGAATATGCTACTTAGTGATTAATATGAATAACACACACACCGAACTGAATAAGAAATATACTGAAATATATATCAATCATACTGAAATGAATATGGCTCTCACTGTAAACAATAAAGCAATCACTGAAAAAAATACAATATTCATCAAAAAGAATGGGACATTTCTTGAAAAGATTGACATATGCCAAGAGGAATGTGGCATACATTGAAATGAATATGACAGATTGAAATGAATATAAGGTACTGAAATTATTATATTATATTTTGAAAAGAAAATAATGCGTATTGAAAATAATATAATGTACACTGAAATTAACATTAAACATGTTGTAATGAATTAGAATTGTGTTGAAATGAATATTACCCAGATGGCAATGACTAGGACACATATCAAAATGTATAGGAGATGATTGAAATTGTATATGGCCTGTGTTGAAATTAATGTAACCCATTGAATTGAAGTTGACATGCCTTCAAATGAGTATGACCAAAGCTGAAATTCTCATTCCATTTGTTAAAATGAATAAGGCACGCTTTGAAATTAATATGACACATATTCAAATGAATGTGATATATGTTAAAATTGATAAGTCGCATCTTAAAATTATTATGACAACTGTTAATATGAATATGACATCCATTGAAATAAATATAACATTAATTGAAAGGAATATACCACATGTTAAAATGAATATGACATAAGTTGAAATTAATATGACATCTTTTAAAATGAATACGAGTAACATTAAAATGATCATGACATTTATCACAGTGAATATGACTTGCATTGAAAGTAATATGATATACATTGACATGATTGAGATATATGTTGCAATGGATATGATACCTGTTAAAATTAAGACGTGTTAATATGAATGAAACATTCATTAAAAGGAATATGACAGATGCCAAGATGAATATGACTTGCATTGAAACAAATATGAGTTCCTCTGATATTAATTCAACATGTCTTAAACTGAATATGACCAATGCTGAAATTAAAATGAAACTTGTCAAAATGAATATGTTATGCTTTGAAATTGATATGGTACAGAGCAAAATAAATATTGTATATATTGAAATTAATATAACCTATGTTGAAATGGATATGACCAGTGGTAAAATTATTAGGACAGGTGTTTGTAGTGTGGATAGTTTTACCTTTCCTTTGCGCGTTAGCTTCAGGCTTTAGGCCTTTGTGCACTTTGCCCTGGATGTATTTTATTCATTTGCTGGCAGCTTAGAGCCTCTGTGCACTTTGCTCTACATGCTTTTTATTAGGCTTCGTACTGTTATTTTTCATATAGCCAGTTCTACGGTTTTGTTTTTTATTCATATCACACTGTTTTGCCTACTTCAGCACTGGAGTTCTCCATAACACATTCACTCTGTGCTTCAGTCAAGGATACAGGTCCTAATTCTAACCTTGGCGGACGGCGGAGGCCGTCCGCCAAGGTACCGCCGTCAGAACACCGCACCGCGGTCGAAAGACCGCTGCGGTGATTCTGACATTTGCCCTGGGCTGGCGGGCGGCCGCCAAAAGGCCGCCCGCCAGCCCAGGGCAAATCAACCTTCCCACTAGGATGCCGGCTCAGAATTGAGCCGGCGGAGTGGGAAGGTGCGACGGGTGCAGTTGCACCCGTCGCGTATTTCAGTGTCTGCTAGGCAGACACTGAAATACTTTGTGGGGCCCTCTTACGGGGGCCCCTGCCGTGCCCATGCCATGCCAAGCTGCGCCGCCATGGGGGATTCTAAGGGCAGCGGTAAACTGGCGGGAGACCGCCGGTTTACCCTTTCTGGCCGCGGCTGAACCGCCGCGGTCAGAATGCCCTGCGGGGCACCGCCGGCCTGTCGGCGGTGCTCCCGCCGACCCTGGCCCCGGCGGTCTTGTACCGCCGGGGTCAGAATCACCCCCACAGTCTGGTACATTGGCGATAGACGTGGTAGGAGTTTAGACTTGGCATTCCTGCGTAGGGACATTTTGTGATCACGTTGACATGTTAGTTATAAAATCACTTCCTTGTCCCAATACACGGAAGAGGGAGATTCCAACCAGGGAACCACAACTAGACGCTGACTGCCTCGTTGCAGATGCTGAACCAAGATCACAGGCCTTTGCTCAGGTATGAGGGCTGATGTCTCCCCGGTGATTCAGAAAGGCAAGTTAGAAGCTTAACATGCTGTGCTCGAAATAGATCAAGCAGAGGGAGAGTCGAAACTAATAGACACAATAATAACTTTGTTCTTATGTTTTACTCTCCTGGTGACTATTTCAATCCTACTGTGTTGTATGGTTCTGGTTATTGCGGCTCACGCCTTATTATCTAAAATACAGTCGTTTTATTAAAACATTATATAAAACCTATACTGTCTTTGTCATTTGTATATGAGATCATACTGTAAATGAGAGAGTTGGTTTCAATCTGAGTGACCACGACTTCCCTGAGAAGTTCCAAAGATGTCAAGCGCTCGGCTGCCCAATCATCTCTTCCCCGTGGGAGAAATGACGCACTGCTAGTTAGCCGGAGCAAAAACCGGATTTAGGGTGACAGAGTTCCTTACAAGTGGGTCCGACTCAGTCCCCCACGCCGTGATCGATCCTGCTGCCTAGAAATCCAGTAGTTTCATTTAGGATAATGAGAGCCCACGCGACATGGCGCCGCCAACGATTGGTCTGGCTCTAATATTTAGGTCCGACTGACTCTCTCGGTCTCATATATATTTTGACTCCTCGGTTCCGTAAGCGGAGACGTCCGTGGGGCTGAGGGTTTCCGCCACCACGGGATAGGCACATCCTATTACTTAGTGGTTGGTTGTTCAAGCTTGAACTTTGAAAGGAAAAACCCCGTTATTGGTGTGCCTTCACTACCCAGGTGCTGTTTTTCTCTAGATGGCGAATCCGGTAGTGGTGCAAGTAGCGCTTAATATGCGACACCCGCTCACAGGACATCTGATAGCACATGGACTGACAGTCCAGGGGGGTCCGGTCACTTTTGTGGTGGACGCCCATGCAGCCTATAGAACAGAACTTTTTATTCTTGGGTCGTATTTCCAGCAGTTGATGGGGGTACAAATACTTTTCACGAATACACTGTTGCGAATGTCCCTGGACAATACAGGGCTTATGCATACTTAGAGATACCTTTATCTTATCAAGAACACCATAATTGGCTTGATGGCGCCCTCCCACACACAGTAGCACAAGTTAGGTTAGGTCCACTGAGTAATGATGGTCCTACCTGGCCTTTATTGGCTACATATACACCTCATCCTGTGGCTGCTCAATTGACAGTGGTTGAAGTTCGTCGTTTATATACAGACTTAACGGCTACATATAGACGATTAGTTCAGTTTGTCATGCAGACACTAAATACGAACGCAGCGCGTGCTGCTCCGGCGCACCCACAGGCGGTGGTTCCGGGTATCAATCCGGCCACTGTACACTCAGTTATGGGTAAAGTACCGGCTAAACGAGAGGAAACTCCATTTTGGCTGGCGCAAAAAATTTATACGCTGGAAGCAGTGTTTCCCCATACGGGTCCTCAGGATAAACATAGAATATTGACGATGTGTTTGCCGTATGGGATGGTTCCTCCGGTGGACCTTTGTAATACCTGGGGCACAGTGTTTGCCGCGCTCTTCACTACGGCACACGGTACACCGACATTAGCTAATTTACCGGAAGTGCTTAAACAAATTCAAGATGAATATGGGGCTGCCCCTGCCTTAGATTTGGGCATGCAGTTAATGGGCAATTTTGCCGCAGTTTCTTCTATTATTTTGAGTAATCTCAAGGGAGAGGCAGTAGCACTAGCAGTACGAATGCGTCTTCGGGACGTTCCGCAGATTAATCAGGAGCGGGAACTTCCGAAAATAATAGCAGAGACATACTCCAGTATTGGTCGCGATAGCCTAGGGGCTAGACCGCAAAACCCCCAATTGCAGGGTAAAAATAATAAAGATAATGCTAAATAGCAGCAACCTGAGGGTACTAAAAAGCGCTGGGGCAAGAAACAGCAAACACCTAAGAAAGATGGGGGACAGTCTCCGCAACCGGAGACCCCACAGAATAGTATAATCTCTGGAATAGGGATAATTTGAAGACGCCTGATAGATATCAATATACTGATACACGCCAATCTCGTTCCTTTCAGGACTCCTCCGAGAAGAGAAGTGAGAGAGGTGGGCGGTCAGAGCGCAGAACGGAGTACGTGAAACCAAGTCAGGATTCACAACGCTCAACGGAGGTTTCTATTAAACGAGAAGAGAAACCGCTGCAACAAAAACAGCAATTTAAAAAGAAGAAAGTGGCAGCAGTCTCAGTTAGACATGCCGCTCAAGAAGAGAGTTCTCTTGACGAACAAGACATGGGCGTTGGCACTGTTAGACAGCGCGGCAGAGGTCACAATAGTTCGCCGGAGTCTTCTAGAGCATCTTGAGGTGAAAGCAACTGATGACTTCATACAAGTCGAAACGGCGGATATGCGAGTCTCTGATCCTGATAGAGTATATAAAGTGACTCTGCGATTAGAAGGGGACATTGACCGCATTGTACACGCCATCTTTTGGGACCATGTGGTAAAATCATATGATGTTCTGCTGGCTGAACAGGATTGGCCACCTGACTTTTTTCGCGACTGTCCGGTTGGGGAGGAGGTTATTACACCTTCCTTCTCACCACTTGTTCCGAGAGAACTAGCGGAGTCCTATAGTAAAACATGGGCTCTAGCACAGGCTCCCGCCCTATATAGAAATAACGTGGGGTGGGATAGACAATCACCTTATCATGTAATTCCAATAAAAGGCGAACCTCAGCCACAGCCGCAGTATCCTATCAAATTTGAGGCAAGGGCATCGGTTAGGAAAATTCTTACACAATTGGAGTACCAGGGTGTAATTGAGCCCTGTGTCTCGCCGATGAATAATCCCTTATTTCCGGTTGCTAAACCGGACCATTCATATAGGATAGTGGTGGATTACAGACATTTAAATGGTCATACACGCACATATGCAATACAGAATTCACATAGCGCAGCGCTTATGAATAATATAGTGGGTAAGAAATACAAAACAATGTTAGATATCTCGAATGGATTTTTCTGCCAAAATATAGCGCCCAAAAGTCGGGACTATACCAGTTTCAGTGTGTTTGGCTCTCAGAAAAAGTTTTGTCGTTTGAATCAGGGGTATAAGAATAGCCCAGGACTGTGACTGAAATGCTGCACAAGTTGGACCCTGAAGCGTTATCATATGTTGATGACATATATCTGACAGACGATGAGATTCTGCAACATCTAAGGCATGTATCGCGCATTGTTGTGGGGTTTGCTGATATTGGCTATAAGTTTAATTTTAAGAAATCGAAGATTGCCTTCCTCAGTGTCATTTTCCTGGGATATGAGTTGTCGAGTCAGGGCAAGAGCTTAGCGCCACATTTTTTGGAGAAATGTGCTTTATTGCAGCCTCCTAATACGGTTCGGAAGCTCCAGTCATTGTTGGGGTTTCTGAATTTTGGCAGAACTTATATTCCTGAATATGCTACGCGTATAAAACCCTTATACGAGTTGATTCGTCCGAATTTTTCGGGTAGATTTTGGACGATTGAGCATACACACATACTACAAGAGTTACTGACTGATCTCTTAGCAGTTAAACACTTACACACACGGGACAATAAGACACATTTAGTCATCAGGGTGATACCTGGGGCTGTTGGGTTTACATATGTCACCTTTAATGAGGATGAGACAGTCCCGATTGCATACAAGTCCCACGTCCCACTTGTATTCTGCAGCAGAACAACGATTTGCGCAAACTGAGAAAATACTCACTGCCGTACAGATGGCTGTGAATAAAGAAAGACCGCTTGCCCAGGGCCAATGCATTATTGTCGTTTCCCGGATTCCGGCCTTAGAGGCTGTTACAAAAGCGAGTGTCCCTAATTCGAAAGCTTTACACCCGCGATGGATACAATGGGCTACATCTTTGACGGCCACTGATGTAGATTACATATTTGACCCTAAACTGCAGACTCAAGAATTTCTTCAATATGAAATGGAGTACCCAGTCCCTGCTGGCACATTCCCTATTGACCAATATCAGGTGGTCATGTATACCGATGGCTCTGCGAAACCAGCGGTTGGGACTAAACAACAGTATTCTGCTGCATGTGCGGTGGTGAGCGGCACTATGGAGGGGGAAGTGTTCTGCCCCCGACATACTTATACTAAAACCTTGGGAGATTGCACGGCACAGCTGGCTGAGCTCAAAGCTCTATTGTTAGTGTTGGAGCACGTGGATCCGGCGATTTTAACCTTGCTGGTCTGTGACTCCTACTACTGTGTACAGTCTTTCAATGAATATCTACACTATTGGAAGTTGAATGGGTTCAGAGATTCTAAAGGCAACACCATTAAACACAAATTGTTGTGGGGTAAGGTTGCGGATCTGAAGGAGACGCTTCCTAAGGTCCATGTTGTACATACACTTGGACACCAGCGCGTTGGAATACACGTTGCTGGGAATACTTTGGCTGATGAAGCCGCGAAATCGAGTTCCAAACCAGACACAGAAATTTCGGCTGCCATAAAAGCTACGGCTGATGGCACGCCCTTTCCTAAAGGATTTCCTTCTAAATATGGTTACTGCTTGAGTAGTGCGCTAAATGCTGTTGTTAATATTCCAAGCATTGATGTACGTGAACTACCCAATAAAATTGAGAGACCTCGATTAATTTCTGCAGCACATGAGGGGGTGGCTTCTGCACATGCTGGTGTGGCTGCCACGATTTCACTTTTACAGGCTTGTTAAAGGTGGCCTGGTCTCTATAAGAGACAAAGCAATATGTCCTTTGTTGTGACGTTTGTCAACAGATTAAAGCTTTGTCGGCTAGACGCCCGCAGCAGACGACCCTTCTGATTTCAAATAAACCTTTACAGTGTGTGTACTTGGATCATTGTGGTCCGCTGACACCAGATAGTGCATACAAATATATCTTGGTTGCTATGGATTCGTGCTCCAGATTTGTGTGGGTCTGGCCATAACGCTCGGCTGACGCTAGGACTGTTATTAAAGATTTGTGCATCTTTGTTGATACATTTGCAGTTGCGGCTTTTCATTCGGACCAGGGCCCTGCTTTTGTCTCTAAGGCATTCAGGGACACCATGGCTTCGTTGGGGGTCCAACTCCAATTCTCGTCTCCATTTCATCCCAAGGGAAATTCTGTCGTGGAGTGTTTAAATCGTGATTTAAAGCAATCCTTAACGGCCAGGGTTATAGGTACGGGTCGTAGTTGGCTAGCCCACCTGTATGGAGTACAGAGAGCACTTAATAACTTGCCTAGACGGTCACTGGGGGGTCGTACTTCATATGAGTGCCTGTTTGGAACACGAATGTATGTTCCTGATCTAGATGGTCCTGGTGTGGAGGCGGCAGATACGCCCTTTGACATAAATGATTGTGTCACTGTTTTGCAGGATTTACAACAATTCCGTGAAGATAACTCTTCTGCAAGTGCTGCCTCCTCAGGAATTAAGGATGAGCCAGTAACACCTACTGGTTGGATAACCAGGATTGGGGATCTGGTGCGTGAAAAGGTTGCGGTAAAGAAAGAATTTGGTCCTTCTTATCGAGCACCTGTCCCTGTGTTAGGGGTTAGCGGCACGAGAACTGTGATTTTGCCGCCGCTGCAAGGGGCCAAAGGAAATCGTTTTGTTTCCATTGATAATGTCAAGTTACAACATGTGGCCGATTCTGCACAGCAGACCAAGAGGGACACCCAGTAGTTCCGGAATCCCTCTCACTACTGGGGAAGAAGTCCCACTGCAGGTGATTTACACTAACGCTGTTTCCTCTCCGAGCTTGGGGAGGGTGGAAGATGATCTTGCGATTGTTCCACAGACAACGATTAATATGGAATCTTTTGATCAAGTTGCTGTACGTTCTACTGATGTTTCTGAACATGTGGTTTATAGCGTGCCTAGGCGAGAGCCTCCATCTGCTTCTTTGTTCACAGTTGCTCCTTTTGCAAGAACTGCCTCTGGCTGCTTCAACGACACTGATGATGCAGTGTCCAGCTCCTCGTCCTCGATGTCTTCAGTCCGAGGTCCACGTAAGCTGCTGTGTTGGCTTAAACGCACATATTTTGTTTTTCCTTGGAACTATTTGTGGCTTTTTATGGCTGTAATGACTCTTTTTTTGTGGTTGGGATTTGTGGTTACTTTTTTTCTAGTAATACTTGGTCATTTTCTTCCTGAACGATCTGACATTGAGCATGTGGAGACTGTGTTAAAACCACATTTTTCGTCTCATATGGTTCGAAGAGACTTGTCCAATGTAAACATTTCTGCAATACCGATTCCGGATGGGATTGTGTGGGATAAAGTAATGTTTGATATATATGGTCCCACTGAATTGATTCAAATACCGTATGTCTTCAAGTTATCAATGAATGATATTGTTATACCAGGCATTGTTTCTGATGATTGGGATGTGAAGACAGTAGATTCTATGCTGACAGATTTGCAATATTATACTTTCTATGACGATGAAGATGCTTACCAATTTAGAGATAATCATGGTGACATGTTTTGCTACAACTATTATGGACACCACTTTATTCATAAAGCTTGTAGCCCTAAGTCCATATTTAATTATGTGCAATGGGAACATTGCTCGACTCCTCCACAAGGGAGTTCGAAAACGTATTATGATAAATTTGCATATTTTTCTGGGCATAATCAACGAAATGCTAGGTCTTACTATTTTAAAGTTACTCCGTATTCTAATAAGCAAATGTTATTGACCGATACTAAATTACTGTATTCAAATTTGTTTGTATCTAAACTTTCGGTCGAGGGGTATGAATACTGGTTTAAGACTGTTGACTTGAAAAGTGTTTGGGGTACGAAAAATTGGCAGATGCAAGGCAGGGATACATTATTTAGAGCATGTATTATCCCTGTGCAGATGATTTTCCTCAATGACATAGTACAACAGACTAGCTGTTGGGGCTTGGCGACAATTGGAGAGTTAAATTTGCCTAGTATACCTGTCCCTTCCAAATTAAACAACTGGCAGCACTATGTGAATGCTACTTTTAGTGAATTTACACATTGGGTCCAGAATGGTACGCTTAACACTTCATCGATACATCCGGGCGGGTGGTTATTGTGGCCTATAGACACTAATAAGTGTCATCAACGTTTTGTCACCTCTTCAGGGGGGTTCAGGACTAGTAGGGCAGACCGTCGTTACATTTCACCAGAACATGCTGATATTATAACTACATACAGCGTGGTGAAGCTTTGTCAGCAATGGTTGAAGTCATCCATGCTGGATGCAGTTAAGTCACATCTCACTTTACAGTCTAATGATACTGATTTACAAGATTTTTTGTCAGGTCCCAAGGTACCACAGCAGAAAAGATTTTTATACGAAGTATATAATGAGATTTGGAAGCTTTCACAACAGGAGCCTGCAGCCCGGTTGAGGCAGATTGATCAGGAAAACCTGATGCAGACTTTGGCCCTCATTCTGACCCTGGCGGTCGGCGATAAAGCGGCGGCCAAGCCGCCAACAGGCCGGCGGTCTAAAATATGCAATTCTGACCCTGGCGGGAACCGCCAACACAGCCCGCCAACTTAACACTCCGACCGCCACAGCGGTACAAACAAACAGCGCGGCGGTTCCCGCCAACAGCCCGGCGGCAGACAAAGTACCGCCCACCCTATTACGACCCACCAATCTGCCACCTTTTCCGGGGCGGGAGCACCGCCGATAAGAACACGGCGGAAACAGACTACGAACGGGAAAACGCTCACCTCTACGCACTCCACGCGAGATTCCGGCAGTATGGAGCCAGAGTTGCAGGTCATCCCCGCACTCCTATTCCTGCTCATATACCAGGAGCACGCCCGGCGGCGCAGAAGACATCGGTGAGTACGGCACCTACGACACAGGGGAGGGAAAAGATTACCGGCACACACCCACCCACCCACACCCACTACAACACACACATCAATGCATTCCCACAGATCACTGTCACAACCCACAAACCACCCCCCTCCGAAATAATGCAAAGACCAAAAGAAGAGATCATAAACGGGCAGATATATTGAAATATGTACACCAGTAATCCCAATAAATAAATAAACTATGTACAAAATATATACAGCTACTAAATGTAGTCCAACCACTGTCCGTGGATCACAGGGGTCCTGTGCAAAGGGGCAAGGCCCAGTCCCACGACAAGAACTCCACGGAGAGAACACTGCAGGGGCATCAGAAAGAAAATAGGACAGGCACCTCAGGGGGAAGGGAAGGGGGGGCACCTCAGCCACTTGAGTACACGACGCCAGATCCACGAGGGGACTCCATGACCACTGGCCCATCCTGGGGAGAGCAAAGCCACAGTCCATACAGTCCATACAGTGGGTGGCCTGCCCACTGGGCCATCCTGGGGAGAGCAAAGCCACAGTCCATACAGTCCATACAGTGGGTGGCCTGCCCACTGGGCCATCCTGGGGAGAGCAAAGCCACAGTCCATACAGTCCATACAGTGGGTGGCCTGCCCACTGGGCCATCCTGGGGAGAGCAAAGCCACAGTCCAAACAGTCCATACAGTGGGTGGCCTGCCCACTGGGCCATCCTGGGGAGAGCAAAGCCACAGTCCATACAGTGGGTGGCCTGCCCACTGGGCCATCCTGGGGAGAGCAAAGCCACAGTCCATACAGTCCATACAGTGGGTGGCCTGCCCACTGGGCCATCCTGGGGAGAGCAAAGCCACAGTCCATACAGTCCATACAGTGGGTGGCCTGCCCACTGGGCCATCCTGGGGAGAGCAAAGCCACAGTCCATACAGTCCATAACAGACCCCACTGCCACTGGAGAAGGCAAGTTGGCCAGAGGACATCCTGCAGCCCTGCCCGAGATAGATCCTGCCCTGCCACGTCTGCCAAAGGGCCAGCGGTTCTTGCCCTGAAGGGCCCAGTTCAGCGGTTCTTGAGACGGCGGGGCCCAGTTCAGCGGTTCTTGAGACGGCGGGGCCCAGTTCAGCGCTACTTGCCTTGAAGGGCCCAGTTCAACGGTTCTTGAGACGGCGGGGCCCAGTTCAGCGGTTCTTGAGACGGCGGGGCCCAGTTCAGCGGTTCTTGAGACGGCGGGGCCCAGTTCAGCGGTTCTTGAGACGGTGGGGCCCAGGTCAGCGCTACTTGCCTTGAAGGGCCCAGTTCAGCGGTTCTTGAGACGGCGGGGCCCAGTTCAGCGGTTCTTGAGACGGCGGGGCCCAGTTCAGCGCTCCTTGCCTTGAAGGGCCCAGTTCAGCGGTTCTTGAGACGGCGGGGCCCAGTTCAGCGGTTCTTGAGACGGCGGGGCCCAGTTCAGCGCTCCTTGCCCTGAAGGGCCCAGTTCAGCGGTTCTTGAGACGGCGGGGCCCAGTTCAGCGGTTCTTGAGACGGCGGGGCCCAGTTCAGCGGTTCTTGAGACGGTGGGGCCCAGTTCAGCGGTTCTTGAGACGGTGGGGCCCAGGTCAGCGCTACTTGCCTTGAAGGGCCCAGTTCAGCGGTTCTTGAGACGGCGGGGCCCAGTTCAGCGGTTCTTGAGACGGCGGGGCCCAGTTCAGCGGTTCTTGAGACGGCGGGGCCCAGTTCAGCGGTTCTTGAGACGGCGGGGCCCAGTTCAGCGGTTCTTGAGACGGCGGGGCCCAGTTCAGCGCTCCTTGCCTTGAAGGGCCCAGTTCAGCGGTTCTTGCCTTGAAGGGCCCAGTTCAGCGGTTCTTGAGACGGCCGGGCCCAGTTCAGCGGTTCTTGAGACGGCGGGGCCCAGTTCAGCGCTCCTTGCCCTGAAGGGCCCAGTTCAGCGGTTCTTGAGACGGCGGGGCCCAGTTCAGCGGTTCTTGAGACGGCGGGGCCCAGTTCAGCGGTTCTTGAGACGGCGGGGCCCAGTTCAGCGGTTCTTGAGACGGTGGGGCCCAGGTCAGCGCTACTTGCCTTGAAGGGCCCAGATCAGCGGTTCTTGAGACGGCGGGGCCCAGTTCAGCGGTTCTTGAGACGGCGGGGCCCAGTTCAGCGCTACTTGCCTTGAAGGGCCCAGTTCAGCGGTTCTTGAGACGGCGGGGCCCAGTTCAGCGGTTCTTGAGACGGCGGGGCGCAGTTCAGCGGTTCTTGAGACGGCGGGGCCCAGTTCAGCGGTTCTTGAGACGGTGGGGCCCAGGTCAGCGCTACTTGCCTTGAAGGGCCCAGTTCAGCGGTTCTTGAGACGGCGGGGCCCAGTTCAGCGGTTCTTGAGACGGCGGGGCCCAGTTCAGCGCTCCTTGCCTTGAAGGGCCCAGTTCAGCGGTTCTTGAGACGGCGGGGCCCAGTTCAGCAGTTCTTGAGACGGCGGGGCCCAGTTCAGCGCTCCTTGCCCTGAAGGGCCCAGTTCAGCGGTTCTTGAGACGGCGGGGCCCAGTTCAGCGGTTCTTGAGACGGCGGGGCCCAGTTCAGCGGTTCTTGAGACGGCGGGGCCCAGTTCAGCGGTTCTTGAGACGGTGGGGCCCAGGTCAGCGCTACTTGCCTTGAAGGGCCCAGTTCAGCGGTTCTTGAGACGGCGGGGCGCAGTTCAGCGGTTCTTGAGACGGCGGGGCCCAGTTCAGCGGTTCTTGAGACGGCGGGGCCCAGTTCAGCGGTTCTTGAGACGGCGGGGCCCAGTTCAGCGGTTCTTGAGACGGCGGGGCCCAGTTCAGCGCTCCTTGCCTTGAAGGGCCCAGTTCAGCGGTTCTTGCCTTGAAGGGCCCAGTTCAGCGGTTCTTGAGACGGCGGGGCCCAGTTCAGCGGTTCTTGAGACGGCGGGGCCCAGTTCAGCGCTCCTTGCCCTGAAGGGCCCAGTTCAGCGGTTCTTGAGACGGCGGGGCCCAGTTCAGCGGTTCTTGAGACGGCGGGGCCCAGTTCAGCGGTTCTTGAGACGGCGGGGCCCAGTTCAGCGGTTCTTGAGACGGTGGGGCCCAGGTCAGCGCTACTTGCCTTGAAGGGCCCAGTTCAGCGGTTCTTGAGACGGCGGGGCCCAGTTCAGCGGTTCTTGAGACGGTGGGGCCCAGGTCAGCGCTACTTGCCTTGAAGGGCCCAGTTCAGCGGTTCTTGAGACGGCGGGGCCCAGTTCAGCGGTTCTTGAGACGGCGGGGCCCAGTTCAGCGGTTCTTGAGACGGCGGGGCCCAGTTCAGCGGTTCTTGAGACGGTGGGGCCCAGGTCAGCGCTACTTGCCTTGAAGGGCCCAGTTCAGCGGTTCTTGAGACGGCGGGGCCCAGTTCAGCGGTTCTTGAGACGGCGGGGCCCAGTTCAGCGCTCCTTGCCTTGAAGGGCCCAGTTCAGCGGTTCTTGAGACGGCGGGGCCCAGTTCAGCGGTTCTTGAGACGGCGGGGCCCAGTTCAGCGCTCCTTGCCCTGAAGGGCCCAGTTCAGCGGTTCTTGAGACGGCGGGGCCCAGTTCAGCGGTTCTTGAGACGGCGGGGCCCAGTTCAGCGGTTCTTGAGACGGCGGGTCCCAGTTCAGCGGTTCTTGAGACGGTGGGGCCCAGGTCAGCGCTACTTGCCTTGAAGGGCCCAGTTCAGCGGTTCTTGAGACGGCGGGGCCCAGTTCAGCGGTTCTTGAGACGGCGGGGCCCAGTTCAGCGGTTCTTGAGACGGCGGGCCCAGTTCAGCGGTTCTTGAGACGGCGGGGCCCAGTTCAGCGGTTCTTGAGACGGCGGGGCCCAGTTCAGCGCTCCTTGCCCTGAAGGGCCCAGTTCAGCGGTTCTTGAGACGGCGGGGCCCAGTTCAGCGGTTCTTGAGACGGCGGGCCCAGTTCAGCGGTTCTTGAGACGGCGGGCCCAGTTCAGCGGTTCTTGAGACGGTGGGGCCCAGGTCAGCGCTACTTGCCTTGAAGGGTCCAGTTCAGCGGTTCTTGAGACGGCGGGGCCCAGTTCAGCGGTTCTTGAGACGGCGGGGCCCAGTTCAGCGGTTCTTGAGATGGCGGGGCCCAGTTCAGAGGTTCTTGAGACGGCAGGGCCCAGTTCAGCGGTTCTTGAGACGGCGGGGCCCAGTTCAGCGCTCCTTGCCCTGAAGGGCCCAGTTCAGCGGTTCTTGAGACGGCGGGGCCCAGTTCAGCGGTTCTTGAGACGGCGGGGCCCAGTTCAGCGGTTCTTGAGACGGCGGCCGGTCTATGGCCAACTGCTAATTGCCTGGTGGTGCCCTCCTGGGCAGCGGGGATGGTGCTCCTTCAATGCCCACCTGGGCTGTGGGTGGTGGGGCCCTCCTGGCCAGCTGGGCTGGGTCCTCCCTGGGCAGCGGCTATGGGGGTGGTGGGCTCTCCCGGGGCAGCTGTGCCGGTTCCTCCCGGGGCAGCGGCTATGGGGGTTGTGGGCTCCTCCTGGGCCTCTCCGACTTGCTGCCCTTGCCCTCCTTAGTCGTGGGCCTGTGGCCCTTTCCTCCCTTTGGAGCTGTGGCTGGTGACTGTCTCTGGGTGGTGTCCGGGGGGGATGTAGAAGGCGGGCTCCTGCGGCGCCCCTTCCGCCTTCTGCTCCTCTTCCCAGGGGGTGGGCTGCCTGTCCCCTTGCTGCTGGGCGAAGATCCAGACATGCGGGCTGGCGGGCTCCAATACCCCTGCACCCTTGTCAAGGGGGCTGCAGGGCTGGTGGTGGCTGAGGTGCTCTTCTTACCCCGACGAGAAGGAGGGGGGGGCTCAGGGTCAGGAAAGAAGTTAGTAGTGGCGAGGAAGAGCTTCTTGGGACAATGGAGAGTGGTAGGTACAGTGGGAATGGGAGTGGAGGGAGAGGATGTGGTTGTAGGTGAGTCACGTTTGCTGTCTTTGGGTGCAGGTGCAGGAGGGATAGGCTGTCGTGAGGTGGATGGCTGTTGGGTGGGTGGGTGGCTGCGTTTGTGTGGTGTGGAAGAGGGGGTGACAGACACAGTGGGAGAGGACACAGGGGACGTGTAAATGGCAGTGGGGGTGGTGACTGCACGTGTGCGGACTGGAGTGGAGGGTGTGCTGGTGATGGAAACATTGGTTGATGGTGAGGTGAATGGAGGTGTGAGTGTAGACGTCACAGGGAGGGAGGAGGGAGACGAGGAGGTGGGGGTCACAGAGGTGGTAGTGACTGTTGGCATGTCTGCATCGGAATGTTGCGTGTGTGAATGTCTGCGTGATCTGTGGTGCTTATGTTTGGATGAGCTTCTCTTGGGTGTTGAGGTGTGTGCAGGCTGGTCTGATGGTGTGGGTGGGACAGGCAGAGGAACAGGAGACTGGGAGGAGGGAGTTAGTAGAGGCAGGCAGGAGACAGGGACAATGGCTGCCGTCAGTGCTGAGGCCAGAGCCTGGAACGATCGCTGATGGGCAGCCTGACCCGAATGAATGCCCTCCAGGTACGCATTGCTGCGATGAACCTCCCTCTCCACCCCCTGGATGGCATTCAAAAGGGTAGTCTGCCCAACAATGAGCGTTCGGAGGAGGTCAATGACCTCCTCACTGAGGGCAGCGGGGTAACAGGGGCAGGGCCTGAGGTGCCTGGGGCGAAGGAGATGCCCGGCTTCCTGGCAGAGCGGGCACGGGGCGAACGCTGAGGGGCTGCTGGGAGGGCGGAGATGGTGCGCTGGGTGGCAGCTGTACCTGTAATGGCGGGGGCACGGATGGTGCCACCCCCGCAAGGGAGCCCCCTTCCGAGGACGTGTCCGTGTCGCTGCAGGGTCCAGTCGTCCCCGTCGTGGAGCTCCCCTCGCCCTCCGTCTCACTGGTCCAGTCTGACTCTGTGGCATGGCCCTCCTGGGCCATGTGAGATGCAGCTCCCTCCTGCCCCGATGCCACTTCTCCTCCGCCTGATGATGCTGATGCACACAAGCACAGAAAGACAAACCAAAAGGGGGGGGGAGAGAGAAATAAAGGGATATTGAGTACATGGATCTCCGGTACAGTTAGCGGACATGACAGACACAGATGCCCCCTGCACTAACTTGCGCACTTGGGGTACGCTACGCATTCCGTGGAACATGCCCTACACGCCTAGAGTTGACAACTGCACCCATGGATGACACGGCCCAGGGATGGCTGTACTGACAAACTACTGAGGGTGGTGGCTGGGGACACAGGGGCTTACGGGGGTGCCCAGCCTACAGATATCGCCCTGGCCTAGGGGGACCCCCAGCCCTCCTCCCCCACCCAGACACCTCCACTGCGCGACAACAGAGTAGATAATGCTTGTACTCACCCCCTTGTGTCTGCTGTGCTGCCCTCACGCGCCCATCCAATTCAGGGTAGGCCACCGCCAGGATCCGGAACATCAGAGGGCTCAGTTGACGGCAGGCACCCCGCCTACGTTGGGAGGCCATCCCCAGCAGAGACTCGGCGGTCTTCTTGGTCCCGCGGCGGATGTCCTCCCACCTCTTGCGGCAGTGGGTGCCCCGTCGATGGTGGACCCCCAGGGCCCGGACTTCCTTGGCGATGGCACGCCAAATCCCGATCTTCTCATGGGCGCGGACCTATGTGACACGTACAGGGAGGGAGAAATACCACGTTCAAGTTTCTCAGCATTTTCCTTTCCAGTGGCCCAACGCCCCCCATCCCCGCCAGGCCCCCCGCCATGCCCCCCGCCATGCCCAACATGCCCCCCATCCCCGCCAGGCCCCCCGCCATGCCCCCCGCCATGCCCAACATGCCCCCCATCCCCGCCAGGCCCCCCGCCAGGCCCCCCGCCAGCCCCAACATGCCCCCCATCCCCGCCAGGCCCCCCGCCATGCCCAACATGCCCCCCATCCCCGCCAGGCCCCCCGCCATGCCCCCCGCCATGCCCAACATGCCCCCCATCCCCGCCAGGCCCCCCGCCATGCCCAACATGCCCCCCATCCCCGCCAGGCCCCCCGCCATGCCCCCCGCCATGCCCAACATGCCCCCCATCCCCGCCAGGCCCCCCGCCATGCCCAACATGCCCCCCATCCCCGCCAGGCCCCCCGCCATGCCCCCCGCCATGCCCAACATGCCCCCCATCCCCGCCAGGCCCCCCGCCATGCCCCCCCGCCATGCCCAACATGCCCCCCATCCCCGCCAGGCCCCCCGCCAGGCCCCCCGCCAGGCCCCCCGCCAGCCCCAACATGCCCCCCCATCCCCGCCAGGCCCCCAAGCCAGCCAGTGGCCCCAAATCCATATTGAATTAAACTCACTTGTTGGTCTGGAGGACCGTAGAGTAGCGCATACTGGGGGAGGACCCCATCCACAAGTTTCTCCAACTCCTCTCCAGTGAAGGCAGGGGCCCTTTCCCCAGTCGCAGCAGCCATTGTCCCTTCCAGACCGAGGTCACAGCAACACTTGCAGTATAGGTCCTCTCCTGTGAAAGTTCAAGTCGCAAGTGGATAAGTAGATAGAAAATGGCGGTCACGTCCGCGGCGGTGCGTACCGCGGCGGTGCGTCCCGCCACCGCCGGCGCCCTTCGCCATTGGCTCCTGAAACCCATAGGCTTCAATGTTAACCAATGCGGCTTCGCGCCGCGGTCTTCGCCCGCCGCCCGCCGCGGTGTGCCACGCCAGCGCATTGACCTCACATCCCATTGTCACACTTCACAGGTCAGGCAGCCGCCATTTCCAGGGCCCACATGGCTCAATTTCAACTGCGTCACACAGGCCTAGGCCTTGCATAGCCACTCAGACACGCCATTCACTGCATAGAGAATCGTATACTGTGCTAGCTGTGAGTACGTACCTGTGGGTTGCTTGACTGTGTGCTCCATGTTGTCCTTCCTAGGCACCGTCCGCTGGGTTGGGCGAGGAGACGGATGAATCCTCCCGTGTACCGACCGCTGGTGGACCTGTCGACAATGGAAGAACGCCACATTACCCTGACCTACCGTCTTAACCGTGCCACTATCCATGAACTGTGTGCCCAGCTGGAGCCCGACCTGATGTCCCCCATCCGCCAACCCACAGGGATTCCCCCTCTGGTGCAGGTCATGTCAGTACTACATTTCTTGGCAAGTGGGTCATTTCAGACAACCGTGGGAATTGCTTCCGGGATGTCTCAGCCCATGTTTTCGAAGGTGTTATCCAGAGTGTTGTCTGCCCTGATGAAATCCGTGAGGAACTACATCATTTTCCCTGAGGTGGGCGAATTGGCTACAGTGAAGGGTGATTTCTACTCCCTTGGACATATTCCCAACGTAATTGGTGCCATTGATGGGACCCATGTGGCTTTGGTTCCCCCAAGAGACAGGGAGCAGGTGTACAGGAACAGAAAAAATTACCATTCAATGAACATCCAGGTGGTGTGTTTGGCTGACCAGTACATCTCGCATGTAAATGCCAAATTCCCAGGGTCAGTGCATGACGCCTACATCCTCAGGAATAGCAGCATCCCTTACGTGATGGAACAGCTACAGAGACACCGTGTATGGCTAGTGGGGGACTCTGGGTACCCCAACCTGTCGTGGCTACTGACCCCAGTAAGGAATCCCCGGACCAGGGCAGAGGAACGGTACAATGAGGCCCATGGGCGTACTAGGAGGGTGATCGAACGCACCTTTGGACTCCTAAAGGCCAGGTTTCGCTGCCTGCATATGACAGGTGGATCCCTAATGTACTCACCTAAGAAGGTGTGTCACATCATCGTGGCCTGCTGCATGCTTCACAACCTGGCTTTGCGCCGCCAGGTGCCTTTCCTGCAGGAGGATGGTCGAGACGGTGGTGTTGTGGCAGCGGTGGAACCTGAGGAGAGTGACGAGGAGGAAGACGACGGGGCTGAAACAGACAACAGGGACAGAATCATTGAACAGTACTTCCAATAGGACACAGGTAACATTTCAAAGATAATTTAGTAAATGTTAACTACTCTCCAGCATCTCTGCTGCCTGTCTATTTGCCCCAGTGTATGATGACTGAGTTTTGGCTTTTCCCTCCCTATTTCAGATCTGGGGTCCCCACTACGAGTCCTGTGCTTCGTTTCCCCATGGACTACAGCTTTGTGGCAGCTGTTTGTTGACTTCACCATGTACAAGGACATATTTGCACTGTCATGTCAATTACAATCTATTGAAATCACAGCCAGACTCCTGATATTTTGGTGCAAAATAGGTGTTTATTGAAGTGCTCAAAATGGGATGGGTGGTTTCAAGTGGGTGGGGGCTATGGTGAAGGAATGTCCATGGCAGAGTCCAGAGTAACAGTCACACAGGTGCATTGTCCAGAGGCCTGTGGAGAGATGGAGCATGGGCAGTTCAAGGATGGACAGGGTGACAATGTGGGACAGTGGGATGACATCAGGTGGTATCCTTTGCTGGCGGGGGTCTTGACATCCTACTCTGTCTTCTTGCGAGATCTCAGGGCCCTCTTGCAGGGTGGTTCTTCTCCTGCAGGAGGTGGGGGTCTGGTGGGCTGCTGCTGTGCGGGGGCCTCCTGTCCACTAGCGCCGGCGGAGGTGGATGGCTGTTCTTGGTCCAGGCTAGTGGCAGGGGCCCTTGGGTGTTGTTCAGTGTCCGCCCTGCTGTTTACGAGGTCCTGCAGCAGCCCTACCATGGTAACCAGGGTGGTGTTGATGGCTCTGATGTCCTCCCTGTACCCCCGATAGTGTTCCTCCTGCAGCACCTGGATCTCCTGGAACCGGGCCAGTACCGTCGCCATCGTCTCCTGGGAGCGGTTGTATGCTCCCATGATGGTGGTGAGGACCTCGTGGAGAGTGGGTTCCCTGGGCCTCTCCTCCCCCCCCTGTCGCACAGCTGCCCGCCGAGTTCCCCTGTTTCCCTGGGCCTCTGCCCCCTGGCCGGTGTGCCCACTACCACTGCCCCCAGGTCCCTGTTGTTGTTGGGGTGGTGGGTTATCCTGGGTGCCCTGTAGTGGTAGACACACCGCAGATTGACGCGCCCTGGAGACAGAGGCATGGGCCCGCTGGGTGGGAGCTGTGCTGGTGTTCCCAGAGGGGTTTGGGTCTGTAGTGGCCTGGGCCTGTGTGAGGGGAACCGACTGTCCAGAGGTCCCCGATGGTCCGGGCTGGTCATCGGTGTCCAGGTCGACAGAGCTGCTGTCATCGCTGACGGCCTCTTGGGTGGGGGGTGTGGAGAATTCTGGCCCCTCCGCCGCGGTGTGTTGACGGTCGGGTCCTGCAGGGGTATAGAGGTATGGTTATAGTTTAAATGTGTCGCATATGGGTGTATCTGTGGGTTCTCGTGTCCCCAAGTGCTGGCATTCGTGTGTGGGGGCTTTGGTGAGGGTGGCTTGTGGGGGGGATGTGTATATGCATTGGGCATGCTTTGGTGATGGGTGTCCATGCTTAGTGGACGCATGCAGGCCTAGGTTTTGGGATGTGTGGGTTGTGATGGTGAGACATTGGCGGGGAATAGGTGTGCTGGGGGTGGGGGTGAGGATGGTGGTGGGGGTGAGGATGGTGGTGGGGGTGAGGGTGGGGGTGAGGATGGGGGTGGGGGTGAGGGTGGAGTTCGAGGATGGGGGTGAGGGTTGGGGTCTGATTTGGCATGCAGGTGGGGGGGAAGCAGTATTGAAGCTTCAACTTACCAGTATCCATTCCTCCGCCGACTCCTGAGAGGCCGTCAGGATGCAGGATGTTCAAGACTTCCTCCTCCCATGATGTGAATTGTGGGGGTTGAGGTGGGGGTCCTCCGCCAGTCTTCTGCACGGCGATGTTGTGCCTGGATACCATGGAACGCACCTTCCCCCGTAGGTCGTTCCATCGCTTCCTGATGTCTTCCCGATTTCTGGGGTGCTGTCGCACTGCGTTCACCCTGTCGACAATCCTCTGCCATAGCTCCGTCCTCCGGGCAATGCTGGTGTATTGTATCTGTGTGCCGAACAGCTGGGGCTCTACCCGAACGATTTCTTCCACCATGACCCTGAGTTCTTCGTCTGTGAAGCGGGGTTGTCTTTGGGGTGCCATGGGGTGGTGTGTATGATGTGTGGGGTGGAGTATGTGTATTTAAGTGAGTTGAGTGTGGTGGTGTGTGTTGTTTTGTGTGTGGATAGTGTGTGGGTGATGGTGTTGAGTGGCTGTGGCTGTTATTTTTTGGATGCTGGTGTCTCGCTCTTGCCTTCTTTCCGAATTTATTAGCGAAGGGGTTTGTGGGTGATGTGGGTGTGTGTTTTATATTGTATTGTGTGTGTGGGAGTGGTGTGTGTATGTGTATCAGGTGTGTGGGATTCAAATCGTCCAATGTGGCTGAGTTTTGTTCGTTTGTGTGTATTCTGACCGCGGCGGTGTGTCCCGCCAATGGAATACAGCGTTTGAATGACCGCCGCGTGGATTCGTGGGTCGTAATGGGATGGGCGTATTTCTGTTGGCGTGGCGGTGGAGGTTTGGTCACCTCCACCTTTCCGCCGACCGCTGGTCTGGCGGTCTGTTGTGGCGGTCGGATTTTCGGAGGTTTGCCTTCTGCGGGTCAGAATGACCGTGGCGGGTTTCCGCGACCGCGGCGGGATTATGGAGGATTTCTGACCGGCGGTAGGCGCCTTTTACCGCCGAGGTCAGAATGACCACCTTTGTCTGTTGTTGATAATGGCATGCATACCCTTTCTGACTGTGTTTACATGATTGACAGCATTGTTTCCTCTGCTATTGACATTATTAAATCAGACATGTCTTCTTTATATCATGGGCAGAGTCAGACGCGGTCCATCATGCAGCTGGGTTGGACTCTTCAGACCTTGAAGGCAGGTCGCGTTCCATGGCAGCACATTCGTGCCAGAGAGATCTTTGTCTCCTTTAATTTGACTCGTCAACAACAGCTGATGGCTAAAACGGAAGCGACGTATGTCATGTTGAATATTGAAAAATTGGAGAAGCTGCCTTTCACGGTTATTAATCTGCCTATCTCCACTCTGCAGTTTTCTTCTTGTTTGAAGCACATTCCGGTGGGTAGATATGAACTATTGGGAGACAGTTACATACACGAGGTGTGGGAGCTTCCCTTTCAATACAGATGTGTTAATGGTTTGAGGGAGGTTTTTCTTAGCGGTATTGAATGCGAAGCTTCTGTCAGCCATTCTATGGTTTGTAAACAGGTGTCCTTGCACGGAGCGTGTAACGCTTCGATTGCTAACTTAGCTTGTTATCTGAAGGGAGTTCCAGTCCCGGTTCTTAAAAACACTTTCCAGGTGCTTTCTAACGGCAGTTACATTGTTCTTAACAGCGAACGCTGCTGTGGCATGCGTGCCGGGATAGTTTACATTGTCGTTGTTGACAAGGCCGTTACGTGATGCGGGAATGTGTTGTTTCCCCCCACTCAAATTAGCGAGGTAGCGGACATCTGGCCTCATATTGCTACTTCCAAGGTTAATTTCGACAAGTTGAGTCGACTAAAAGCTTTATTGTTTCAAAAGCATGTGGCCCTTACATCTGCTAGCGAGACCTACGCACTTCAGGTGGCAAGGTCATCAGCGGAAATACAGTCCATTTTGAATACTAACTTTCCAAGTCACTTCGGTGAACTTGTGGGACGTATATTTAATGCATCCAGCACTGCTGGTATTGCACATTTTTTCAAAGCCATTGGTGTTGGTTTTGCTCACACCTTCTCTTCCATATTCGGTTTGATACCTTCGGCTATACACTCTATTTTCTGAAGCATTTTGGGGGGTTTCCCGATTACTTTGGCTTCATTGGCTGGAGTCTTGCTGTTGTTGCTATTTTTTCGCCACGACGAGATCCTATATTGCTGCTCCCGTCAGCGCAGCTGGGTCGTGAACGCATGATGCAGCATTTTGGAGCCACACTCCTGGGCCATTTGGAGTGTGACTGGTCTCTGTCATTCCGACCGGTTTTGGATTGTGTGCAACCCGTGTTTCGGTGCCTTTGGTGCTCGTTTGAACATGAACTGGCTCTCTGTCTCTCACTACAGCGCCCTCCAGTGGTCGATCCTGATCTGTTGATGTGTCCGATTAGGGCTCATTCCCAGACTTGTGCACTACGGTTGCGTTTGCTTCGTAAAGCAGTTTATGAGATTCCCTTCCTGGAGGAAGATGGTTTTGTCTCATTCATAGGTCCTGCACGGGGTGCCGCACTGAAGGGTTTTGGGGCTTTGGAACACACCTGCTCCATGGTAATTTGTGGCGTGGATCTTCCGATATTGACATATATCGAAGTGGAGGAGCTCCTACTTTCTATTGCTTCTGTTTAACAATTGGATTTTTTCCTCTCCTGCAAAATTGACATTATATTGAATTTGGCTTTATTGTCACATGTTTCCTAAATTTATGACTTTGTTGTCTTCTGACCTTGTCGAAATATGTATATGATTTTAGGTATTGTTTATATCTGGGGCATATTTTTATATTATTGGAACCACTTGCTACCGACAAGGGGAGGGTGTAGTGTGGTTAGTTTTACGTATCCTTTGCGAATATGTGAATATGACATCCATTGAAATGAATGACATCCTTTGAAAGGAATATGACACATGTTAAGATGAATATGAGCCACTTTGAAATTAATATCACACATGGGTGGTCAACAACCCTGGCGGACGGTGTTAAAGCTGCGGTAATACCGCAAATAGGCCGGCGGACAAAAAAAGGGAATTACGACCCCGGTGGAAACCGCCAACTAAGACAGCCACTTTAACACACCGCCCGCCACGGCGGTACAAACAGCGCGACGGACACCGCCAACAGGCGGAAGAGAATGTACCGCCCACACTATCACAACACACCAATCCGCCACCTTTTCCGGGGCGGATTCACCGTGGATAAAAACACGGCAGAAACAGCTTTTGCTATGGGAAAACACTCACCTCAACACATCCCACGAGGAACGAGGACACCATGGAACCGGAACTACAAATACTCCCTGCCCTTGTATTCCTGCTCATCTACGACCAACAGCGACGTAGGCGCAGAAGATACCGGTGAGTACTGCACCTACGACACGGGGAGGGGGGAGGCAAAAGTTAGGGGGACACCCACCAAACACCCCCACCCCCACCCTCGCATTAGACAACATACACACCAATGCAGTCACAAAAATCACAGTAACAACCCACAATCCCCCGGAAGAATGCAAAGACAAAGTGAATTGCGGTCAAACTTTGTATTGTGCCAATATACTACTCATACAAAAATATACTGATATATCACGAAATCGGTCAAAATTAAATATACAATACAAGAAGTAGTGCAGATATGTACACAACAATGTCCGTGCACAAACAGTCCAAAAATGCATGGGCGAGGCCCACAGTAGATACCTGACCAAAATCCGAGAGAACACAGCCGGGGCATCAGATAGAAACAATGCAGGCACCTCAGGGGGAAGGGAAGGGGGGGCACCTCAGCCAGATGAATGCGAAGACAGATCCACGACGGGGCTACATGCCCATGTATGCCATCCTGGGGAGTGTAAAGCCACAGTCTCTCAAGTCTATACAGTGGGTGGGTTGCCCACAGTTCAATCCTGGGGAGTGCAAAGCCACAGTCTCTCAAGTCTCTACAGTGGGTGGTTTGCCCACTGTTCAATCCTGGGGAGTGCAAAGCCACAGTCTCTCAAATCTATACAGTGGGTGGCTTGCCCACTGGACCATCCTGGGGAGTGCAAAGCCACAGTCTCTCAAGTCTCTATAGTGGGTGGTTTGGCCACTGTTCAATCCTGGGGAGTGCAAAGCCACAGTCTCTCAAGTCTATACAGTGGGTGGTTTGCCCACTGCTGTATCCTGGGGAGTGCAAAGCCAGTCTCTCAAGTCTCTACAGTGGGTGGTTTGCCCACTGTTCAATCCTGGGGAGTGCAAAGCCATAGTCTCTCAAGTCTATACAGTGGGTGGCTTGCCCACTGGACCATCCTGGGGAGTGCAAAGCCACAGTCTCTCAAGTCTCTACAGTGGGTGGTTTGCCCACTGAGCCATCCTGGGGAGTGCAAAGACACATCTTCGCAAGTAGATGCAGTTCTCTACTGGTACTGGGTGGGACTGATGCCCAGACTGGATGAGTCTCCCCGTGAAAGTACATGTCCTGTCACTGTCCCAGCTGCACATGGGAGAACGATGCCTGATGTGCCGGACTATTCATACCCACACGGTCTTTGCCCTGTTCAGCGGTCTTCACCATGGCGGTCTTTGCTCTGTTCAGCGGTCTTCACCATGGCAGTCTTTGGCCTGTTCAGCGGTGCTTTGCCATGGCGCTCTTTGCCCTGTTCAGCGGTCTTCACCATGGCGGTCTTTGCTCTGTTCAGCGGTCTTCACCATGGCAGTCTTTGGCCTGTTCAGCAGTGCTTTGCCATGGCGGTCTTTGCCCTGTTCAGCGGTCTTCACCATGGCGGTCTTTGCTCTGTTCAGCGGTCTTCACCATGGCAGTCTTTGGCCTGTTCAGCGGTGCTTTGCCATGGCTGTTCTGGTACGGACATTGGTGTGTGGCATGATGAACTCCACACTGGACATTGGTGTGTGGCATGACGAACTCCACACTGGACATTGGTGTGTGGCATGACGAACTCCACACTGGACATTGGTGTGTGGCATGACGAACTCCACACTGGACGTTGGTGTGTGGCTTGACGTTCCATCATTGCCCAGCGGGGCTGTGGGATCCTGGACCCTCCTGGGCTGTGACTCCGGCGGTGGCGGTGGTCTCTGGACCAGTAACGATACTTGAGCCCTCCTGGGCTGTGACTCTGGCGGTGGTCTCTGGACCAGGAACGATACTTGAGCCCTCCTGGGCTGTGACTCTGGCAGTGGTCTCTGGACCAGGAACGATACTTGAGCCCTCCTGGGCTATGACTCCGTCGGTGGCGGTGGTCTCTGGACCAGGAACGATACTTGAGCCCTCCTGGGATGTGACTCTGGCGGTGGTCTCTGGACCAGGACCGATACTTGAGCCCTCCTGGGCTGTGACTCCGGCGGTGGCGGTGGTCTCTTGACCAGGAATGATACTTGAGCCCTCCTGGGCTGAGACTCCGGCGGTGGTCTCCTGACCAGTGACGATACTTGGGCCCTCCTGGGCAATGACTCCGGCGGTGGTCTCCTGACCAGTGACAATACTTGGGCCCTCCTGGGCTGTGACTCTGGTGGTGGTCTCTGGACCAGTGAGGATACTTGGGCCCTCCTGGGCTGTGACTCTGACGGTGGTCTCTGGACCAGGAACTACGGTGCTGGCAGTTGTGTCAGGACCGCTGGAAATAATGGTGCACTTCTCCGCCGTGACACTCACAACAGGTTGGGGAGACTTCCTCAGGACCTTCCCCACCTTCTTTGGAGTTACAGCTGACTCACCAATCGCCTTGGATCCCATTTCACTTTTTGTCCCACCAGGAGTCTTGACATGGTCCCGTCGTCCACTCTCCAATTTCAGAGCCTTTACAGGGGGTGGGCTGACAGTGCCTTGGCTCCGGGTCCTACTGCCTGCCCTGGTGGACGGGGCACTCCAAAAACCTGGAACACGCACCACTGGTACTGGAGGCTTTTTGGCTGAGGCGCTACGACATGACTGATGAATTGGAGGGGGTGTGGGGGAAAAAAGGTTAATTTGACATAGGGACAGTTTCTGACGAACACTGGGATGGGTAGCTGGAGGGGCTCTGGGAGTGGAGGAAGAGGAGCTGGTTGTAGGAGGTGTCACTTTAGCTGTTTTGGGTGCAGGTGCAGGTACTGGAGGCTGTCGTGAGGTGGATGGATGTTGGGTGAGTGATTGCCGGCGTTTGTGTACTTTGGGAGGGGGGGTCACAGACACACTGGGAGAGGACACAGGGGACATGTATATGGCAGTGGAGGTGGTGAGTGCAGGTGAGCGGCTTGTGGTGCTGGGTGTCCTGGTGCGAGTCCTAGTGCCTGTAGATGTGGTGCATGCAGGTGTGTGTGTAGACGACACTGGGAGGGAGGAGGGAGAAGAGGAGGAGGGGGACACAGTGGAGACAGTGGATGTTGCTGTATCTGTATGGGTCTGATGCTTGTGTGAGTGCCTGTGGTGTGTGTGGTGCCTATGTTTGCTTGAGCTACTTGTGTGTGTTGACTTGTGTGCATGCTGGTCTGTAGGTGTGCTTGGGATGGGCTGGGGTACAGGGGATTGGGTCTGGGTGGAGGAAGTTGGAGGGGGGAGGCTTGACACAGGGACAATGGCTGCCATCAGTGCTGAGGCCAGAGATTGCAGGGTTCGCTGAAGGACAGCCTGACCAGAATGAATGCCTTCCAGGAATGCATTACCGTGTTTCAACTCTCGTTCTACACCCTGGATGGCATTCACAATGGTAGACTGCCCAACAGTGAGGGACCTGAGGAGGTCAATGGCCTCCTCACTGAGGGCAGCAGGGGTGACTGGGGCAGGGCCTGAGGTGCCTGGGGCGAAGGTGATGCCCACCCTCCTGGGTGAGCGGGCATGGGGCGAACGCTGAGGGGCTGCTGGGAGGGCGGTGCTGGTAGGGGAGGTGGCGGCTGTACCTGTACAAGTGGGGCGCAAAGATGGTGCCGCCACCACAGGGGAGCTCCCATCGGCGGACGAGTTCGTGTCGCTGGTTGGTGATCCTGTGGCCGACGTGAAGCTCCCCTCGCCCTCCGTCCCACTGGTGAATTCAGAGTCTGTGGTGTGGCCCTCCATGGCCATGTGGGATGCAGCTCCCTCGTGCTCCGGTGCCACTGTACCTCCGCCTGTTGATGCTGATGTACAGAAGGACAGGGAGAGCAGGGAGAGCAGAAAAAGGGGGGAGACAGAAGAAAGAGAGTTTTAGTGCATGGTATACCGCTACCGTTGGCGGACAAGACAGACGCAGCAGCCCCATGCATTACACCGTGCTCCTGTCCTCTGCACATGCTATTTCTGGGATATGGCCTACATGGCAATGGTAGAAATCTGCCCACATGGATGGCAAAGGGGCAACTATACATCAATTTGGCTTTATTTTGAGCTGGGGTAGAGTGTCACATGGCCTTGCCTACCTAACTCGCCCTGGCCTAGGGACACCCACAGCCCACCACCCCCACCCAGACAGCTCCACTGCACGCAAAGTCAATAGGATGAGGTTGTACTCACCCCCTTGTGTCTGCTGTGATGTCCTTAAGCGCCCATCCAACTCCGGGTAGGCCACCACCAGGATCCGGAACATCAGGGGGGTCATGGTGCGACGGGCACCCCTCCCACGTTGGGAGGCCATCCCCAGCTGAGCCTCCGCCGTCTTCTTGCTGCAGCGGCGACTGTCCTCCCATCTCTTCTGGCAGTGGGTGCCCCGTCTCTGGTGGGCCCCCAGGGTCCGGACTTCCTTGGCGATGGCATGACAAATGTCCCTCTTCTGGTGGGCGCTGACCTACATGACATGCACAAGGAAAGAGGAACAGTCATTACCTACTGCACCGTCGTTGTAATCGGCCCCCTCCCAACTCTATCCCTGTGGCCCATTCATCCCCATGCATGACTGTTCTATGTACTCTGCCCCCTTCCCTGATCCACCCAGCCCTCTCCACCCAGGCCTAGCCCATACAACGTGCTCCCTGTGTACTAACCTGTTAGTCTGGAGGACCGTAGAGTAGCGTATACTGGGGGAGGACCCCATCCACAAGTTTCTCCAACTCCTGTGCAGTGAAGGCAGGGGCCCTTTCCCCAGAAGCAGCAGCCATCGTCGCTTCCAGACCGAGGTCACAGCAGCACTAGCAGTGTAGGTTCTCTCCTGTCGAAGGTCAGGTATCTAGTGATTGAAGAGATAGAAAATGGTGGTGACGTCCACGGCGGTGATGTCCGCGGCGGTGCGCATCATCACCGCCAGCGCGCCAGTTCATTGGCTCCTGGGACCCATAGGGTCCAATGTTAACCAATGCAGCATTGCGCCGCGCTCTACGACCGCCTACCACGACGGTGACAAACGCCAGCGCAGTTACCCCACAATTCCATTGTCCCAGTTTAGAGGTCAGGCAGCCGCCATTTCAGGGGCCCACATGCCTTCAATTACTACTGCGTCACACATACCGAGGCCTACACTCAAAACTTTCCCGGATGGGTTAATTGTCTGTTGTAGTCTTGTGTGTGAACTGTGGGTACATACCTGGAGGAATGCTGACAGTTTCTTCACTGTTGTCCTTCTTAGGCACCGTCAGTTGGGACATATTGGAAGATGGCGGAATCCGCCGGTGTACCGACCGCTGGTGGACCTGTTGACAATGGAAGAGCGACATGTCATCGTGACCTACCGGTTTGACCGTGCCACAATCCAGGAACTATGTACCCAGTTGGAGCCAGACCTGATGTCACCAATCCGCCATCCGACTGGAATCCCCCCGACGTGCAGGTGCTGTCAGTGCTCCATTTCCTTGCAAATTGGTCTTTTCAGACAACAGTGGCCATGGCATCAGGGATGTCCCAGCCTATGTTTTCCAACGTGTTGTCCAGAGTGTTGTCTGCCCTGCTGAAACACGTAAGGAGATACATCATTTTCCCTGAGGAGGCGGATTTGCCTACAGTGAAAGGTGACTTCTATGCCCTTGGACATATCCCCACCGTCATAGGTGCCATTGATGGGACCCATGTAGCTCTGCCCCCCCCGCAGGAATTAACAGGTGTACAGGAACAGGAAGAGTTATCATTCAATGAATGTCCAGATGGTCTGTTTGGCAGACCAGTACATCTCGCAGGTAAATGCAATGTTCCCTGGCTCAGTGCATGACGCCTACATCCTGCGGAATAGCAGCATCCCTGATATGATGGGTGAACTCCAGAGGCACTGTGTATGGCTATTGGGGGACTCTGGTTACTCCAACCTGTCATGGCTACTGACCCCAGTGAGGAATCCCAGGACCAGGGCAGAGGAACGGTACAATGATGCCCATGGGCGGACTAGGAGGGTGATCGAGCGGACCTTCAGCCTCCTGAAGGCCAGGTTCAGGTGCCTCCATATGACAGGTGGGTCCCTATTCTACTCACCGAAGAAGGTGTGCGACATCATCATCGCCTGCTCCATAACTTGGCATTGCGACGCCAGGTGCCTTTTCTGCAGGAGGATGATCCAGATGACGGTGTTGTTGCAGCGGGTGAGCCTGTGGAGCCTGTGGACAGTGATGAGGATGAAGCTGATGAAGATGAAAACGACAACAGGGAGTCAGTCATACAGCAATATTTTCAGTGAGACACAGGTGAGTACATTTTCATGTTTCACATAATATTAAATTTCACACGTCTACCTCTATCCTGTACCTACATTTCACTCCCTGTTTGTTAACTGAGTTGTCCCCTTCCATTTCAGTTTCAGTAATGTGGTAACCTACGTGTCAACAGCTTGCACCCTTGAAAGGTTTGTGATGTGTGACATTTGTATGTTGGCCTTCCAATGGGTAACCTTTTTTAACACTGTAATTGACAATACAAAGTTCACAATCATTGACTGACTCCAATATTATTAAGGTTTCGAGGGTGTTTATTTAAGTGCATAAAAATGTAGGGGGGTTGTGAAATGGGGATAGGTCATGGTGGAAGAATGTCCATGGCAGAGTCCAGTCTATTAGTCTCACAGGTACATTGCACATCTGTCCATTGAAAGTGGAGCTGGGGCAGTTCCAATGTGGACAGGGTAACAAAGTGGGACAGTGGGGGGACAATCAGGGTAGTCTTATTTCCTGGCGGGGGTCTTGCCATCTTGCTCTGTCCTGTTCCTGGATCTCAGGGACCGCTTTCGTGGTGGTTCTCCATCTGCAGGGGGTGGGGTGCTGGTGTGTTGGTCCTGTGGCGGGGCGTCCTGTCCACTAGCGCCGGCGGAGGTGGTGGGGAGTTCGTCATCCTGGCTAGTGTCAGGGGCCCCTTGGAGTGCCACGGTGTCCCTCAAGGTCTTTTGAATGTCCGTCAGCACCCCTACGATGGTGCCCAGGGCGGAGCCTATGGTCCTGAGCTCCTCCCTGAACCCCAAATACTGCTCCTCCTGCAGACGCAGGGTCTCCTGCAACTTGTCCAGGACCGTTGCCATCGTCTCCTGGGAGTGGTGGTATGCTCCCATGATGGAGGAGAGGGCCTCGTTGAGAGTAGGTTCCCTTGGCCTGTCCTCCCTCTGTCGCACAGCAGCCCTCCCAGTTCCCCGGTGTTCCTGTGCCTCCGTCCCATGGACCGTGTGCCCACTACCACTGCCCCCAGGTCCCTGTTGTTGTTGGGGTGGTGGGTTAGCCTGGGTGCTCTGTAGTGGTGGACACACCGCTGATTGACCTGTCCTGGGTAGGGAGGTATGGGCCCGCTGGGTGGGTGCTGTGCTGATGTTACCAGAGGGTGTAAGCTCGGTGTTGGGCTGTGGCTGGGCAAGGGGAACCGACTGTCCTGAGGCCCACGATGGTCCGGGCTGGTCATCAAGATCCAGTAGGGCAGGGCTGCTATCGTCACTGTGGGCCTCTTCTGGGGGTGGAGTGGTGCTGTCTGGACCCTCTGGTGTGGTGACGTTCCTTCGGGTTCCTGTGGGAGTATGAGTACAGGATTATTGCATGTGTGTGTTTCATGATGTGCAATGTTTGGGTGTGCGTGTACCCCAGTGCTAGCATTCCTGTGTGGGAGCTTGTGTGCTGATGGTTGGGGGGTGTTCTGGGTCTGTGCAGTGGGCATGCTTTAGTGATGGGTATCCATGCTTAGTTGTGTCATGCAGGTCTTGGGGTTGGGATGGGTGGTTGGTGTTATGGGTACATTAGTGAGGAGTTAGGGTGTTAGTGGAGGGTGTGAGGGTGGGGGTGTGTGATAGCATGCAAGTAGGGTGGGGGATATGATAGTTGAGATTTGACTTACCAGTGTCCGTCCCTCCAACGACTCCTGCGAGGCCCTCAGGATGCAAGATGGACAAGACTTGCTCCTCCCATTAGTTAGTTGTGGGGGAGGAGGTGGGGGTCTGCCGCCAGTCCGCTGTACCGCGATGTGGTGCCTAGATACCGTGGAACGCACATTCCCCCGTAGGTCGTTCCACCTCTTCCTGATGTCCTCCCTATTTCTTGGGTGCTGTCCCACAGCGTTGACCCTGTCCACTATTCTTTGCCATAGCTCCATCTTCCTGGCTATGGATGTGTACTGTACCTGTGCGCCAAATAGCTGTGGCTCTACCCATACGATTTCCTCCACCATGACCCTGAGCTCCTCCTCGGAGAAGCGGGGGTGTCTTTGGCGTGACATGGGATGGTGTGTGTGATGTGTGGGGCGGTGTATGTGTTGATGAGTGTGGTGAGTGTAGTGGTATGTGGTGTTTTGTGCATGGATGTTGTGTGGGTGATGGTGTAGTGTGCCTCTGTGTGATGGGGTTCTCTATTCTGTGCTGTCTCTCTCTGGCCTTCGTCTCTAATTTTTGGTCATAGGGGTTTGTGGGTGATGTGGGTGTGTGTTTTATATAGTGTTGGGTGTGTGGGAGTGGTGTGTGTATGTGTATCAGGTGTGTGTATTTGGAATTGTCCAATGTGGCGGTATTTTGGAACTGTGTGTGTATTTTGAGCGCGGCGGTGTGTACCGCCAAAGAAAAACCGCGGTTGAAAGACCGCCGCGTGGATTCGTGGGTCATAATAGCATGGGTGTGTTTCTGTTGGCGTGGAGGATTTGTTTCCGCATGTTTATCGCTGACCTTTGGTGTGGCGGTATTGTGTGGGTGTCTGAATTTCGGCGGATTCCGTAATGTGTCTCATAATAGCTGTGGCGGTCTCCCGCCGCCGCCGCGGTGTATTGGCGGTCTTCTGCACGGCGGTAAGCGCCTTTTCCCGCCAAGGTCGTAATGACCCCCATGGTGAAATTAATATGGCCCACATCAAAATTAATATGACATTCTGTAACATGAATATAACACTTTTTTAAACGAATATGAAATAGTGAGATAAATGTAGCATGCTTTGAAATGAATTAGGCACATATCGAAATGATTACAAGCCATTTTTAAATTAGTATGACCCTGTTTAAATTAATATGGCTTGCACTGAACATATGTTGAATTGCTTTAAAATTAATATTACATTTTGAAATTAATACTACATATTCCCAAAGGGTATGATATAGACTATTCCTACTCCAAGAGACTTGGTCAGAAGGGGTTCTGGAATGGAATGGATTCCAAAGGTTTGCCGTTTCATCAGAATGGGTGCCTGGTCACCGCTCAAAGGGGGATCTAGTCACCCGGTCCACATCTCCAAGATCTATAGGGCCTCATTACGGCCCTGGCGGCCGACAGTACACTGGCGGTAACACCGCCAACAGGCTGGCGGTGTACCGGCAGTGAATTATGACCGTGGCCTATTGGCCACGGCCATACCGCCGGCCCCTCCAACTGACCGCCAGGTGGTCATAATCCCTAACCACCAGCCTGTGCATGGCGGTAAACACCGCCCTGGAAAGGCTGGCGGTAAGGGGGACTCAGGTGCCCCTGTGGGCCCCTGCACTGCCCATGCACTTGGCATGGGTAGTGCAGGGGCACCCAGGCACAGCCCCATCACGCATTTCACTGCCCGAATTTCGGGCAGTGAAATGCACGACTGGTGCTGTTACACCCGCTGCACATCAACATTGTCGCCGGCTCTATTATGAGTCGGCTGCAATGTTGATGTGACATTTCCTCTGGGCCAGCAGACGGAAACACTGTTTCCGTCTGCTGGCCCAGCGGAAAATTCATAATAGGGGGCCACATATACCACCAGCACTGGCGGTATAGTGGCGCCCGCGGCTTCGGCGGTCTTTTAGTAAGACCGCCGAAGTCATATCGAGGGCCCTAGAGTGTATCAGATTAAAGGTAGCCATCGGGGAATCCTCATTGTCTGGGTGGTGTTTCCAAACAAGTATAATATACTCCTGGTAAACTTCAATAATGCAGTATGGGATTCTGGGTGCCAAATTATGGCCCTCTTTTCTGCTTTGCAGACATTGAAGAGAAGGTCGGAGTCCTGCTGTATGGAATTTCGTGTGATTGTAACTGGAGATTTTAATGCAAAGACAGGGGGCTATCACACTCCTGAGAATCCCTTTGAGCAGGATCATAGTGTGTATGTAGACAAGAGACTACAGGATGCCAGGAGTAGGACCCTTATTAAGGGGTTGCAGAGTCTGGGGTTGATAAACAACTTTGACCTGGAATTTGCTTCTGACAAACAGGTCCCCAACCTTTGTGGGTAGAGGGGTCGGGTCCATAATTGATTATATTTTCATGTCCATCCTGGTGAGAAATTTGGTCCGGCATGAGGAGGTCAAAAGGCAGAACTTCAGTGATCACAACCCCCTTATGGGGGTCCCTAAATTTTCCACGCAACAGTTTTATGGCAGCGAGTGTTGGGCCGGCTTGCTTGAGAACAAAAGATCAGGGGCGAAGAATATGTTGGCGGCAGGCAAACATCCCACAGGTACTGGAGAGGGTGGTGAGTCAGAAGTTAAACCTAATAGTAGGGGTTCTCTTGGTTGAATCCTCCTCATTGGGGGAGGTGATTGATGCTGCAGATAAAATAAATGGTTCCATTAAAGCTATTTTGACCAAAAACAAACCCTGTCATGCGGTGAGGAGAACTCTGAAGAGGGTACAGAAGATGCAGCCTAGACATAAGGTGTCTGTGAATAGTGTGAGGGCACAGTACAAGCTTGCTCTGAAGGAGAGAAAACAGCAGCTCATGCAGCAGGCCTGGAAGAATTTGGAGTTTGTTCTGGAAGATAGTAAATAGGGGTCCCCTTGAGACTGGCACATCTTTGGAGCTGGGTCGTAATATTCCCCCTGAGGAATGGATGAGCCATTTTTATAGGGTCTTCTTGGGAGTAATCCAGGGTGAGGAAATGACTGATTTGTTTGGTTCTACCTCAAATCTGTCCATCAGATTTATGCTGGAGGAGGTGGTGGTGGCTCTGCAGGATAGCCCGAGTCACAAAGCGCCTGGTCCTGATGCAATCCCCATGGACCTGTACAAGAGCAATTGTCAGTTGCCGGCACCTATAATTCTTAATGTCCTAGATGCAGCAGTGAGTGTAGGAATCCCTCCTTCCTAGAAATCTGTGTGCATTGTTCCTGTGTTTAAAAAGGGAAACCACAGTGATCCTAAGTCCTATTGCCCGATTTCACTTCTAGACTCATCGATGAAAATATTGGGTCGTGTTCTGTTACGGCGTATTGAGGAGTGAGTGAGAGAGCAGGATCTGACGAGTAAGGTGCAGTATGGTTTTAGGGAAGGGGTCTCAGGAGCAGAGTTTGAACTTCCTTATGTTGATTGGTAAATACACTCAGGCGAAGGCGGGTACTCTTTATCTGGCCTTCATGGACCTTAGCAGTGCTTTTGATAAAGTAAATCGTAGCAAGCTATTGGGACGTCTAGCCAAGATGGGCATGGAGACCCAAATCGTGGAGCTGCTGCGATACTTACACTTTGGAACCAATGCTTCTGTGAGGTATGGGACCCATGGGGAATGCACAGAATCTTTTAATTTTAATAGAGGTGTGAGGCAGGGGTGTATTCTGCCCCCCACGCTGTTCCTTTTATATACAAATGGTTTGCCCAACTTTTTGATTGATAGATGCAAAGAGTCCCTAAAATAAATGGAAAGAGTGTGCTGACCCTGATTTATGCTGATGACGTGCAGTTATTGGCCCGCACTATGAATGGTGTCCGTGTGGCAGTAAAAGGCTATGTTGACTTCATGTTGGATTTAGATTTAGAGGTCAACATCAGGAAAACACATTTTATGGTTTGTGGCAAACTGTTGAGCAAAGTAGGGGCCATGGTGATTAACGGCCAAAACATCAGCCATGTGCAAGAGTTTCCCTATTTATATGTGATTTTTTATGAAAATGGTTGTGGAAGTCCTGCATAGCGAGGAGATGTGCTCGTTTTAACGCCACTGTCGGGCTACCTTTGGTTTCAAAACTAGATTGGGAAACAAGCCCATAGCACCTCTGCTTGAGATATACAGGCCTAAATACCTCCCAGTCCTTCCGTATGAAGCCCCACTCTGGGGTTACTCAGGTAGTATGGCTCTCCAGATAGAGGAAAATCACTTTTGTAGAATGTTACTGGGTGTGGGGCAAAATACTTCTGGGTTTTGCCTACACGAAGAATTGGACTTGGAGTTTGTGGGTGATGGCATTAAAATCACGCCTCTCCTGCTGTGGATCTGTTTGTGGTCTAATGATTGTGCCTCCCTAAATAGGGAGGTGATCCATGACTGTCTGGCTTGTGACCGAGGTTTGAATATTCCTTGGATGGCATACATCAAAGAGGGCACCATGCTTCCTGACCATCCAGAATTGTTCAATGCCCCACAATGTTTAACACGCACCGGCAAGCGGTGGCTGAAGGAGAACTTTTTTAATATTTTGAAAACTAATAGGGAGGCGAAGGAATTAATGAAACCAACAGTGAGAGATGTTTTAATGCTGAAGTCGCAGGCGAGTCCTGAGGTGTAACTTTTGGTGTTACAAAATGTTTGGGAAAGGACACTTATTACTCGCTTCCGATTAGGTGTAATTAGATGTAATCTGTGCTTCCCATTCAGCCAATATGAACCAAAATCTATACAAATTTGCCTATGTGATGGGGTGTCTTCACAGTCTGTTTTGTGATTTTTATGCTCCTTTTAGACAAAGGGGGTCCTTCCAAGCTTGGCTGGCGGCGGGAGCCGCCCGCCAAGCGGGAACCGCCAGAAGACCGTACCGCGGTCAAAAGACCGCGACGGTCATTCTGGGTTTCCCACTGGGCTGGCGGGCGACCGCCAAAAGGCCGCCCGCCAGCCCAGCGGGAAACACCCTTCCACGAGGAAGCCGGCTCCGAATGGAGCCGGCGGAGTGGAAGGGGTGCGACGGGTGCAGTAGCACCCGTCGCGAATTTCAGTGTCTGCTAAGCAGACACTGAAATTCTAAGTGGGGCCCTCTTACGGGGGCCCCTGCAGTGCATGGGCACTGCAAGGGCCCCCAGGGGCCCCACGACACCCCATACCGCCATCCTGTTCCTGGCGGCCGAAACCGCCAGGAACAGGATGGCGGTATGGGGGTCGGAATCCCCATGGCGGCGCAGCAAGCTGCGCCGCCATGGAGGATTCCCCTGGGCAGCGGAAAGCCGGCGGTACACCGCCGACTTTCCGTTTCTGCCCGCGGCTGTACCGCCGCGCTCAGAATGCCCAAAGGAGCACCGCCAGCCTGTTGGCGGTGCTCCCGCGGACCACGGCCCTGGCGGTTTTTACCGCCAGGGTCAGAATGACCGCCAAAGATTTTTACTTCCCCTACTGAAGAAAAAGGGGTTTGTGCGATATTGCCCAGCTTACTTGGGACTACGTATGGTCCTGGATGTGTTGGTGCACCGGGGGGTTGGTTCTTTTTTAAAAGGGACCATACTTTGGCAGAACAGTATACATTTAAAAAATTCATCTAATATTTTAGCTTTCGTGATAAGACTGAAAATGAATTGGGGATTTTTATGCCTTTTCTTAGGTTTTTATGTTTGTAATGATGTTTTATGTGATTCATGTTTGTATTTCATATAACCAAATAAAGAAAGAAAGAAAAAGAAAGATATGGGTTAACGTTAATTAGCTAAAATTAATATACCATACATTTAACAGAACATAAAACAAGGAACCAGCCTTTACCACGCATCCATTACATGCATCTATTTACAATGCATGTAAGTATTTCTACATTTGTCACACAGTATTTTATCACACAGGTAAGTTTTTTTTTGTAAATAATATAATTTTTTATTTGCACGTAGAGGTAATGGGAGGTGTTAGTTGGCAGTGGTTTGTACCCTGTCTAAGTATGGATCCTCACTCTAGACAGGGTAAGGGAGTCACACAGCTAAGATGACCCCTACTCACAGCCTTATTAGCTTGGCGCAAGCAGTCAGGCTTGTCTCAGAGACATGTGTAAAGTATTTGTGCATGCACACACAGTAACACAGTGAAAACACCACAAAGGTACTCCAAACCAGTTTAGAAAAGCCAATACGTATATGAATAAAACAAGACCAAAATGACAACAAATCCAACATACACAAGCAAAAATATGAATTTTCAAAGATTAAGGGCTTCATTATGAGTTTGGCAGTCTGTGCACCGCCATGCCGGTGGTCCAACTACCATCTGCTTGGCAGTCGGACCACTGTATTATGATGCTGGCAGTATCATGGAGGAAAGACTGCTGCTGTCCCCTTGGCACCACCAGGCAGTGCAAACCACCGCTGTGGCGAGGAAGGCCAAACAGGCCAACAGAGCCAGTGTTTCTGAAGGAAACATTAAGATGTTGCCTACCGCTAATGTGACAGTCCAACCACTGCATCCCAGTAGGTGGAAACAGAGAGCATAAAGGAAGCAACTCACCTGCAGGCAGGTTTACACATCCTGTGCCGCCATGGAGCCCATCACACATTCCTACAGCAGGTGCTGCTCATCGATTGACCCACAGAGCTCCCACATTGCAACACAATGGAAGGTCAATGGAATAGGTTGTGTAACAAATATACAAAGCTCACAATGCAAGCAATACCTGCACAGTGGTGATGGCGGCATCAGGAGCATTCATGGAAGGAGGCTGCACTGGGACACATTTCAATTTGCAAATGCCCCAAAAACAGCATTTGCAAAGGAATTGGCCCTTCATGTATCCCAGGGACAAACAATATTTGAGCCAAGTGACATCCCTATCTGCTAAATGTGTAAGTGCAAGTCAAGAAAAAACATACAGCAGAACAGCATGGGCCATACAGATAGATGAAGTAGCTGCAAGGGACACACATCCAAATGGACACATGGTCAAGCAAATGCAAAGGAAGCTACTACATTTGAACCATCCATGTGTGGACAAACAAAACTCTAGCTCCCACGCATGAGGCAAAAGTACACTCTATATCAGGGGGACAAATCTAACACCATAAATGCTGACATTGGCCAACACAAGATGAAATACCCTAGCAAACATAACACAATGCAGTGACACCCCAATTGAATCAACACCCACATATCCATATAATGAACATCTACCCTTGTCTTGGGTGACCAGCTCTGCCCGCAAAGTCAGATAATGCAAACAACAGCAACTAGAGCAGCAATCAGGGTGAAACACACACAACTGTAGGCATACAACACAAGTCACTCAGGAACAACATAAAGGTAGAAAAGTAATGGCAGACAAACCTGTACCCAACAAAACAACAGTTTGGGTTTATTCAATTTAAATACTGAAGAGTGAAGGTGATTGGCAAGTCCATATGAGTCCATGCACATTACTGTGCCCAACCTTGACTCCAATTACTGCCAGGGAACCTCCACAGGAAGGGGCATCAAGTGGGCAGGCAGGCACCTCAGAGCTCATCCTTAGATGTGGTGTGGTCAGATTTGGGATGGGTGGGTCTGGGAGGGGGGCTTTTTCTGCAGAGGGGTGGGCTTCTCCTTGTGGGAGGGGGGAGTGGATGCTTGCAGGGGGGCAGGTGTGTAAGAGGAGGTCTTGGATGTGGAAGGAATGGGTTGGGTTGAGGTGGGACCCTCTTGGGTTTGGAGGGGCTCTGAGAGGGTTTGGAGGTAACAGGGAAAAGGGGAAAGGTCGAAAAGGAAACTCTCCTTGGGAAAAACGGGTAGGGTCATCAGAAGGGGTTGTGGATTTGAAGGTTGAGGGAGTGGTGGGCTTGTCTGTGGGTATAGATGCCTTAGGTGTGTGTGTGTGTGAGGTATGCCTGTGGATGGGTAGTGTCTGTTGTGTGTTTGAGTGTGGGCATTTGCATGTCTTCAGGGGTTGGGAGGTGGAGGTGCTAGGTGATGTGGGAGTGGTGGACGTGTATGTGCCTGGTGTATGGTGGATGTTGTGGATGTGTGTGGGTGTTGCAGTGGTGTCTAGGGGAATGGTGTCTGAGGTGTGTGGTCCGTAGGTTGTGAGCTGTTGTTTGAGTATATGGTGGGTGTGGTGGATGTGTTGCTTGGTGTTGTGATGGTGTCTTTGGGTATGGTGGATGTGGTGTGTGGGTCGATAGGGGTGTCTGTTAAAAATGGTTGCTGATGTGGTGTCTGAATGTTGAGTGCTTGCATGCTGGCATCTTGTGGTATTTGTGTTGATGTGTGCTGCTTGTGTGCATTGGGGTGGGTGCATGTGTCTGTGTGCTTAGGACAGGTAGGGGAATAGGGAATTTGGATTGGGACGGGGTGGTGGTGGGAGGGAGGATTGGAGGGGAAGGCTGCCATCAGTGAGGAGGCCAGAGCCTGAAAAGATCTCTGTAGGCCAGACATGTCACAATGAATGCCTTCAAGGAAAGCGTTTGTCTGCTGAAGTTGGCATGCCAACCCCTAGATTGCATTCACAATGGCAGTCTACCCCACAGAGGTAATCCTCAGGAAGTCACTGGCCTTCTCACTCAGGGCAGCAGGGGTAACAGGGGCTGGCACTGAGGTGCCTCGGGCAAAGGAGACACCCACCCTCTTGGGTGAGTGGGCATGGCCAACTGGGTGGGGAGCAACAGGGAGGGTGCTGATAGAGCTGGGGGTGGCAGACAAGGATGGTACAGGAGCGGATCCTGATGGGTCCCCCACCACTAGGGAGTGGCCACTGAGGTAGAATCTTATGATGACGAGGTTGATCCTGTGGCTTCTGTGGCATTCCCCTCACACTTAGGGCCACTGGGTCCCTCTGTGTTGGTGGTGTCATAACTGGAGGTACTGTGGCCAGATGCTTTCCCACTTGGTTGCTCCCTGTCTCCTTCGCTTGCCTGGGATAATGCTGCAAATTCAAAGTAAAAAAGGTCACCACATGTTCCTGATCACACTTGAACAACAGCTGTGATTAGCAGACATTACCATGACGTCAAGTAGGCCCAGCAACAAACTACATCAAGGTGGTTCCTGCATACGCATGCATGCCCCATGAACTGTCAACAGTTTCCCTCAGGAAAATCAGGATCTCAGACAACTCCAATTGCATGGGTTTAGTTGTGCAATCACAGTAATCATTGAACAAGTAGGAGACCATATCACCTTCAATGCTTTGCCTCATGGAGCATACCTGTTGTCATACAATAGTAGGCCAATGCCAAGTTCATTCCAACAGATCCCACACAAGGTCACGCAGACATCTATTTGTCACATACACAATAACACAACAATAAGAAATGATGCTCCAAAATCCTGCCATGTTGCTGACAGCAGTACAGCATCCTGAAGAAGGTGACATGGAAATACTCATGTCCCACTGGAAACATATCAACAATGCACACTTCACCATGTGTACATTTTCCTAATGGAGTCATGGCGGTAGTACTAATGTTGCTCAGATGTACTACATATTTGGCATGGAAATGTACACTGTAGACAAAATGTGCAAATTGTCAGGGAGATAGGTCTCTAAAATTCGCAACACAATAAATCAGCTAGCCCCAGGGAAATCACCATTAATGTATGGCACCCCTTCCAATGACATACCCTGATTGCATCAGTGGAAGCCAATAGTCCTTTGTATGTTGGAGAGGCCCAGGAATTTGCAAGTACTTGTAGAAGGCCCTCAACATGTTGCCTGGTGTGAAGCTACATCACTGTCTCCATTTTGGTCCTGCAAACCGAGAGTCCGTGGATGAATGGTTTTTCCCAAACACATGTGATTCCAACAAAACTGCAACACACACTATGATGCATGCCAAGAGTCAGGTAACAAATCTTCCCCATTTCACATGTGCAGTGCACTTTGCCACATGATGCCACATCAATGGCATGGAAATGGACATTTTGTGTAAAATCTCCAGTCCTACCTGTCATGTCCTTCATTGCTACTGCAGTTGTAGATGCCAAATGACATGCAATGACGGGTGAGGGTAGGTGTGAGCCAACAATCAATGGTGACATACTCCTGTCTGTGGTACCACATGAAATGTAGCCTCATTGCATATGTCAAATTCAAAAGACAGTTTGGAATGCAAATATATGTGAGGGAATACAGAAATCATCCCATGAACACAGGTAGACGATGCATGAAACAACAGAGTACACATTTCGTCAAAAGAGAACGGGACACATGTTAATATGGCGGCACAAGGGATTTTGACAACTGTGATGGGCCATAAATCATGTCTATGGACATTCCCCATTTACCAAGGGAAGGTTTTGATCTGTAGCTGCACCCAAAGAACAATGTATGCTCTGTCACATGTCTGATGGCCACCTTCATGTGACAGACAGTAGTGAGGCACCAGCACTCTTCACACACTGAAAACAAGTGGCCTCTGGGTAGCACGTGCCAATTTACTCACTTGACCAGACACATGGCTGAGGACAGTGATCCGTCACTTTTTTTCTTTGGGCTGTAACACTGTGGAGTAGTGGTCTGTTGCATAGAATTTAGACCCACTACAACAAGAAGCCTTACTTGATTGATAACTGTAAACAGCCATGTGTTTTCTCTGGAGAGCAATTATTTTGTGGATTGTACTGAGTTGTGTCCTAGGTCCCTGGGCTAATAGGTAAGGCACATCAGTATGCGCCAAATTACATATCTACACAAACAGTTACTTATCTTGTGTTTTACACATGGCCCATCCCCAGTCATCAGGAGATGTTAGAATTGAACACATCAACGTGGCTATGTGACAGGCATGGGTATTCCCTGTACTCATACCCTTGTGGCTGCTGTGCTCCCCTCAAACTCCCATCAAGGTCCGGGTATGTCATTGCTAGAATGCATGACCTTAGGGGGGTTATGCTCTGACGTGCACCCCACCCAGGTTGGGAGGACAGCACCAGCTAGACCTCCGCAGTCTTCCGGGCCCAGTGTCTCAGGTCCTCCCACCTCTTGCAACAGTGGGCACTCCACCGGCTATGAACCTCCAAGGTCTGCACCTTCCGGGCAATGGCTCTCCAAATCTCCTTCTTCTAATGGGTGTTAACCTTGTCTCGTAGGTACTCATTATCCTAATGAGGCTACTGGATTTGTGCCGCAGAATTGCATAGATTGTGGGGTACTAAGTACAATTCCACACTATGTGATGCCTGTTCGCCTAATTCGTTTTTTCCGGCTAACTAGCAGCAACTCATCTCTGCCCAAGAACAGGGATGATTGTGGCAACCAGGAGCATGACAAGAAAGACTGCTCAGGGGAACCGTGATCGATCAGATCGCACCCCTTTCTCTTGATTACATTAGTCTCACACAGGCAAAATATAGTTTAATAAAGATTTATTGAAGTAACTACATCTTAGATAAAATGGTATGTATTGCAATAACTAGGTGATAAAACACACTAAAAGCAAAAAGGTGACGAGTGTGAAACACAAAAACAGTCCCACCACATTGCCACCAGGAGTGATATATATTTTTCCTACCTAAGCTACGGTAGAGCACAGCATAATAAACCCTAATCCGCCCTTCAGGTTTCATCCTTGGGAAGACATAATCCCTCATACCTGAGCAAGGAAGCCTGTAGTCTACAGAGACACAATCCCCATAGAGACTAGGGCTTCGGTAGTCTCAGCAAGCAGCTGAAGCAAAGGTAATCAGCAATCTGCATGCAGTCGTGGTCATCTGGATGGAATCTCCCTCTAACGTGTATGGGACAAAGGAGTGTCATTATAATTAAACAGTTTATGTCCTGAGAAAGGGTCCCGACGTAAGAATATGTATGTTTCTGTGAATGCTGGAGACACAGCGTACCACTTTGACCGGAAATCCTTTCTGACTGCAGCTTTGAGGAAAGCACAAAGTGGAATGCTAAGAACATGATGCTTTTCTAGGCGAGGGAACAAATAGAGAAATAAAATAAAACCGCAAATGTGGCTTATGCTAGAAAAATAAAGCAATGCTGAATAAAATGTATCTGGACTAAAGTGCACAAAGGCAGGCCTAGTTTGCTAAAATAACATGTCTAAAATATGGCTATAATAGCTATATAACAACCTATATGGATGCAAGAGACAAATCAAACAATTACAAACACAAGCCTTTGCCCAAATGGTTGTGTCACACACATGTCAGAAACACCAAGCATACAATGGGAAATAAGTCAACATACCACAAGTGTGAAGCACACATGCCCATAAGTACAGGGACATGCCTACACATTTTTGGATTCATATGTAGACTAACCCACTACCCTGCTCTAGGCCTTCAATGACTAAGAAAGGGCTGGCATGGTGGGACCGGAAATTGTCTTCCCTCTACATGTGTGAACGTGGCCTACCAAATGCAGACTCATGTCACTCCAGGGTGTGTTTCAGTGGTATGAACCTGTACCACAAAACACTCCTTTAAGCATATGTTTCTAGCCTACAGAGATGGCATCCAGCATACAAAGGTATGTATTGTACTATTTCTGCTATGTAACCAAGCTACTGAGTCTCATGTCATGGCCTCCCAGGAATCTACACACTGTCTGCACTGTGGGTCTGTCATTTGTGCATTAAACCTGTACAGGACAAATATGACTTCTGTGAAGGTGACAACAGAGCTGTAGGAGTAAGAGGCATGTCATAAATCAAAGATACACATTGACAATTATGCAAAATGCACATATGGCCCAGTTCAGGGATTTGCCTCAGTACCCATTCTTAATCTAGTCAATGAACTGAGGCATTCAGGGCAAGTTTTGCCACTAGAGCCTCATATTGGCAACCTGACAGGAACTGCATGTCTACAGGAAGTGGGCATAGAGTCACAGTTGCATAGCCACAGTGACTCTCCCACAGCCTGGACTATGTCCTATATTGGGAGATACATTTGACAGACCCTGATCTCTGCAGGCTGAGCATATAGAACCTACATGACACTCACATTTCCATCACTTCCATACATGACAGTACATCATGTGACCATCAGCAATGTGGCTTGTGGGGCCACCTGAAGGGCACAGTGAGTCATCATATGCCTTCCAGACAACAGTTTGGCAAGGCCAGATGTGGGGTGAAAGATCTGTGGTACAATACACATTGCTTGCAATATCCTCAATGACTCAGACAAGATGCATACAAAGCTCATGCTGTCATGAGCATACATATTGTATAACATTTACAATCATCATAAACAAAACAAATTTCATTGGATGGCAGTAAAGTCTCCTTGCCTAGTTATGCTCATCCAACATAAGAAGGATCTAGGGCCCCAAAAAACTTCACCCAACACAATGTGAATGAAGACATCATATAGTACTGGTCTCCAATATCTGCAACAAGTACATCCAATTGGTGCCACACAGACTGCAACAACAGGCACACAAGAAGTCTAACTGGCACACAAGGTCACTTTGTAGCCTGTGTGGAGGGAAAAGGAGGTGCTGAACAAAGTCAATTATGAAGTACTTACCTGCTCCTCTGGTGAGCAGTAGCGCTGACCATACAGGGGAAGGACACTGCTCACAAGCCTCTCCAGCTCCTCTGGAGAGAAAGCAGTGGCCCTTTCACCTGATGGACATGAAGTGGTGGAGGTGTTGCTGGGAGCAGTTTCAGGAGTCAAGTGACTGATTTTGCACAACGCGGCATACACGTACCCAATGTACGTGGTCATCACCGCTGACATACACGGCCATTGGTCTGTGACTACCACAGGCAACAACGTTAACCTATAGCTGTGTCCGCCGTAGTTGAAACCACCTACCACGCAGACGACTTCCACTGGAGGCCGTGGGTTGTTCCTGATGTCCAGTGGAATACATCAGGCATCCGCCATTTTGGCGGCTTGAAAGACTGTAAATGGCCCTGTTATATAGAGCACAACAACAATAGAAGTTGAATATTATCACAAACATCCTCAATCTGTCTTGTTGTGTAGGTCTGACTACACAATCACCATTGTAGTGAGTTGTAGGGCACAGATGGCATATGATGGTGGTGCATAGGCCACCATCACTGACGGTATTTTGGGGGGTCGTAAATACAGTCACATTTCAAGGGGAAACTGTAGCAGATAGTTAGGTGTTCCCCGAATCCATGTTGTGGACACATGTTTTCACAACCATGGGGGTCACATTTGCCTCTAGTGTAGTTGCCAGCTGTGATATGCACTGGGTCTAATGTATATACAGTCAGAAATGCTTTGTCACATGATATTATTAGCATTCATCACGTTGCTGTGGACACAGTGACTAATGTTCCAAATCATTTCTTTTCATACATAGGTACCCTGGGAGAGGGAGGATGCAACAACCTCCTGTCTACCATCCATTGCCAGACCTTCAGATCATGGAGGAATGCCACGTCATCCAGCTGTACAGTTTGAATAGGCAAACTATAGTGGATTTATGCCATCAGTTGGTGCCAGAACTGATTCCAGCTAACAGTAATCCATATTGCGTACCACCCATTGTACAAGTCATGGCAGTATTGCACTTCTTGGCCACAAGCTCCTTCCAACATACAGTGGCCTATCTGGTGGTATGTCCCAACCTATGTTCAGTCTGGTGTTGAAAGAATTTCTATAAGCAGTGTTGAAACACTGCGACAGCTATATCCGGTTGCCCCGATGTGAGGATTTAGCCAATGTGAAGGCTGACTTCTATGGGTTGGTCTGCATCCCACATGTTATGGGGGCCATTGATGGCACACATGTTGGCCTGGTGCCACCACAGGCCACTGAACAAGTCTATTGCAACAGAAAAAACTTCCATTCCATCAACGTGCAACTTGTCTGTTTGGCGGATCTCTACATCTCAAATGTGTGTGCCAGTTTTCCTGGATCATCACCTTATTCCTTTGTAATGCAGAACAGCACCATACCACAGCTGATGTCACAGCTGCAACCAGAGCAAGCCTGGTTGGTTGGTAAGTCACATCTGTACTGATTATTTGTGAGCAATGTCAGGTGCTACAATCATGAAGTGAGTTTCTCAATGCTGCATTTAGCACATCTAACCCGTCCTTGGTCATATCACCAGATGCATGAGCATTGTATTATAAAGGCCATGTGATCAGGAACTGTAGTACTGCAGTTTATCCAAATCTTGGATTATATGGTATTTGATTACTTTGGTGTGGTATGTCATAAGGCTCAAGCTGGTGACACCCACCACTTCAATGTTTGCCTATTCTACAGGACAATGTCTGACAAATTCCTTCCGTCCATGGTCTGGAGGTCTGTATTTGTAAATATGTCATTTACTTAGTACGATTCAATCATTTATGATTTCCAAGAGTTCAGACATATTGACAGCCTGTGTGCTGAACACTGTTATATTTTTTTTTTGTTTGACCAGACACGTGTATGTATGAGTTTGTGAGGGATGGTTGTAATCCTGAGCTGGAAACCGTATGCATGCAACATAGCTGATATTAAATAAATACCTTTGATCATTATTGTATGGTTCACGTGATCTGACATACCGACATGGCTAAGTATGAAAGTAAAATCATCAGGGAATCAGCTGCTACAGAGGCAGGGGTGTCTGTGGCTGGTTGTTCCTCTGGCAGTCGCCGATGTTAATGGGCCTGCTGTTGGTGAGCCAAAGGAAGGAGAAGATTGGTTTTGAAAAGCGCTGCACGGGGTTGTATGTATGTCCCTCAATACACCTGTCAGGGAGGCCATGTTGGAATTGTGGGCTTACATCTGTTCACGTAAGTCCCTATGCATGTCCCTCTGTAGCTGCTTGATTTCCAGGAGTTCAGTCAACTCCCTGACCATCACACCTTGGGGCTCCTGATAAACCCCCAAGATGTGGCTGAAGGAGCCCTAGTCTGGAGCAGTGCCAGTGGCCCACCTTAACCCTCTCATGAACCCTAACCCCACAGGCCTGTGCCCTTGCCACAGGGTGACCTCTCTAACTTGTTCATGGACCCTCATTGTCCGAAGCATTGCACTGCAACTCAGGATCCAGGACTGGGGGGGCATAAGATGATGAAAACTGTGCTAGGTACACAGGTGGAGGGTGTACATGTTTTTCTGTGATGTTGAAGGTACAGGGTTGGGAGGTGACGTTGTGGGCACAGTGAGGCTCACTGTTTCCATTTGATCAAGTTGCCCAGATGGGCCAAAACCATCCTCCATGTCCACAAGTCCAAGAGTGCTGTCGTCACTGAGGGTTTCATCCAGGGGTGTAGTGGTAGTCTGTTCTATGGCCTCAGTTTGTCCACAAGCAGATCCACGTGTTGATGAAAAACATACATTGTTGCTTGTTGAATTGTGACATTTACCTCCAAAGGGTTTGTGTTACAGTAAGCAGAGACCTTTGACAAAGTTAAGTTGTAGGTAATTAAATTGTGCCAAGTAACCATGGGATTGGGTGATTTGACATGCCACATGTGAAGCATGCCAATGCAATGTGACTCAAGCAGCTGATGAGATGTGCAGATCAGCTGCACCTTGGAAGATGGCCTGAAAATAACAGTTTACCACCAGCACAGCCAACACAGTGGAGAGGCAAGATGGGTCTTTGACCATTTGGAGGCCTAGTTGAGTGAGATGCAAACAAACCCAGGACTTTGTTGTATATGTGACTGGAGTCATCTTGTGCACTGTGCTATGTCAATGTGTCTGCTACCAATACCAATCTGGTGATGCATCTTGAGGCCTTAGGAACACTTGTTGTATACACTGGATAAAGTGTCATACCTGTCCTCAATAGTTACAACTTGGGGTAGCAAGTCAAGATGGAGCTAGGTAGACAGACTTGTCTCTGATTTGAGCATGATCTGAATCTGAGTAAACTTCAATTGAGAGAGAGTTCACAAACAAGGGTATTTGTACAAGTGGCTTACTGAAACAGGGCCAATTGTGCTTTGCAGTCAGATCACTCTCGTTACTGAAACAGTGCCTCCTGGGAGTTGCAGTCAAGTCATTCCCTCTACTACACACACTTGACAAATGGTATCCTCCTAAGTGAGTGCACTTCAAGTGAGAGTTCAAACACAGGGGTAATTGGACAAGTAACCACTGGGCTTTTGCGTAGAGGTACTGAAACAGTGCATCCTGGGAGTTGCAGACCGGTCACTCCCCCTACTATACACACTTGATAAACGTTATCCTCCCCGGTGAGTACACTTTAATTGAACAACAAACTAGGGTATTTGGACAAGTGACCACTGGGCTGGTGTTTGGAGTTACTGAAACAATGCATATTGTGCTTTGCAGTCAGATCACTCTCTATACTACACACATTATACAAATGGTATCCTCCCAGGTGAGTATGCTTCAATTGAGAGTTCACAAACAGGGGTATTTGAGCAAGAGACCATTGGGCTGGTGTTTGGAGTTACTGAAACAGTGCCTCCTGGGGGTTGCAGTCTGGTCACTCCCTCTACTACACACACTTGACAAACTGTATCCTCCCAGGTGAGTACACTTCAATTGAGAGTTCACAAACAAGGGTATTTGAGCAAGTGACCACTGGGCTGGGATTTAGAGTTCTGGAACAGTGCCTCCTGGGAGTTGCAGTCTGGTCACTCTCTCTCCTCCCCAACACTTGACAAATGTTTGGTTTTACATAGCATTTAGGTTTGAGCATAAGTTTACATTTTGGAACATACCATGTATCCTGGAATGTGTTTTGGTTATTGTGAGATTTCCAGACACCATTCAGGCATATGGCATGTGATGGGCCTTGGTAGCTGTGATGTTGCATCCAATTATACAGATTGACAGTGTTACAACTCAGATGTGGGTACTAAATTTTGTTGAGGTGCATGAACAAGACAGTGGCAACAGCTAAGCTGTGAGCATGCATGACATAGCAGTTTTGTGACATTATTTGTGTTGTGACTTACCAGACTCCACTCCCCCGGTTATTTGTGTCAAGCCCTGTGGATGCAGGATGGCCAAGACCTTCTCCTCCCAGGGAAAGAGTCTTAACAGAGCACTGGGAAGGCCACTGCCAGTCTTCTTGGCTTCCAGCTGCTGCCTGGAGACCAGGAAACTGACCTTGCCCCTGAGGTCGTTCCACCTCTTCCTAATGACCTCCTTTGTGCGCCGAGTGGTGTCTACAGCATTCATTCTGTCGACTATCCTCTCCCACATTTTCATTTCCCTACTGAGAGGAGTGTGCTGGACTTGGGCTCCAAACAATTGTGGCTCTTTTCTAATGATTTTATCCACCATGACTCTGATGACATACCTGGATATTAAAGGGGGTGACACTGACTACTTAAACAAGACAAGTGAATATGGGGAAAGAAATAGACGATGTATGTGAAAGTTGTAAAATGGGGTGGGGGGAAAAAGGTCTGCCTTATGACAAAAAATGGACGAAATGATGTGTGGCCTGTCTTTCTGTGCTGCAGTGAAAATGCAAAAGATTGTGGTCTGTTAAGGGGTGCGATTTATAACGTCCTTTGTAGGTGAGTCCACTTGGCTGATGTGTGTCAGCTGTATTACTTTTGAATTCATCCAGTGTGCACTTGTCTATTTCTTTGCTGAACGCGGACTGCAGGGGTCGACAGCCATTGGCTTCCCACCACAGCAACTGTGGCCCATATTTATACTTTTTGACGCTAAACTGCGCTAACGCAGTTTAGCGTCAAAAAGTTTTGCGCCGTCTAACGCCATTCTGAAGCGCCATGCGGGCGCCGTATTTATGGAATGGCGTTAGACGGCGCAATCAGACCGGCGCTGCCTGGTTTGCGTGGGAAAAAACCACGTAGACCAGACAGCGCCGGCGTAGGGGGAAAATGGCGCATGGGCGTCTTAAAATGGGGCAAGTCAGGTTACGTCGAAAAAATCGTCTTAACCCGACTTGCGCCATTTTTTAACGACGCCCATCCCCCATCAACATGACTCCTATCATTGTAAAGATAGGAGTCATGCCCCCTTGCCCAATGGCCATGCCCAGGGGACTTCTGTCCCCTGGGCATGGTCATTGGGCATAGTGGCATGTAGGGGGGCACAAATCAGGCCCCCCTATGCCACAAAATATTATTAAAAAAAAAAAAAAAACAACTTACCTGAACTTACCTGAATGTCCCTGGGGTGGGTCCCTCCAGCCTTGGGTGTCCTCCTGGGGTGGGCAAGGGTGGCAGGGGGGGTCCCTGGGGGCAGGGGAGGGCACTCTGGGCTCATTTTGAGCCCACTTGTCCCTTAACGCCATGCCTGACCCAGGCGTTAAAAAGCGGCGCAAATGCGCCGTTTTTAGCCACGCCCACTCCCGGGCGTCGCTTTTGCCCGGGAGTATAAATACCACGTAAAGGCCTGGGAGTCATTTTTTAGACGGGAACGCCTCCCTTGCATATCATTAACGCAAGGAAGGGGTTCACGCTAAAAAATGACGCACATTCCGGGAACTTTGGCGCTATTCGCCTCTAACGCCATAGTATAAATATGGCGTTAGTTGGCATTAGTTTTGCGTCGAAATTGCGTCAAAAAAAACGACGCAATTTCGGCGCAAACGGAGTATAAATATGGCCCTGTGTGTTTGTAATAGGCTTGGTGTTTGGCCACAGCGCTGATGGCGCTGGAGGTCAGACTGCCTAAATCCAAGCCACCGCGCCACTGGCAGTCTGCCTTTTTTGCTTGGCAGATGGCGGTCCTGCCTGTACAAATCATAATACAGTGGTCTGGTGACCACCAGCATGGCGGTCTTTTTGGGAGTGCCAACATTGAGGAATGGCGGACGGGCCACCGAACTCGTAATCAGGTCCTAGAATCAGCACTTAGAAACACACTAGCTCCAACTGGGGCTATCACGACGTCTAGTCGGAGTCATTCCCCACAGTCTGAAAACACTTGTGTGGGAGTGTGGGCTGGACATGCAGTTGTACGGATCCCAGGAACAGTACCTTGGAAAATGAAGAAACAAAGATTTTGCACAAAGTCAGGGAAGTGAGGCGTCACTGGAGTTAGTGTGGGGTTGGTTCCTTACTGCTACCGGGGAAGGGAGGCATTGGCTCCTTACTGTTAGGCAGGGTAGGTGAGGCATCAGTTCCTTACGGTTGCAGGGGAGGTGATGAGGCATTGGTGGTGAGGCGTTGGTTCCTTTTGACAAGGTAGGGTCGATGGATCCAGCAGGTCAAGACACAATGCATGGACTTCACAGTGTCGCAATCACACAATGGGGCCACAGGTACTGCGGTGGAGTCAGAGTAGGGTGTCACGGGTGTCAGTGACACTGCACTCGGAACTCACGCTGTGGTGGAACATCGCAAGTGCTGCAGTGGCATCAGGCCTGTGGCATCGGTCTTGGTTTGTTGTACTCAGTGGGGAATACGGCTGTGGTCTAGGCAGCTGCACGGAGTCAGACATGGGCGCCTGTTCTGGAGTCGCCCTGTAGTTGATGTACATGGTTTAGTCTTGGCTGCACCAGAACTCACTCCCAAGGGCCCAGGAACTGGATTTGGCACCACTTGGCAAGTCAGGACTCCCAGCAAGAGAGCCCAGGTAAGTCTTTGATGTCCCGGAGACTTCTTAACAGGAGGCAAGCTCAGTCCAAGCACTTAGAGAACCTTTAAAAACAGGATTTAGAAAGCAAAGTCAAGTTCTTTCACTCTCAGGATAGAAGCAGCAAGCATCAGACAAGCACAGCAAAGCAACAGGCAGAGTGGCAGTCCCTCCTATAGCATTGTTATCTTGTAATGCACAAAACCCTGCCTTTTCTGCCTTGGCCCCAGACACACTCCAGGTGGTTGGAGACTGCTTTGTGTAAGGACAGGCACAACCCTTTCAGGTGCAAGTGCAAGATCCTCCCACCACTCTATCTCAGGAAGACCCATCAAGATATGCATGGCACCCCTCAGATCCCTTCATGTGGCTGTTTAGAGTGAATTCACAAACAGACCAACTGTCATACTGACCCAGACGTGTATTCCACAGGCAGAGATACAGAATGGTTAAGCAATAAAATGCCCACTTTCTAAAAGTGGCATTTTCAACCTTACAATTTGAAAACCAACTTCACCAAAAGATGTACTTTAAAAATGTGAGTTCAGAGACCCCAAAACTCTATCTCTATTGTTAGCAATGGGGTTTCTGGTTGGCTAGGGTATGCTATGCACCTAAGCCAGGTAGAACTCACCCATTCTAGTCAGGGCAAGGGAGTTACATGTCCAAGATAACCCCTGCTCACCCCATTGGTAGCTTGGCACAAGCAGTCAGGCCTAACCCGGAGGCAATGTGTAAAGTGTTTGTACAACACACACAACACACGTGACACAATAAATGCACCACAAAGGAATCACAACACCAAGGTATATAAAAATAATTTGTGTTGTACACAATATCACTAGACCAAACACAACGTCAGTAATACCCTGCTACGCAAGCAGTTGTTAGCACATTACGTAATACCTTTACTCTGCAGAAATCAGCAGTAGTCACATATGACACACAGGTTACTCATTATTCTGCAACATAAGCAGTAGTCAGGAAAACATTACTGTTCAAATAATGTACATGTCATAAAATTATCACCAAACAGGTAGATGTCATAGGAAACGCATTATCATGAATGCCAGGCTATCCTTTTGTAGGCACATATCATGGAAACCCCCCAACCCCCATGGCACAGATCGAAATAACTCTCCTTGACATTACAGTCAAAGAACTTATGCTTATGTTAGCCTATGAGAGGTGACATGATTCACTAATGGTTTGTACAGGTGCTCCTGCACTACTTTTAGGGTAATTATGGTATCCCGGGCACTCTGAACACAAAGGAGCTGAGGTGCTCCTCTTACAACCAATGCAGCATCCAAAGCTTCCCTTAAGGTTTGTACCAAAGCTCCTGCCCTCCTTTTGGGGTTATAACGGTATCCTTGGCACTCCAAACACGAAGGAGCCCACATGCCAATCCTTACAACAAAGGCGGCATCCAAAGCGGACTGAAGTGGGCTCAGCAGAGATGGGGCCTCAGGCGAGGTGCCCCTTCCCACCCTGTGAGCTGCCCCAAGGTCAACTCCAATGACGGGGGGAGCACACACCACCAGGACATGCAGGGAGTCCTCGCTCCATCACAAGGAGCACTATGGTGATTCTCTGGTTGGGCCTCAAAGGCTAGGGAGGCACGAACGGTTTGGCCACGCCTACGAGGATTCCTCCAGCGGTGTTCGCACCCTTGGAGGTGTGGTTAAGGATCATGAAGGGTAGCTGCCTCATCCTTCCTTAAGGACGACTGCACTCACCATGCGCTTTAGAGGGGGAATTCCTCAGCGCTCACCATGCGCTTGATTCAAACACAGAGGGGGTTGCTCCCAGCACAGCGCTGTCCTCATGCTAAATCCAGCAAGTGCAGGGGACAGGGGCCACAGCACCCAGCCCCTGGACGACACAAATGAGGCACAGGGCCGCAAGGCCCAGCAACAGGCCAGCACAAAGGGGATGCAGTCAGTGGCAGTTCCTCCTAGTGACCCAGCAGGTCACAGGTCAGCACAGCAGCAGCAGTCCAGGGCCGTTCCTCGTGAGTCCCTCCAGCAGCATTCTGTGTCCAGTTCCAAGTGTGTTTCTTGTGTCTCTTAATGGGGAAAATATCCTGTACTTATAATCAGTTTTGCAAAGCATTTTCAGTGAGGGGGAGAAGAGGCTTCAACCAGTTACAACTGGTTCTTGGAGTGTCCCCTCTCTCCTCCAGCACAGGCTCCAAACATCAGCTGGGGGTAAACAAGACCTTTGTGTGAGGCCAGGGCACAGCCTTTACAGATGCAAGTGTACCCTGCCCCCCTTCTCTCAGCCCAGGAAGACCATTCAATATGTAGATGCACCTCTGTGACACTTCCACCCTCCCTGTGTACAGGTTGTCTGAAAAGTATGCACTAAGCCCAACTGTCACTCTGCCCAGAGGTGGATTGGAGTCAATGCTCACTTAATAGAAATGTCATTTCTGTAATGATAATAAAAAATCCACATACACCAGTAAGCAGCATTTCTCATTACCATTACAACCATACCAAACATGCCTACACTACCTCTCATAAATCAGATAATACCCCCTACACATAAGGCAGGGCATTTCTAATGCAATCATATAAGAAGGCAGCACTGACTGCAGTGAGAAACCAAATAGGCTGTTTGTCACTACCAGGACAGGCCATGCAACCAGGCACATCTCCTGCCTTCTACTTACATAGCACCCTGTCCATAGGGTAGCTAGGACCTACCTTAGGGGTGACTTACATGTAGTAAAAGGGGAGTTCTGGGCCTGGCAAGTAAATTTAGATACCAGGTCCCTGGGGAAGACAACTGCGCACATAGGCCCTGCTATAGCAGGGCTGAGACAGGTTTGAAAGGCTACTTCAGTGGGTGGCGCAAGCAGTGCTGCGGGCCCACTAGTAGCATTCAATTTACAGGCCCTGGGTTTAGGGATATCACTGTACAAGATACTTACAGGTAAATGAAATATGCCAATCAGGTCTAAGCCAATCACACCAAGTTTACAAGGGAGAGCACATGCACTTTAGCACTGATTAGCACTGATAAAGTGACCAGAGTCATAATGTCAGCCAAAAAGGGTCAAAGAAATTAGGGGAAGGCAAAAAGTTTGGGGAATCAATCAATCAGGAATTTGTCAAGCACACTACTCACCAGTGAGGGTCTCAAGACACTGAGGTGGGGAGGTGTTGGGGGGGGGGAGGTGCTGCTACTGCTCGAATCAGTCAATCAGGAATGACCCTGTAGAAAGGGCCAGGTCCAACATCTATCTGCGTCCAATGGGAAATTACACTTAAAAGATATTTCATGGCAATCCCCAGGTTAACCTATGGTAGAAATAGGCCTTGCAATAGTGAAAACTGAATTTAGCACTATTTCACTATCAGGACCTGTAAAACACACTACTACATGTCCTAACCTTTAAATACACTACACCCTGCCCAAGGGGCTACCTTGGGCCTACCTTAAGGGTGACTTACATGTAGTAAAAGGTAAGGGTTTGTCCTGGCAAATGGGTGCACTTGACAGGTTGAAATGGCCCACACAGGCACTGTAGTAGCAGGTCTGAGACGTATTTACAGGGCCACTAATGTGGGTGGCACAATCAGCGCTGCAGTCCCACCAGTAGCATTTGACTTACAGGCCCTCGGCACACATGTTGCACTATATTAGGGACTTACCAGTAAAAAGGTAATATGCCAATCATGGATAAACCAATCATCAATACAATTTAGACAGAGAACACTTGCTCCTTAGCACTGGTCAGCAGTGGTAAAGTGCTCAGAGTCCTGAAGCCGGCAAAAAAGAAATGCAGCACATAGTCAAAAACATATATTGATTTTAGGTAGTTCATTTTTGTTCATATCATATCCTTTCAGATTATGTAATGTTAATTTCAATACATAATGTTAATCTTAAAACTAATCAACATCGCGTCAATGCAAGCCATATGCATGGGTCATATTCATTTAAACATGCCTTGTGTTCTTTTCGATATGTGCTTTATTCATTTCAAAGCATGCTACATTTATCTCACATAGTTTTATACTTTTTTCTAAAAGTGTCATATTCATTTTAATGAATGTCATAATAATTTTGATATGGGTCATATTCACTTCTCCAGATGTCATATTCATTTCAAAGTGGATCATATTCATCTTAACATGTGCCATATTGCTTTCAATGAATGTCATATTCATTTCAATGGATGTCACATTCACCTTAACACCTGACATAATAATTTTAACATGGGTCATATCCATTTCAACATAGGTCATGTTCATTTCAGTTTATGCAATATTCATGTTGATAAGTATCATATTAATTTCAAAGCATTGCCAAGTTTCATTTTAAGTTCAGCATTGGCCATACTCAGTTTAAGGCATGTTGAGTTCATTTCAAAGGGGCTCATATTCATTTCAATGCATGTCATATTCATCTTAGCATGTGTCATATTCCTTTCAATGGATGTCTCATTCGTATTAACACATAATATCAATTTTAGCATGAATCATACCCATTGCAACACATATCATAATCATGTCAATATGTATCATATTATTTTCAATGCAAACCATATTCATTTTGATAATTGTAATGTTCATTGCACGTTATATTTTTCTCAGAATAATACATTTTCATTTCAGTACCTTATATTCATTTCAATTTGTCACATTCATTCCAATGTATGTTATATTCCTCTTGGCATATGTCAGTCATTTCAAGAAAGGTCCCATTCTTTTTTATGAATATTGTATTTGTTTCAGTGATTGCTTTATTGTTTACAGTGAGGGCAATATTTATTTCAGAATGATTGATATATATTTCAGTATATCTATTTTTCAACTCAGAGTATGTGTTATTCATATTAGTCACTAAGTAGCATATTCACTCTGCAAGGTTTCATATTTGTTTTGATTCAAGTGAGATTCACTCTGCCAGGTATCATATTCATTTTGACACATAGTACATTAATTCTGGTGTGTGTCATATTCATTTTGCAACACGCTATGCATTTCAGGAGTTGCCCTATAGGGGAGCTGTGATTTTGACATGAACGGCTTCCCATAAAGGTGTTCTTTATCTAGGATATAACTGATGGTGCTCCTTCTGATATTCTCATAGAAAGGCCATCTTAACAGAAAATGTGGCATTTCTTCGGATTGGCTACTTAAACAGTTCGCCGTGGTGGATTGTTTTCTGTTTTTAGCGAGTAGGTCAGGCGAAGAGTGCCACTTCTAGTTAATGCAGAAAGGCTGCTCCCCCTGTAGTCTGTGAGTTTTACTGGGTAAGGTTGAACGTATGGCGAAATATTGATTAGTTATGCTTCCCTGATGGGCGAACGGTCTCCAAAAGTTTACGTCTTTTTTTATTGCCAAAGTATTGAGTTGTTTATGAATAGTTATATTCATTCTATATCTAGACTAAGACGATGTGTTTCTTTCTCCCAGCTAAGGGCAAAAGCAGACTGTAGTCCAAGTTTGAGGTGTTCTTTCAAGGCGTTGTCTTTTAAGTTTGTTCCAGAAGATCTCATTCTTTCTTTTTAATTTGTTCTTGATTTGGGCCATTTGACATCTGCTTGGTTGGGAGTATAGTGAACGTAAGCCTCTAAGGAAACAGTAGGGAATCTTGAGTAGCATCAGTAGACTTTTCAAGAAATCCCTTTCAAAGCATGGTATTTTGAATGATTTCTTATCCAAGCACCAAAGTTAGGCTCTATAGGTATGTTGACTCCAAGCTTATGCCTTTGACTACGTTGTCGATGTAGGCTGAAAATCAGTGGCTGAAGATATGAACTCTACTAAGGGCTGCATTTAGAAAAGATTCAGATTTCTCCATCACCTTTTTAATGTGCAAATACCAGTGGAGATAGTTTGAGAGACGTAGGCCAAAGTAGTTGAGGGAATTTACTTCATCCAGCTTTATGTCATTGATGTCAAAGACTTTCGCGAGTCTCTCTTTTTTTCTGAAGACCATCGTTTTTGTTTTCTGAGTGTTCATTTCAAGTCATTCACTTTGCAATTTTCTGCCATTGCTGTGAGTTGAGCCTGCAATCCTTTTGGGGTCCCATCGATCAGGATGGAGTCATCGGCATATAGAAGGGAAGCTGTTTATTGCTCATACATTAGGGGTTGGTCTCAGACCTCGCAGGTAAATCTCTTGAACAGAGAGAGAATAGTAGGGGAGAAAGGATCTGACCTTGTTTCACTCCACTGCATAATGCAGTTTGTTTACTGTGAAGCCTTTTTAGGTCGAGCATAGCAATGTGCAATCGCAGTCAGATCGAGTCCTCTCGACATGTTGTAATCTGTTCTCTGAACTTTAACCACGCCCATCTCATGCCCATCACTTTCATTCGTTCCTGGGCCTGCCTTTCAAAAATCCCTTGATGCCACTGGTAAATGCTTTGCGTTTGCCCCGCCTTGAGGTTGTTTTGTTATCATCTTGGAGACTGACCCTGTCACATGGATCATTGCACGGCCATGTACCTTAGTGTGACTCACTATTTTTTCTTTGGCCTCGCCACTTCGCACTCATGATAGTATGTTATTTCTTTCTCTTCCTTGTTTTCTGGCATCTTGCAGTATCTTTTTGATGTCTGCGGTGTCTTTTTATTTTATTTTTTGCACCTTTATGTAGCGCAAACTCAACACAAAGTTATTGGAGCGCTTTATTTTTAGTTTTTTTGCAGTTTTATATAGGGCAAGGTCGATACAAAGGTGTTACAGCACCTTACATGAGTACCAGTTACATTGCACAAGAACACATTCATTTTTGGTGGTGGGATATTAAGTGATTCAACCAGAATCACAGGATGTTGAGCTGGTGTGTGTCATTTAATAAACACATTAATACGGTCTGAGTATAGATTTCTCCTTATTAACACCAGTTTAATGCATGACCACAAAAGTCAGCAACTAAAAAGTGACCAGATGACCTCTGGAAAGGATCTGCCTCCCTGCAGAATATGCCAGAGTCACAGAACTGCATAATTCCAGTGGCCTTTTCTCTTACTAACATGTACCTAGAGGAGACTCTGCATGCTTAATGTGGGCTACATAAATGATCGTTATAATTTTTTTATTATTGTTATTGCATTAGTTGTGTGATAGGTTATGAAAAGGAATGCATCTTTACGACTGCACTACATATACATGATGTAGTCTAGGTTTCCAACACAGGAGTTAATATTTTCTCTAAAGTAATAAATGATCCCTATTTATGACTTGTGAGGCTCTGTGATTTTGTGGCTGACGCAACATCTATTTATGCTTCACAGATTTGGACACATCAACTCTCAGCACCACCACATCATTGATCTGTTTCAGAGCAGCGATTCATGGTATCTTCAATACATACAAATATTCCTGTCATGTGACCAGACTATTTCTGGACATCTTCTTTGACTTTAAGAGAGGTCAGAGCTGAGTCACTGCCCGAGAGAGACATGTCTTAGCTTATTCTCATTGTGTTTTCTAAGATTACACTAATGCTGTATGCTTTATACTTGTTGCATTTGGGTATGCACAGGTTCTCCTTCAGAAGGCACATGGTCTAGCCAAACCCTGTGGTGTACGGAAGGTGCTTTATGGTGTCACCTAATGGTTAGGTGAAATTATTGCCAATTTACCTTAAAAACCTATATGGGGACTGCACCATTGGCACAGTTCTATTTTGCCTGAGGTGCTCAAAACTGCACTGCTCCCTTGTCCTGCTGTTCCAGCAGAACATTCATTGAATGGCTGGGCCAAATTAATTCTCACATAGTTTGTCCCACCTTTAATGGCACAGACAAGCTAAAAATGATGGAGCAGAATGTGCCTCACCATGTCTCAGAATATTGTATTTGATATTACAATTCACACAGAGGTTCTTACCAACTGGAAAAGGTGTATGTGGTTTCTCATTTACAGCTGTGCGATGCAACCAAACTGTGTCAAAACCAGAGAGGGGACCAAGCATCAATGTGATATAACACAAGGCACCACCACTGCGGTATCCAGTGCCACAAAAGTGATGTGGACAGTGGTCACCCTTGGCTGGCTCAGTGTCCACATCACATCCTGGTCTGCAGGCATATCTTGAATGCAAACCTTTTCCCAGACACTAGTTGGGCACCATGAGATTTACTTTGTCAGATGATTTCATGGGAAAAAAGAAGTTGGGCTTATGTGCCCATAGCAGTCATTATCAGATTCACAGTCATTTGCATGAATAGTTTCAACTTACTTGTCCAGAGGGGTTGACTTACAAACGTGGAATATGAATTTCAGCTCATAACTCAATCTACACACACATAATAGAACACCTGCATTATGTAACATTAGATTGGAGTAAATCTGCTCTCATGGGTGTTTAGTGTGCATTCCATGGTGTGGATGTCATAGAGAGTTTGAGCACACTGACAAATGTATGGATTGGTTACTACTGACAAACATTATCAGCCTGGAAAAGTTCAGAGACTTACTGTTGTTACATACAGGAGTAACTCATTTCTCAGTAACAGAATGATGGGAAACATCCCTAAAATGTGCAGAGTTGTAGGAGATGTGGCTTCCCCACCAGGAAAACATTTTCCCATTGGAAAATGGGGAAACAATGTGAAATAGGTAAATGTTTTAGCAATCATTTTTTTCTCATATGAAATTCTTTTCCATGAGCAGTTAGCTCACGATTGTGGGTACTTCAGAAAAAACTTGTGACTGTTACAGGCTCCCGGGATTTCTTCTGGAATTCTTTCCCACTTAATGTAGGAGTAAACTTAAGACTGTAGGTTTTCTAAGTGGATGTGGTCCCTTGTGTCTAAAAAAACACACACAAGCAGAAAACATAACTGGACAAGCCCAATGACCCCTCTTCCCTGTGAATATTTATGTTATTGTGCTGCTTCTGTAATTCTAACTTGCCATTTAAAATGAAGACAGTTATTTGTGGTCAGTCTTTATTTGCTTCTGTACACTGAAGTTTGGTCTAATTTGCTAGTTGCATGTCTTTGCATTCTGAAACGGTCCTATGTGGCTCGGGCTGGAAAGCATCTTAAGACTGGGTAACTTTTCACTTTATAGTTCATATGGGCCTAAAGTACTTTTGTTTCAAATATTTTGAACACTGGATTTTTCTACTTTCTGGAAATGCTTGCTTTGGGCCTCTGTTGTCAGTACCAGCCCTTCTGTATTTCCATTTAAAACACTGACCCAAGATCACAAATGTTGCACCTCTGGAACCTATCCTGTCGACCCATCTACCACTGAAGCTCTTTTTCACCAATCTGCACACATTTGAAACCTCCTATTCAGTTAAGCTGACTCTTCTGTTATTCTCTTTGTAATCAGTCAATGTTTTTAAAAGTTAGGCTGGTATTGTCATTGTAGAGGAATAATTCCTTTAAAAGTTTCACACAGAGAAATATATGACCCCTTTTCTTTGCTCCTAACTCTTTCGACCCCCTCATTCTCTAGGTTGAAGGCCATAAAGGTGCCTTTTTTGTGGCTTATTTAGTGCTTTAAAGGTTCAAGTAAACACACTAGAAAGGGCTGCACCTCTAGGGTATCACAGCCAGTCTGTAGGAATGAGGCAAAAACACACCCACGATGGTGACCTTGTTGTGTCCTCTCTCCTGCAGGGATAAGCTTGGAAGGGTTGCTGTGGCACCTGGCATTCATCCACTACACTCCAAACCAACAGACATAGGTAAAAGACAATGGGGGTCATTCTGACCCTGGCGGTAAAATCCGCCAGGGCCAACGACCGCGGGAGCACCGCCAACAGGCTGGCGGTGCTCCCTTGGGCATTCTGACCGTGGCGGTACAGCCGCGGTCAGAAATGGAAAACCGGCGGTGTACCGCCGGTTTTCCGCTGCCCTGGGGAATCCTCTATGGCGGCGCAGCTTGCTGCGCCGCCATAGGGATTCCGACCCCCATACCGCTATCCTGTTCCTGGCGGTTTTGGCCGCCAGGCAGAGGATGGCGGTATGGGGTGTCGTGGGGCCCCTGGGGGCCCCTGCAGTGCCCATGCCAATGGCATGGGCACTGCAGGGGCCCCCGTAACAGGGCCCCACCAAGATTTTCAGTGTCTGCCATGCAGACACTGAAAATCGCGACGGGTGCAACTGCACCCATCGCACCCCTTCCACTCCGCCGGCTCCATTCGGAGCCGGCATCCTCATGGAAGGGTGTTTCCCGCTGGGCTGGCGGGTGGCCTTCTGGCGGTCGACCCGCCAGCCCAGCGGGAAACCCAGAATACCCGCGGCGGTCTTTTGACCGCGCAGCGGTATTCTGGCGGTCCCAGCCAGGCCGGCGGTGGTCGGAATGACCCCCAATGTAATTTACAATGCCAATAGCTCTAACTCTCACAAACGGGAGATCTATTGCACTGCAAATGCTTGTTGGTTTATCCTAACCTGTGAGGTTGTGTCCCTGTACAACATTCATATTAGCAATAGTGGTATCAGATCGAGAACCATGTTCTCACACTTCTTCCGAAGACTAAGCCTAGGTACCAGGTCAAAAGTTGCAGTGAAAACCAGATAGGCATTTTTATTTGCTGTACTATACTAATGAATTATGTGCCTGAAGATGAATATCTGATTGATGGTGAACAGCCTTTCTCTGAAGCCTCCATGGATTTGATTTAAGGTATTTCCTTTTTGGCTCCAGTCTTTGACTGCTCAAAGTATTAACTTAGGGAAGATTTTGCATTTGACATTTATCAGGTTGGTGGGTCTGTAAAGAATCTCTTTCAGTGCCTTTCTTAATACATGGAGGACAAATTCCTGGTGAAGCGGTGTTTACAAAAGTGGGTGTTCAGTTTTTTTACTACAGTTCTGCAGTGTTAAAACACCTCCAGCAGTATCAGGTTGGCTCCCCTAGTTTCTCCCTTGCCAAATCTTTTCTAGCTTTCCACATCTTATCTTCTCCAAAACTTTCCTCCAAAAATACTTTTTTCACTATTAACTCTGCCTCTGTCTTAGTTGTATCCTTCAATACACGAGGGTTACTTTAGAATGATGTGCAGATTGTTGGTTTGCTTTCCCAAATATAGTGGAGAAATGGTTTATCCAGCCTTCCTCAAAGATGTTTGCTTCCAAGGCATTTCTTTGTGCCCTAGTTTCATGTCTTTTGTAGAAGGAAAATTTTGTGTTCATTCAGATAGATCATTAAATCAATATACTTACACCACATTTTGTGGTATCTTAGCCACGTTTCAAGTTAGGAGAGTCGATTTTTCCCCATCCAGGGTGGGTACAGTTTGGATTTTTAAGGTCTTGTAATAGTCAATGCATGTGATTGTCTGCAGATAATCTCCCTCTAATTCTTTGTGATTTCTGAGTAAACAATACTTCTTTAATCTGATTACTTGGTATGTTGTTTCTGGCAATGCAGTTGGTTTAGTCTACTTTGTACTTTTTATTGTTTTGTTTTTTTTGTTTGTTGTTTATTTAAAAGATTTGGGGAAGCTTTTCATGTGCTATCTTCTCTTTCTGGTATTTACATGCTGTGGTTGCTGTATCATTTGTTTCAAAAAGCACTGTTTAAGGTACCATTTACCCATCCTTGACTTTCCCAGTCACCATTTATATACTTTAGGGCTTATTTACAAGCCCCTTGTGCCGCTGGTTAGTCACTTTTTATATGGGAAAAAAAGATGCACCTGCAGCAAAAGGGGCTGGTAAATAAGCCCCTTAGGGGCTTATTTACAAGCCGTTAGCATCACCGTTGCATCATTTTGTTTACACAGCAGTGGCACTAAGCAGTCCCCTATAGTGCCCCACATTCACAAACTGACACAATGGGAACATTGCACCAGTTTGTAAAGCCTTGAGCAACATTATTCCTGCACCAGGCATAATGTATGCAATGTAGGCATTCCCCCATTAAAAGCCACGCAGAACTGGCCCAGTGAAATCTACAAGATCTCACTGCGTTGTACTGCGTCTTCACTGTATCAAGATATAGGGCCTGATTACAACTTTGTAGGAGGTGTTAATCCGTCCCAAAAGTGACGGTAAAGTGACGGATATACCACCAGCCGTATTATGAGTTCATTATATCCTATGGAACTCGTAATACGGCTGGTGGTATATCTGTCACATTTGGGACGGATTAACACCTCCTCCAAAGTTGTAATCAGGCCCATAGTGCCTGCTCAGATCAGGCATTAAGCTGATGCAAGGCATTTTTAAATGAGACCCTTCCTTGCATTGCTGGAGTAGTGTCATTTTTGTGACGCTAGTCCAGCAATGCATGTCTTTAGCAACACAAATGCGTTTGAATTTCGGACTCATCTGTTAAAAGTGTGCACCATGGCGCTCTCATAGTAAATACAGCTCTACCATGGTGTTGATAGAGGAGCCTAGGGCAGTGCAAGAAATCTGACGCGTTGGAGCCTATGCGTCAGATTCTTGTACATGAGGCTCTTTGTTTTTAAGAGAAAACCTTCCTTCATTGCTTTTGATTTTCTGAACCTTCTGGATGACAAAATTCCTACACTGACCTCGAAATATATTGTTTGTTTATTATGTGTGTATTTGTCTTTTGTTCACAAACTCTAAAAATGATGCAAAGTGGATGGCTGCAAACTGAAACATCATATGTCACACTAATGTATTGTGTTCGCCAGTGGCTTTATATTTTGCCAAGCCCCCACCAACCTCAGGGCAAGCCCATCCAATTTGAATGTTCCCTTTAATGTTTACATTCTTATAGTGTTTGTAAGTATATATTGTGCCCTGTAATAATATGATTGTGCAAACTTGTGCACCTGTGTCATCAAGTGTTCAACAACTTTTTGAAAAAAAGACACATTCTGAGATTCGTTGTTGAAGTTCACATAATCCCTTATTATCTCCAAAACAGCTCAATTGATTTTTACTAAACTAAGAAAATACACTAAATAACTGAAAGACCAGCAATTAGTTGAACATCTCTTAGGCAGTTTATGGGTTAAAACAGGGAAGAAAATCCTACGAGAAGCCCCACTTTAAAGGCATAACAACCATTGAAGACTTGGATACTGGATGGTTAGTCCAATCTCACCTTTTCTCCATATAGGTTAACCCACCTGCAGTATTGAGGCTCCAACACAGTGACCGGAGCCCAGGGCCAGGAGAAAAGGGGGCGTGGATGGGAGGAAGCAAGAAAGAGAGAAAAAGAGAGAAATAGAGAGAGCAGTTTTTCCAGAAGGTTGGATGTAGAAGACCTGCATTCGATTCTTAAGACTACAAGAGACACTGTGACACTCATATGAGAATTACTTTTCTGTTAAAATATAAAGGGAAAGGTGATAAATATTTCTTCAGGTTAAAGAAAATCATGCAACAATAGTGATATAAGACATAACAGCTTATCTAGGAGCCTGCAAAGTCTCACTGTAATTAGCTCCCAGGGGAGCCGGGAACCGAAAAATGGCCAACTCCACAGGACCAGGCCGGTTGAACTATGCAGGATTTATAAAAGAGGACTACAGAGTGTAGACAAAGATACCACAAACACTGGAGATAACATTGGATTAACCACTTGAGCTGAATCAAGAAGACAAGGAAACAGGAGGGACTGAGCAAATTGAGGAAGGCAAAGCTATAGGAATGAAATTGAGTGCAAATGTATGCAAAAGAGTTGTAACAATCACTGTTGCTAGACACCTGCTGTCAGTTAAGAGCGTCTTTATAGGCTCTACCTATTTAGCCCTGGAAGTGCCTATAATCTCTATCAACCCTATAGCAGCCTAGCAAGTGTATATTTAGTAATGACCTGGAAGGGCCAATCCTGATTGACTTTAGTTTCAATTGCCCTATCCTCCATCTCCTTCATGAGTAAAGCCTGCTGTGCCTTTTCTGTGGTGTTTCTTTCAGGGATCTAACAAAAGGTGAGTGAAAAATAGCTGTGGGAGCCCCATTAAATTGTGTGAACCATTTGGCTGATCTGCACCAAACATGGCATGCTGTAGAATACTCTCAAATACAATTATTTCTCAAGGTTTGGTGCATATTGGTCAAGAGAGGGGCAAAGGTGTTAAGGGTACAAAAATCATATTTCCTAAGCAGTGTGGTGTTAACCTTAATTAGAGAAGCATGGCTGCCACAATCCTTGGTTTAAAATATAGAGCACTATTGCCTTTTGATCCCAAATTTCAGTAGAATGTAAACATCGCAGGGATTTTTTGACCTAAATTTTCATGTTCAGCCATGCATAAATTACGTTATTCTGAGGCAATAGATAGGAATTGTTTTCTTTATATGAACACCCATATTTATACTACTAAGGTTGACACTATAGTGCAGCTCTTGCCAGCCCTATTCAGTCCTAAAAGTTCTTGCTCATAAAGTAAGCATCCATGGGTTTACTTATGACTTGGGATCTCAGGTGACTTTGCTGCCCAGAATGATGCAGAGATTCCTGGCATGTTCAGCTGGGGCTGGAGCAGTTCTGAGGGCCTCCATGAGGCGTAGCAGCTTAACAGATGCATGTATGTTTTTTTTAATTTATAAATTTCACTATCATTTATGCATGTTTGCAGCAACACCAGCATATCACCATCGCCACTTGGTAAACCTCCATCGCACGCTGAACTGGCGGTAGTGTAACAGGTGCATGTGTAAGGTTTAATTTTTACATTTCAGTTTATCTGTGCATGTTTACAGTGACAGTAAATCGCAACCACCATTCGGCTTGCATCCACAAATTAATGCACCCCAAAGTTTTTTAATCCACACCGAACAGTGTAACAAAGACACACGCGTGGTAATACAATCTGATTGGGTATGCTCAGTTTTGGAAAGCTGTAGCTGAACAGGTATAATTTGAATCCATTGCAGCTATTATTGGCTCAGAGGTAACATGCACGTTTTCATAAGCATTGCATGCATGCATGTTTTTAAGATTGAAGTGCTTATCATTCACATTACTTGTTTCGTAGGATAACTCATGCCCTGAAGAAGGGCAGTAGCTTGAAATGCATTGAGATTACTGAAAATGTATATACACACACACACACACACATATATATATATATATATATATATATATATATATATATATATATATATATATATATATATATATATAGGGAGAGAGAGAGAGCAATGATCTTCGCAAAAGGAGTATGGATAATTACAAAAGATGAAGTACTGTTTTTGAATAATATTAAAGTTCAGAAAACACATCAGAATTGGAGAAGAGCAATTGTTTAAACTGAAAGTTTAAACTAAATTAGTGGGAACAATTCAAGCTTCAGCTTTTGGCCTTCAGTAGTGCATGGGGGGGACACTGCTCCAGTGCAGAAGTTAGTGCTTTTTGTGGAGTTGGAGCTACGACTAGGGCCAGAGGCGTTATACTCGTGCACACAATCAACTTTATATGAAAATATAAACATTTATTCACCTAAATACAAGGAGTGCGTTGTATAACCATATATAGTGTGTCCACCAGGAGGCGTCACAGTGGGAGTTGTCGCTGTCGAAGATTGAGACTTCCTTCTTGACTGTGTTGAACTTGAGGCAGTTATTCCTCATCTAATTGGTGATGCTGATCTTGGGTTGGTAGAGGTTGGTTATTGCAGCGGTGGACTTTTCAGAGACAGATAGAGGATGATTTGTGTGTTGTTGGCATAGGGTGAAATGTTAAGTCAGAGGGATCTGACTTTGTTAGCAGGAGAGACATGTAGATGTTGAAGAGGGTGGGGCTGAGTGACGAGTATCGAGGAATTCCGAAGATGATTAGCTTGAATTGACTATTGTCTAGTCGACGTAAGATTATGGCCTTTGGTGATTGATATGGTGGTTGTCGAGAGATCAGAAAGTGACCATAATCCTCTTTCAGACCACTTGTTAGCTTTGAGCAGCCACCTGCCCTAATTAACAACTCAGCTAAAGCACCAAAGGGGATTAATTTGGTCAATTACAAACGCCACCTTAAGTGGAACCAGGTTCTTGCTCGACCAACACTCATTGACGTTGCCAATGACACCTTAAGCACTGCATTGATGTCCCTAGAGGGGGGTTCTATATTCACTAATGAGGAAGTAAGCATAACTCACATTACATGTTTCAAGGGTATTGCGGCCCTCTTCTCGGCTGATGCAGACTCTGATAGTAAGAGGCCTAAGGGTAGGCATTGCTGGTTTAATAAAGAGTGTCGCCTCTCAAGCAAGCACTTAATCCAAGCAATTTAATCCAAGGATGTAAAAGAATTTAGCCTAGCCAGAAAATCTTGCAAATCTGCCATTAACAAAGCTAAACGTGAACAAGACAAAAAGTGGTGGGTTGCACTTAGTGACGCTGCACAAGAGAGGAACTGCAGCACATTTTGCTCCCTGGCAGGGTGTGGCCCAGCAAATAGCGATCTGCACATTACAACTAATATTGCACCAAAGGACTGGATAGATCACTTAAGTGGGTTATATTCTTACAACCGTGATAGTTCTACCGCTCGACAGAAGGACACTTGCTTATCTATCACTCTCACACCTACCCCTCCAGTGTTACAACTATTTTCCCAAGCGGACATAGCATACTCTTTAGGCTCCCTAAAGCACGGCAGGGCACCTGGTGCGGATGGTGTCCCAGCAGCTCTATTCTTAACCAATATTGCTATCTGGTCAAGATATTTTACAATCACAGCGAATGCAATAGCATCTGGGGCACCAATCCCCGAGTTTGGAAGGGGGCCATCATTATCCCCATTTTCAAAAAGGGTGACAGAAGCCTCCCCATCAATTATAGGCCTAGTAGCCTAATAGACTGTGCAGAAAGTGTTTTGTCATTGCCTTCTGGGTAAAATTCGAGACTGGATGGAAGAACGCGATATTCTTAGTCCCCTCTAGGCAGGTTTTCGAAAAAAAATATCCACCATCAAGCAAGCCCTTAGGTTCCTGCTCTTATACTGGAAAAACGTTTTTATAGGCAAAGGGAACTTGTACGTTGCTTTTGTGGACTTGAAATCCGCATTCGATTTAGTACCCCGTAACAAGCTGTGGGAAGTTCTTTCCCTAATGGGAATCCCTGAGCACATTCTTGTTTTACCAACTCAGCTCCACAAGGGAAACTATGCACCTGTCAGGTGGGAAAATAGGGGGCAGTCAACCGACAGAATTCAGGTGTCAAGGGGTGTGCGGCAAGGGTGTGTCCTTGCCCCCACCCTGTTCTCCCTGTACATAAACGATATTGTCCCCTCTTTATTTAAAATGGAGGCTGATGCACCATCACTAGGCACACATAAAATTCCGGTTCTGCTCTTCGCAGACGATACATTGCTGATATCCAAGACTCCAAGTGGATTATGTAAACTCCTTGCGTGTTTTGAGGAATTTTGTTCCACCAGGGGACTTGAAATCAATGCCTCTAAAACTAAACTGATGACACTCAATCCACACAGATCATTTAGAGGAAAGTTCACTCTTGAGGGAACTCCACTTGAAAAGGTTGACTCTTTTAGCTACCTGGGCATAATGCTAACAGAAAAAATGCTTTGGCATTCCCATATTGCAAAGCAAGCACTCAAGCTAAAGCAAATAACGGGGGTCTTAATAAAGGACTTTAACCTTTCATATACCAAACCAATATGCCCCGCGATCCGGATATATGAAATCAAGGCAGTAAGCTCAGCCCTTTATGGGGCTGAACTCTGGGGCTATGCCAAAGCCCAAGAGATAAAGGTGTCTGAAAATAACTTCTTACAGAATCTAGTGTCCCTCCTGTCGAGTACTCCACTGTTTCCTCTTTTTAAAGACCTAGGCATGAAACACATTGACCACAAAGCCCACTTACGCCCCCTCTTGTGTTGGCAGCACCTTTGGACCACTCAGAGCTCGCCTCCTTTACTAAAGCCCTGTAGGTCATCCAAGAAGTTGACCATTCCCATAGTAACCCCTGTCTTAGATACATCAAGGGGTTACTTTATTCGCTTGGGCTCAGAGAACTGTGGGATTCCCTAACCACTACTTCATTTCCCTCCAAAAGTGATCTTAAAAAACTGTATTGGCACATGGCAGACTCTGAAGACACAAGGGTTGCTCTTCACTCTACACTATCATGTGACTTCACTAACCTAAAAGAGACGTGCAAATACAAGGCTTTCTGAGACATAATCACGGTGCCAGGAAAGAGGAAGTTGTACTTCCAGTTCCGTATTGGCATTAAGCATATTCATTAGTCGCTGGTCAAATGACGAAACAACAATCTGCCCAGCTTGTAAAGCGCCCACTGAAAACCTCCCACAAGTCCTATTTGTCTGCCCTGCATACACTGCTCCACACAGGAAATGGTTGACTTCAGCTTGTAGACAGCTAGGAGTGCGCAGGTCCGACTTAGCTCTTCGAATTCTTAGATCAGACACTCAACCTATGTTAGTGATTGCTGTTGTCAAATTCCTTGGGGCAAGCTGGATTGCCGGAGGGAAGTCTTTACCAATATAATGGTGTTAGCAAGAATGTTAGACTTACCCCCAGAGAGCATTCACTCTTTACTTTTATTTAAATTCTTATTCCTATTTAATTTTATCGTTTTATTTGTATACATGTACTGTACATATTTTATACACATCTTTTATTCAATTCTGTGTAATTATTTATTGTTGCTGTGCTTTTGTGGCACTTGTAACAAAAATAAAGTTATTTGACTGATTAGCTTGGGTTCTGGAGGTGAAGGGTGGAAGGTTGACTTATTGTGTTTTGGTGGTGAGGAAGGAGGCGATCCATCTGAGGGTGGCTCCTTGGATGCCTATGTCATGAAATCTGGTGATGAGCGTGTGGTGGGAGACGGTGTCAAAGACTGTTGAGTGAGTTCAAGGATCAAAAGTGTATCTGTTTCTTCTTGGATGAGGAGGGCCCAGATGCCATCTTTGGCTGTTAGCAGGCCTGTCTCAGTGCCATGGTTGCTTCAGAATCCGTATTGGGAGTTGTCCAGGAGGTGATTGTGTCCCAAGTAGATGGTGAGTTTTGGTTGATGACTTTATCAATGACTTTGGCCAGGAAAGGAATCAGGGACATATGTACCAAAACAGGAACATACTTGTCAAAATTGGATTTGGAATGCATGTGGGAGAGAGTTAAAGTGAGGCAATCCAAAGTCAAACAGAGATATGTTGTAGTGCATAGAGTGAGATTGCCCAGACTTAAAGTGGGAGATGTGGCACTCTTAATGGTGCTTGAGAGAGTGGAAAAGGGGAATTTCAATTTTTCTAGGCCTCTAGGATTGTCATGATTGTTAAGATGGCTACAGAAAGTATAATCACACAGGATAGTAAATGTTAAAATGTTAGAAACTGTGTCAAAGGAACGGATAAGAGAAGCCAGAGTAATAGTGAGAGAGAGATGGGGTAATGGGAGTTTGCTTCTCCTGACAATCCTACTAATCTGCCCACAAAGAGGATAGCTTAGTCTGAGGACAAGAATAACTCTGAAACGAGTAAAACCAAATTCACAATATTTTTCACAATATTTACCCTCCTGTTCTACTTCTGTTCCCCTTGAGATTTTTTTTGCAGATGGGTCTATGAATTACTGCATTGAAAAGTCTTCTAGAATTAGAACTCCTTCGGTAATTAGTTTCTTATTTATTTCTTTGATAAGGGGAAGGATGTGTTGTTTTTTGCCTGTGGGTCCTGCAGTGTTTATCCCACTTCCCATTCCCTACTATATCAGGGGGCTTTACCCAGTGGAATGTTGTGTCTGAAGTGCTAAATGTGACAGTTGAATTTCCATTTGCCTCTGCTGAGGCCATGAGCTCTCGCCTGCTTGTTTACTGCTGACTGTATTAAAATCTTTAATTAATTACCTTACCTTTACACCCCAGATGTAACATAACTCTCTGTCTTGCCAAGCATCTCTCAGAAAGTGAGTAACTGTATGCTTTCTGTGCATTATGATTCATCCAGAAATGCCTTATAATTGCCACTGCTGCTCCTAATACTATAACTATACACAAGGGGCATATTTACAAGGAGCTTGCGCAGCCACATAATTTTTTCTGACATTGGGGCTGTGAATTCAGTGCTCCATATTTACAAAGCAACACATTAAGGCCAATGCATCGCTTTTCATTGGCCCGCTTCAAAATGTTCCTGCGTCTGAACCTGCTGCGTCACACAACTATAAATCTATGCAAGGTAGACATTCCTAATAAAAAACAATGCAGAACCGATGCAATGATATTTATGAGTGTATGGAAAAGTGATGCATCATTGGCAAGCTGTGTGAAGAGCCTGAAATGCATCAGAATCTCTGCGTATCGCCAAACCAGGTGTACACAATGACACATTGACATTGATATATAAACAGAACATACCCAAAGCAATTTGACAAGCTCAAGTATGCCATGGAGGTGCATATACTTCCGTTAGGAGCAGCGAGAAGACCACCACATCCACCACCACCATGTAGGCAGCGAAAGAGAATGAGGCGGATATTTCTCCAAAGGACTACCCTCATTGACCTCAGGGAGGAGGTCATCATCTATTACAGACTCAGGAGGGACTCTAGCTCCCCAACCTGATTGCACCAAGGCTGCAGAGATCACCGAGGTGCACCAACATCCCTCCGCAGGTCACACTGAATGACGTCTACCACATGCTGGCAGCTGGATCATTCCAAACCACCACAGCCAGATTGGAAGGAATCTCACAGCCATTCTTTTCAACATTCCTACCCTCCGTCCTGGATGCCATAATCAGCTTGACAGCCCAGTACATCATGTTCCACAAGACACAGCAGCAACAACTGGACAGGAAGCAAGGCTTCTACACCATAGCTGGCTTCCCAAGTCTTAGGTCAATGAATTGCACACATGTGCATCTTGTGCATCCTACTGCTACATCCCACCTGTACTGCAATAGGAAACACACATACTTGATCAATGTACAGGGAATAGTGGACCATCTGGGGGTGTTTGTCAAAGTGCTGGCAAAATAGCCTGGGAGTACTCATGATGCCTACATCTTCAGGCACACCATCATCAATGAGCGCTTCCAGAATAGGAGGTATGGGAATGGGCTACTTGTTGGTAAGTACATCTGAAGTCCATGACAGACCTAATAACAGTAATTAATGTATGTCAAAATAGCTATCTCTCTGTTTGGTGACTGAGACAGTGCATATGTAAGAGGGGTGTGCCTCATACTTGTACCATACATCATGACACATATGCAATGTACACATGTTAAGATCTGCTAAGCCACTGTGTGTGCTCTGCAGTGATGGAAAGATCCCGAGCAATGCTTTGAAAAATGCTGTGTTGCAACACAGTGTGCAAAGAAGGGCATCCATTTCTGTTGTCTGTGTGTCCACATCTAACACCCATGGTCATGAGGCATGTCATGTATCCAACACCAGGTAAACAGTGAAATGTCTCATTTCATATGCCAACCCCAGGTCATGTGTGCCATGGAAACTTTACTTAAGACATCCTAAACAGTCTTGGAACCTATGTGTGCTGCATTTTGCGTCCCTCAAACAAACACTATCAGACCTCCAAGGGTTCATACTGTGTATGAAGGTAGCCAATCATGCACAAAGTACATCTCACAGGAAATTCAGCCACACATTCACCATGTTGCAATTGTGCTTTTCTTGGTGCCATGCAGCCCATTGTGTGCTAGTGCAGGGTGAAAACTCAGGACTGTGCTCTGTGGTCTAAAATATGTCATATACTGCACTTACTTAGTGTGGCAGAGAGGTGCTGATAATGTACTACTTGCACTGTACAGTGCACAATTTCTAAATTTCTGTGCCTTGTGACCTGCCAAAATAGCAGCTCCAGTGCACTGCAATGTGTAGACAATGATGTCCCACAATGACATGCACTCACTAATCAATCCAAGGCAGTAGCTACCTGAATATAGTGACTACTACTGTCACATCCAAATCAGTTTGAAGGAAGGGGACAACATCATCTGCACAAGGTACCTAATAAAAAATAATGCATGTAGTAGGGCAAAAATGCCAATAGTCCCAAGCCATCACAATAGAGAAGTGTGAGACAAGTGTCTTCCTAAAGGCGTACTAACTTTCCATATCAATAAAGACTCACCATGTTCATAGTATTGCCAATAAAATGTTTTTCAAGGAGTAGGTGTCAATATACTTGAATGTGTAGTACTGTGTCAGTCATCTAAAAAATAAAAGTGCATGTATTCTATCCAATGTCAGTGTAGGCCCCATACATGCAGAAATGTGTATGAGTCATTCTATACGTGTAACAGACATGTACATGAGTGTGGGTCAATCAATCAACATGATCATTGAATGATTTTTCTTTTCCTGTCTTTTCAGCTGACCAAGGATATGGTCTGCATCCATGGGTCATAACTCCATTTGCACATCCCCAGTCAGGGGTACAACACAACTACAACCAAGAACTGGGCAAGACCAGGAACCATGGGTATTGTGGAGCATACTTTCAGCATCCTCAACTCTTGCATCTGCTGCCTAAATATGACAAACCGCAGATTGCTATACTCCCCTCTTATTGTGTGCAAAATAATCCTGTCATGTTGCATACTACAGAATATATCTGTCAGGACTAATGTGCCCTGGGATGTTGTGCCCCCTGAGGAGCCAGAAGCAATGGATGAGGCTGAGTATGAGGACAGATGAGAAATTGAACAGTCAATTGCTGGGACATGGAGATGCAAAAACATTGTTCAAAATGTCTTTTCATAAATTTTCAGTGTCCTGATGGCCTTGATTTTGATTTCTGGACTACTATCTGCTAAATGCAAATACATGTTTAAACACTACCTTTGTGTTATCCATTCCATATCTCAATCACTGTACACATCACAACACTGACATACCCTCAACCAGATTAAGGCCTATTCCAAATGTATCTTGCAAGGTTTTACACTCACCCCGTCTCAACATCATCTTGAAACAAATCAGTGTGCGTATCATCACCATGTGGCAGACGTGTGTGCTTGAGGAAGACATACACCAAAAAGCACTAGCAATGTGGACAGTTCTGACATGCTGTGAGTAAGTGTGCTGGTACGGTGTACTGAACGTCAGACACCCTACTACAATCCTAAGAGAATGTAAATGTAGACACTGGGAAATTACTGTGTGCATATTGTACATCTAGCCGTTTGTACTGCCTTATCCTCATAGATACCAGTATAGTGAACTCATAATCCGATGACTGTGAACAGAGGCACATATGATGTGCCTGGGCACACAGTGCAGCCCACAGTCACCATATGCAACATCAATTTTTGCAACCACATAGAAAAATCATTGTTGTATCTCATAACACCTATAAACGTGGCGTCTTCAACTGTGCAGTGCTGGATTGGCTACCTAGGTCTAATGCTTGCACACTTGCCCCACTAGGCAAGAATGCACCTGTAACCTGCAGGGACATATGTGACTGTGTTGATGTGTCACACTATGATGCAAACAATAACGTCAGTCCTACAGCTCCATCAATGTGGTTAGTAAAATAGGACACAAAGGGCCATATTTAACAGAAAATGATGGAGTGCGATGCTGCGCCAAAATTGGCAGCACCGCACTCCGTCATTTTCAAAATGCAGGGATGAGCCCTATTTAAATGAATACGGCACACCCCTGTGTTGTCCCCTGTGCTGGAGCTAAATTGAGCTGCCAAGCACCAACGCAGGCATCCCTGCACCATCGTGCAAGGATGTCTGCGTTTGATTGTTTATGTGTGGGAAGGCGTCCCTTCCTGCACATAAACAATCACTAATGGCGATTTGGCCTTTCTGTGTCTGCTGCAGAATGCAGCACACACAGGTGCCAATGCGTCACTTTGAAATGATTGTTTATGTGCATTAAGGGACACCTTCCCACACATAAACAATCATGCGTGGCATTCTGATCTTTCTATGCACACATATAAAAAGCAAAAAAAGAGAGCCTGTGCCCTTAGATTTTTAAGGTTAAGAAAAACTTGTAAATCTGAGGCAGCGTTAAAATGTAATGGGTGTTGCTGTGGCACGCCCACAGCAACACCCATTGTACGCCCCGTCCGCGCAAAAGGCTGCATGCGAAGGGGATGTACTTACAAGGTGGCGTTAAGCCACAAAAAGTGGCGTAACGCTACCTTGTAAATACGGCGGAGGACATTGTGCCACTGGAGCATCACAGAAAGTGACAATGTGGTGGTGCTAGGGGCTCATAATTATGCCTTAAAGTGATTCTGAGAAATAGATAGATGTGCAGCTATGACTACATGCAATATCACTTTTGCCAAGGTAGAATGCACTGACACATTCTAGGTTATAGTGGCACATTGTGCCCAGAAATGCACTGATGATCATCTGGTGTGAATGCCTACCCACATTCCAAGTTCACAGAACCCCTCTCTGATGTAAACAAAAATGTGAGGCATGGTAATGGTAAACAAATACCTACTTGGAAGTCATCATACTTGTTTAGCCTACTCAGGCTGGCCTCATTATGACCAATAAATAGGCTAACAATTAAGGCAAATACTTTTCTGCAGGGGTGCTGTGCATGTGCCACACATATTCTTCAAGACACCAAGCCTAGACAGCAGATGTGTGTGTCCCACAACATGATAGGGTGAATGTTAGGTATTTCTGTAGGGTAAATGTTGTTTCTCACATATTGACATGTGTCATATAGGCCTAGCAACATACCTTACATATCTAGACTATCACTCTGTAACCAGGATTCTACATACACTGTAGACTGGCTAAAGCAGCCAGTGTATGTCATTCCCTGATTGTGTATTGCGTCCATAACACATCCTATATCAGAAATGCAGACAGATAGTATGCTACACAAGTTTTGCCATATTCATGTATTGCAATTTGTGTTACATTTGCATAGGACAGCATATGGCTGCAATGTATGACTAATTAAAAACAAATACTACACAGCTATCGAGGTCCAGCTAAGCATGATACAAACTGTAATATAATGTCAAGCTCTCAAGAATTCACTATATGTCAGTTTATTTCACAGTGATATATTGTGAGTCACAGTGTGGGCACCATTAATGCATTGAGTTACACATATACGCACTGATAACACATTTAAACTTGTCTGGCAGGTAAGACATTTTGAACAAAATACCTGATGCTTGGGAGTGTTTACCTGCATTGTACAATACACTACACTGTACAACACACAATAGGCTAGTTGCGTCATTGTAAACACAAGCATTAGCCTTATTCATGATGAATTGCACCCATTGCGTTGTTCGTAAGCCATGCAGCCACACCAATGCGTAAAAAATAAAGCAGTGTGCATTGGCATGCATTGTGCGTAAATCATTGCTTAATTTGCCAACGATTCGTCAGAAAAAAAACATTTTCTGTACAGGAAATTATGCAGTGGCTCTGCCATTCTGCAAACCAGGAAGTGTGGTGTTACTTTAACTTTCCCTTACAGTCTTTTTGCCTGTGCTGGCTGTTGGAAGTGCTTGCCAGTTGTGGAGAGATTGGTGGTGATTTTTGGTTTTGTTGGTGTCCGTGCTGCCCCAGTTGTGTTACAAAAGTGTAATTATAGTCTTGTAATTGTACTTTGTATTGTTATCTGCACTGTATTGTTGGGTGCTTGTCTTTTTAGGGGTTGTAGTGTTAGGGGTAGGAGGAAGTTTTAGGTTAGGTTAGGTAGTAGTTGAGGGTATTTCGTTTGTTGAGGGATATGTCTGAGAGGCACAGATCAGGAAATCTGTCAGAGAAGGAGTTTGGTGGCTTCCTGTGGCTCCTAGTACACTACCTTCCAAATATGATTTCCACAGGGGTAGGGAGAGCCAAGGGTACCATACCGGAGAGAAAAAGGAGTGCTGGGAGAAAGTGCGGTGCATTTCAGTTGTGTCTTTGGTGTTGAGGGAATAGTCCAACAACTGAAGCTCCGATGGGCAGATGCTATCAGCCGGCAGAAAAGTCTAATTGAGCATCTCAGCCTGGAAGGTGGTGAGTCTGTTGGTAAGTACATATATACCATGAGCGTGTAGCAGTGTCTACTGTGCAAAAATCTGTTATTGTTTTTATGACTCAAAGGGTCAGATATGTTTTTGGGTTAGTATGCCATGCTACAGGCCACATCTGTTATAAAAAAATACCATGCCACAAAAGAATGTTCACAGTTACCATACAGTAGCCACAACAGACAATGCAGTGCAGGGGAGTCCTAGAGCTGCTTAGGGACCCATCTGGCACTGTGCATGGAATGTTGTCACCTGGCCTGCCAGGTCATTATTGACTCCAAACTGTGTGGGCTACCCTCCATGTATGTTACAGGAGAACCCACTCACATGTCATCATGTCATGGGTTGGACAGATTGTTTTATCTACCCCAAACAATTTAAAATACATGTCACTTTGAAAACTATCACTATTCCTTAATGAGCCTGTGCAGGGCTATATTGGACAATGTTTCTATACTGTGCAGGAGTAACCTGTAATGAGCTAAGTGAAGCTAACAAACAAGCATGGCTACTGTCTGATGTGTCTATCATTGTTCAGAATACGTACTGATTTGGGAACGTGCCAGCAAAATTGTTACTTCACAGATTGTGGTCTGTCAATTCATTCTGTTCACATAGCCATCAAAGGCAGGTCCAGTTGCACGATATAGCAATGAGGGATTGTTTGGAATTTTGTCTGCACTCTGTGCACCTGAGACATTATTTCTCTGATATTGCCCATAAACATTACAACCTGGCATACCTATGTTCATCATTAAGTCATGGCACCTTTGTCATATGCTACATGTATAATATGCAGGCTTTTAAGAGACATTTGTGAAGTAAATAAACTGTGCTTCATATGAACGCAATGTACATGTTCTAAATTCACAGAGCAATGTACCATGTTTTTGTCTTGTAGGTGGACCAGAACCATACACAGCTGCGGAGGTAGAAACATTCTGGGATCCCAATGCAACCAGTGAGTGCCAGCTGAATGCTTAGTGTGCTCTGTGAGAATTTTATGTGATTGCCCGTAGCAATCATTGACTTGGATTCCCCCCTTAGACCTCATTTATAATGATATGTTGGAATTGTCATCCAGCATCATGGGTACCTGAAAATACCTCTGATTGCTGCATATCAGTGACATATGAGAAGGGGTGGCAGAGGATGTCCAAATTGGTATGTTTTTTTAAGGGTATTTGATGGAAAGTCTATATGAACCTGCCTTTGGACGGGTCAACTTCAACCTGCCTCTCTGATGCATGTTGCTAGTGTAATTTTACACATGGCAATGTATGGTTAGTTTCTATGGCATGTCTGCACAGGTTGTGATGATTCCTACCTCAGTGCAGACAGAATAGCTGTGACCAATTATGGCACATGTCACCGGTCTACACATTGTAATGCAGTTAAAGGTCTGACTCGTCCTCAGATGCCCAATGCTCCAAAATCAACAAGGAACTATCCCTTTCTAGTATTTTGTGAAGTAAAAGGACAATGTGTGATGTAACACATGCATGTTTGCACTGTGTGGTCAGAGCGTACAGCCCATTACACAGTCCAACTACTGGTGGTGTTAACCATACTGGCTCCCCTTAAAAAATGTCAGCCTTGATTAACTGTAGGCAAATACATGCAAGGTACAGCACAGGATACACATACATATGAAAACTATAGCATTCAGTTTATGTGCATCAAGGTAACGTTCCAAACTGACTTGTATGGGCAGACAGTAGGATATGTATAGGGCCACATGGTAAAGCTTGAATTTCATTACATAGAACATGTAATATGGTTGCATGTTTTTCCATGAGTCAATGCTAGACCTTCTGCCCCTGCAGGCGGCGTCCAGAGTTGGCACTGTGGAGGCCCCGCCTGACCCCAAGGAAGTCCTGAGTAGTCGGGCAGCTGTCCAGCTGTAGGGTCTTGTCACTGCACTGACAAAAGGAAGAGTGGAGGAAGAGTGTTTGCCACAGGATATGCTGACCCCCCACTCTAAGCAGCAAGATGGGTGCCAGGACCCCCCAGCTGCCCCAGAAACAGCTCACCCACCTGTTAGCAGAAAGCTTAGAGTGTGGTTCTGAGTTCTGACAGCTATCATTAGCCCCTGTTGGGTGCTGGCCTTTATGGCAGTACTCCACTTGGCCTGGGAGGCAGACCCTAGGGCCAAAAGCAAAGTAGGCCCCCTGACCCTGTTCGTCATGGTGGAGTTGCTCAGGTTTTGGGCAATCTTTGTAGGTTAGCTAGGTGTTGCCCTAGCAAAGTTAGGGATAGGGGCGGTGGGCACCTCACTACCCAAGTTAGCAGAGAGAGAGGAAGAAGACCCTTGGGTCCCTTTATTGTTGTGATGGGTTCTCTACCAAGAGGGAGTGACTGACAGGGAGTTGTAAGGCAGAATAGGCCCTGCACAAGGACAGCCAGTTTTCCTCACCGTCTTCCTCTTCTGACAAGCCAGGAACACTTTCCAAGGGTTGGGTTGAGTCTTCTAGGTGTGTTGGCTGGGGGGCCTGTGTGGGAAAACTGGGCTGATTGCAGAAGCCCCCTAACGTTTTGCCTCAGTTTTCACTTATTCTTGTGTTTTTCTGACTCTGATGGTGCTCTTGGCACTGCTAAACCATCCCAGGGCCTGTGCTATGATAAAAATGGATATGCAAATTAGGCTAATTACAATTGGCTATACCAACCTACCAATAAGTCCCTAGTATATGGTAGGGCATGTAGGTTTAGGAACCCCAGTATAGGTTGTGCACCCATAGGTGCACTGCTGTGGTGCCCAAAGTGATTTTGAAAGCAGGCCTGTCTTGCTGGCTACTCTTAAGTTAAAGCTAACCCCAAATTCAACTTTGGAATTAAAAGTACTTCCAAAGTCCTATGATACCTCATTTTTACACATAGGTCACCCCTAAGGTGTGCCCTAGATACCACCAGGGTTGGGTGCAATGTAACTATAAGCAGGGGCATTATAAAAGCTGTTTTATAAGCCCTGGTGAGGGAAAAATAGCTATATTCCTTTTACCCCATTGTAGTTAATGGGCTCCATAGGCTAATGTGGGGAGACTTTATTTTAAAATAATAAAGTCTCAAATGGAGCTAACTATTTCAAGTTTGGTTTCAAATGTATTATTATAATAAATCCAACAGCTTGCCAATGTTGAATTTAATATAACTAACTCAGGGAAAGAGTTTTAGAACACTACCTAAGAATTGCCAACTTTAGCCCTGTGATGCCCTTCTCTGATTGCCAGCCTCTGGCAGCCTGGCCAGACTGTGTTGATAAGGTGTGAAGTGACCAGGCTGAACACAAAGGAAGTGCCTGGGGGAGGAGAACTGCCTAAGCAGATGGTGAAACAGGATGGGGGACGAGCAGCCAAACTGTACTTCAAAGAAGGGAAGGACATTTGGGCCAGCGAGTGGGCCTCCCCAATTCCTGCAATACCAGACAGCCAGTTGTACCCTGATTAGATTAAGAAAGAGCTGTAAAGGGGTGTGTTAAGGGAAACTTGGCCACACCAGTGGGTGTGCTCAGCCAGACCTAACCTCCGAGACTGAATTTTTGCCATCTTGGATTTTGGGAAAATGTTGCTCTCTGGGATTTATTTTTGCTACACTTCCCAGGAAGTGGTCACTTAAGAGGGTGGTGGCCTGCATGTGATTGGTCTAGAGCCCCCCCCCCCACTTTCCACCCCAGGAGCAAGGATAAAATTGGCAGAGCTGCTCCCTACAAGAAACAAGACAAAGAAGAACAAGGACTACCCTGCTGGACCCCTGACCTGCACCTGGACACTTCACTCTGAAGGACTGCACCAGCAGCACACTTGGGCTTCACCACTAAAAGGACTATGCTTGTCTTCTACTGCTTCAAAAAGAGACTCCCTATTTGCTGCAGGTAGAAAATAGCTGACCAGAGGCCCCTGCATCAAGCCCTGAAGAAACTGACCAGTGGTCATTTTTTGATTTGAGCTAGGTGCATTCTGGGTGTTTGAGTCCTAACCCTCAAGGAGAACCTCAGAGCTTCTGGAACCTTGGGGTGAATTTTGGACTCCTAAATGACCTTCAAAGACCTTCTGGAAGAAGATTCAGATGTTTGGGGAAGTTTGGAGGCATAAGTGGCCCGCCCCCACATCATGAGTCAGGCTGCCTTACATCGACCGTGATCTGGCCTGACTTGCAGGTTTGTCCCGTTGAAAAGTTCCGGAGCCCCAGACTTCCAGGATTTCACTGTGGGCTCATGGAAAGGCAATCTGATGACATCAACTCAAAATTGGCTTGCTTTGAAGGGCTGTCTAACGTCGGAGAGAAAAAGCTGCAAAAACGTTTTTAAGTCTGAACGTAAAAAGTTGACCGAGGCTTCCCAAGCAGCGTATCCAAGGAGGGCTCCAGGGAGGTCGGGTTTAATTTCAAGTTCGCCCCAGATGAAGATTATCATAACATAAAATAGAGGCAATACTCCTACTGGAGGTAAGTATTATACACAATATATACACCAGTAACCAAAATCAGGTAAGTAAACAGTCATAGAAGAGAGCAAACAGTAGAAAATGCAATAGATTGCAATAGGCCTAGGGGCCATACAAAACAGATACTAAAATAGTGGAATGCAAATGTTGAATTCCCCCCATGGCAAGTGTAGTGTGTAGAGGGGCGCTTGGAGTGTAAGAGAACACAAAAGGTAAGTAAAGTACCCCACCCCAGAGCCCAGGAAAGCAGGAGTAAAGTACAGCAAGTTTCCTCAGAAAACACTACAAGTCGTTCTGAAGAATTATGCAAGAACCAAGCAAGACTGCAAGCAACCAATGATGGATTCCTGGACCTGAAGACCTGTGGAGAGAGGAGACCAAGTCCAGAAGTCGAAGAAGATTCCAGGAAGAACAGGAGCCCTTGCCCACCTGGAAGAAGGTGCAAAAGTGGATTCTGCGTTTGGAAGAAAAGTATAGAAATGCACCAAAGAAGACAGCTGCAGGCTCCTGCTCGGTGCAAGAGATGTCCCACGTCGAGTTGTTGGATGCAGGGTGTTTGTGTTGCTGGATTCCACCAACAAGCCTTGGTTCACGCAAGTATGCGGTTTGCATCAAAGAGGAGGTGCCCGGACCCAGGAGGGACCTGGGGGTCTCAACTTGGACTGGAGAGACAGAGGGGGCTCTCAACACTTCGGAGTGCCCTCAGAAGACCAGGCAGTGCCCACTGGAGTCTCAGAACACAGGGACAAAGGAGCTGCAAAGTGCGGTCATCGCAGCACTTCACAGGAGGATCCCACCCCGCCGGAGTACAGCTCAGAGATCTGTGTCTCGCAGGATGGAGTGCTGGGACCTGGGCTATGCTGTGCACAAAGAACATTTGGAAAAAGTGCACAGAAGTCCAAGGAGCTGCAGAAGACACAGTGCACAGGGGTACTGTCGCTGCAGGGAGAGGCAAGCTCTTACCCCCACTAAATTTGGACAGCTGGACCTTTGGACAGTCAGGATCACTTTGATCTGCTTGTCGACAGGAGAGGAGATGCAGAGGACTAGTTGTCATCTCAGAGAGGAGCATGCTGAAGTAGGGAAGTGACTCTGTCACTCCACTGGAGATTCCTTCTCTTCTTCTGGTGCAGGGTGAAGACAGGCAGTCCTCAGAGCATGCTCACTTTGGAAACTGTTGCAGTTGCTGGCTGGAATCTGGTGTTGCAGGTCACAGGAGCCTTCCTTGATACTTTGTTGCAGTTAGAGCGGTTCCTGGAGCAGTCTCTGGTTGATCTGATGTCAGAAGCTGAAGCAGAGGATGCAGAGGAGTCCTGGAGGAATCTTGCAAACCGAATCTGAGGAAGCACCCAGAGGAGAGACCGTAAATAGCCCTGAGAGGGGGATTGGCTACCTACCCAGGTATGCACCTATCAGGAGGGGTCTCTGACGTCACCTGCTGGCACTGGCCACTCAGATGCTCCCAGAGGGTCCTCATACCTTGGAATCCAAGATGGCTAATGCCCGGGACACTCTGAAGTAGCTCTGGTCACCACCGCTGGGGTGGTGATGGACAGGGGAGTGGTCGCGCCAGAGTAGGGACTGGGGGTCCCTGAACTGGTGTAGACTGGATTATGCAAGGAGGGCACCATTTGTGCCCTTCAAAGCATTGCCAGAGGCTCTGGGAGGATACCCCTCCCATGCCTGTAACACCTATTTTCAAAGGTAGAGGGTGTAACATCCCTCTCCTAAAGGAAATGCATTGTTCTGCCTTCCTGGGGTTGAGCTGCTCAGTCCCCAGGAGGGCAGAAACCTGTCTGTGAGGTGGCAGCAGCTGGGGCTGCAGTGGAAACCTCAGAGGTGGTTTGGCAGTAATAGTGGTCCACAGTGGAGCCCCCAGGGTGCATGGCCCCCCATTACAGATTCGGATTGAGGGGTCAATTCCACAATCTTAGACACCTCACATGGCCATATTCGGAGTTACCATTGGGAAGCTTCATATATGTATTGACATATATGTAGTTCACGCTTATAATGGTGTCCCCACACTCACGACGTCCAAGGAATTGGCCCTGGACAATGTGGGGACACCTTTGCTAGTGCAAGGGTGCCCTCAAACACAGTTACTTTGCACCTAGCCTTCAGTAAATGAAGGTTAGACATATAGGTGACATATAAGTTACCTGGTGCAGTGAAAAATGGCTGTAAAATAGTGTGTGCACTATTTCACTCAGGCTGCAGTGGCAGGCCTGAAGAAAGGTTTGTATGAGCTCCTTATGGGTGGCAAAAGAAATGCTGCAGCCCACAAGGCTCTCCTGGAACCCCAATGCCCTGTGTACCTAGGTACCATATACTAGGGACTTACACGGGGGGTCCAGTGTGCCAATCAGAATTGGAATATGTAGTCACTAAACTTTAGTGACAAATTTGGTACACAAAGAGAGCATAAGCACTAGAGTTCTGGTTAGCAGAACTCCAATGGCACAGTCACAAGCATACAGACAACCCACATAGGCCACAAACTATGAGCACTGGGGTCCTGGCTAGCAGGACCCCAGGGAGACAGTAAAATCACAATGTCAAATAGGGTTCAAACTATGAGCACTGGGGTCCTGGCTAGCAGGATCCCAGTGAGACAGTAAAAGCACAATGACAAACAGGCCAAAATTGTGAGCTCTTGCATTCGTTATCTGAAGAGGAGCCCACAGGAGAGACCCTAAATAGCCCCAGAGGAGGATTTGCTACCTAGCCAGGTAAAAGGAGGGGTCTCCGACGTCACCTGCTGGCACTGGCCACTCAGAGCTGTCCATTGTGCCCTAACACCTCTGTATCCAAGATGGCAGAGGTCTGGGACACACTGGAGGAGCTCTGGGCACCTCCCCGGGGAGGTGCTGGTCAGGGGAGTGGTCACTCCCCTTTCCTTTGCCCAGTTTCGCACCAGAGCAGGGCTGGGGGATCCCTGAACTGGTGTAGACTGGCTTATGCAGAGATGGCACCATCTGTGCCCATCAAAGCATTTACAGAGGCTGGGGGAGGCTACTCCTCCCCAGCCCTTCACACCTATTTCCAAAGGGAGAGGGTGTAACGCCCTCTCTCAGAGGAAATCCTTTGTTCTGCGTTCCTGGGACCAGGCTGCCCAGGCCCCAGGGGGGCAGAAACCTGTCTGGGGGGTTGGCAGTAGCAGTAGCTGCAGTGGAGACCCCGGAAAGGCAGTTTGGCAGTACCCGGGTTCTGTGCTGGAGACCCGGGGATGCATGGAATTGTCCCCCCAATACCAGAATGTTATTGGGGGGACAGTTCCATGATCCTAGACATGTTACATGGCCATGTTCGGAGTTACCATTGTGACGCTACATATAGGTAGTGACCTATATGTAGTGCACGCGTGTAATGGTGTCCCCGCACTCACAAAGTCCGGGGAATTTGCCCTGAACAATGTGGGGGCACCTTAGCTAGTGCCAGGGTGCCCACACACTAAGTAACTTTGCACCTAACCTTCACCAAGTGAGGGTTAGACATGTAGGTGACTTATAAGTTACTTATGTGCAGTGTAAAATGGCAGTGAAATAACGTGGACGTTATTTCACTCAGGCTGCAGTGGCAGTCCTGTGTAAGTATTGTCTGAGCTCCCTATGGGTGGCAAATGAAATGCTGAAGCCCATAGGGATCTTCTGGAACCCCAATACCCTGGGTACCTAGGTATCATATACAAGGGAATTAGAAGGGTGTTCCAGTGTGCCAATGAGAATTGGTAAAATTAGTCACTAGCCTGCAGTGACAATTTTAAACGCAGAGAGATCATAAACACTGAGGTTCTGGTTAGCAGAGCCTCAGTGATACAGTTAGGCACCATACAGGGAACACATACAGGCCACAAACTTATGAGCACTGGGGTCCTGGCTAGCAGGATCGCAGTGACACATATCAAACATACTGACAACATAGGGTTTGTACTATGAGCACTGGGCCCAGCAGGATCCCAGTGAGACAGTAAAAACACCCTGACATATACTCACAAACAGGCCAAACGTTGGGGTAACAAGGCTAGAAAGAGGCTACCTTACTACAGGTATCTTGGACACCCTTAGTGTTTTCTTACACTCCCAGCGACCCTCTACACACTACACTAGGCCTGGGGTCCATTTGTGGTTCGCATTCCACTTTTGGAGCATTTGGTTTGTGTTGCCCCTAGGCCTATTGCATCCTATTGTGTTCTATAGTGTTTGCACTATTTTTCTAACTGTTTACTTACCTGATTTTGGTTTGTGTGTATATTTTGTGTATTTTACTTATCTCGTAAGAGAGTATATACTCTGAGATACTTTTGGCATATTGTCACTAAAATAAAGTACCTTTATTTTTAGTAACTCTGAGTATTGTGTTTTTTCTGATAAAGTGCTATAGGATACAAGTGGTATAGTAGGAGCTTTGCATGTCTCCTAGTTCAGCCTAAGCTGCTCTGCTATAGCTACCTCTATCAGCTTAAGATGCTAGAACACTACTAATCTTCTAATAATGGATAACTGGACCTGGCACAAGGTGTAAGTACCACAAGGTACCCACTATAGGCCAGGCCAGCCTCCTACAAGGGCTCCATCCCCGTCGGCTTCACATTTTGACTTTGCCCTGGTCGTGTGCGACCAGATGTCCTGATTGGTGCTTTTAGTTTCTATGCGCTAAAAAACATAGTGGCCAAGAGAGACATAATGGCAGAGTGGAAGGCCAGAATTGCTCCGACACTGACTAAGTGGAGACGGGGGTGGATTGGTGTGCGCAGCGGGAGAGACTTGTATATGAGGCCAGAGGTTGCTTACACAAACATAGTAAAATATTGGGGAAGTGGGAGGGCATAGCGGGCTTCTAAGCTCTAGACCATGCGTAATGTTTTCACAGTGTGTGGCGGGGCCTAGGGTTTGACCATTATTGTTTGATTCCCGTTGGCATCATGTTGAAGTGTATACATTATTGTTTTATGCAAAATCATTAAATTTTCTTTATAAAAAAAAAAACATTTATTCTGTAAAAATCTTTTAGGTTTCCTTTATTGGATTTTTGTCATTTAAGTGTAATTTTAAAGATAAAATATAAAATATTTTTATAAATTGGTGTTAGATTTTTATTGTGTTTTGTGTTTTTCTTATTTACTGTTTTGTAATTTTTAAATGCTTTACACACCTGTCTCCTAAGGTTAAGCCTAACTTCTTGTTGCCAAACTACCAAGGGTTGAGTTGGGATTAATTTATTGAGATCTAACTGGCCCTAGTGGTGGTTAGTGGCCTGTTGCTAAGTGGAGGTACTTACCTGCCCTTGCCAATAATGCACTTCCCAACAGGAAATCATGGATGTTAGTAATTTAAATCTAGTTTGAGGTATAGATAGTGGAATCATACTGAAAGTATAGTTGAACTTGGGAGTCGTATTCATTTTTATGATCTTTACTCGGCCCATAAGGATAGATTTATGAGTATCCAGTGTTGGAAATGTCTCTTGGTTTGGACAATTATTAGATTTAAAATTAACCACAATCGTGTTACTAAGACCACTATTTAGAAAGGTTCCCAAATATTTTAGTCTTGAATGTAACCATTTGAAAGGAAGTCTATCAATAGTAGCTATAGTAGTAACCATGTTTATAGGTAGGTCTTCACATTTAAACCAGTTGATGTTGTAACCTGAAAAATTTTAGAATATATTTAATTGTGAGATGAAAGTGTTTGCAGAGGAGTTGGGGTGTGAGAGGGTTAAAAGTATATCATCTGCACTGAAAAAGGCATAGAAAAAGGCTTTAATTTCTGTAGCTGGGGTAGTGATTCCTTTGATGTCATTATTAGATCAAATAGCAATAGATAGACGTTCCAATGCCTATAAAAAAAGTAGCAGTAAAAGAGGACAACTTTGTCTACTGCCACAATGAATATTAAAATATGGATGCAGTGGGTATGTACTACATACCATTTGTTAACGTGGGAAAATGCTTACTAAATCCCTTCCTTTCCATAATACAAAATAAATACCCCCATTCTACTCTATCAAACGCTTTTTCAATATTGAGCAAGAGAAGGACACTCTCTTCCTTACCCTTTTGTAGCTCCCATAATATATGAGAAATAGTACGTAGATGATTAGTGGATGATCGAACCAGGACAAAACCAACTTTCGAGGAGTACATTAAAGAGGCAATTACTGAACCTAGAGGATGCGCCAGTATTTTAGCCAGGATTTTGACATCAGAGTTAATTAGCGGGATTGGTCTGTGACTGGAACATTCTAAAGGATCGTTACCTGTTTTAGGGATTAATGTAATTTGAGCTCTCACAAATTCAGACGTTAAATGTTCTAAGTTTACAGCTTTGTTAAATACTGATACCACTAAATGAACCATGTGTATTTTAGTGATTTTGTTGGAAATCTATCTTCACCTGGTGATTCCCCTGTACCTAAAGAGTCGATTGCCCTTAGTACCACTTCAGTAGTAATCTCCCCTTCCAATTATTGTTGAGAAATGTTTCTCCTAAAATGACTAAAAACTAGAAAGAATCTCTGAAGGGAGCACAAGCAAAATACCATCAAAATATCTAATGGCGGGTATTGTTTTTGAGCTTTCACGTTGTCATAGTTGATAAACTAATAATCTGCCAGCTTTTTGCCCACATTCCTAATGCCATTAACAAACCCAATGACAAACATGTTTCTGCATAAGAAGTGTAAAGATTATTATGATCAAATTTTGCATAGAGTAATTTTTGCAGCAGTATTGGGGATTGTGTATGAGAGCAGTTGGACGAAAGGTGTGAGATCTTCTTTTCTAATGCAATTCTGGTGGCATTTGTACTTTTTTTAGCAAGTGCAGCATCCCTCATTATTATCCATCTTAATACAGCCTTCACTGCACCCCAAAGTATATGTGCAGGGGGAGCTAAGTGTTCATTCTCTTTCAAGAATTGTTAAATGTAGGAGCATACTATTTGTTTTTCTTGTGGAGTTTTAAATGAAGAGAGGTTAAGTCTCCAATGAGGATTTGGGTTTCATAAGAGGCCTAGATCAATATTAATGTCAAAAAGATGGTGGTCCAATATGCTAAATGGGACAACTGTGCATTGGTTACCAACTGTAATACAGATGAGGACATCAGGAAGTAGTCAATCCTTGTACGGATAGCATGAAGGCAGGAAGTAAAGGTGTAGTCTCTCTCAGTCGGATGCAATAATCCCCATGGTTCTTGTAGGGAAGAGTCATTAATGAAGTCTTTTAATATATACCTATCCTTATCTTGTGGTGTACCGGGGTACCAGATCTAATCATAAATGGATCAACTGAAATATTCCAGTCTCCTCCGATCAGTACACATGTGTTTGCAAGCAGTGTTAATAGTCTGTTGATTTGGGATATAAAAATAAACTTAGAATCTGTAGGAGCATATATTGATCCTACTTTCAGAACTGAGTTGCATATTTGGAGTTTAGCAAAAATGTAATGGCCTTCATTATCCATCCAGGTTTTTAATATTTTGTAGGGGAGGTGTATATTAAAAAAAATAGCAACTCCACATTTTCTTGTGTCATGAGTAAATCAGTCTAGTGCTTTGTGTCAATACTTACATGAATAACTTTCTGAGGATGTAGGGTGTGTTTCTTGTAACAAAGCCAGGGCAGGTTTATTGTGACCAAGATATGTCAAGATCTTCTTCCGTTTGATAAAGTGTGTCAAAGCATGTACATTTAGGGAGACTAATTTCAATTGTTTTTTTGATGTGGATTGCAGTGGGGAAAAGGGAATAATATTAAATAAAAGTGTACTTTATATGGATATACACTACTGTATATTTTACCATGAACACAAAATAAGTTTGGAGCAACACAAAATCAACAATATTGAAATGATTCAATTGATAAAGCTTATACTATGACAATAATAATGAAATAAAATAAAAAAAAACAGGAATAAATCCAACAACAGTGTTTAGACTAGGTAGTATATGCTTCAAAATTTTAAACGTTCAAAACTTTTAACTGATGCAGAGTGTGTGTAAGGGATCAGCGTGATAGAAGAAATTAGACCAGGATTAGTAGAAATGAAAAATATTGACAATCCACATTAAAAGACATTATACGTATAGAATGTTGTAAGCATAGAACATGCCAATAGCTGTGACATTGAAGTCTTGTACCTTGATTGTTTATGGACTAATACTGAGGGGGGGGGAGAAGACTAAGAAAAGAACAAAAGAAAGAAAAAAGAGGAGAAAAGAAAATGGGAAAGAAAAGAAGAAGGTCATTTAAATGGAGATGAGAAGAAACAAAAGTGAAGTGGCAATTCATTCCCTTCTTATCCCTATGAGAGGATAGAAGACGTTAGTGATATATGCAGATTAAGTAGGGAAAAAAAGGAATAGGAAAACACAAAAAAGGATATCAACTGAATATGTGATCAAGTCTTCAATGGTAATCTCGGTTTGTCTCTTGGTTGTTGTCGGCCTTTTCTGGTTTTAAACTTACTACCAGAAGGCCATTGTCGATGTACAGTTTCCCAGCCACCAAGATTCTGTGAATCTGGATAAGAACCGCTACTTGAATTCTGATGAGTTGTTGGAGACTTCAATTTGTGGTCCATTCTTCAGTTGCCCTCGTCAAGATCAGTCAAGAAAGATTCCAGAGCGTGAGGGTCAAATTAATCTTTGGTCTGACCTTGATAGCTCTTTTCTTTAACCCAGGACAGAAAGCCAGAAATTGCTTTCTCTTAAGATTGGTAGAAAAGTCAGCAGTGAAGATAATCTGTGCGCCTTCAAAATTGTACAGGTCATGCTTCCTTGTAGATATTATGATTAGACGCGCCTATTGATGATGAAGACAACAAGCCAGGATATGACAAGGGTGGGAGGTGCACGTTGAGTTTTTAGAATGTATGCAATGTTCCAGTTGAAATTCAAGTGTTGGGAAAAAGTGATTTTTGTTAAGTGAGGGATACAATTAATAAGGAATTCTATCATGTCATCTCTAATTGTTCTGGGAGGCCAATAATTCTAATGTTATCCCTTCTACAGCAATCTTCAAAATCAATCGATTTTTGTTGTAGATACCATATATCCTAGCCATGTTCAGGTAATTTGTCAAGATGAGATTCAACTTCCATGACATGACTTGTTGCATGTTTGAATGAAATTGAGCAACTTTGCCCCTGAGAGATTATACTTCCTCAGTAATCGCTAAAACTGCATTATTAACTGATGATATAGAGCTTTTCATATCAAAACATTGTTTGAAAGGGCATTCATTGTTGTCATCAACGTATCAGGCTGTTATCCATGTTGGATGAAGTAGTTGTATTAGACGTAGGTGGCATTAAAGCTTCACCATATGTCAAGTGTAGAATGTGCTTGAAGATCAACATAAAGCCTTGCCTCCCCAGGATGAGGTACTGAGTTATTTCAATCACCTTGGTTTTATTTTAAAAGAACACGTTTTAAGTTGTGAAAGTTTTTGCAACACTAATTTCTGGATCTCAGGATGTTTTAAGTATTTTTTTCCAAGCCAGCAAGCTGATAATTAAGGTAAAAGTCTTATTTGTTCATGTCCAGGTATTTAACAACCAGTCCTTAATGTCATAGCAACAATGTTAAAATGTTCAGCTTAAATGTACTTGATAGTATTAAAAGAATGCTGAAGGGGTAAACTGCTCAGATATTGTTAACATATGTAGAGAATAAGTCAATTTATGGACTTTTTTTATTTCATATGTGCAACTTTTAGAGTGAAAATCCTTAACAAGAAGTGATGAGTTAGAATATTATGGATCAGTAGGCTAAAATTTCTAACAAGATCATTTTAAAAGGGAAGGTGCATGCCTGCAGCCAATTCCAATACACCTTGCAGTTTGAGTTTCACCCTTCTTTTCAGGTTATCAGGATTATTTTTATTTATTTTCCCCCTTTCCACTTTATCCTCCCCTTTCTCTTAAAAGGAGTTTAATCTGCTCTGTTGATAAGCGTGTTCCATCCTACATACGTCGCATCACATATTTATTAGTTGCAAGAGTGTTATTAAACAAAGCGTGTTAGGCTGTAAAACCCAATCCAGTGTAAGTCATTCAAAAAAGGAAGCTACTCCATTCATACAAAGTCACTGTACCTTATGAAATCTTATAATACATTTGTGAACAGGCTCCAAGGGCTTTCTTCGTCTGGTATGAAGACATGAGGGTGAAGAGCTTTGTAGGAGCGTGTCCTTTGTTCAATTGTGGCTGTGGTTCATTGAAGAAATGTGGTTGCTAATTCTCCATGACAACTGCAGTTTAAGTCTAAAGTAAGCAATCCTCGAATCCTGCCAGCATTGCTATTGGCTTAGTCCTTGTTAGACAGAAGAATGTTGCAGTTCTTAGATGATAAACTGCTCTGGTCTCATCCCCAGTCAGGGAGCCTCACACGAACGCCACCATTACCCTCAGGAGAAAAACGCATAGTTGGTTTTCAAACACAGGAGCTGCAGGAGGCTGAGCGTGCTGAAGTTAGAGGCAGAAGCAACTTAGAAAGCTGATACTGTTGATATTTGTTTGGTTGATCCAAGGCTTTACCTGGAAACAGCCCTACAAGGCCTCTAGGACCACCATTCTGTCCCACAGCACTAGAATTTCTGGGGCTGGGAGAGGTGTGTGTAATGTATCTAATAACAAGGTGGCATTGCTGGGCTCATTTGATGTAATGCAGTACATATGAAGAGGCAGCCTGGTGCATGAGGTACAATCTTCTCTACCAGAAGCACATTTGAATTTCTTGTGGGTATGGGAGAACAGCTCAATAAAAAAGCACAGCCTGCTGAACCGAAATAAGTCCAGAAGATTGTTTGCTATGAGTGCATGATGTGAAATCAGGATGTGGATTGTGACCAGCAGGTAGAAGCCACATTTTCTACCACTTATTTATAGATATGTTAAAAAGCAGACCATTTGTACCGTTGTTATACAGCTTGTTAGAAATTGGGTTTCAGGTTGGTAGAGTTATGTACCCTGTCCATGAAAGAACTAAAATGCTAGCCAGGGTAAGTCACATACACACCTTAAATTAACCTGTGCTCACCCTCCTAGTAGCTTGGCACAGAGCAATAAGGTTTAACTTAAGTGGCAATGTGTAACGTATTTGTTCAACACTTCAAACAGTAAAACAGTGAAAACACCATACAAAAAGATTCCACACCAGGGTGAAAAATAGAACGTAATTTAATTAACAAAACAAGAGCAAAATGCCAACAATCTGATAAGTAGATCTTGAGATATGATTTTTTTAGAACAAACTGAAATGTAATGCTAAAAAGCATCATGCGCAAACCAAGGCTCTCTGGTCGTGCTAGTCTGGGTCAAATCTGAAAGTTCAGGCTGACCACAATGGAGCGCGGGTTGGATAGAGGGAACAGCCTTGGTCCACTGAAATGTACCTTGTTTGCATCGATGTCTGGGAAGATGCAAAAAGAAGGGGAGCCATTGCATCACTGTCGATCCTTGGGATAGAGGAGATTTGTCAGCTCCGAGCTATGCAAATTCAGAGATGCATCAGAAATTGAGGCAATGGGCTACGCTGTCCACAATGTGTTTCACTTGATCTTTGCAGCAGCGGCAATGGAGATGTGCGTTGATACAAGAATTCTTGTTGAAGTAGCATTTCATACCCACTTCCAAGGGCCCAGGACTGGACTGGCACCATTTGATGGGGCAGAACTCACAGATGAGTCTAGATGTTGTAGCAGGAAAGTTGGAAGTCTTTTGTGTCCCTGAGGTTTCAGAAAACAGGAGACCAGTCAGCTAGCCCTTGGAGTCACTCTGGGTGTTGGATTCAAATGATGTGGGTCCAGTTATCTCACCCAGGCAAGGAGGGCAGCAGGTCGGCACAGCAAGAAAGCAGTTCTTCAGAGCAGCAGTTACCAACAGAGTTGCAGACCTTGTAGAAGTACAGAAGTCCTGCTTCCTCGCAGAGTATCCACAGGTCCAGAAGTGTACTGAGTTGATAGGATCAGAAGTCCAGTTCTTATACCTGGTGGTGCCTTTAAAGTGGGGGAGACTTCAAAGAAGAGCTTTCAAGTACACAGAGTTCCTCCCTTCCTCCCCTGGCTGCAGACTCACTACAAAGGGTTAAGCAGGCCTTTGTGTGGGGAAAGGACACAGCCTATTTAGATGCAAGTGCCAGCTCCTTCCTCCTATCCTGTCAAGAGTGGCCCATCAGGGTGTGGATGGCCTATCATTCACACCTAAGTTCCTTTTGTGCGTGGCTGCCTAGAGTGAATAAACAAAACCCATCTGTCACCCACCCCAGACATGTATTGGAGACCGGCTGCAGGCACACAGGGCTAAGATCAGGAAAATGGCAAATTTCTGAAAGTGGCATTTTGAAAACGGTAACAATAAATCCAACTGTACTATTAAAGAGGCTTTATCATTATAGTTAAACATGACAGGCCTACCCCTTACAGCTTATTAAATATAATAAGGAATGCCTAATGTTATCCTATGGGAGGGGTAGGCCTCACAGTAGTAAAAAACAAATGTGAGAGTTTTTCACTACAGGACATGTAAACCTTAAAAGTTTATGTCCTGCCTTTTATTTACACAGACCCCTGGCTTATGGGCTAAAAGGGAAGATTAAGGCTTGGCACAGGCTTTAAACAGGTCAACATGGCAGTGTGATACTGCATTCAGACTGCAATGGCAGACCGGGGACATGTTTTAAATTGCTACTGCTGGAGCGCAAGCGGAGGTCTTCTTCCTGCCTCAGGCTTAGAAAACGCACGCACTCTGGTGAGATGCCACAACTTGTCCCACCTACACTAGACGTCTATTGGATCTTTGGACTCAGTGAGTAGTGTGTTAATCAGATTTGTTCAACACAGATCAATAACATGAAAAACATAATTTAAACACCATGACCAATTTGGCCACGGAAGTAAGACTCCAAACTGAATAAAGTTTCAAAGCTTTATTACAACCACAAAGCCAAAATAACATAAATGGTGTGCAAAAATAAGTTATAAACGTACATGAGAACAAAAGGCTGACCAAAACATCTAAAAAGATTAAGCCTACTGAACATCAATACAATTAAACACTCCAAAAGAATAACACAAATTAACAGAACTAACATATGCACATTAAACTCGGGTTTCAAAGCAGATGATGGTGACTCCAGTAAATCAACAAGATTAATTAATAACAATCAATTTCAAGGCCATCCTTATCCCTAATACGAATTTGGGCTTGCATTGGTGGGACTGGACTATCACATGCAGCCAAAACAAAGAAGAGGCAAACATAATTTCGAAAAATCACCTAACTTTGGTAACTCACTATAAAAAGTACACTGGTGTAATTATCTAAGCTGAAAATGAAACAAGAAACCACATTATAGATTATACATCTCCTCATGGGACAGCAGACAGGAAAGTTTTGTCATTCAGAGCGTTTACAACTTCTCAGCATCAGTAGACAGAAGCATCAGGGCAGTGCAGATCACTGGCTGTACATAGGGCAGGTCAGAGATTCAGAATTTATTGGGCATATTATTACTGAACAGCATAAGCAAGTTTGGGCAATTTGAAAACATGTCTTTAATTTTATGGGGAGTAAGGAGAAGAGAGAAAGAGCGGCATCACATCAAGGATCATCAGCAAAAGCTAACTAACTAAGTTTCAAAAGTCTCTCCCTAACTAAGAATGTCCACAAGTTTCTGATTGTGCCTCAGGGTGGCGTCATCTTGTGCAAAAGGATCAATGTCCAAGTAGAATTTTAGACACACATCAGGTTTGCAACTATTCTGGATTTTCTCAAGGAAGGTGCAATGTCATCTTGATTAATTCATACAGTTCTACCAAAATATTACATTTGTTTATCAATTGAAACTTTGGGATTCCTTCCAACAGTGTACAAGATGATTCTAACAGTTCTCATGCAAAATTAATAAGGCTTCCTGTCTAGTTCGACAGCTAGAACAAGTACTGTTCCATTTGTTATTAATTGCAACATGTTCTCTGTCTTTATTACAATAGGACATTCTCTAACACCTCAGTAACCTAGGAATTAATTCAGGTCAAAGGAAGCAGAATGATTTAGCATTTTCCCACTACTGCTGCAGAAATTAATCTTCAGGCCTAGTTTAGCTAAGAAAGCCTGAATTCATTTTAATGCAATTATTACATATACATCCTACTGGCCACCTTATAATTTAAATCAAATATGCACAGAAAAGTATTTAATTGCAATAATTTCATATGACATTAGATACAGTTTAAACACGCATTTATTTTTCTGCATACCTGTATCTCACGTTAGTAAACTCATTTAAATCAATATAAGTATGATTAATTCATGTTCATTTAATACTCACGATCTATTTTCATCTCTACTGTTTCTCTAAAATTAACCTTTTTAAAACTAATTTGTTAGACCTGACTGCCTTAGGATGGTCATCCCCTGACTTTTTTCCTGCCTCCCTCCACTTTTCTGACACTGTTTTTGCTGATTTTAGGACTCTGCTAACCAGTGCTAAAGTGCATAGGCTCTCTCCCTTGAACATGGTAACATTGGATTATGATCAATTGGCATATCTGATTTACTTATAAGTCCCTAGTAAAGTACACCATATGTGCCCAGGGTACTTTAAAACCACTCTTTGAAGTCTTCCTCACGCATAAACTGGGTATCTGATTCCACCAAACCAGACACTTCTGGATCTACACCTGCAACCTGTCGGAGGAGCTGCCTAGCTGTCCAAAGGAGTCATCTGGACTGCTTTGCTGAGAAGGACTGCTGCCCTGCTGCCCTGCTGCCCTGCTGGGCTTATGCATCGAAAAATGAGGCACCGCCTACCGAAATTGACGCAAAGCCTGCCTTGCGAGCAAGAAATCGCCGCACAGCCGAACCAAACGATGCACCCCGGACTTTCCGACTGGAAATTCAACGCAGCGCCTGCCCAGCGATGGAAAATTTGACGCATCACCTATCAGGTCGATGCAGTGCCCGTGCCTTTTTACGGCATGTCAAGGATTTTTCCTGCATTGTCCCTGGGTGTCAAAATATCCCTGCACCGCAGTGAGGAACCAAGACTGTGCGCCGAAAAACGATGCAAACCGCTTGCAGCGTGGAAAGAAACAACGCATCGTCAGTATCGCGCTAGAACATTTGACGCAACACCCTATTTTTCCATGCATCTCCTCCTCCGTGGTCTCCGTGCGTCATTATTTTTTACGCATACCAGGTACTGTGTGTAATAAACAGACAACTGTTTACTTGTAAGGATTAAGACTCTTTTAAACCTTTTAAAAGTGATATTTCAACTTGTGCTTATTGGATCTTTGTTGTTTTGACCTTATCTTATTCAGATAAATATTATCTATTTTTATAAACTTGTGTGGTGTATTTTTGTGGTGTTTTCACTGTATTACTGTATGAGTTATTACGCAGTTACTTTACACATTGTCTTCTAATTTAAGGCTGGCTGCTGAGTGCCAAGCTACCAGATGGTGGGCACAGGACAATTTGGATTGTGTGTGTCTTACCCTGACTAGGATTGTGGTCCCAACTTGGACAAGGCTGTATACCTCTGCCAACTAGAGACCCTATTTCTAACGTAATTCATGTCAGTAATTCACTAAAATATAAAGGCATAATGTTTTTCATGGCAAAACGCGATTTCAAAAACAAGTGGCAGTCGCAATGTTCGTCATACTTCAAACATGCAAATTTTTACATTTCCTGTTAATTTCTCTGTTAGGCTTTTAATGCAGGTTTATAAATTGCCACATGCTAACCTCTATTCTACTAATGTATTGGTAACATTTGATCTCTATCACTACTTAAGTGGATGGCACAAGCAATTCTACAGGCCATCTAGTAGCATTTAATTTACATTCCCTGGGCAGATGTAGTGCACTTTACTTGGGACTTCTAAGGAACTTAAATATGCCATTTAGGTATATATCAATCAAACATGTTTTAGGGAGAGAGCACAAACAATTTAGCAGTGGTAAAGTTCTTAGAGTCCTAAGGCTAACAAAAAAAAATTCAGCAAAATGTGGAGGGAAAAGGCAAAACATTTGGGAGTGACCCTGCAGATAAGGCAATTTCCAACACAGCTGCATTTATGCATCTTTCATTTATGTATTTAAACATACTTATGTAACTTCAAAGTAGCTCCAAGTCATGCATGAGATCTTCAGATGTTAAAAGTTGAACTACAAGTCCCAAAATACAATATGCTAAAAAAGCTAGATGTTCACAATATGAGAGCACCTGGCACCGTTGCATTGATATCACTGCTGCAACTTCAAGACATCTGCCACTGGGATTGCACTGACTCTGTATTTTCCCATTTCACCCACATTTTACTGTATTTGAAAACAAATTCTTGACTTTCCATAAGACATTCTATGAATGGAGTCAGATGAGATAATCATCCTGGTCTAGGTAGTGAAAAGTTGCACATGCTGCACCTGTGTCAACAAGATCAGAGAGGGCAAGCAGGCAATTAGAGCAACATTCTAAACATGGCGGAGAGCATGTCCTCACCGAGGCCCTGCCCTCATCCACACATAGTGTAATGTTTACTCAATGGGCAGGTTAGCTTCTTATGACAGAGCCAAAGATGGCAGTGAAACTAACTTCCAGTGGCCACTGGATGTCAAGGGTGTGCAATTGAGGTAGCTTAGAAGGCACTTTTTGTATAAGAAATATGTCAGGCTGCACAAGATGGGACTTTTCTTTTACAAAAATAGTTTGCAGATACGCTAGTTTCGTTGGATCAAGAGAACCTGGAACTCATCTCCCGTATTATGTTCCAGTACTGGAACACCTTATCTTTGTTGACATGGAGTCATCTATTATCAGAAGCTTCAGAATAAGTACAGTCTGTTCTCCTAATAAAAAGTGAAATTCGTCTGAATTGATCAGCTGTTTAGCAAAAACCTCCAATACTCATAAAGGCCAGCACAGTTAAAAGGAGAGACGTGCCATAAAAGTACCATTTCCTGTGACAATTTTCAAGGTAGTTACAAACTGCCCAAGCTTGCCTGTGTCAATTAGAGTGAAGTAAATGTCTCATAGATTGTGTTATGTCTTTGATAAACTGCAACAAAAAGAGAATTATTCTTACAACAATTTGAGTCTCACTGTTGATGGTATTACCACACAGTTCCATGAGAAATGTTCCATGGGTAGGATAAGCCAGAGACCTGGTTGAGGTAAGTATATTTAAGGTTACTAGATTCCACCATATTATGGGGACACATAGGTCCAAATTTAAGAAAAGTGATGCTGCATCATATGCAACGCCACTTTTTCTGCACTCCTTAGTGCCACCCTAATGCCACCATGTGTGCGCAGTATTTAAATTACGGCGCACTATGGTGGCAGTTAGGGAACTAGCGTCAAAATGCCTGATGCTAGTTTGGCGCTTTGCAGGATTAGCATCACAAATGTTCAAAGCTAATCCTGCAAAGCACCTAAAGGGCCACTGAAAAAATTGGGAGCCTCATTTTAACGCCTGCTCTGTGGAGGCATTAAAAATGGCAAAAAAATGGTGCAAAGAAATCTTTTAGATTTCTTTGCGCCTTTTTTACGGCCCCTTAACGAGGGAACGCCCCCGGGCATACATTATGCCTGGCGCAGGCATAATGTGGCGCAAGGGCTTACAAAGTGGCGCAGTGCATGCATTTCACCACTGTGCAAACATGGCATGTGGAGAAAGCCACTTTAGCGCCACTTTAGCACCCAAAAAATGATGCTTTGGCAATGCTAAAGTGGTGCTAGGGCTTAACAATGCCCCATAATTTCCAGTACTGGGTTTTTACCAAACAATCGATGAATTCTGGAACTAACAGTATTGTTTAGCTTTACTTGGGGTAAGCCACCTTAAAATAGCCATTTATAAAGGATTGGAACATTTTTGTCCTGGTTCTTAACTATGCTAAGAGTTTTAAATACATTGCGATGGAGAAAACTGAGTAAAATATTGAATTGGTCATATTTCAGAACTTATACTGTCATTCTCCTCTTCTGCAGTAAAGGAAACATCCCCCTTTTTGTAACAGCCCGGCACTTTGCCAACCATAACAATCTTTTAACTGTAAAATGTACATTTGTGGCAGTTAGGTGCATCATGTTTTTCTCTACTCATCTTGGCAGAGAAACAGTTGCAGCAAAACTAGAGGGCGCAAGGAGTTAGTACAGTACAACTTCAAGATGTAGAGGCATTTGCTCATGGCACATCCCTAACTCTCTTCAAGGAGGTCATCACAAAGTTGGTGGTATCAAAAGGAAGAAAGTAGAGGATGAAAGGCAAGGACAGGATGGGCAGGAACAGAAAATATAGACTAAAGAGCATGCCATGAAGCGGTGGTGAGGGCATAGAAGCTCCTTTTAAAGCAAACAAAGAGGCAGTAGCTATTGCAAGACAAGTAAAGGAAGAGTTATTGATGGCAGAGTCTGGAATCTCGTACAAGCTTGAGCAACGCAAGCCAGGCAAAGTAGTAGCATTTTCTTCCATAAGAGTGTCAGAAAAACTTCAACTGTACTTAAAGACATTTCAAAAGATAGAGGAGTTAGTACATCTCAAAAACTAATACAGTCAGAACTGAAGGTGCTAAACCCTCTAAGAACTCAGGTTAGGTAAAATAGTGAAAAAAGAAAAAGTGAAGAGGCTAACGTTCTATAATTTTGAAAACAAGCAGAAGAAGAGATGAAATATGTGTGACAGAAGAGAGGGCACCTAGGGCAGGAAGAGCAGAATGTCTAGTAATTAAAGACTCAAGCACTAGACAGTGAAATGGAGCAATAGGGAGTGGGAGACTGCGATTTCCATAGAACATAATTACACCTAGAGTTTATGGATTGGTTTGGTGCAGACCAAAAAGACATGGCTGTGGTAGGGAGAGAGCAGAGATAAAAAACGTGAATGGTGTGTATTAGGGGATCTGAGTGCCCACATAAGATAAAAGGGCACCTTCCAAGAAGACAATGGTCATTCAGATATCCCTCTCCCCCGACCCCAAAAGTAGCTTGAAGAAAACTGAGATCCCACTGTGGAATGCTAAAACGGTGCCTACGTTGAGGTACTGGAGCCTGATGACAGAAAGTGGAAGAGTGTAGTAGAGGAAAGGACACGTGATGACAGCAGGAGAAGGAAGTAAAGGCTGGATGACCTTCAACAGAGAGCAGGAGAAGAGAGAGGAGAGTAGAAATGTGAGCACATGGTAACTGCAGCAGAAGGGAGAAGAGGGGTGTATGCATTGTGTCAGAGAGCAGCAGACGTGAGCACTGGGAAGAGCATAGGACGACAGGGCAGCATAAAGGAATAGAGGGATGATTATGTAGCCAAAGAACAGAGGAAGGGAGCAGAACGATTGACCCAAATTGGCATCAACTGAACGGAGGAGAGTGATGGGTACTTTGTGAGAAAAAAACAGGAGGAGACAGGCAGCAGAGGGTGAGCATATGGTGAAAGCCATAGAAGGGAATAGAGGGATGGGTGCATAATGACAGACTAGCAGAAGGGCGCAAAGAAATGAGCATATGGTGACAACAGCAGGAGGGAGCAGAGGGGTGGCACATTGTGGCAGTAGCTGAAAAATGAAGACGATGGAAAAGCACATAAAGACATGTTACGCTTTCTCTCCCCTCTCTTTTAAGGTCACAGAGAAAGATGAGTGGCAGCCCTCACATGTATGACATACGTATGGCTATACATGCTTATAGGCTACCTTCTGTCTTTGCAATGCAGTTCTTGCTGTCAAACCAAGCAGGAGTTTTCTTCATTCCCACCAGCTATGGCACTTTCACTTCCTTACAGTTTGAAATGCCCAGACTCTCCACGGGCTTTCTCTGCGCCAGGAAGATCATAGCTGGCCCACAGACTTAATTTGGAATGCAACAGCTACTGGGCCTCTCGGTTGTGCACTGGCTGGGCAAACTCATGAGATGTAACTCCTTGTGACGTCACCAGTCACAAAGAGAATCAATGCCCATGATGCAGAAACTTCAGCCTACCCAGTCTGTGTTTGCTTAGATGCTGAGAAAAGATTATCTTCTGGAGCATATCACTACCACTTCCTGGAATATGAGCTGACTCAGGTGTTTGACAACCTGCGCAGAGATCTCTGGCAAGGATTCCTCAACATGGACGATAAAATGATTGCCACTCGGTTGGATAATAACAAAGATGGCTATAATTGAGGTCTCAAGAAACAATTCAGTGTGCGGTGCGAGCTGTAGAAATAATTATTATCAAGAGTATGAACATGAGATATAATTGTAGCTGTATGCTGTTTTTTGCACTCAGCTAAATGTGTTTATTCTTATTTTGTTGCTACAGAACATATCCATGTTTATATTTTTACACCAATCCACGTTGGTGCTAGATTCGATTAAATTGCGAATATAACAAATGGTAAAATACGATGATCACCAATATCGGAAAATGGCTGCACGTGTTTAAAAGGCAGCTCGCCTCCGACTGCGAGTCGGCAAAAGTGTGCTTTTGTTCTTGAGCAATAGAGGTCGGACTGGCCTGAGGACTGCACGGCCTTCCATGGCAGTGCTGCATTGGTGAGGTAAACGGAATCCAAACATCAAACCAAAAGGACTAAAAGACGTAAATGAAGAAATAGCTTGCCGGAATTAGAAACAGAAGGAGAGAAAAGTGTACAAGGAAGAGGAAAAACAGGCGGCAGGAGCGAGAAGCGCACACTGACAGATGGTATTAATTGTCCCAGGCTTCCTCGGCGATGTGGACAATAGGCTTAAGTACTGGGAGGAAATAAGAATACAGTCAGGAGGCAAATGACAAAAGCCTGTTTTGAAACCGTGTAGCGTTTTCCAGATGCTGCCACAGCAGGCCTCTTAATTCGAACAACAGGGTGAGCTGAAGTAAACTTCCTCACTAAGTAAAGGTCACAACTGTTCCAACCTGTCTCCTGATTTTCCGCAGCTGACAGGGGTTTGGTGGCTGAGAAGAGCCCTTTGTGCCAAAATTAAGACACTCGTGTTTCCTTCCTATCATCTTAGTTACAGGAGAATTTGCTTCCCTCAAATGGCATCTCCAGCTTTGAAATGAAGAAAGTGAGAGAGGCAAGAGGTGCAAGGTGAGTGACCCCTATTGACTTGTCAGATTCCAGTTACCACTCAACAAGCACTGGGTACTAATCGAACAGATTTGGCCCTCCCTTTTGGAACTTAATTTCTTGGATGTACTAACTCTTACTTGATGTTGAGTTTGCATCCATTGCAGAGTAAGGTTCAGATACATTTTTATTACTAAAATTCGTGCCACACATTTTTATTTCTCTCTTACTGCAGCTCGAGTGGTAGAATCTTAAAGAAAACAAGCATTTGCTATGACGTGGTGTTGTGTGTGCTCGAGTAAGACCTATTAGCGTTGTTAATTCCTAACTGGACTTTTCTTGCCAC